>NC_138051.1:2359540-3029789 GCF_964194185.1 Rhinolophus hipposideros | reverse complement strand
ATGTGGCCCCAGCCTGAAGCATGCCCCCACTTTTGTTCTTGTTTGAAATGAGGTTAGAAACTTCCCATCTTCCTTGAGATCCCATTTCTCACCCTACCCATCATAAAAACTCTTCTGCCCCATCTTTTCCTGGGTCCTGTCCAGCTGGTGCTGTGCCTTTAAGGAAGCTGACGCTGCTAAAAGTGAGGGAGAGAGAGGGGAAAAAAAAAGTTTTTTTGGCATCTTTTCCCCCTTAAGTTTCTGGTGTCACTTATGAAACACAGGTCCTGTTGCTGTAGAGAAGCGGCTGACTCGCTGGAAGGGAGGGCCTGGGCTCCCTTCCTGCAGCTTCTTCTCAGCAGCTGGTCCCAGGCACCCCGTAGGGAAAGGGCGGGCCAGGGTGCAAACTGAAGGTGGGGACCAGGCTGCCTCTCAGTCCTCCAGCCACCGCTTCTTCCCCGTTTGGCCCTGCAGACTGTCCTGTGCTAACTCCGGCCTTTGTTGTTTTCTGGTTCCATTTTAGGAGAGGCTCCACTTGACTAAGAGTAGTTTGAAGGTAAGCCAGCAGGAAGAGGGCTCCAAGGGCCAGTGGGAGGAGGGGAGGTCTGCTGGGCCCAGTGCCCCCCTGAGCACTTTCCTGTTGGCTCAAAGTGCTTGGGACAATCCCTTGTTTGGACCTGTCCAGGGGGCATCTGCCCCTCAAACAGCCGCAGCCCCGGAAATCCCAGCAGCATTTGGGAGGAGCTGTTGGCCTCCCCCAAGCCAGCTCAGAGGTTCTGATGGGGTTTCTCTAGGTAGTTTGAACAGAGCAGGCCACGGAGGTGGTTCTGTAGAAAAGGTCTGCTGTCTGCTGTGGTCATGGCCAGTGGAAGCAGGAGGGGGCGTGTGGGGCGGATGGGGGTGGTGTACACTGCACAGGGGCCTTGTCTGGGCCAGGGCAAAGCATACCTATGGGGGCTCCAGAGGGAGGTACTGTGGCCAGGATGTGGGAGGGCAGGAGGGAGGTTCTGCTGAGTGCTGGGGGAGGGGGAGGCTGGAAAACAGATTTCAAGTCATAAAGTCAGCTAGGAGCTGGCCGAGGCAAGGAGAGCGCTCCTTTTGGAAGAAGAGCTGGGGTCCTCTTCCATCCTGTCTTCACACCTCCTGGCTGCATGACCTCTGGCAAGTCCTGGCCCATCTAGGGGCTTCAGTTTCCCCACCTGGAGAATAGGGGTGGTGGGTTAGGTGATGTTGGGTCTTAGCTGGATTATTTGCGGCAGGGCCTTCTGATGAGGCAGTGCTTTGGGCTGGGGTCCGGAGAGGGCTGACTGCCTTTCATGGGTGCTTGGGGGTCACCTCGGTGGCATGTCCTTCTCTGCAGGAGGTGGGATGCAGGAGCTACGTCTGCTGTGCTGGGCCGTCCTCCTGGGCCTGGGCCAGGCCTGCCCTGGGCCCTGTGACTGTAGGGAGAAGTGTGGCTTCCAGATCGTCGACTGTTCCTACCGTGACCTGGACGCTGTGCCGCCCGGCTTCCCGGCCAACGTGACCACACTGAGCCTGTCGGCCAACCGGCTGCCCCACTTGCCGGAGGGCGCCTTCAGGGAGGTACCCCAGCTGCAGTCGCTGTGGCTGGCACACAACGAGATCCGAACGGTGGCCGCCGGCGCCCTGGCCTCTCTGGGCCATCTCAAGAGCCTGGACCTCAGCCACAACCTCATCTCTGACTTTGCCTGGAGTGACCTGCACAACCTCAGCGCCCTCCAGTTGCTCAAGATGGACAGCAACAAGCTGACCTTCATCCCTCGCGATGCCTTCCGCACCCTGCGTGCCCTGCGCTCGCTGCAGCTCAACCACAACCGCTTGCACACGCTGGCCGAGGGCACCTTCACGCCGCTCACCTTGCTGTCCCACCTGCAGATCAACGACAACCCTTTCGACTGTACGTGCGGCATCATGTGGTTCAAGACGTGGGCCCTGACCACGACGACCGTGGCCATCCCGGAGCAGGACAAAATCACCTGCACGTTGCCCCACATGCTCAAGGGCACACCGCTGAACCGCCTGCTGCCACTGCCATGCTCAGCACCCCTGGTGCAGCTCACCTACCAGCCCAGCCAGGACGGTGCCGAGCTGCAACCTGGCTTCGTGCTGGCACTCCACTGTGACGTGCAGGGGCAGCCGGCCCCCCAGCTTCACTGGCACATCCAGACGCCAGGCGGCACGGTGGAGATTGTCAGCCCCAATGTGGGTGCCGATGGGCGTGCCCTGCCTGGCTCCCCAGCAGCCAGCAGCTGGCCGCGTTTCCAAGCCTTTGCCAATGGCAGCCTGCTCGTCCCCGACTTTGGCAAGCTGGAGGAAGGCACCTACAGCTGCCTGGCCACCAACGAGCTGGGCAGTGCGGAGAGCTCAGTGAACGTGGCACTGGCCACGCCAGGCCAGGGTGGCGAGGACTCCCTGGGACGCAGGTTTCGCGGCAAAGTGGCCGAGGGCACGGGCTGCTATACAGTGGACAACGAGGTACGGCCGCCGGGCCCCGAGGACGACGTGCTCATCATCTACCTCAGCCGGCCCAGGGGCCCGCACGCGGCAGCCGTGGGGCACCCGGCGTCAGGGCAGCAGCCCCAGCGCCTGCTCCTGCTGGGCCAGAGCCTCCTGATCCTCTTCCTCACCTCCTTCTAGCCCCCGCCCCACCCAGCTGGGCTGGAGTAGCCCCATGGCCTCCGTGACTCCTCCCCTGATCCTGTGATGTCCCTGCAGGGGCCTGCTGAGGGGCAACTTCCAAGGCCTGCATGGGGGACAGACACGTCTTCCTACGTCCCCTTCTCATCTCTTCTGGAACACTCACCACCCCAACTTCAGACTTGCTCAAAGCTAGGGACGAGGACAGACCTGATCCCGTAACTCACCGTCTTCGGTGCCATTGCTGCTAACCAGGTTGCCTGTGCTCCCCTACGGGGGCAGCTGCTAACAGGGCGGCACCCGAACCACCGGGCAAAGCCTCATTGATGGGATTCCAGCCAGTGAACTGAGCAGCCGGCGAAGGCTAGGGCTTGGGGCCTGGCAGGGAGGTAGCCTGCAGCACACAGGGCACAGGAGAGAGGGATGGGTGGCCGGCAGTGACTTGGTGGCCCGAGGCTCTCAGAGACCGGCTTGAGCTCCTGCTGCCTCTTGGCTCTCTCTGATGACTTGGGGCTCCAGAATCTCTGCCCTCATCTCAGGCAGGACTGAGGGTTCAGGATGGCCTTTCTCTCCTCTCACCCTTCCTCCCTCAGCCTGTGCCCCTCCATCCTGGACACCTACCCTGCCTTTCTCTCCAAGTATACATCGATAGCCCGCCACTCCGAAGAGGCCAGCCAGGCTGGGGGCAGCAGAGAAATAAACGGCCTTTCCCATGCTCCCCTGTGCCTGCCTGGAGTGTTGTCTGACCTAGGAGCCACCCGGTGGGGGGTAGGACTGGTTGGAGAGCCAAGATGTCCAGCCTGCTGGCCCATGGGACAGGGCCTGTGAGACATGCAGACTGTGTGGCAGGCAGGTGGCATAGGAGGGTGGCCCAGGTGAACTGAGCTGCAGACGTTCCCTTCCCCCAAACTGGCCCATGGGACAAATGAGGGCGCTAGCCTAACAACAATTAGAGAGGCTTCCCTGGGGTCCCTGAGTGGGGCTTTATGCCAGCAGGGGCCTGAGGATTCATTGTGTGTGTGGGGGGGGAGGGAAATGGAAGCTCCGGGTTGTGGCTCCTTCCCCATCCTGTCCATGGAGGAGATGTTAGGGGATAGACAGGGAAAGGGGCCAGGCCAGGCAAGATGGAGGGGAGCAGGAAGGAGACGGGGCAGAGGGCGCAGGGGTGAAAGGAGGGAGGGAGGAATACCCAGGGAGACTGACAGGACAGAGGGAGAAGCCAGAGGAAATGGAGGTACTTCCTCTCACCTTTTCAGTAAGAGGAAATGACATTCCAGGAGGAGAGTCCTTCTGCTCTTTACCCACAGAGCAGATGGACCAATAGCGGGCTTGGAGGATGAGGGTCTCTTAGGACGAGGACTGTGTGGATGGGGTCGGACCTGGGGACGGTAGACCCCGGCTCTGTGCTGGGTCAGATGCGTCTCCCTACTGCCTCCATCCCTTTCACTTTCCAGATCGAAGGGTGTTACACACAGGAAAAGACCCCATGGGGGAGGCTCTGCTGCCTCTGCCCAGAGCCCTCGGGAGTGCTGAGCCCAGCAAAGCGAAGCAGGGAGACCAAGGAGCCGGGGTAGCAGCTGTGAGCCTTGGAGGCTGGCCAGCCCCCCACCCCTTCTCCTGGTCGGAATACAGCACCTCTCCACCCGCCTCATCAGCGTGCAGCTCCCACAGAACAGACGTCACCAGCAGCACAAGTCAAGGATGACGGCACATCTGGTGGAAAGCAGCAGGAGCTGAGCCTGTGTGCTGTGTCACCGTGGGCAGGTAAGCCACTGCCCATCTCTGGGCTTCAGCTTCCTTAGAAAACAATGGCTGAGGTAGGAATGGTAATGCTTAAGGGTCTAGTGGACTCTGATTACTAAGGCTTGATAATCCTGACCTGTCTTGGGCCCCTGACATCTCTGGCTCCATTCACAGCTAAGCAGGCCTGGCTTCTTGGACATGGGCCTAAGACCTGAGTCGGGGTGGCTGGGGAACAGCTGTATTCTGAACGAACTAGCTAGTCCCCTACTTTAAAGTCATCCATGGCCCCACTGCCCTGGAGGAAAGCGCTGAGTTCCCCAGCCAGCCAGCTATGGCCCCTCTGCCTGGCTCTCCCCCGTGGCCCACTTCTCTTAGAACTGCTAATTAGTTGTCCTCTTAATGTTCTGTGATGGGTCATGCTCTGCACCTTTACTCATGCTGTTCCCTTGGTCTGGACACCCTTCCCCTGCTCCTTCCTTGGTTAAGTCAGTCTCAGATTGCTCAGGTACCACCTCCTCCAGAAAGCCTTCCTGGATACGCTGCCCACTGCCCCAATTTAGACTAGGCCCCCTCCTGTGTCTTACACAGCACTGGGCATCCAGTGTTCCAGCCTGATCATACTCTATTGTGACTATTTCCTCATTAAGGGCTCAGACCGATCTGCCTTCTCATCCCTGTGACCCTGTCAGTCACCAGGATGACATTTTCCCATGGGCTGCAGTGGGATCAGAGTCTGCCCTGTTTGCCCTCCTCACAGGCAGCCTGGAAGGTGGGTTCCAGCTCCCTGGTCCCACCCCTGGCTTCATGTGTGTTTGAGGCTGTCGTGGGGGTGGGGGAAGTAAAGAAACGTGCGGGGCTTGGTCTCCACTAACTGCGCAGACATTTCTCGAGGCCCCACTGATCCAGACCTATGGGGTGGCCACTTTTTCCTCCCCCTCTGTAGCCCCCAGCCCCATAGTGAACCCCGCCCCCTTGCTCACACGGCCCCTACCTCCACCAGTCCCCGGCAGGAGAAAGGACCCCCAGGCGCCTGTGCCCTCTGCATCCTCGGGCTGCCCCCGTAAGGATAGCTCCTTTACTGCACCTTTGGTCACACTACTCCCCCATCTTCCTAAAATATCTCCTGCTCCCCAAGTCCTGCCCCTTTTTGAGGACCCAGAATAAGTCTTACTTCCAAAGCCAATGCCCAAACGGTTCAGGGGTGGCATCATAGGGTCCCCAGGCTCTCCACCACCCAAAGGGATGTGGCTGTGCGGGTCTCCTTGGCCCCTCCCACCCAGGGGGCCCCATCCAGCATGTGACCAGAATACTGCACCCCCACCCAAGCCCCATAAACCCTGGACTGTTTGGACGGTTTTTCCCACGTGTCCCTCCCCTAAGGAGGACTGTTTCTCAGGGACAAGTTTATTACAGGGAACACACTAACCTCTTTCATAGTATCTAAAGGCGTACCAACTACAAAAATATCAGGCTCTCAAGTGTGGGCAGCTCCGTGTGGGGCCGGGTGTGAGCCGTGACGTTGTTGCTGGAGGAACCCATTGGCTTCCTCCCCGGCTGCCCTGCAGGCCCCGAGGCCCCAGAAAGGAGAGCGGGACACTGTAGGAGAGAGGTGCTGAGGTCCAAGGCTGAGGCGGGGCTGAGCTGGAGCAAGAAGCTGTCCCAGACGGAATCACCAACCTCAGTGTGCCCAAGGCTTCAGGTGCCCTGGAGGCTGGCAGCAGAGCCAGCGTGGGGAGAGGCCGAGATGTTTCTGCCCTGGTTCCACTGGCTCCTGGACCAAGGGCCTAAACCACCAGTTGCTTTCTCCAGAGCCCCCTCTGGCTTCCAAGACCAAAGGGGCAAACTAGAGCCCACCTGAGACTTGTAGTGTGAACAGGCCTCCACCCAACCAGGGTGACCTCCAGCCTCTGGGGCTGGCCACTGGGGGCCTCGTCCAGGGGGCCTGCCGGCAGAGCTGGTACTAAGCAGAGAGGCTGACATGGCAGGGTGATGCTGGGAGGGCTGGGAGGGAGGGGCTGGGAGGAGGGAAGCACTCAGTGCAGATGAGAGCCCGTGGCTGGGCCTCTCTCACCCTCAGGACTGGGCGCCAGTGGCCGGGACACCTGACAGGGCCCGCTTCCGGGAGGCCTGTAGGGCGGGGTTGTGCAGCAGTGTGTAGGCCAGAGCCCAGCGGGTCCTGCCTTGGGGGGCTCTGGGCCCCGTTCCCTTGGCCACAGGGTCCTTGGTCTGTAGCAACTGCATCCCTGAAAGGGGGAGACCTTTCGTGAGTCACTCAGCAAGCCCAGCCCATTGCCCCCACCCACACCCAGATCTGAGCAGAGTCTGAAAGACCCCAGTGTATGTGGGAAGGCTGCTGAGACTGGGTTTCCAGGTGTCAGGAGAAGTGCGGGGCTGTTTGTAAAGGCTTAGGATGTCACCCTGCAGGTGGCACACAGAAGAGGGGGAGGCTGAGCTCTGTAAAGGGACTGGAGGTGGGGCTGGGACAAAGGCTTAGAGACAGCTTGGTGTCCCCCTCCCTCCTGCACACTTCTCAGGCGGGGGGGGGGGGGGGGGGGGGGGGCGGGGGGGGGAGAAAGAGTACTACCACCTGAGAGAGAGGTGGGGGTGGCCTGGGGAGGGGGCAAAATGGCCATTTCATTTTCTGTGTGAGAGGGTGTGTGTGTGTGCACGCATGTTGGTTGAGAGTGTATGTGTGTGTATATGTGTGTGTGTGTGTGTGTGTGTGTGTGTGTGTGTGTGAGAGAGAGAGAGAGAGAGAGAGAGAGAGAGAGAGTGAGAGAGAGAAAGTTACCAGAATGGGCCAGGAAAACACCCACTTCCTCTCTCCTACAGGCAGCCCAGGAACAAAGGAAGTGAGCATTTCCAGCACCCATTGGTGCGTGTTGGGGGATGGGGGGCGTGCCTCCTTCCTGGGAGAAGCTAGGTGGGTTCCCTTCTCCCATCCCCCCTGGGAAGACACACCTTCTTCTTCTGCCCCGAGTCTGAGGCCATCCTGGGGGGTCCCGGGAGGCCGGGGCTTCTGTGTTCGCAGGAGTAGGGCACAAAAGGCTATCATGGCTGGATGCGCCTGACTGACCTCAATCTTCAAGAAGTTGCAGTATGTGTGGTAGCCTGGGGTGGGTGAAAGATGGCAGTGCTGGGTAGGAGGGCCCCAGACAGGCCCTAACACACACACGGGGTGCCCTGGGCACCCTACGTGGTTGCACATGGACACTTGAGCATTTGGGGCGGCCACACACACCTACATGGTGGTCCCAGCCCCCCTCTGTGAACAGATTTGCATGGAGACCAGGTCCCAGCAGACCCTCCCTTATTACTCAGGCAGCCTGAGCAACCCAGCCCTCCTCGGCCCCTGGCCTGTGGCCTTACCAGGGTCGAGAGTGGCGGCTCTAGGTGGCAGCAGGCTGAAGTCCATCTGGCCGAAGTGGACGGCGTTGTAGAGGGCAGAGAGGAGTAGTCGCCAGGTGGCTACCACAGCGCCCACCAGCACGTTGATGGGGAAGAAAAAGAAGGTGGCTGCGTACAGCATGCGCCTGGGGTGGAGGGGAAAGGCTGAGGCAGGTCCCCACACAGTCCCTTCCTCAGGGTCAGGCTCAGCTGCTGTGTATTTCCTGAGTAAACCTGGTATGCACCCCGCCCGTTCTGGGCCCACTCTCTCAACCAGCGGGCCCTCCCCACCACCCTGGAGACAGGCAGTGTTGCTCTTCTATAGAAGGGGACTCTCCCTGAGGTGCAGAGAGAGTGGGTGACTGAGCTGAGGCTGTCGCCGGGTCAGCAGCAGGGCTGAAGTTCAAGTCCAGGTCTACCTGGATCTTTCTGTGACCCTGGTGTCTCCCACCTCCCTCCTCTGGGTCCCGTCTGGGGCCAAGGTCCTCCCACAGCCTTCCCGTCTAACACAGAAATGGTCTTTCTGTTAACCTCCTTCCTGCAAAGAGGGAGGTGCATGGTTTTGAGGGCACAGAGGACCCAGAAGGGGATACAGCTGATCCCCAAAGCAGAAAAGGCTCCTGGGATATTTCTGGCACCATGACAGCTAAATAGAAAGGTATGTGGGCTAGACGGGGCTGCCATCCCCTTTCTCTGTGGGTAAATAAAGCCAGCTCTCTTCACTGCCCACTGGGCTCCCAGAGAGAGAAAGGGGAGAGATGGCCTTGGAGGGAGACGGGCGCAACGAGAGAGTCAGGGGAGGAGAAGAGGCTGCGGGCCGAGACAGCCACACGCCCAGCAGCTGCCTCACCGGTTAGTCAGCTCTGCCCATCCATGGTGAGTCTTCAGGAAGATCCAGTGAGCTGCCATGTTCTGCAGGGTCACAGCCAGGGCCAAGGTCAGCCAGAAGGGCCTGCGGGTGGGGTGGGAGGGTGTCACTGTTAGTGGTCCTCCAGGAAGGGGTCCCAGAACCCTCAGCCCTTGCCTCTCTCACCACGAGGACTCCAGCGATCGAAGGAGTAGGAGGTTCCTGCCGTGGAACACGGGCATGAGCACCAGGAGGGCCAGAGCCATGGTCCCCAGGAAGAAGATGATCTGCTGTACCAGGAGCCCTGTTGGGAAGGGGAGTGGGCCAGCATCAGCCTCTGCGGGACCCCGCCCACCCCTGCCACTCCCAGGGACCCGAGGGCTTTGGAACCGGGCAGATCTGTTTTCAGAGCCCTGCTCTACCTGGGATGGCTATTGTGAGGACCCAATGAGACCAAGTCTGTGGCATCTCTGAAAACCGCAAACTGCTTTCTAAACGTTATTTTCCCCCAACCCCTCTTGAGACCTTGGGAACAAGACTGCATTTTAAATTAATGTTTGCATTCCTCCTGGCCAGAGTCTGGCACACAGCAGGTGCCCAACAGTTGTCTGTTAAAACTCTGGCTAATTGTTTATGTGGAATCACGGGTACAGGAGGGCTTGGGAGCAATAAAGTCTACCGAGATGAGGAATTATGACTTCTCTTTCTCCTCTTCCCTCCAGGGGATGGGGTGAGAACTGAAGGAACCAGCAGGGAGAGAAATCAAGCCCTTGCTTTTGTAACACTGGCCCCAGCCCCTCCGCATTTCAGAGGGCTTTATTCTCTGCAACGCCCAAGGGAAGAATCAGAAAATTAGAGCTGGAGGGTCCTGAAACTTAATGTAGTCTTCCTCCCTCAAGGCAGGACCTCCTTCACAGCCCCCATCTATAGCCAGGAAAGCCTGCTTGCATGTCCCCAGTAATGGGGATCTCACTACCGCCTGAGGCAGCCCATCAGGGCATAGCCTCCCTCAGACAAGCAGGAATGTGCCTCTTTGAACTTCCGACCTTCCAGCCCTGGGTCTACCCCCTGTGTAAACACCTGGTAGCACCAAGGGGCCATCCTTATATGAGATGTATCCTTTCTCCAAGGGCTCCTGTGCCCCCCTAGTCCCCCCTGAGTGAGCTTACAAGGGCAGGGAAGGCCTGAGGAGGTGCCTCTTCTCACTCTCGTCCCTGAGCTTGCCCAACACAGGCAGACACTCAGGGGCAGTCAAAGCCTGCAGAGCACTCTCCCTACCCTCACTGGGGCCAGTGTCTAGGGCCAGGAGAGGCCAAGGAGAGTGGGCTAGTGGGGCTTACCAAGGCAGGTAAAAGCAGTCTGGTAGGCGCTGAAGTTCATCCAACAGAATATGGCCTGGCGGGAGGGGTGGGGGCTCTGAGGCAGGGGGCCCAGGTCCAGGGCAGCCCCTCGGTGCAGAGCTTGCAGGTTGGCCCTGGGGTGGGGGCAAGAACGGCAGGGATCTCAGGGAGCTCCCGAAATTCCTCCTCTGGGACAGCCTCTGGCTGAACTCTCAATTTACATCCCATGGCCATGGGTAGGGAAGCCCAGGGCTGTGGGAGCACAGCAGGGGCTACTAACCCAGCCTGGGGTCAGGGAGGGCTTCACAGAGGAGGTGAGGACTGAGTAGAGTTTTAAAGGATGAATAAGAGTAAGCTGCTGGGGGCAGGGTAGGGATCAAGGGAGACAAATTCAGGCAGAAGATGAATCCTGAGCCAAGTCAGGAAAGTGAAAAGCAACAGAAAAAATGGAAAGTGGCTCACAGCTCGGACACCATACTGGAGGCAAGGTTCCAGGTAGGCAGAGGCTTGGGGGCCTTGACTGCCATTCTAAGTGGGGCCAAGCCTGTGAGGAAAGGTCCCTGGGTAGGACCCCGAGGCAGCTGGGCAGCAGGGCTCAGGGACAACCGACCTGCGGAGACCCTCCCTCCCTGCAGTCCCAGGCTTTCCCCACTGATGCTCTGGGTCGGGGGTCCTACATGCCCATCACACTCTGACCTTCTCCCCACGTCTGCACTGAGCCTGCCACTAACCTGTGTGTCACCAAGGAGCGGATCAGCACGAAGAAGGTGAGTAGGCAAGACAGGACCAAGGCCGAGATGTAGCAAACTGGAGGGCAGAGAGGGAGCAAAGCGGGAGACTGAGGCTGGAGGGTGTCCTGGGAGCCTCTGAACTGTTGCCAGGGTGCCTGGGTGGGCGGTACCCCTGCCCCACACCCCACTCTGAGCAGAGGCCTCTTGCCACATTCCCCGTTCCCAGACCCAGTGTAAGTTGCCAGCCACAGCCGGCCTGTTCTGCCGGATGACATAGTGGCCGAGACGGGGAAGGCCACCTGTGAGGCTGCATGACCCCTAGCCAGAGACTCCATCCAACCTTACGTCCAACCTCGGCTCCCTGGCCGTGTGGACTTCAGGAGTCATTTCAGTGCCCAGCTGTCACGCTGCTGTTCTGCCCAGCTCCCAGCATGACATGAGCCATAGACCCTCCTCTAGGCCTTTGTTCAGGGAACAGAGGATGCGAGTGCACTTCAGGGCAGCCTGAGCCCATCAGAATGAGGGGAGGTGACCACTGCTGCCCGTCTCCTCTGGGTGTGGCCTCGCGCCCCTGGCTCCCAGCCCACCCTGACCATGCACGCAGATCAGAGTTTGCTGTCTCACCAGCAGCGGGAGGAGAATGCATGGTGTTTGAACAAGCCTGGCACGTAAGCAAAGCAGGGATGCGGGCTGTGCCCTTTCCTACATCTACGTCCAGCCTCACCCTGCCCTACAGCAGAGGCACAGAAAGACATGGGACCGAGGAAAAAGCTGAGGGTCTGACCTGCTAGCCACACGCTAGGAAAGAATAGAGCCGGATGTGCTGCCATTCCAAGCGGACCCGGCACGAGCCCAGGGCGCCAGCACCCTGACCTCAGCCAGCCCAGGGAAGCGTTCCTGGTCCCTGTGTCCCCACCAGACACCTGGGGAGCAAGCACACGTGGGAAAGGCAAGCACCAGTTCCACGTAGCCCAGGTGCCGGAGAAGTGGCACTGAGGCCCGTTAGGATCACCTGGGGCTGTTAAAATCCCCACGGCCCAGGCTGCACTCCTGACCAATTAAATCAGTTTCTGGGCCTGAGACCCAGGCCTTAGCTTTTGTGAAAGCAGCCCCGGTGATTCCGACCTGCTGGCTGAGTAGTAGTGCTGAGAACTACTATGCTGGGGCTTTCCAACCGACAGGTGTACAGCGACTGCGCAGTGGCTTCCATCAGAATCACCTGGAGGGTGTATTCAATCAGAGGCTGGGTCCCAGCCTCAGGGTTTCTGAAGTCAGGCCTGGGGCTTGAGACGTGGGATTTTTAAAGTTAACAGGTGATTCTGACTGCTCCAGAAACCCGGAACCTGCCCGCCCTGAGCTTACTTCTCCAGTGGCAGGAGGTGGCACTTTCCTGAAAAGTAAGCCTGGGAGAAAGCTCTGGACATGTGCAGCTCTGCCCTGCTCCATCTGCCGAGCAGGAGCCAGCTCCGTGCCAGAGAAGGTGCATGTAGACGTTTCTGCCAGGAGGACAGGAGCCCGCCAGCTGAGTTGGCCCAGGTGAGTGAATAGGTGGATGTGGGATGAAGGGGTAGCAGGCCCCTTGGCCAGGCCTGGCCTTGGACCTACGTCTGTCTACTTTCTGCTCCTCTCTCTCTTCAGTTGGTTCCAAACTTGGGTCCCGCCCAATCCTGGCGCCCATATCCTGTGCTTTGCCTCCTCGGGGACCTTGCAACTGTCCCCTTCTGGGACCTGCTTGGTGGATCTCTCTGTCTTCCCTGCCCCAGATCCAGAGCCTCAAGGACAAGGTCACCTTGGTTGCTTCAGCACCCATTTTGCAGCTAGGGACATTGAGATCCAGAGAAGTGAAGTGCCTTGCCCAAGGTCATACAGCTAGTAAGGGATGGAGCAGGAATCCTAATCTAGTCTGCCTGACTCAGAGTGAGCATTCTCTGAATGCTGCCAGGCTTACGGTTCAGGTTCTGGGGGCAGGGCCAGCCCTAAAACAGGCCCTCAGAGCTCAGAAGGCATTAGCTCCTTAGGCTAAGAACAGACCAAAGGCCCCAAGCCCAGCTCTAGCCTCAGTTCCACTCTGACTTGCTGACTGCTTTCGACAAATTGCTAATGCCCCTGAGCCTCTGTTTTCCTCACCTGTGAACTAGGAGAGTAAACACTGCTTTTTGTTTACACCTGCATCTAAGATCCAGAGTGGAAACTTTTGGGCTTGGAAGTGTAGCATGTGATTGATTATAAATGGCAGGTGTGATGAGTAGAAGAAGAATCCATTGTCCGGGACATGTCACTTCCTGCCTCTGACCCCTGATTTCATGCTCTGAGAGGTGTCTGACCTAACAGGGCTGCTGTGAGTGAGATCTGAGCTTGAATGTGAGCGGATGAGTGCCGTGTCTACCCCTGACTGTGGCCCAGATTGGAAAATCTCCCTGGAGATGTCATGTCAGCCCACCCAGAACTTGTCACCTGTCCAGCTTGTGGGCCTCAGCCGCAGTTCCAAGGCAGCCTATGGTGTGGCAGCAAAGGCAATGAGGAGGCGGTGGGAGTGGCATTGGGAAGGAAGCCGGCACGTGCTACTGTGTGCCCATTCCACCCATTGCCCCTCCCCACTCCCAGCGTGCCTGGCCTGTGGATGAGGACGTCAGCCGTCAGGAGCAACTGGGGAGCAGTCACACCTCCACCTGCGATCCTGGCAGCCCAAGGAGCCAGGGGCTCCCAGGTCAGCAGAGGGTGCAGGCCCGTGACCCTGAACCACAGGCTTTGTCTCGAAGTGGTGGTGACAGCCCCAGCGAGGTGTCAGGAGATCGCCTTCTTCTCTTGGTTCCATTTGGGCCTGAGTGTGCGACCTCAAGGTCATCCTTCCCAGGGGTCAAGTGGGGACACTTCTCAGCGTCCTCCACAGGCCTGTTGGGAGTTCCTGGGAGTGGGGAGGTTGGTCCCAGGGTTAAGGGCTGTGAAAGCCACCAGCCCCACAAGGGGAGGGTGGTATGGGGGGCTCATTGTCAAGGAGGTGTCCTGGGAGGACAGGGACTGGCTAAGAGAGAGCATGTGTCCTGCCCGACCTCAGCCACCTGCCCTGAGGATGAGCTCATAATCCTGGCCTCCATCCCACACCTCTGCTCCTCTCCTGCTCCCCCACCCTCAGCACAGGCCCCAGGGCTGTCCCCTCGTCTCACACACACACACACGACCTTCCCCGTCTCCAGCCTGCAGAGCTGGGCACACACTGGCCGTGAGGGCAGGAGACAACACACAAGCAGACGAGGAGCTGCTGAGAAGACCCCTTCAGATCTCAGAGACTTGGAACTGGAAGCTCCAGCTGCGCCAGTTTGGACACGAGGAGGCTGAGACCCAGAGAGGGGAAGGGACGTGCCCAAGGGCAGCCAGTTCAGGTATCCCACCCAGCTCACAGCCCGGCTGTGGGCCCTCAGGGACCCCCAGGGCCTCACCTTCTAGTGCCCACAGGTGGTGCTTCACGAGCTCCACTACTTCCTGCCTGTCCTCAGAGAGGTGGATCCCAAAGCCGGCCAGCAGGTAGGAGACATCCGTGGTGATCCCCGCCCTCACCTTCTGAATGGTGGGTACCACGGCCACCAGCAACAGCAGTGCCACCTGGAAGAGCCTCAGAGTAAGGGCGCTGGGGCCTGGCTGTACCAAACCAGGTACTCCCATCCCAGGGAGCCCCAGGGAGACATCAGGGGAGAGACTTGGGCAGCACACTGGCTGCGTGCCGTGCCTCACCCCCAGCACCCATTGGTGTTCTGATCTGCCCCCAAGAGCAGTGTGCTCATGCCTCTGGTCAGCACATTAAAAGCAGAACCAGTTTTAGTCTAATAGGCCACAGGTATGATTTCAGGCAGCACAACTGTATGCCTGCATCTGTCTATCAATCAGCTATCTAAACCTCAGAATAGAAAGCTTTCAATTTCCTCCAGTTGGAGACACCAAAGTGCTCTATAAATGAGCACCAGCATTGAAGGTGAACAGACCTGGATTCAGATACCGGCTGCCCTGAGATATTAGCTGTGGAAACTTGGCCAAGTCAAATCAACCTCTCTCAGCCTCAATTTCCCCTATCTGTAAAATGGCGAAAAATCATACCTCCCTCCCAGGATTTGGGCCTGTTTGTCTGTTTGGGGTAGTGGTGATGGTGGTAAGAGTGGTGAGGATTTATCAAACATTGTTTCACTACATCTTCTCAACTACCCAAAGAGAAAGGTAATTCTGTTTCTTCCATTTCCAGCTGAGCTAATGGGCTCAGGGACATTGAGTAACTTGCCCAAGGTCATGCAGGAGGTAAGTGATAGAGCTGAGATTTAAACCCATGTTTATGTGACTCCAAAACTCATGCTCTGACTCTTTGTGAGCCCAACAACAGTTACCACCCCCTCCCTCTAGGTAGGCCATGTTCCCAAGACACCAAAAGCAGCTGGTTGGGGTTGTGGGCTTTTGGAGAGCTGAGCAGGGCCAGAGCCATCCACGTTTGGGGGTTGGGCTCAGGGGTCCAGAGGCAAATGGCACTGCAAAGGCAGGACATACCTGGTAGATGGCCGTCCCTGTCAGGGTGGCTGAAAGCACCAGCTTCAGGGGGAGTCGGAAGCCTGCAGTCCCGAAAAGGAGGGGCATGGTGAGCCTAGTACCACCGAGGCCCAGGAGCTCCCATCCCTCCCCAGGGGTCCAGGAAAAAGGCCAGGGCTCTGAGAACCCTGAATTTAAACCCAAGGTCAGCCCAGGCCAGGGGCTTCCCCTTGTCCCAAGCTGGTTGTTCCTCCTGACGACAGGGTTCTAAGGTAGTAAGAGCTGGCCTTCTACTAGCTGTCCTGTGAACAGGAGTGGGGAGGTGAGCTGCCACTCCCGACCTCAGCCCCCACCCATACCTTGCTGTGGAGTGTAGATGTAGTGTCTGAAGCAGATCCAGGCCCGGGACAGGAAGCCATGCTTGGAGGTATGGGAGCTGCAGAAAGACCCAAGGGGGGTGGGGGTCGGGACTCAGGAGAAGCCCATGCCCTGAGCCCCAGAGTTTGGGTCATTCCTCATCTCTGCCCCACCAGGCTGCCCCGTGCCAGCCTTCAAAATAAGCGTACCTAGCCAGCCCTGCCCACTGACCCAGAGGGTGCGCCTAGAACCTCACCTGCTTCCCAGCTTCTTCCGACAAAGGAGGGTCCTCAGATATTCCTCAGGGTATCTGCTCTGCTGCCCCTGTGGGGAGAGACAGATGAGAGCTGTTTTGAGCCATCCCTGGGACCCTGGCTGTGTTAGAGTGGGCTCACAGTAGGTGCTCTGTAAAAACCTCTTGGTTGTGGTGGAGTGCAGAGAACGGCTAGTCTATGGGACGAGGCCCATGTCCCCCAACAGTTCCCTTTCTTCCTCCACAAATACAAGACTAATGAATTGCCATCTAAGAATACTCAATGCTGGGAAATTCTTCCTAAGGTCTAGCTCCAATCCTTTCCTGCTTTACTCAATCACATCTCGTCACTGCTGCCCTCGTGGCCCTCTGGCCTCTGCTAACTGAGACTGGGGCAGAAGGGAGCCTGTGTCCCAAGCGCACCTCCCTGACCATGACACAGGATGGGGCTATTCCAGGTCAGACCCACCAGGCCTCTCATCTACTCAAGGGAGATCACAAGGGTGACCAGATTTGTCTAAGCCACATTCCAGGCCTTAAGCTGACTGCCAAATGGCAGAGACCAATGAGAAGAAGGGGTGGACCCTGCCCCCATCATTAGGAGAATATAGTCCATTGGTATCTGTTGCTATGGCAACCCTGGGATCCAGGGCAGGTGTGGGTTAGCTCAAAGCTTGACTGTGTCCTTTGAGGCTTAAACCTCTTCGACTAAGGGCCAAAGAGGATTTATTTCCCCCAAGACTTCTCAAGAGGAAAGCCATGCATTGGGGGAGAGGCAAAGCAGAGAAGGTGCCTGGAAGAGGAGGGAAAGGGATTCCTTGAGGCAGAGCAGTGCCTGATGCGTTGTGTATCCAGGGGAGCTGCTCCCCTCTTCTGAGCCAGCTGTAAAAATGAGGGAACCACAGGTTTCCCCAGAGGATCAGGAGGCAGTGGTGGTGACAAATACTCAGAACCCCACTGCTACTATATGAGAACCAAACCCAGAGTCAGGTGGGCCCATGGGGGCCCAGGGCAGCCCTGGACAACCTGAGCCTTTTCTCCCCTCGCCCTCCACTTTTCCTTGCGAACCTCGCTTCTTTCTGGGCTTCGGTGCCATCCCTTCCGCTGAGCTCCAGACCCATGTGCCAACGGCCCACCAGACCCTTAAACGCCACACACCCACAACTGTGCGTCGTCTGTCCTCACCTAGCATTCCACGTGGCAGCAGCACCTACCTGCTGTCCGTCCCACACGCACCCTCCAGCCTTTCCTTCACCTTCCCCTGCTGAGAGTAACCAGCCCTTTGCATTTGTGTCCTCAGCCTTTCTCCAGGGCCTGTGTGGACATTTCCTCTTCCTCCTCTCTCACCAGGAGGAGTGCTTGACCCCACCTCCACGGGCGCTCCCATGGCACTTGGATGAGCTCCCGTAGCACTTTTGACATTGCTGTAAATATGTGTTGCTGTGTCCATCTCTCCTAGTGCACTGGGAACTCCCAGGGCCAGACACAGCCAATCAGCTGAGTCTACAGTACCTCGCCCAGGACTGGCGCTTGGCTGCTGCCCAGAAGGCTTCTTCATAAGATTGCCACATCATAAAGGACTTCTCTCTTGACATGATGTACCAATCCATCTATGCAAAACTTCAGAAATATTTTGCTGAGTGTCTATGATATCCTGACACTTGCCAGGTGCTGCAAATCAGGCATGAACAGAAGCAACCCATTTCTGCCCCTTTACTCACGCTCTTTCCTGTGCCTGCAAGGTCTTCTCCTGATTCTCTCCCCATTCCAGATGCTCCCTGTCCTTCAGCCCTCGGCTCAAGTCTGCCTCCTCCAGGAAGCCCTCCCCTTATCTGACATCCAACCTAGTGTTGGTTCACAATGTAGTTCTACCCGGAGTGCTTCCGGGCCGTGTTCGCGTCTGGAGCACCCCCGTCAGGCACAAGGCCCCAGTGGTTCAGACCAGAGCTATGACTTACTGGCTCTGGCCCACTTCTCCTTTGTTGAGTCCCTTCTGTGCCCACAATTCGGTGCCCTGCGTAACCTGGGAGCCAGCCAAGGGCCTGCCCTCGCCTTTGCCTAAAAAGGGAGGACTAACCAGTCACACGGTGACTCAATAAACCTTTCTGAGCACCCGCAGTGTGCTGGGCCCTCCAAGCATGGCGACAGATAGGGGACCGACAGACAGGGAGGCCAGGCCACCCCCTTTACCTCAGAGGCCACTCCAGTCCTAGGGCTGAAGCTTCTCACCAGCTGCACCGGGTACCACAGGCCCAGGAATCCAAGGCCCAGCAGGAGCGGCAGGGAGGCCAGCAGGGGGTAGTACTTGTAGATCTGGACAAACGTCAGACACACCTGCCATCTGCCTCCCTCCTCCAACCAAAGGCCAGGGTCCATTCCCCCTCCCACCTCACCCTGGGGCCTGAGGGTCGTCTGAGGGGCCATGGGAAGGCTCGTGGTCCTGCCACCCCCACCGCAACCTGGGCCACTCAGGACGACTCCCACTTCCCCTTCTGGGGCCCTGCACAGGTGCCTGCCCCTCCCCTGGGCCCCTGGACTCCCATGGCCAAAGGGAGGAGGTCATGTAACCCAGCAGGCTGCAGTATGGCCTGAAACGGCCTGAGACAGGGACACCCATTTTCTGTGTTCCTATGTTCCTGGCACTTGGACACAGGCCCCTGAGAATCAGACAAAGGCCTAAGTTTGTCTATGTACAATTTGCCACCTGGCATTAGGGGAGTACATGCCCTACCTCCTGGCATTGAGGTCTTTGTCCCTGAAGTCCCAGGGTTGGGCTCTTATACATTCATCCATTTATTTGTTATTCAATACATTTTTATTGAGGGCTTAGTATGGGCCAGTTTCTGGGTAGTGAAAAGATCAACCAAGTCCCTGCTCTTAAAGAAACCAGCTGATCTTCACCTCTACCCTGAGGGACTGGTGACGCCAACTTCATTAACGGGGAAACAGCGTCTCAGGAAGGTGACACACTTTCCTCAAAGCACTTAGCAGCACCTGGCAGCATTTTGTACATTTGTTTGTTTCCTTGTTTATTGTGTCTCCCCTCCTGTAATGGCAGCTCTTGAGATGCCAGGGACCTCGTCTGCCTTGTTCACGCTGCATTCCAGTGTCTGAAAATGTCCCTGATACAGATATTTGCTTCCAATGTTTGTTGGATGGATGGAGGAAGCAAGGAAGGAAGCCAGATTCAAACTTGGGTTGTCTGACTCCGAAGTCTATACCCCCTCCCTTTGGGCTCTAGACTGGGCAGCTTCACACCTCCAGCCAGCAGCCAGTGAACCAGGTGAGGGTCTGGAATTCTCTTTTTAGCCCTCTGAGACCATACCCCGACTCATTGCCTGCCATCCTCCATCTGTCTTCACTTCCACTCCAGCCTGGCCAAGGGAAGGCTAGGGAACTAACTAAGGGGTGCTGGGGGGACTTCAGGCTTCCTTTTCCTCCTCCTCTGCCCCTGCCCCCTCCCTGCGCCCTCCAGACTGGAAGCCTCTGGCCCAGCTGCCTTGTTCCATAGAGGGGACACATGGAACGGCACGTGTTTAGAGGAGTGGAACCCTGTACACAGCAGCAGGTCGCAGGAAAGACCAGCATACAGAGATGAAAGGAATCACGCTGGTGTAAGCAGCCCCCCATGTTCTCTGCCCCAGGCCATTACGAATCAGTGGTTACCTTGGGCGACTGGGGACACTCTGCCCTCTGCCAGACCTGGACCCCAAAGTGAGCCCAGGACAGCACGGTGCCAAGCAGATGTGGGACTCCATGCCCGACTGTGGCACAGGCGGCCAGCGGGTAGTAGAGGGCAGGGTAATAGAGCAGGGCCAGCATCTTCCAGGACCCTGCAAAGCAAGGCAAGCAGAGAGAAAATGATGGAGGGGCAGGTGTGGGCTGAGTCCCACCCACCCAGGCCCCTCTCCTGTCTCCATCTTCCAAGCCCAGTCTTCCATCTTCAGCTGGCTCAGTGGTCAAGAGCCCTGCGTTCAAATCCAGGCTCTGACTAGCATCAGTTCTTTGATCTTGGGCCAGTTACCTCTTGGAGTCTCAGGTTCCCCATCTGTAAAGTGGAAATAAAAGTACTAAGTTAGCAAGGACCAAGTGAGAGGGTATGTGAACAGTAGTCAGCACGATGCCTAAGTCACTCCTCAGCACTTCAAGTTACTGCCTTCTTATCGTCCCCTCCTCTGACCTGTAAATCGGGGCTAGGGTCCGTAATTGAGGAGTCGTTGTGAGGACTGGATTATCTATGGAGGTCATGTCACAGGACAGTGGCTCCTCTCAGTGGTAGCTGTCCTTGTTACCGTCACCTCCTTGAGCCCAGCTCAATTCTCCAGGACCCCTCTGTCCCCCTGCCCATCCTCCTTCATTCTCACACAGGGCTGGGCTAGCGGGGGACTCAGCCTGCGCCGGTGAACGAGAGCGCCCTCCCTCCTGGGAGAGGGGTTTGCACAAGAACAGAGGAAACAGAGAGGGCAGTTTTGACCCAAGGGTTGGGACCAACAGGAGGTAGGATTCGGCATTGTGGAGAGACATTGGGAGGTTAAGGGGATGGTCTTCTCAGTGGTGGCCCATGCCTGGGATGGGGAACTACTTGGGTCACCATACAAGAGCGCTGCCCTGATGCTCTAGGTTCCCGCCTCACCCCCACCCATCCATCCAGACGCAGGTCTCAGTTGTACGGGGTACCTGGGCTGCGAGGTGAGGCCAGGGTCAGGAAGGGCAGTGAGGCCTCGGCAGGGAGCAGCAGGCACAGGGAACTGAAGAGGACCATGAAGACAGCCGCGGGCACGGTCCAGGGCCCGTCCCCAGCCGAGAAATCTACAGGGCTGGGGCAGGGGCAGGGACAGGGCAGAAGGGAGTTGCTCAGGCCCTGCACTGCCATTACGTCATGTCATGTTCCATAAACCAGGGAGGCGGAGGCAGGCCCACTTCCCAGATGGGGAAACGGAGGCCCTTCATCACTCATTCCACAGATATTTATGGAGTGCCTCCTATGTATCAAGCTCTGGGCCCTGTGGCAGAGTGACCGGGGAACAGACCCCCAATGCACGCGTGCGCGCGCGCACACACACACACACACACACACACACGCCTGGGCACGGCCCCCTCCCCCTCCCCTGGATGCTTCAGGAAACAACAGCCCCCGCACTAATTGCTCTGTCTGGGTTGGCAGACCTTCAGAGAGCTCAGAGAGTCACAACATCCTTGCACAACGGCTGCCGCCCTGGCCTGGGTGTGGCCCAGTGAAGAGGCCAGACCGCGGACACAGCTGTCCCAGGCATCGCCGCAGAGCTCTGGGCTTAGGGCAAGCTGCTCAGACCCTCTGCTTCTGCGGTCCAGCTTGCCCTCATGCCCTGACAGGGCCATCCTGCTTCACTCCTCCCCAAGCCATGCCCCAGGCAGGGCAGAACCCCCAGGCTTGTTCCCCACGAAGCCAGCATGCAGGACTCACCTTGGTGCTCAGCCCAGGTCTAGGCTGCAAGGCCGCCTACCATGGGGCTCTACCCACCAGCTCCCCCAACCCTGTGCTCCTTCCCACACAAGTCTGCACTGTCTCATCTCCTCAGGGTCATCCTCGTCCCAGGCTCTGGGACTGCAGGGCTGAGGAGTCCGAGTGGGAAGTCCCTCAGAAATCTGCCATCAATATCAGGGTCCAGGTGAGACCCTCAGGAAAAACGCTGGTCATGATGGCGTGGTGTGGTCATGGCCTGTGCAGACCACAGGCCGGCTGACGAGGTATGTCCTGGAGCTGGGCCCTGTTGGGCTCTGGGTCCTTAGGGTTTGGAACAAGAGCAGGTGGACCTAGTGGGTCCCTCCCCCTCCCTCTGGGGGTCCCCGACTAAAGCTGGAGATCTGAATGGGGATGGGGAGAACCTTAGGGTGAGAGGGAGGGGTATCGCTGAGGCCAGAACTGGCTTTTAGGTACCCCCTGAGTGGGGGTGACCAAGCCAGGGCACCAACCTGGGCAGCCCGGGCCTGCCATGTCCGCAGTGGGGCCAGAGCTGGCGGCGCCTCACCAGCATGGCCAGCAGCAGCAACACAAGGACCTGAAGGAGAGCACAGTGGAGGGAGAGCATGGGGCACCCAGGCCTTCCTGGAGGGGCTATTGGAGCGCTTGGCCTCAGGCCCCAGGAAACCCCCTACCCACCCTCCCGCCCCCTTGTGCACTCGTGGTATCTTGGGGACTGGCCAAGTGGTGACAAGTCTGAGAGGTTGGACTTGGTCTGAATCCTGGTTTGGGTTACCACTCTGGGAGAACCCCCTCCAACATGTTGGGCTCCCGCGGGCCCCCTTCGCCAGCCCTAGCAGGGAACATAAGTGCCCCTGCCCAGGCTGGCAGCAGGTTGCAAGCCAGTTTGGACTCAGGTTAGACTCACCGACAGCACGGCCAGGCAGGCATGGAGAAGGCCAGGGGGCACACTGGGGTGGCAGGAGGGTACCGTTCTGCAGAGTGAGTGAAGTCTGGGTCAGGGAGTGGAGGCCCCTAGGGTGTGCAGCCAGGTCTGTGGCTCCAGGCTGTCTACACTGGGGCTCTCTGAGTGCTCCCTCACCCCTCTGAGGCTCCTACACAAGCCTGCCCAGTTCCACCTTCTCAAGGTCCTTCTGGGGCTCTCGTGCCTCTATGGTGTGTTGATTATGTGCCAACTCCAGGTTCCAGGGCTAAAGGAGACAAGGGACTCCCAGGGGAAGACCCAGGAAAAACAGAGTGGGCCAGCTCGGCCTTAACCTCTTTTCTTTCTCACCCAGACCCTTCCTATCCTTCAAGGTCCACTTTATCCCTCCCTCCTCCAGGATGCCTTCCTGATTGCTCCAGGCCCCACACTTTCCTTACAACTACGGCTGAGATACTGCCTGGGTCGAACAATGAGGCGTTTGGCCCTACGATTCGTCCTCCACTCACTGGTATCTGAATTTGGCCTGTGTCTGACTAGAATGATCTTCCTTGGTCTTCTAAGACTTACGTCTCTTCCCATTTCCCTTTCACGAAGGCCTTCCATGTACAGCTGGACCAGTTGCACACTGTGCAAGGACACTCAGCCAGGGAAATGAGTGTGGTCTGAAGTCCAGGCCACACTGCTCATCAAGCCTCGCTCCTCCTGAGTCGCATACATCTAAATGGGGGTCCCTTTCTCTAATTACCAAAGGCTCCCTATGGCCTGGCAGAGGTCCTGCTCTAGCCAAAGCTGAGCACAGACATAGGCCCATGGTGGAGATAAAGACATCAATGAGCACAATGGAAGCTTCAACTTCCCCAGAAACTTCCCCGACTGGTCATGTGGCAGAGAAAGGGGTAGGAGCCCTGAGTTCAGAGCTGGGCCTGGACCTGGGGGAGCAGACAGGACAGGGTCCCTTGGAAGAGGGAGACTTCTGGCTTTGCCCAGGTGAAGCCTGAGAGTGCCGGAGGGAGGGTACTAGGCGGGCAAGACATCAGAGGAAGCCTTGTGCTGCAACCGGGGCCTCCCTGCCTAAGAAGGCTCACCCACCCCCTGGGCACCCTCCTGCTGCGTGAGAAAGAGGACTCCCATGGCCTCATCTGCAGGGTGAGCTCAGAGCCCGAGGACTCTGCTGGAAGCCCAGTCTCCCTGGAGCTTGCTTTCTCTCAGCAAATCCCAGAGAGAGAGAAGCACGAAAGAACCTGGTCACCTGGGCTGGTCCTTGGGGATGAGGGACAGAATATGTCTGTTCTGTACAACTTCTTGGCCAGGGCAGAGCTGGCCTCTCCCCAAAGTGGAATTGTGCTCATGGGTAGGGTCGGTGCCATTGGGGGATCAGGTTTCCTCTGTCTCAGCTCAGGCCTCAGAGTCCCCACTTCCAACCCTGAGGCCTCTTACTCCAGCATGGGGGTTGGGTCTGGGCTGGCAGGGCCTCTCAGCCCCAAGAGCTGAGAGCCACCTGTCTAGGCCCTCTCTGTGCACCTCCTCACCAGACTAGGTCCTGTCCCCTCAGTCCCCCAGGCCAGCCAGGGTGGGGGCTCAGCAAACTGTCCCTGAAGAAGCCTGACCCTTTTCCCACTCACCCCAAACAAGGAGACCGCCACCGGCATGGATCCTCTCCAGGGCCCTGTCTGGGGGCTCCTGTGGCCCACTCTGTACCCCCTGGGGTCCCCCATTTACCACTTAGCTCAGCTTGGCTGAGGCTCACGGAGCTCCAGATATTTGTGGTCTGAGCAAGAGAAATTTGGCTAATGGCTCATGGACGCGTGTTTTGTGCTGTGAGGGAGACAGGATGCCAGACACAGCACCACCTCAGGGAGGGCGGGGAGCTGGATCCTGGAAGAGGCATAAGCACTTGCTAAAGGTTGCAGAGGAGGGAGAGAACCCTGGGGCAAGGCATCAGAGCCAGGGGCATTTGCTTTACTCTGAAAGACGTTTAGCATCTCTTTAAGCAAAGAAGGGGAAAGGGAGCTCCATGGAGAGGGAAGAGCATGGGCAAGCAGAGTGATGGGCAGTAAGCCGTGTGGCTGGGGACAGGCAAAGCTTGCGGCTCGATTGCAGCCCAGAGGGTCCGCTGAGAGCAGGTTACAGCAGGCATGGGGGGCACTGGGGAGCCACGGAGGGTATTTGAGCAGGGCAGTGTTTGGGATTTTAGGAGATTTCTGTGGCTAGATTTGAATAATGACAGCAGTAACTGGTATTTACTAGACACTGACTAAGTGTCAGGCACTGTTTCTTCCAAGTATTAACTCAATTATTACCCACAAGCTGTGTGCTATTCATATCCCCCTTGTGTAGAGAAGGAGACCACGCCTCAGAGAGGCTAAGTATCTTGCCCAAATCACACAGCTAGTAAAGTGGCAGAGCCAGGACTCAAACTGAGGTAGTCTGTCTCCAGCGCCTACATCTGACTGGGAGATGAGAAATAAGAAGTATGTGAGGGAAGAGATTTGTGTCCCCAGGCTCTGGCTGGAAAGCTCAGTATTGATGGTGGCTGGATAGCACATGGGCACGTATCAAGCTGGGCACATAACTGGCCAGAGGAGACTTGGGGGGTGGAAAGAGCCAGCTCGGCTTATGCAGATCAATCCCGTGCCCATGCAAAACCCCAGATGACACATCCCATCCCAGTCAGACTCAACCCCCAAACTGTTCAACCAGGTCCTGGCACTACAGGGACACATGGATAAATGTGACCAGGAGACTGAGTCCATCCCAGCTGTCACCAGTGCCCACCAGTCCCAACTCCCAGGCCTGCTGGGGCTCCTTCAGGCCCAGAGGGGGACCACTGACAGGGCTCTGCAAAGCTCTGGTGCCCCATCTCGCTGAGGGGTCTGACTCACACAGGACGAGATGAGCCCAAACTCCCCTCTGGAATTCACCTGGGCTCCCTGCTTCCCACACCCACCTTTGAGGGGGCGCGCTCCACTTGGTTTGGCTAAGTAAGTACGTTCAAACAAACCTCTTCATTCTTCCCTGCAGTGGAATAAAGGAACTACCAGTTCTAGATGCCACCCACATTAGAGGTAGGACTCCCCAAGACCCAGTGCCTGCCACACACCCGGCTTTATTCACACACCCGTATCTAAATGCCCTCACCACAGAGCTGGCTGCAGGGCCTTACCCCAGACAAAGAACAGACCCTGAGGCGCCTAAGGACACAGCTTCGGCTTTGGGCTCAGGGTCCCTATCCGTGTCCTCCTGGGGCTCCTGGGCCCCTCCCCGTTCTGCTGCTCCTCCCACTCCATACAGGAGGCAGGGTCAGCCAGGGAAGGGGCTGCTTTTCAGATGATCAGAGCCCTGCAAACAGCAGTCCTCCCCCAGGCCTGGGTGGGGCCTCTGTCCCAGCCTAGTGACCCAAGTCTGGCTAAGCCAGAGCCCCAGCCCCTGGGGAGGCATGCGAGCATTTCTCCTTCTCCAGTTTCTTGATGATGGAGAACAGATGTGTACACATCTGGCTCGGCAACTCCCCACCTCACCTTACCAGTTCTCCCAACCCTCAGACAGAGCAGGGGGAAGGGGGGTGGGGCCAGGGCAGAAACTAAGTACTTTGAGGGGAGAACTGGGCTCTGGGAACCTCACAGGCTAGGCGTCCTTGGCAGCATGTGGGGGCACAGGGTGGCCCAACTACTCTGCCAAGGTGCCCAGATGAAACAAAGATAGAATATGTCTGGGCAAAGGCCGCTGTGGCCTGAGACCTCAGGGCACACGGCGGGGGGGGGGTGGGGGGGGCGAAGGCCACCTCCCTCCCAGCTGGCCAGAGCACAACTGCAAAAGGAAACAGGACCTCCTCATCTTCACAGAGATTCCCCTACCAGGCTTTCTTCCTTGGTCCTCCGCCTTCCCTGCCCCCAGCCTGTCCAGAGAACCTGACACTTGCTAATACCACCCCCCAGACAGTCACCACAGGGACCAGTAACCCCTTGAAAGCAAGCGTGACTTCCTCAACCACTCGGCCAGCACTCTCCATGCTGGCTACGGGCCAGAGTTGCCCATTTCAAGGATGGGGCCCAGGAATCTATATTTTAAACACACCACACAGGTGCTGTTTAGGCGACCACCTGGGCATGGGCTGGTGGTCTCCCACAATGGATGAGGAGACTGAAGCCCTGAGAGGCTGTCACTTGCCAAGGTTCACACTACAAACGAGTGGCAGGGCCCATCTTAGCAGCCCTTGCCCAGGGTCTTCTCTGTCCCCCCACCAGTAACCTCTGCCACACCCCACTCTGCTGGCCACAGAGCCAGGGTTTCCACTTACCCCTCGGGTTGGAGCTCCTGGCCACCCTGGGGCTCGTCGATGTACCAGCTGCCATAGGAATAGTCATCTGTGTCCCCTGAGGAGGTCTGGTTCCCGGCTGCCCTGGACATTCTCGGACCCTTCTTCTTTGACTCTCAGACAAGAGGAAAAGAGCCACTGCTGATGTGAAAAGAGGCTTAGAAAAAAAAAAAAAAAAACAGAAAGAAAGGAACCCAAACAAAGAAATGTTTCTCTTTAATACTAAAGGTTATTTTCTTGCTTTTAGCTCTCTGGGAAAAGTCTGTCTGGGAGTGAAGGCCTGATCCCGCTGGCACGGGAAGAGGGGGTTGGGAGAAGGGGCAGGGCTTCTCTGTCCTCTCTGGGCGCTGCAGGAGGTAGCTCTCCCTCTAGGGGTAGTGTTCCCCTGGGGTCTTTGGGCTCACGCTGGAGTACCTGTGTGTCTATCTGTCTGCCCACCAGCAGGCCTTTGCTCAAAGGACCATTTTCAAAGAAGGTTTGTCCAATCCGAGCTGCCCACAGAGACACCCCCTCCTTGTTTCCCCCTCCCCAAACCCACTCAGACAGACCCACAGACACACACTCAAGGAAGTGCCAGGGAGGAAGGAGCTGCAGAGATGAAAGGGTGGGCGGGCTGCAAGGCGGGCTTAGCACTTTGCCTGGCCCTCCCAGCTGGACCCAAGACCCTCCAGCCCAATCCAGCCCAATCGCCCTCTTTGTTCAGGCTCCCTTGAGACCACCCCTTTGGGTCTCAGTGGTGGGAACACACCACAGTCCTCTCCCCGCTTCCCCCCCCCCCCCCGCCTCCCACCCCCCCCCCCCCCCGCCCCAGGAGAGCCCAGCTCCACTGGGCCTAGCACTGGAGAGGTGTGCATACCTGCCTTCAGTGCCTGCCTCAAAGCTGTGGACCTCGCCCACGACATCTGCAGTGCCCCACACTCATTCTGGCAACCCAAGGAGACAGTGGGGACTGGGCAAAGGCAGGCACGGGGCCTGTCCATCGCTTCTCCTGGGTTTCCATGAAGGAGGCAGCATGTATCTCACTGCTAAAATATTTGTGTTTCTCCAACTTGATTTCACAAGGAGATAACTCACCCCCACAAGGCACAAATTAGTCCTTTAAACATGAACCAGACCCACGAGTAGGCAAGAACACGGCCCGCTTCCTGCTCCTTCCAGGGAGCTGATGATGATAAGGAAGGCTGTGCCTGAGCAGGGGTTGGAGTTCCTCTCCATCCTCCCTCCCCTGAGAAGCTGCCTCCCCCACCTCTGCGCCCCCCTCTCCTTGCCAGCCCATTCTCCTCCCCCTCTTTGTTCAAGCCCAGATGGGTTGGGGCTGAGGCAAAATGCAGAGGAAGGCAGAGAGCACGTTCTCAGGCCTCTAGCCTGGGTGGGGGTCAGGAACCCTGAAGCTCCGAGGGTTCACGTCCTTCCACTACCCCAGAGGAGGCCTGGCCACCGCCCTACCCAGCTTGGGCATTCGTTCAACAAGGTTTTTAAAAGACATTCATCTATTTATTCTTTTAACGTAAATTCATTAAACACCTACTAAGTGCCAGCACTGTTCTAGTCCCTGGAATGTGAGCATTTACAGTTCAGGGGACACAGACAAGCAGGTAAATGAGCTCAGGTGTCAGAGGGTCATAAAGGGAAGAAGGCAGGATGCCGTGACATGTACCATGGGAAACTGCATTTGGTCCGAGAGAATGGGGGGTTTTCTGAAGAAAGGAACCTTTGAGTGAAGATCCAAGGGCAGGAAGGTCAGCTGAGCAGAGGGTGGGGTTGGGGAGTAGGGGTGTGGGGAAGCAGGTCCCCAGCAGAGGGAACAGCACAGGTGAAGGCTCAAAGAAGACAGGGCTTGAAATCCTAACGCCCCCCACCCACCCAAATACCACACAAGGCCTTCCAGAATGAAGACCTGAGTGCTATGGTGGCCTTGGTTCCTCCCTCTCTTGCCCAAGTGGCTCCTCTTCCAGGAAGAGGGCTCTGACCTCCCCTTCCCCCACCAAAGAGATGTCAGTGTCTCGGAGTTGAACCTGAACTTTACCCAGTGCAGTGCAGGGGCCCACACTGCCCGTCCCATCCCAGGGTTCGGGGTGCCTCTGCCTCCCGGCCTGGCTGTGAGCTCCCGAGAGCACAGCTCTGACTCTTCTCCACCTCCCTCCTTTCCCGGGGGCACAGGGCTTGGGTCAGAGGGACGTTAAACCCAGCTTTGGCAAAGCCATGCTCTTTCTGGCGACCATCAGTGGCTCCTCCACGGGCCTGCCCTGTGCAAGCGAGGGTTGTGCCCTGGTTTCCACAGCCGGGCTTGCCAGAGCCTCACATCCCCCTTCGCTGCTCATGGGTCTCAGACCCATAGCTTAGGGAGCAAGCAACTCCTATCTGATGTTAAATCTCCCTCGTGATACCGCTAACAACTAGAATTCAGTCTGTGACAGGGAGCTCTCTTCTTACACAAGACAGAGGTGTGAACCAAACCCAGCTCTGTCCCCAAAGCGACGTACCGCCCCTCCCCCGGGGATAGCCCAGCACCCATGAGATGCCCTCCCTCCTCCCTGGGGAAATGCAGAGGGGAGAAAAAAGTGAACTTCTCTGGTCTCCTGGGGTCTCCGGGTGTGGGCACAAGGCCAGAGGGCAGTCTTGTGCCCAGTACCACGCTCAGGGTCAGCGCAGGGCTGGGAATAGGCAGGGGCAGGTCCAGGAGGTAGGAGCAGGGTTTCTAGATGGCAGTGGGACATGCCCTGGTTGGGGGACAGCCTACCTGGGTTTGAGCCCTGGGCTGCCCCTGTGACCCTGAGTGAGTCCCTTCACTTCTCTCGGCCTCAGCCCTGCCTCTGCCTCAGGAGGGGTGGATCATCCAGCCTGGAGACTCTGATTGTGGGCTCTCCTCTCCCCCAGGTTCCCACTCCCTGCCCTCAATGACTTCATGGCCCAGGAATGTAGAGCCAACACACTAGGTTGTAGCAAGGTCAAAGCCACAGACAACTGCTATGACTAGCCAGGCGTTTCCCATTGCCTTACACCCACACTCCTGGCCCCCTGCTCCTCCATCTGCTCTTCCAGGGGGCAGGAAGGCAGGTTGGATAGCATATCCATGGATACTAGCTGGCCACATGTCTCAGGCTAGGAGGGGGACCCCACTCCTTAAACCCAAAGTATGTCCTCAGCTTGAAGCTAGAATAGCTTGGAGCTCACGTCTGCAAAATGGGAGGGTTAACTCTGAGGTGTCAGGGACTGCAAGCTGACAAGGAAAAGTAATGGGAAGAGAAAGGTGGTAACGAGGTGCTCCTGAAGAATTTGTCCGAAGGCCTGGCAGCCAAGTCCAAGGACTGCCCTCTGGAGCTGGCTTTATAGGAGGACTCACCTGAAAGAGTAGGAGACCAGCACCTGCCATCAGAACAGGGGCCAGAGAGTGGCAGGGAGGAGATGGCTTGGGCAGTTTTGAAGTCTTCCTGGAGGAGGGGGCCTGGAGCAGGGCCCTAAGATCAGACAGGGTCAGCAGTGGTAGCTGGAATGAGGTGTCAGTTTCTCAGGAGAGCTGAGAAGGGGAGTCTGAGAGGTAAGGAGACAGCACGGCAGGTGTCAGGGCTGCCCAGCTGTGGCCCGCATGAGCCCATGGGAGCCCATTCAGATGAGGCTGAAGCCACATTCAAGGAGCAGCCCCGGCCAGCGGGGCGCCCAGCTGGGCAGAGATTGGGGTGGCTAAGCCCTGCTCACTGTGGGAGTGGTCCCAAAAAGCTTCCGGGCTCTGAGCGGACAAAGGCCGTCTGGCCTGCCCCTCTGGCTGGAGCTGGCCCACGAAGGCTTGGGACAGGGCTTCCTTCCTCCTCAGGTTTTTCTTCAAGTTGATTAAATCTGAGGAATTTTTGCATACAGAATCACAGGCCCACATGCGTGCCTGCCCTCCTTGGCCCGTGGTTTACAGAATCCTCAAAGGGCAAAGTGCCAAGCTTAGAAAGAGCGAGCCGGAATGAACGGGGAAGGCCAGCAGCAGCCCCAGAACTCAGAAACGCCCCCAAGGACGCCCAGGTCCCCTAGAGCATCTCCAGATTCCCATAACATCCCCAGATTTTGTAACCTCACAAGAACCGGAAACTCAGTATCACCCCCATGAAGCCTCAGATATTCATGAACATACCAGAACATAACTCAGAACCTCAGCCACATTCCCAGGACCCTTGAGGCAAGATGGTCAAAACTATGGTGTGAGGGATGCAGAAACCTAGGGACCCCCATTGCTCACCACCTCCCATCCCAGCCCCTGGCTCTCTGAGTGCAACTATACCCCTCAAAAGTTCTACACCACCCGGAGCCTCCGTACAGCCTCAGAGAATTCTCAAGGGGTGCTCTGGTCCAGGATGGGGGGCTGCCCCATTGCCTGCTTGTGCAGCCTGGCCCCTCTGTGAGCGGTGAATAAGGGGCCAAGGTACGTTCAACCCCATGCAAGCCAGAGAGCTCAGAGCCCACAGTGCCCTCCACACGCGTGGAACTGTCCCTGCCACACACAGGTGCCCAGCCCTGCCCCCATTCAGTGCCCGAAAGGCAGTGCTGTTGGCTGCTGAGCTCATGACAAGAGACAGTGGTGGCCCTGTGCCTCCTGCCCCCATGCCATGCGGGCGCCTCAGAGGCGTCCTGTAACATGCCCTTCCTGGAACCCTCCCGCCCCCTCAGCCACAGCACCATCAGGGCACAAGGGCCTCAGGCCACACTGCTCTGCTGTGCGTGTGGACGCTGGAGGAGAGGGGAAGGGTAGCCCGCAGTCCCAGGGGAGCAGGGTGTTCTTCCCTCCCAGAGGACGAGGCTAGACCTGACTCAGGGGGGAGACAGATTTCGGCTCAGGACAAAGGTAGCTTTTCTCCTCTCGCAGAGTAGTGAGCCCCCCATCGGGGAGCCAACCAAGGAGACACTTGTAAGATCAAGATGTTGCAGCAGGTAGCCTGCCTTCAGAGGAGGCCTGGCCCGCAGGCCATGACAAGGGTCCTGGATTCTCCCTTCCCAGCTCATCCTCCTTGGGGCAGTGCCACTGTGGTCTGGCCTTGACACGGAGGCTTTGTGCTGTCCTCCTTCCTCACTGAGGACACTGGCTGCTGGCCAGACCCCCTGAGAGTTTTCTCCTTGTTCCCAGAGGACAGGCCTCTCCATCAATCTCTTGCCCACCAGCAGACCCTACTCAGACAAGACTCTTCTGACGTCTCCCTGCCTACTGGAGCTCACACTAGCTCCCCAGTGCCCCCCACCCCCAGTGCAGCCTCTGCAGGTCCCCAACCTCGTCCCTCCGATTGCTCAGCCCTACCATTCCTGCCTCCAAGCCCGTGTTGGTCCTCTTGCCCCCGCACGCCCTCTCCCTGCTCCCCCACTTGTTCCAGTCCTACCTGGCCCACCTCCGCCAGGCGTTCTCTCGACCTCTCCCTTCTGTATCTCTTCCTCTCTTTATTGATCACCCTGGGGAGTCCTGCCCCTCCAGGCAGACAGGGTGCTCCCCCAAACTGGCGCCTCCTCCTCTGAGCTCCAGCAGCAGCACCGGCTGGGATCCCAGAGGGCTGACTGGCTGTGCAGTCTTAGCACTTGGCCCAGAGCAACGTCCTCAGCACCTGCTTTCCAAGGTGTTTGATCTCTCCTCCCAGAAAGGCACTCCCTCCTTCCCACCAGCTCTGGCCAGGCCCCTCCTCCAGCCCCCAGGCCTCCTGCCTGTGATTCCAGAATCGGAGAAGCCCACGCCACCCCCACCTCTCCCGCTCAGGCCCACAGCTGGGCTGGGGCCCCACACCACACACAGGACAGCTTGTCTCTGCAGGAGACTCTCCACCCCCCAAACCATTCGCCCGAAACTCGATCTCCTTGGCCCTCGGAGTCACCTCGGTGGAGAAGCCTGCTCAGGGCTTTGATGGCTGACTTCCCCAGCTGTGGCCCCGGATGGGCTCAGGAACCCCCTACCTACCCTCATTTGTCACCATCCATCACGGGGGAGGGGAGGGGAGGGGAGGGCGGGAAGGATTGCACCAAGCTGGAGGGGAACCACCAGCTAAGCTTTGAATACCGTGATCGGCTGGCCTGGCGTCCTGCTGCTGCCCAGCTGGGCTGAGGGCCCTGGCCAGGGGAGGGGAGGAGGTTGTCCCATTTCCATGGGCTTTGGGGCTCAAATGTCAGTTATGACCCATTCCAAAGGGAGAGTCAAAAGGCCCCCTCAGAGAGCTTTCTCCTCAACCCCTCATAACCTGGTCTCTCCCCAGAAAACGGCGGGAGCTCTGCGGCAGCTGTGTGTCTGTCCCTGAAACCTGCAGCCCCCGAAACCACATGGACCGTCCCCACATCCCCACTGCTGAGGAGGGGATGGGCTTAGGCACACCATGCTCCCTCTTCCCCTTCCTGAAGGGCTGTGAACAAGACAGGGGAGGAGAAAAGGCTGAGAAGGTGCCAAAACTTGGTGCTGAGACCGACAGGGAGGGTAGGAAGGGATGAAGGTGGGCCCCTCAATTCCCAGAAGGACAGCTGGGGAGTTGTCTTCGTCCTCTTCTAAGGAGAAAGGGGATGCAGTCCATAAAATGGTGGGGCAGCCCAACGAGCACAGGCTTTAGGCTGGGAGACTGGCTTCCAATGATGGAGACCCCTGGATAGCAGGCATAGCAACAAGGATGGTGCCAGGGCTGCTCAGTGGACGAGGCGCGGAGAGGGACCAGCCCACGCCAAGCTGGAAGGGGTCTGCTAGCTCGGACCTGATGAATTGTCTTCCCCAAGGAGAAGCGTTTTTACACAGAAAGAGTTGAACCCACAACACAAAGGGAATTAAACTTTGTCCCATTTTCAGGAATCTATGCCAAGGAACACTTGCATTATAAAGAGAAGATGCCTGAGGCGGTTTGTCACTGATATCCATCAGTAAGCTTTGATGTACCAATATGGTAAGGTACCACTCAGCTGACACAAGGAAAGGGGCACCTCCTTGTGGACCGGCATGGCAGAACCTGCAAGGCACGGTGCCAAGTAACCATAACCACGAATGCAAGTTGCTGAACAATATGTGAATCGCAATCCCATGTTACGTTCCTGTAAACTAGGTATACACGCGTGTGTATAAATACATAAAAAATGAATCTGCAGAGACACAGCACATTGTTCACAGCGGTCATATTCGGGGAAGGAATAAGTTTGGGAAAAAGAAGGGGAATTTTCACTTGTTTGAAATGTATATTTAAAATCTGTCTATCTAGGTAGTAAGCAAAACGAAAACACCATGAGTCTGGGTGGAAGCCTGCTGTGACGAAAGCCCGTGAAGGCATCACTGAGCTGTGTAAAATGGGTTCAGTCCACAGCCTGAAAGTGTGCATTCCCCAGCCTCCCTCGGACTACATGCAGCCCTGAGACTAAGTATTGGCCAATGAGATGGGAAAAAAATGTTTAGCATAACTTCCAAATGAAGTGTTCTTTAAAAGAGAGGTATTTTCTTTACCCTTTTCTTCCTTTCAGTTACTTGAAATGCAGTTGTGATGGCTGGATCTCAAGGAGCCATCTTGGACAAGGAGGTGAAGGTCAGGAATTAAATAGGATAAAGCAGTAAGTTAGCTACGAAGACAGAACTAAGCTAAGGGCAGATGTTAGGGCTGGAGGAGACCTCAGAGACCCCAGCTCTACCCTTACTCACCATTGCATCCAGAGGAAACAAGGCCCAGAAAGGCCGCACGATGTTCCAGGGGCAGTAACTGAGCTAGGAGATGTTTTGCCAGAGTCCCCACCACCATCACTTCCCACCCACATGACTCTCTCTCCAGAAACCTCCCTTCCCAGAGCTTGGATGCTGCTCCATTCTGTGGCCAGGGGCCTAGTCCCTGGGGCTGGGCAAAGACCCCCAGAGCTAGTTAAGTGGCAGGCTTGAGACACACCTCTGGGCCTTCTGTTTGATGAGAACATAGCAGAACATCTGCCCACTGCTGCCAAAGGTAGGTCTGTCTGTCAGCATCTCCTGTTTGGCTTTTCTCTCTCTCTCTCCGTCTTTCTGTCTACCTGTCTGTCCCAGTTCATCAGTCTCTCCTTCCATCCCTATTATTAGCTCTCTTGCCCACCCTCTCGCTGTCTGACTCAGTCTGCCTGTCTCCTATCTTTCTGTCTCTCCTCCAACTCTCTGTCTCTGCCTCATTCTCTCGGTGTCGATCTCTGTGTGTCTCTCTCCTGCTCTTTGTTTTGTTTTTCTCTGTCTCCCTCTCTCTGAGCCTGGTGTGAAGTTCGTCTCTCCTCCTAAAGGTCTTAGGCAGTTCTTTTTCTTGGGCTGGTTTGTGTGCTTATTTGGTACTGCCCCCGCCAGCTCCTGCCCCTGCCCCCTATCCTCTCTGTCTGTCCCCGATGCTATAGGAGAACTGGTGCTGGTCCCAGAACCCCAGCTTGTGCAGGCCTTCCGAGCAGAGGTGTATCCTTGGAGACAGGGGAGCAGCTGGGTAACTGGGCACGTGGAAGACAGATGTCAGTGCCACCATAGAGGTGCGCACTCTGTCTCTCCTGCCACCCCAGGAACTTCATCCCTTCCAAGGCCAGGATGGCAGAGGGGGGCTTTCACGGCGAGCCCAGGGGTCATGTGTGCAACGCAGCTCTGCTCTGCTGACCCAAGACTCTCCTGACAATGCTCTGTGCTGGAGCCTGGAGCGGGAGGCCAGGGGGGAAAGGTATGCAAACTGTGGGCCTGGAAGCATGGGGACTGGATCAGAGTTACCACTCAGATGGGAGATTGTCACGGTGGCCAGACCCTGGCCGTAACCACCATAATCAGTGGAGGGAAGACACTAGGCTTCTAGTTTTGCCTTTACCACTTACTAGCTGAGTGACCATAAACAAGGCCCATTCCTGCTCTGGGCCTCGGTTTTCCCATCTGCGCAATGGAGAGAGCCTGGCTGCTCTGCTCCACTTGGCGAGTCTAAGTCTATGATTCTGTCACCCCCAGGAGGCTCTGACACTGTGGACTTGGAGGGTGTGGGCCTGGGACAGTTCCACTGTGGGGAGGGGGAGAATGCTGGAGGGGGCTGGGTACTGAAGTCCCAGTGTAGAGCAGTGATGGTCACATGATCACGCCGGCCCGGAATCAGGAGGTCTGAGGGCAAGATCCATCCTTTCAGTCCCCCACCTGGTCTAGCTGCGCCTGTCTTACACATCTGTAGAAGGGGATAATAGCCCCAGCCCCCAGGCCCTTGGGAAGGTCCAGTGAACTCACAGATGTCCCTTCAGGGAGGATGCAGCTCTGAGCAGAGGCCAAGAGTGGGGTGGGGCGAGGGCAGTTGGAGGTGGGCCTTCACATGGGGGTCTGAGGACCCACAGGAATCGCAGGAGGTGTCAGTGGGGAAGGCTCAAAGGAGCCATTGTGCGAAGCAGGAAGGAGGCCCTCCGGGGTGCACTAATCACAGGCCCCATTTTTCCAGACAAAGCCAAAGGCCTCTGAGTAGCCATTCTTCCAGGGAAGAAAGAAGGCTGGAGGCCCCATGAAAGCCTTTCATGCTGGGGCTGCGGAAGGAAGAGGCCTGGGCGTCAGCACTGTTGCCTCGGCTCACCCCCCACCTCCTACTGCCACCCCCTCCTGACTTCTTCAGAGCCAGGCCTCTGCCTGGAGTTTGAACCTTTTGAAAACCACAGGAGGCACCTGGGAGTAGAGAGACCCCTGGGAAGGGTATCTGGTCCTGCTCCGCTCTCCTGGGCTCAGTTTCTCCATCTGTAGAATAGGAGTGCTATCCAGCCCTGATCTGCTAAAATTCATTGAGGTTTCCAGACCTGCTCCATGGAGCTGAGGGCAGGCTGGGAGATGCCTGAACATTAGGAACGCCTGCCTCCAGCCTGCCGCTTACCCCCATGCTGCTGCCCTCCCTCCTGGGCACCAAATTGCATCTCTGAGTCTAAGTGTGGGTCAGAAGCCCCAGATGGTCTTCGCTTCTCACAGATGGAGTCCAGATGAAACAGCTGAAAGAAGCATTTTTAAAATTATTTTCTGCACGAGCAGAAGCTGGGTCAGGTTTGTCCATTAATTCACTTATCCTTCCATTCATTCATTCATTCTAGAATGCCTTAACGGTCCCCAGGCGCCTTCCCTTTGTCCAGGCCTGTCCAGCACACAGACGTGACCCTGAAGGATGGTCAGTGGCATGTAAGCAAGCCATCATTTGAGACAAGACGGGAAGGTGCAGAGTGTGGCAGAGGAGGGAGTCGTTCACTCAGTTCCAGACAAAGTCTTTTAGCCAGTCTGCAGGATGAGTAGGGTGACATCAGTGGGCAGAGGAAATAGCACCAGCAAAAGCAAGGCGGGGAGACAGGGCAAATGTGGCCTGCGGCCTCCCCAGGACATATGCGGAGTGAACCAAGCCTCACAAAAGGCCAATACTGTGTGATCCCACTTATAGGAGATGTCTAAAGCAGTCACATTCATAGACACGAAAACAGAATACTGGTTGCGGGGGGTGGGGGGTGGGGCGGAGGGGAATGCCGAGCTGTTGTTTAATGGATGTAGAGTTTCAGTTTTACAAGACGAAGAGAGTTGTGGAGCTTGGTTGTACAACCATGTAAATATACTTAACTACTGAACGGCACAATCAAAAATGGTTGAGATGGTAAATTTTAGGCTGTGCATTTTACCACAATTTTTTAAAAAAGCAACCATACACACACCATAATAATGCCCTAGAGACTGAGTGGGGGCGGGGGGCCAGGAGTGGAAGGGGTGGGGGTCAGATGTGGAGGGCCCTCAAACCATGCTGAGGCCAACCCAGTCACCTCAGGTCCTTTGTAGAAGGTTGGAGGGAGGGAAAGAAGAGAGGAAGGTGGGAAGAGGGAAGTGTTGAGGGATGACCAACTGTGTGCATGGGGCCTGCTTGCAATACATAGGGCAGGAGGGAGTGACTCCATCGTATAACATCCTGGGGGTCACTTCAAACATGCAGGGAAAGAGAGCTATTACTACTGAATCACTGAATCTCCAAGCGCTAGCAGAGGCGACTCATGAACCCAGACTGGTTGGCCAAGCCCAGCTGTTGAGACTCAGGTTTCCATGTAGCCTCTGCCACCTACCCTGTCCCCAAAATAGCCAGACTGTGGCCTTTCCCAAAATGACTTACAGAGTTTCAGAGTGGCATAGCTGTGGGAAGACATCCACCTGACTCCCACCCAGTATACAGTTCGGGTCACTGACACCCAGAGAGGGGAAGGGATCTGCCCAAGTTCGACTGCAAGTCAGGTGACCACAACTCTGGTCTTCTAAACCCTCTTTGCCTCAGCTTCTCCTCGGGGGACCTGAAGAAAATGAATTTTAATCATTGTAGAGGAAGCCTACCTACCACAAACACTGGGGCCCTTAGCTGGGCTAGCCAATAGCATCTTTAGACTGGTTACCTTTCACTTTATGAAAATGATGCATTCCAGTCAAGGTGACTTCAAATGAATTCTTTTGAATGAAATCTATGTTGTCCATATATGTGCTCTTTAGACTCAGAACTGTACTTCTACAGTTTTAGAGTTCAGAAGTATCTAATAGAATGAATTTAAATCTTTGAACCAGTTCTATGACGTGTTTAGTAGGGGGAAGTGTAGACAGAATCTCTAGGTTCAGATCTCGGCTCTGCTTCTGAAATTCTCTCAGCCTCAGATTTTTCATCTGTAAAATGGGGATAATTATATCTACCTCACAAAGCCATGCAGAATGCCTGGTACCCATAGCTGCTCAATGAAGGGCATTGTAAATAATGATGATGTATTGGTTAATGATGAGCATGATGATGATGGAGATGAAGATGGAAGCGATGCTAGTGATGGTGGTGGTGGTAGTGGTGAAGGTGATGATGGTGATGGTGGTGGTGGTGATGGTGGTGGTGGTGATGGTGGTGGTGGTGATGGTGGTGGTGGTGATGGTGGTGGTGGTGATGGTGGTGGTGGTGATGGTGGTGGTGGTGGTGATGGTGGTGATAGTGGTGGTGGTGATGGTGGTGATAGTGGTGGTGGTGGTGATGGTGGTGGTGGTGGTGATAGTGGTGGTGTGATGGTGGTGGTGGTGGTGGTGGTGATGGTGGTGGTGGTGGTGGTGGTGGTGGTGGTGGTGATGGTGGTGGTGGTGGTGATTGTGGTGGGGGTGGTGGTGGTGGTGATGGTGATGGTGGTGGTAGTGGTGATAATGGTGGTGATGATGGTGATGGTGGTGGTGGTGGTGGTGGTGGTGGTGGTGGTGATGGTGATGGTGGTGATGGTGGTGGTGGTGATGGTGGTGGTGATGGTGGTGATAGTGGTGGTGGTAGTGGTGGTGATGGTAAGATAGTGATGGTAGAGACGGTTATTACAAAGGAGTGTCCAGAATTCCCCTCCCATTGGGTATCAGAAAGACCCCAGATCAGGGAGGATCAGTTCAAACTTGACTCTGGTGTGAGAAGCTCTGGAGTCTCTGTAAAGTGAAGCTGTGCCTCATATTGTGACTTTTTATTAAGAAGGTAAACTGGTTCCAAAGGAGGTCCTAAGGGCATGCTCCCAAGGAAGCCCTTTCCCTGTAAATCAAGAACTCTTGGGAATGAATAGGCATGTGGAGTCAGGCTCTCTGAAACGGGAAGTCCTGATTACCCCATACCCAAATGCTTCTGACACCAGTACTCCTTGTCCTGACCCTGCTCTAACTTTTTCTGTAGAATTTATCATTTTCTAGCAGACAATAGAATTTACTTATTTTCTATGTTTATTTTTGTCTGTCTCCATGTCCATCCCCCACTAGAAGATAAGCTTCAGGAGAGCAGAAATTTTTGTTTGGTTCACTGCTGTACTCCAAATGCCTAAAACAGTGCCTGGCACACAGTGGATGCTCGATAAATATTTGTTAAACGAATAAATGCTAAAAGGGCGGGATCGATGGCTGCCTTTGTTCCCTGGGACAGGCCCAGCTTCCTAGCTTGTTACCTGGTTTCTCCCCCAAAAAACAGAGAGGGGTGGGGTGAATGTCCAGCATGCATACTTTCAGGCTGGGCCCAGCGGGGACTGAGGCCAGATGGAGGCAGTGCTCAGTCTGGGGGTCCGTCCCTGACGTGGCCATGGCTTTTAGGGGGCCCGAACCCAGGGTCTCTGCATTCCCGCCGAGGGCTGAAGGCTGAGGAGAAGAGCCTGGAACTGGAGTTCCAGGTCTTGAGCGTGGGGTTCAATTAGGAGGGCAGATATGCCCTGCGGCTGTCAGCTGAGAACCCCTTGCAGGCCAGCTCTATGGCTGGGGTACAGTTGCAGATGAACAATGCAGACCCCCTCCCTGCCTGCTCTGCTGTCACTGATGTCACTGAGCCACAGCATCCCAGCCAGAGACTCAGCCTCACCAGGAACAAATGTGTCCTTACTTTGCCCAAAGGTATGAAGTAAGGGTGAGGATTGGGGGAAAGACCCTGCAGCTCCTGCCCCAGCCCCTGGCAGTGATCCCAGGGAGCCTCAGGGGAACTGTGAGGGGCACAGACAGAGCTCCATACAGAATCCTGAAGCTCTGCCTGTGGGACCTGAGGTAAATGCTGGCCTTCTGTGAGCCCCCGCGTCTTTCAATGTGACATGGGGACACTAATGCTGGTCACACAGGGTTAGGTGAGGAGGAGATGAAAGGACTAATGGGAAATGGCTTTGTGAATTTATAAGAGCTGAGCACACAGCAGGTTTGGGGCCAGTTCTGGCAGTGGATGGCACAGTGAGTGACATTAGAGCCATCACCCTGAGTGCCCGGCCATGAGCACCACTGGACTGTGGGTATGGGAGTGGACAGAGAGGTGGAGACCAGGGCCCTGCCTTCAGGAAGTTTCCAGATCGGATGGAAAGGCAGGAATCCCAAACAGAGGATAGCTAAGTAATCTGGAAAGAATGGAAGATCCATGTCCTGACTGTGAGTCCATCTAGACAGGCTGCCTGGAGGAGGAGGGATGTGAGGGAATGGGGAAACCAGGTTCCAGGCCTTCAAGTGGCCAGCAATCAGAAGCAGGTTGATCTCTTCCCCCAGGGTGGTGGTAGGACCCAGGACCATCTCACAGGCTAGGAGCCATCCCCTCCCCACCTGGCCCCCATGGGCTTGGACTGGCCTTCAGTAAAGAAAGGGGCCATGGGCAGGTCCTGAGAGGAGGTCACCCACACGGAATCTTAGCTTCAACTCAAAGTCTGGGTGGGTACCCAAGTTTCCTGAGGCTCCTGCTTGTCCTTAGACTGGGAGACCCCAGAGGTGTCCCTGAGCCCATGTTCCCCACCTGGGTTTCTGCAAGAACGACTGAGCAGCTGTGGGTGGAGGAGCTGAGGCTGGGCGGGGCCTCGGGCCAGGTGGCCGGCAGGTGGACAAGGCCATCTTCCCCATCTCCCCGCGCCCAGACCAGCTCCCCATGAACCTCTCTGCGAGGCTGCATGAGGACCTATACGCGACCGCAGCAACCTGGCTCTGCTCAGCGCCAGCACAGGCCCCACTGCCCACCACTGTGGGGACTGGCCTGCAGTGTAACTTCCCATGTGCACCAGGCCTCTCAGCCTCTGCGGTCCAACTGCCCTCTGGGGGCCAGCCGGTCAGAACCGATGTCACCGAGCCCAGAGCCCCAGCTGCCCAGGCTGCAGGTGGCTGTTCCCTGGGTCCCAGCTCAGGGTCTGGCATCACTGACGCCCCAGTTAGGAGTCCCAGTGTCTCTGAGAAGCCTGACAGTCCCTGATCCCTCGCTGAGCAGAGCAGCAGAACTCCTCAACTTTGCCTCCATCAATTCTGGAGAACCTGCAGTCTGAGGATGGAGACAGGGAGTCCCAGTCTGAAGGGGAAGACAGAAAATGGAGCAGAGGCCCCAAAGAGAAGAGCAAAGACACCGCTAACTGGTGTGTCTCTTGCCCAGGAGGTGAGTGTCCCCAACTCAATCTCACACATTCTCACCAGGTTTTGAGGGAAGCCCCGAGTAGCCCCAAGATGGAAGCCTCTGTGTGTCCACCCTCAAGCCCATCTAGCTCTCACCACGACCATGAGGGACTCGGCCCAGAACCAAGACCCTGGCAGCCTCAGGCCCAGGTGAGGGAATCTGATTCTCGTCCGGGCTGCGGGAGGGATTCCCAATGTGGCTGCATTCTGCAGCCAGGCGTGTGTGTCTGGTGGGCCTCAGAGCCAGTACAGGTGGGGGCAAGTAACAGCCTATATTAGAGGTGGAGAAACTGAGGATCATCCCCTAGGACGCTTGATTCCATTTAATGCTACCATTTCCTGGGAACCTTAGTGCACAACAGCTCATGGAATCCAAAGCTAGGCCAGTCTCGGGGCTCAGGTGCCACCTGGCTTGAAGACAGTCAGACAGAATGTCCTATGTTCCTATAAGGCATGTGCTAGGAGAGCTCTGATGGGGGGATGTGCATGTCTGATTTTGGAACATAGGGAAGGCTTCTCAAAAGAGATATCATTTGAGATGAATCATTCATTCCTTCATTCATTCATTTGCTCACTTATCCATTGATTCATCCATCAAACATTTAAGTGCCGACTTTGTCAGATCCCATTTGGGATGGCAATTCTGGGCTTTGGGGAGAGTAGTCCAGGAGCAGAGACCAGAATAGGCTGGTTGAGGAGAAGGGAAGGTTTGGCTGGCAGCAAGAGAAAGAGCTGAGGTTGGAACCAAAATTTTCCAGCCAATGGAGGCTGGCTGTCCTGCAGTGTCTGTCTCCCAGCAGCTCAGTGGTCTGGGCTGAAGTGGAGCCCGGTGGTAAGCTAAGTTAGACTGGGAGAGGGAGGGTAGGTGGGAAAAAGTGGAGGGAATCAGACAGGGTACAGTGGCAAAAGAGCAAGGTGGATATTCAATTCAGGAGGCAATGGGGGGACCACCGGAGGTGTTTGTGCAGGAGAAAAACAGGATCTGAGCTGTGGTTTAGACAGAGTGGTCTGGCAGCATGTGCCAAGAGAACTGGAGGGTGGACCAGGGACCCAGGGATCAGCTGCTCTTGCCGAGGTCTCAGCCTGTTACATGGACCATTTTGGCCTCTGTTCATTCATTCATTCGTCAGTCAATCAAGGACCTACTACCGGTATATGCCCTACTCTCTGCTGGCTGCTGAGGATACAGTGATGAGCTGCTGAGCGAGCCGCATGAGACCTGGGTTCCTTCATGCCTTCTGTTCCTTCAGACTGTAAGCTCCCTGAGCCCTGGCCCTCTCCTAGCGTTCGTCACAGGACTGGATATGCAAGAGGCTCAGGGAGAAGCAGTTGCCTGCTCTCCAGGTCTCAGCATGCCCTGGCCTGGGGCCATGTGGGACAGTGCTTTGAAGACTGTAGCTTTGTGTGCGCAAGTGAGGGAGGGGTGGGACTGAGGGAGGAGGGGGCACGAGATGGCTGAACCATCCCAGGCAGCTCTAATTTCTGTTACTTAATGCCATCATTTCCCTGCCATTCTCCCTCTTAAAGTGTCAGATGTCTGCTCCTAGCAAGACAAGAAAATGGCTTTAAGGGAGAGAAAAATCGCTTCCCTCCTGGGAGGGTGGGGGTGGTCAGCAATCACAACCCTGATAACAGGGCCAGGCAGCTGGTGGGGGGCAGACAATGGAGAGGGAGGGGTCCTTCAGAGAAGAGAGAAGTTGCTTCTTTCAGTTCAGGTGGACTCATCCCCTGGTTCCACCTGAGGAAGGCGGCTGTCTTTCTGGGGCTGTGCAGATGGCAGCAAGACCAAGACCTGGTTCTCAGTGGGAGGAGGGCCACAGGCCATCCTTCGGGCCAGCTCCCTGGGAAAGTGGATGTGGCCTAGAACAGGGACCCTTGCAACCATCCTCCCTCCCGTCTTTGTCGATGGGAAAATGAAGCCCTGGAGGAAAAGACTTAGCCCAGTCTTCTTTAGTTCTCAACTGAGGAGGAGGAGAAAGGGAGCTGAAAACGGGTTGGGGGTAGGGGAAAGAGAAGAAAAGGCATTGAGTAGGAAGGATGGCGAGGAGGGCAGAGAATTCTTGAGTGGAGCCCAACTTCAGCCATATTCAGTTCAAGGCCAGGAATGGACTTCAGGTTCCAGATGCAAATGGATAGGCTCAAGGCCACCTTCTCCAGGAAGCCTTCCCTGAACTGATTTTGTCCCTTCCAAACCAGCCTGTGCTGTCTGTATCAGACATTTCAACCATCGAATCTCTTCAGTTTTGAACATCACAGTAAGCTCATAGTTGTTCTTCAACTTGTGTGTCATTGTTTTAAACCAGAACTGCTGATGGTCATGGGCTGAGAGATGGGGTAAGGATGGAGCAAAGGGGCAGAGGGCAGGGGATTAGGAATGCGGTGATCCAGAAGGAGTAGGGAGCAGAAGGCAGGGCTCAGTGGGAGCTTCGGTGACTGCCTTTGAATCTGAATCTGAATCACGTTGCTTCTTAGCCATGGTCCACAGGTTACAGAGCCGTAAATGGCCACACCAGTGTTGGTCATAGCCTTCCCTGCATCCTGGAGGCTCCGCTCTCCAGGATGATCGATTCCCCTGGGCTAACAATGTACGACAGGGAACACCTTCCCTTCCCTTCTCCAGTCCCCAAGTTTCCTTGTGTGTGTGTGTGTGTGTGTGTATGTGTGTGTGTGTGTGTGTGTGTGTTGCAGCGTGGAGGGCGGCTGGTGAAGGGCATATCTCCCATGAACGGGGGACTGGGCATGCTGCAGGGGCTGCAGAGGGCAGCTTACCCTGCTTGGGGGGAACCAGCTCCCGGTTTCCTGCCAGCTGCACCGGGTACATAGCGGCTTCCTTTCCCTCAGAGCTCCGCAAGACTCACCCTGTGCCCTAACGCTGCCTCCTTCAGCTTCCGGCAGGTGCGAGACCATGTGGCTGCCCCGCCCAGCACCCCTGAGGCCCTCCTTCCCAGGAAAGAGGGAGTTTATCTGGCCAGAATAAGGGTGGCCTGTCCAGTGCTGGGCAGAGTGGGTCCCAGAGGGTGAGGGAAACAGCAAGGTGATGAGCAGTCTGGCTCCTGGGCCAGCTGGGGTGACTCCTGCTGCGGGAGGGCCGAGGGGGGTGGGGCAGAAGAAGGCCACAAGAGCCCTGGGCCTGGAGCTACATCCCTTGTAGCACCTAACTCACCTTCCTAAGTGATCCCAAAGGTTTAAGGACGACCTCCCACAGGCAGAAAGCTCTTTCAGAGGGAAACTTTTGGGCTGGAAAATCCCAGTGATGAAATTTCTGGAAAGATGATCTTAAAAATTCCTTGCTTGTAGCTCTGGCGGCCACCCTGGGGGCTCCTTCACCCTAGGCCTGGCCCTGAACCTTCCTCCCACACAGAGAGGAGCGGGAGAGGGAGGAAAAGGAAGGGGTACAGTGGGCCCCTCCCCCATTCCCTCCCAGCATTTACCTCTTCCAAACAATCGCACTTTTGTTTCTTGGAAATGATTCCGTTCCCCAGGAGCCTTTTAAATGACGCTTTCAAGGTTGGTTTTTTTTTTATTATTATTATTCTTTCAATTTAAAACACGTTTTTTTGTGTGTGTGTGTTTTTTTTTACCCTGGAGGGGAAAAAAGAAAGAGAAGAAAAAGCTAATAAAGCAATCACCAAACGCTAAGCCCAGCCTGTGAATTCTGATTGTGGCTTTGGCACCAACAGGCTGGGGGTTTTCATTAAGGGGAAGTGGAGGGGAATGGAGCAGTCAGTGGCTTGCCTAGCACCCCTCGACCTTTGTCTCTGAGTCTCTCTCCCTTTGTTCCCTCTGTCCTCCTCCTCCCTCTCCTCCTCTCCCTCTCCCTCTCCCACCCTCTTCTCTGATTCTCTTCGGTTCCAATTCTGGCTAGAGCTCCAGGTCTGCACTCTCCCAGCCCCAGGCATCCTTCTGCCTTAGGCCCAATGCACTGCAGGTCTTCCCTCTCCTCCTCTCTCTGCTCTGCTTTTAAAATCATTATGCCTTTTATTGCTTCCTATTATATACACAATTTCTAGTGCCCTGGAGACTGGAAGGGTGTGAGCAGGGAAAGGCACACTGTGGATTTCATTAACTTGACTGCCCGGTTCACCTCAGGGTGGAGGTGGGGAGCTGGACACCTGGGCACCTCTTTGCTCAGTGCCTGACTTCTGGGTGGGTGTCTACTCCCTGTCTTGTGTTGCCCCCACCTTCTGGTAGAGGGGAATGTCCTTGGCCCATTTCACAGGTGGGGAAACAGAGACTCTGAAGGCAGTGTTTGAACTGCTACCAACTAAGTGTTGAGAGGCGGGAAAGGTGAGAACAGGGTAGGCCAGGACGGCTAGCCCCCTTCCAGGCTGATGCCTCAGTCCCTCTGCTTTGGGACCCCTCCTCCTCCCTTCCTGTGTCAGATACAGAGGATATGAACAGGTCAGCTCCTCCCTTCCAATGAGGCCGTTTTATGGGCTTTAGAAAAACACTCCAATTGTTCCCTCAATTACCCTGAGCGGATTGAATGTATTAATCTCTCTCTTAACTGAGAGAGAGAGACTAGGCTGCTGCCCCTCCCCCAGCCACCAGCAACGCCCCCCCCCACTACCACGTGCCAGGGAGTGATTCCCAGCCCCCTCCCTCCCCCACCCTCCTCGCCTCAGCCCTGAGCGGGTCAGCCTGGGTCCAGGCAGCATGCTTTTGCTGTGCCCAACAAAATATACCACACACACACACTCATACATACTCTCTCACGTGCGTGCGAGGGACAGCTGCTTTACATTTCTCTATCAATTTTCATTGATTTTCTTCTTTGCCGCTATTTGGAAGAGCCTTTTCCTTGAGTAAACTCAATCACGCGGGTGACGGGGAGAAGGGGGGGACTGCGGGCGGGCAGCTCCCCCTTCTGCTCCCGTGACAACTGCCTCCAGCTTAAACACACTCTGCCCCAGGCAGCTGAGCCCCGTTAAAAGCTACCTGAGGTTTCCCTTTGTAGCTCGATTTTCTTTTATTTCAGGGGAACAAAAGCACTGTCAAGGCAGTCCAGAGAGGCTGTCACCCATGCACGGAGGGCTGCAGAGAGCTGAGGGGGGCTGGCTGGTGCTGGCCCCAGGGAGGGCGGGGTGGGGGATAGGGCCTGCCGCCCCAGGAAGATCAAGGCCAGCGCTAAAGGTGCCCAATTACCCTGCAGGCCTCCTACTGTGCCCTCTGCCTCCTCGGTGGCACTGACAGACTCTCTGCCTGCAGGGCCCTCTGCAGGAGACCTCAGAGGTCCCTGGACTAGGGGGTAAGACCTGAAAATACCTAAGTGGGGGATCCCATATTTCCGTCCTTGCCCAAGCCTGTCCCTTCACCCCCCACCCTGTCTTATTTCCAAGTCATCAACAGATGCCTTTGGAATCCTAGCGGGGTCGGTGCCTGGAGCTCAGCCAGAGGGGTATAGGAGAGCTTTGGGGTTCAGCCAGCTTACAATGAGAGGCAGGTGCCCTGGGGTCAGGTGGACCTGGGTTCAGATCGGTCTCTGGCATTTATTTAGTAGCTATGTGCCCTTGTGCAGGTTATATAACTTCCCTCAGCCTCCATTTTCCCATGTGCACAATGGGGGAGAGCAAGTGTCCTGTGTCTTCTACTACTAGAAAGATGAAATGAGCTGGCGTAGGGTTAGCCCTGCCCTACAGGAAGCGTGTAATAAGTGCTTGCCATTCTAGTAATAAGTCGGGATGTCTACACTGGGCAAAGCAGTACAGGGTCTGGGCCTCAGTGTCTGCATCTAGAAAATAGTGCTGCTCCTTCTTACGTAGCCAGCCTCCCAGGGGAGAGCTATTGGGACCTTGTGAGCCCCAGTGTCTCTGGGGCTCCAGTGCTGGGTTTCAGATGGAGGAGGCTGCCTCAGCCCGGGTGCTACTCTGGGAAGGGGCTCCATTAGCAGATTGTTGTAACTGAACACAGCAGATGGCCCTGCTGCCCTTCCCCCACTCACACCTCCTGGAGGCCGTGTGTGTGTGTGTGTGTGTGTGTGTGTGTGTGTGTGTGTGTGTGTGGCGGGGGTGAGGAGGATGAGGAGGAAAAGGCTCTCCACACCTGTGGTCCTCCCAGCCAGTCCAAGCCCAGCCCCAGTGAGCAGCTTCAGGGGAGGGACTGTGGTGGCTTTCTCCTCTCCAGAAATTAGCCTCCCGGTGAAAGGAGGCGGGGGGCTGTGGGAGGTTTCCTTCCTCACCTACTCCACTGGAGGGTTGATGAGCCCTAAGGGGTACTGCAGAACACGGTCACCCTGACGGAAGTGCAGAAACACGCAGACACCCGTGCAATGTACACACACACACCACATCCTGCTCCTGCAGAGGTCCCCCACCTCATCACACAGGCTCACCGATGGACACACGTGGGGCGCACATCCTCCCCCACACAGGCCAGCACTTCCTTGGGACCCTTCTGGCTTCATCCCTGTACAGCCCCCTGCAAGAGCACCCTTTACCAGAAGAAAAAGAGGCTTTGGGGACGTGGCATGTGTGATGTATGAGATGAAATTAGAACCCCATGCAAAACCAATCTTTAATAATTGATCTTTAATACAACTCTAAGAGCAGATGGGGAGGGCCACAGGGAATGAAGGCCGACAGCACCCAGCGGCCAGCTCTGGCCCTGGTGAGGGGTCGGCCTGTCAGGAGTCAGCCGAGACACCCCAGCCTGGGTCCTGGGGCTGGCTCTGCAGAGTCCCTGGCCTCAGGAGCAGCTGAGGCCCACAGGGATCAGCCCTTTTCTCAGGATAGATGGAGGATGAATAGGGGATATCTGTCCTTGATCTGAATTGGACAACCTGCCTTGGGGTCCAACGGTCCAACCTCTCTTGGCCCAGGGCGGTCATCTGTCCACCCACCCATCCACTCCCCCAGCACTAAACAAGGTAGCTGTATCCCTAGCCCTTGGGGAGCTGCCACGCTGGGTGGGGAGAGGAAGTAGGGGGAATTGGAAGATGATGACTTTCCAAGCTAACTTGAGGACAGGAGGTATGACGGGCGTGAGCTGCGTCACCATGGACTCAGTTGGCTACAGGAAAACCAGTTCAAAAGACCTTGGTTTAGGATCCCATTTCACAGTTATATATGAGCTATCTGACTTGGAGCAGATCACTTACCTCCCTGGGCCTCAAGTTCCTCATCTGTACAATGGGCAGAGTAGTAGCTACCGACAGGGAGAGGGTGAGGTTCAGCTTAGCCAGACGCTCGGAAATTGCTTGGTTTATTAAAACTCACCTCACAAATGTCAGGGCGGACATCCGATCCCCGCTTAAAGGAATGGAGAAGGTGCCAGTAGAGCTTGAGCAGAGTGGTTTGCAGGTGGCGAGGACAGTGTGACAACAATGTGGAAGCAGAAATGGGGGTGTGTGTGAGGGAACAGCAAGCGAGGCGGAAGGATGACATGGAGAGAGCATTTCTGTGGGAGGGGAGGTGCAGGGGCTGCCAAGGGAACAGAGGGTCAGTGCCAGCTCCACAGCTCTGGGCCCTCCGCCATCCCATTTGCCCAGGCTGCTCGGAGCTAGGCTGACAAAGTGGGAACCTGCAAAGCCCATTGCAGAGAGAGGGCAAATCCTGTCCCTAACACTCACCTCAGCAGGAAGCCTGTTGGGGGGTAGTGGGGGCCCAGTGGAGCTAAGCCCTTCAGGTGGGCTTGGTGGGGTGGATATTATTTTCATCTTCCTCTTAAAGCATAATTGCTTTTTGTTGGGCGGGTGTTCCGGGAGACATCTCCGAGTGAGATTGCTTTCTAGGCTCCTCTCCTCCAGGAGACAGGCAGGGCCAGGCCAGCTCCATGCTGCATTAATACATTGCAAATGTGATTTCATGGCCTCAAATGAGATTAGGGCCAGAGGCTCTGCTCTCTGGTGGAGAGGTGGGAGGTGTGGGTGAGGAGCCTAGCTGAGCCAGGAATCTGAAAGGGAGGGGATCCAGGGATCCCAGGCCTGAGTAAGCAGTTTCCTGTAACTGGAGCTCCTCAGAGCTGCTGGCTCTTCCCAGCTGCAAGCCTGCCTGGAGGCCCTTGTCTGGGGAATGGGGTGCTCTGGGCTGTCTCTCCCACCCCCGAACTCCCCATAAGAAACCGCAGTAAGGGAGAGGGCTGTGATTACAGACGCAGGTTCTGCAGCTGTGTGGCGTGGGTCCAAAGCTTGGTTCTTCTGCTCCTGGTTCTACCTCTGTTTTCTCATCTGTAAAACGGGGAATACAGTGGCACCTACCTCATATGTAGTTGTGAGGATTGAGTTAAATGTAAAATGCATACAGTAATACCTGGCACATAACAAGTGTTCATTGTTAGCGTCTATCATGAGGTTCACACACCGACTCTTCACGCCCTAGTAGGGGGAGAGGGCACCTGATGGCTTAGACTCTGGAGGAGAGAAGGCTATTTGGGGAGCAGACATCAGGCTGAAGTGGGGGCATCTGGGGAACTGGCAGGGAGAAAGGCATCCAACGCTAATGTCATATCTCACTCATTCAACAAGCACCCACCTGGCACCATCTCTGCGCCAGGCCAACAGCCTGGGCCCTGGGAACAGGGCGTCAGCAGGCACCGAGCCTGCCCTCAGAGGAGACAGACCCTCTCCCAGCAAAGTCAATAGTGGTCATGAGCCAGAGCAAGGGGGGGCCCAGTGCTGTGGATCCGATGCTCCTGGGGGGGGGAGAGCAGCAGCGGGAGGTCGAAGGGAAGATTTGCCAGTGGTTCCATTTGTGTCCTGCCAGTGGTTGGCAGAGGGAGAAGGCCAGTCCAAGCAGAGGGGACAGCATATATGAAGGCCAGAGGCTCGAGAGACCAGACCCATGCAGGGGACGGCAGGCGTGGCGCGTGGCTGAATGGTGGGTGTGAGGCAGGGATCAGCTGTGACGGATGAGGCTGGAGGGCCTGGGTGAGCAGACCGTGAGGCCTGCAGGAATCTCCCGAGAGCATTAGCATCTCTCCTGAGAGCAGTGGGGCCCACTGACGTGTTTATGGAAGCAGAGGAGCAACTTGGTCAGATTTGCGAGTTGGAAGAGTCAGGGCGAGGGAACAGGTGAGTCTGCTGCCTGACCAGACCTCTGTGCACAGAGGGGACCTTGGCAGGGTCCTGCTTCCACCCCATCCCCATGGAGAGGACGACAGGGGGCTTTCATCGCTGACCCCTTTATTCAGTCCCTTGTTAATTAGTTATGGATTTTCCAAAAGAAAAACGCCCAAAAGCCACGTTGCACCTTTAGCAAAGTGAGCCATGACAGGATGACGGACCCTGGGTGGCTGCAAACTAGAGCTCTGGTTGCCAAACACTGAGACAACTCCTTCCACATGGCGACCAGTGAACGTGACTGCTGAGCAAATAAATGGACACGCTGTCAGCTAACGAGGAGAACAGTATGTCCATTAATGGTCACCCAAGTCTCCCATTGCAAAACTGGGCCATCGGGCCTCCAGATTGGCACAAACTGACATAAACGTGGGGAGTTTGTTTCTGTGCCACATGCCACGAGCCGGCGACCTGTTCTCTCACCTGATCCCCATGCCCCTGCAGGTGGGATTATCCTCTCTGCTTTGCAGGTGAGGAGTTGAATCCTGAAGGGTCAAAGGACTTGCTCAGATGCTTGCTGTGGGACCTGGGGCATTTCAAGAGGTCATGCCTTTTTGCTACCCAACATAGTGGTACTGGGCCAGGCTGGTCCGTCCCAGGAGAGCCCACAAGAACTAGGCCCAGCGACAAGCTCGGGACTATCAAGTACACGTGACAAAACGTGGAGGCACATGCATGTAGCCCAATAGCTGAGCAGGTCACCTCTGCACAATAAGGGACCAGAGGAAGGTCAGAAGGGTAGCCCCCCAGCATCCCCTGTACCCCGCCATGGCCCACTCAGCCTGCAGGCAGTCTGCATACAGGGGCTTGGTGGAACTGGGAGCAAGCTCTCATGGGTGATCCCAGTCATAGCCCCGGGGTGCCTTGACCCCACCAGAGCACCAGCCACCCGTGTGTGCAGGATAGAACGGCCTCTTCCTGACAGCAGCTCTCCTGGTTACAGGAGCCTGGCCCACCTGGGCCAGCAGCACCTCCAGGAGGCTCCCCCTCCCTCTTTGTGGACTCCAGTGTCTGTGGGCTGCACTGTCACAGAGCCTCATTCAAAGGCCAGGTGTTTGCGTCTCTGGACTTGACCTTTATCCATTTGCCCCAGTTTCAGGAGTAAAGGAAGGAGAGATGCGACTCCTTCCCCTGGAATTAAAGGAAAAGGAAATACACTTTGGCGGTTGTGACCACAGGCTTTGGAGCCAGCAGGCCTGGATTCAGAGCCCAAGCTTCAGAGCTTGGGCATGACCCTCCGTTGCTCAGAGCGTCTGTGCCCTCATCCTAACGTGGAGAAACAATAGCTCCTGGGGAACATGCACGTGAGGATCAAACGAGATAGTGCAGGTGAAACTTTGGGTGCGGCACGTGGCACAGAGTAAGTGCTCACTGAATGTTAGCGGGGTGTGAAGGTGCTGCTGCTGGTGGTGATGATGGCGTACAGGGGATCAGGTGAGAGCTCAGGCCCACAGAGGGGTTCAGACAGCAGGGCCCTGGTAGGAAGAAGAAGGCAGTCAAATTGGGTCATCGGAGGGGAGTGTAATAAAGGGACTCTTTGCAAAGCTGACAGTGAAGATTAGGAAAAACCAGGGGCAGAGTGCTGTTCCCTGGGGGCTCCTGAGAGGAGCCCTCACCACCCTGAACAGGAAGGAGGAGGAGCAATGACCACCACCCAAGAGGCAACTGCATGGAGAGTGCGGCCGGCCGGGCAGGGTGGGCTTGGGTAGAGGGACCAGCCAGCCCTGCGAAGCAAGTAGGAGGGAGCCTCCTAGATCCCTGCAGGCCTCTCTGAACCCAACCCAACCAGAACCCCCTGATGTAGGCGTACAGTCCGCCTCCTGGGGCCCAGGACAGGGTGGAGAGGAAGTACAAATGGGAGACACCCAGCACCGGGGGAGAGGAGAGGAGACTCAGCGGGACCCTGCAGCCACACTCACTGCTTTCCAGTCAGAACTCTCTCAGGGAAGCAGTCAGTCAGTCCTTGGCTGCTGTTTTGGTGTGGGAGGGACTCAGGGCCGGAAGGAGGACAGGTGGGAGGGGCAGATCCACAGACAGGGGCTTAGAGGTCCCCTCTCCCGCCCCCTCCAGCTCTGGCTCCAGTGACTTCAGCTCAAACACAACCCAGTACCTTAAGGAGTAGGGTGTGAAGTGACCCCTGGGGGACCCAGTGGGAGCCATATTTAAAGCATGAGGCAGAACCAGCTCCCCAGATCTCTCTGCAGAAACTTCCAGGTGGAGCCTCACAGCTGATGTGAGGTCACAGCAGCCCCGAAGGTTCTAGCCATGCAGGCTGTGCATTCACCACTGTCAGAACTGAGGACCTTCCTGCAGTCTGCCATCCTTCAGCCAGCAAGCAAGCCCTTGCTCTATACACCACTGGGATGGAGGGGGAGTGGCATTGGGAGCATAGAACCCCCACCCCCAAGAGAACTGCCTCAGTTGGCAACTGTCAAAAACCTGAGAGGGTCAGGGACTTGGCCAGGTCCCACCCCACCTCAGGTTTGTCCCCTACTGGGAGTGAACTCAGCAGATGTCACCAAGCGCAAAGGGTGGGTCAGGAAGGCTTCCAGATGAAGTGCCTTGAGCTGGACCCTAAGTTCAAACTGGACTTAGATAGGAAAGGAGGAGACCTTTCTGGCGAGCCAGCCACCTGGAGAAAAGTGTGGCTGTCGGGATGGGCCCGGAAGCCGGGGCCGAGTGGGTCTGGGGAAGAGAGGAATTGGGGCTGGGATCTCAGGGGGGGTCTGAAGGCCCAGGTGCAGGCTGCACGCAGCACGTGTTCTTGCTTCTTGGGCCTATTTCTGCTGAGGAGAACCTGCCACGTCCAAGGTTGCTTAGCAGGAAAAAGAGCGAGTATGTGACTGAATATTAGTGAGTGCTAAGTGCTTTTCCTGCCTTTTCTCATTCAGTCCTCAGAGTAGCATTGATCTCCCCACTGGATAAGGGAGGGGATCAAAGCTCAGGGAGGGGTAGGATTCTGAACCAAGAACACACAGCTGTGAGCTGCCATCTGTTACAAAATCACACTAAGTTTCCCTCCTCATCCATCCCTTCCCTTTCCCAATTCAGCTGCCCAAAAGAAATGGAGAGAAAGTGATGGTGTGTGTGTGTGTGTGTAAGAGGGAGGGAGGGGTAGTGGGGGGAAGTTCATAGGTTGTGAGACAGGACCAAGGGTCAAGGAAGGCCAGGTTTGTGAGCTCAGGGAGACACACTTCCCTGGGACTCACTGCAGGGATAGTTAGGCCAAAGGGCTGCCTCCTCAGAAGCTAGGCCCTCGGGTGCGGTGTGAGGGAGTATGGACAACTGTGAACCACAGGTCTGCCCAGCAAGCCCAGTGCAAAGCCAGCAAGGAAACAGGACCCATCTCTGCCTCAGATCTAGGCAGAGGCCAGCAGGGCACTTAGGGAGCCAACTTTAAGAAGGCACCGCTCTCAGGGCTATGCCAGTGCACCTGCCACCACGCCTCCTTAAATTCTGTGCCCTGGCCAGCTTGCCTGCCTTACTGTGGCTCCTGCCCTGCCTGCAGCTCCTCCCAGCGCCTCAGCAGCCTCTCTCTAGGGCCTTCCTGAAGCTGTGTGCTCTCTAATGACTGTGTTTAACCCCTGGCCCCCCCAAATGATGCAGCTCCAAGTGCTCTCTCCTCGGGGAGGGAGGGGGGAGGGGCAGGCTTACCTATTAGCTGTGACATCAATCATTACCTGCTTCCCCGCATACCAGGATCTCCCTGAGTCATCAAAGCTTTGGGTTGGCCCCTGGGCAGGGGAGCAGAAATTTCCTCTGGACATTTGGGGAGCAGGCTCATTTCCCTTGGCTGAGGGAGGCAGAGCGGAGCATGAGGCAGATAGAATAGCTGGGAGGCAGGCAGAGTAGCTGGGGTGTTAAGTAGGAAAGCCACACCCAACCCCTAGGCGGCCAGCCCTCCAACTAGTGAAGAGAAAGCAGTTCTGGGGGAAGGATAATACAGCCCAGGAGCGAATGTCCTAGGGGGCCATGGTCCAGGGAGCTGGGTAGCCAGTGAGTGAGGTGGTAGGAAGGTCCTCCTTCCGGTGGCTGCTGAGTATGCAGGGCTTGCTAGAGCTCTGGAGCCAGACGGCCTGGAACCATCTCCCAATTGCATTATCTTCCTCCCAGGCGGGAAGGCCCATAGGCTGGGGGCTGCAGCAGCAGAAAGCTCAGATACTAAGTAGGGCAGCAGATGAGAGCCCCGAGCCCAGGGGCGGCCCTAGAGAGGGGCTGCTTAGGCGCTGGGAGGAGCTGCGGGCCGGGCAGGAGACACAGTAAGGCAGGCAAGGTGGCCAGGGCACAGAATTTAAGGAGGCGTGGTGGCAGGTGCACTGGCATAGCCCTGAGAGCGGTGCCTTCTTAAAGTTGGCTCCCTAAGTGCCCTGCTGGCCTCTCCCCAGCCCTGCTGCATGGCCCTGAACTGGCTATGAATGACCCCTGCAGGCACTGGGGCAGCACCAGTCACCCCCACCGTCACCCCAGCCCCAACCTGCTGCCACAGCCTTCCAGACAAAGGAAGCGGGAGGCACTCTGGGGGTACTGGAGAAGGATCCAGGAGCCAGGGAAACCATCGCTGGCAGGTGTGGAAAGGGAGAAAACTGGAAGTGCCTCTCGGCTTCCATCCCCAACCATCTGGGTGACCTTGGCTGGTCCTTTGGTTCTAACCAAAGGTGAGGCCTAAGTTTTTCTGTCTCTATATTGGGGAGAAGTACTTCCTCCCTGCCTCTCTCTCTCTGGAGTGGAGAAGTGGAGGGAGAAACTGGGAGGCCTCCTGCCTCCTCATGCCGCCATCTCACTACACGTAAAGCACTTAGAACTGTGCTTGGCATATAGTTGAGTGCGCTCAGTAAAAAGAGGTATCTTTGTAATAGTTGCTTGTGGAGCTCAGAATTGGATTAGTCATAATCTTTGGTTCACACCCTAAACCACTGTTGACCCATAAGTGGCCCTTTTTAGTTATTTATAACTTATTTTCAACAATTAACCAACCACCCAATCTAAGAGACAACATTGCAATAACAGATCTGCTTATTCTCCATTCTCTCCCCCATCTTCCCACCCACACTCCAAGAGAAAACTGTTCTCTTGAACTTTGCGTTTTTTTTTTTATTATTATTAAACAAATAAAAGGCTCTAGGCACCCAAAGAGGCAGGGTGGCTCAGATTCCTGAAGAGAAACAGCTATTTTACCAACCGAGTTGTAACTTCCTTGCAGGCAGCATCTCCCCCTTTCCTGCAGTGTGACCAGCAGGGGGCTGGGCGCAGGGCGTTAGCCAACCTTGGTGGATGGGCAGCTTGGGGCCCCAGGGGCAGGGAGGGTAAGGACTGAGTTCTGGAGAGCAGTCAGGACACAGCTCCAGGAACAGGGAGACGGGCTCCTGATCCCCCCGCACCTGGACAGGTGTCTGTAACCTCTGCCTCGCTCTGTGACATCACACAGTGTTGCCCAGGTGACCCAACTGGCTGGAAAAGCTCCCTGCTTTTCCAGCTCTGGGCAGAGAGAGGAGCAGCCTGTCTTTACCTCCCTGGAGGTGCCAGGAGCCAATTGCCCAGTTGGCCGTGGCCTAGATTCCCCAGGGCATCTTCACGCACAGAATGGCTGGCTGCTGAGAACGCTCCCCTGCCCCCACCTACCCCACCTTCCCTTTACACCGTTCAGGTCCCAGAGCCACTGTATGGCACCCCTGAGACCACACTGACGTCACACTCTTCACCACGCCAAAGACTGCAGGGTGCCCAGGCCAGCTGTCTGGACAGGACTGATGCCTAATTCCCCACCAGTACGAGGTACTGGTCCCCGAGAGTGTTAGACAAGACCAAACACTGCACCCCCAGGAGGATGGGCCGGAAAAAAAAGAAGGTGAGGCGTGGGGGCATGGGCCGTGCACTGCATGGATTCATCTCTCCTCCCGAGTCCATGTATGATTGCCCCCAAAGCATGACAAAGCTTTCCTTCTCTGGCTCAGTTTCCACAGCTGTGAGACGGGGACCGAGGTGATCTGTGTGTCTCTTCCAGGTTCAGTGTCCTATACTCTCGGAGCACATGGGCTCCTCCTACCCTGACCGGGTGATTTCTGCCGCTCTCCCTGTGACCCAGACAGGGGTGTGGCTTGAACTTGGCGTGGCACCCCCACAGCCAGGAAAGCAGTTTCTGCCTTTTTGTCGCTGGGGTCACAGAGGCTGAGAGCCCACAGAGATGGCTCACCATTCCCCTCCAAGGTCTTCCAGGAGTTTCCCGGGCTTCTGCCCTGGCAGCGCCACACCCTACTACCCCACACCCTCCCAGCCCTGGCCCAGCTTCTGCCCCAGCCACGTGGGCTCCAGTGCCTGGAAAGAAGGGATTTTTGTCTGTTTTCATCACTGCCATATCTCCAGCACTCAGAATAGGGCCTGACACATAGTAGGTGCTTAATAAATAGCCGTGGGCTCGGAACAACCTTGCATGGACTAGAATGTCAGTGCAATTAAAGGCACACAGTTCCATGCCAGGGGTTCCCTACCTTCTGCTAACTGGCAAAGTCGAACCCATGCCCTTGACTGTGCCACTTACCAACAAGGATGGCAGAAACAGCTAAGACCAAGGACACGCAGCCTACTTGCTGCCTTGGGAACAGCCCCTTTGCAGTTATGCTCATAGGTCAAATGAACCAAATAGCTAAGGGTACCAGGCCCCAGTGTGGGTTCTACTATGTTACCCTTGACTTGGGGAGGGGTGGGCTCCTCCCCTTGATTCCTCCCTCCCCTGTGAAGCCTTCTTCTGGTAAAGTCACACACTGGGGGCCAGGTCCCAGGCTGGCCTGACTGGGGCGCCCTAATCTGCCAGCTGGCTCCTGAGACTTATTGCCACCTGCCCCCCAAGCTGGTTGGGGGGATCCCGGCAGTGCGTGTGGGAGCCCTGAGGAGGAGTCTGATTTATTTGATTCATAGCTCCGGGAAACAGAAAATGTATGTTCGTAATGTGAATATTGTATTACACGTTCCTATTTCTTCTTTGGAGAATCCTCCACTCACATCTCTTTCTTGTGGTGATGTTTATAGATTTCAGTGCTCTTTGTACACACATAGCGATATTCATCCATTTATATACATTGCAAGTATTTTCTCCTGTTTGTCTTTGTATTGTAGTGAATTTTGGACCATTGTAGAAGTGGGTAGAGATTTTTTTTAGTTATCAAATCTGTAAGTCTTTCTTGTTATGATTTGTGACTTTTGTGTAATCTTTTGAAAAGCGTCTCCTGCTTCAAACACCACCACCCCTTGCTGGTACCTGAGCTCTGGCTGCTTGGGTTATGAGCATGAAGGTGGAACCTTGTGGCCCAGAGAAAGCAGGTCACATCCAAAGGAGTCTGGGAGACCAGAGTGGAGGCAGATAGATCCTGGTTCCACTTCCAGCTCTGCCCCACCAGCTAGGCTGTGTGCCCTGGGGCAAGTGCAAGAGCTTTGTCCCTGAGCCTGTTTCCTCACCTACAAAAGGGCCTCCCAGGCAAATTTAGAAGCTGAAACTAGAAGAAACATGAGGGGCCATTTTTAACTTAAAGCCCTTGTGATGCCACTGGGACACTGAGGCCACCTGAGTCTAACAACTTGCCCAAGTGACTAATCAGGGGCCTGCCTCATAGCCCGGGGCCTTCCTCTGGTGCATCTGCAGGTGGAACTGTGCTTTCTTGCTTTCCATGGCCTCCCAGATTTCTGGGGCAGCAGGGGGCAGGGGACGGGGTCTTGACGGAGTGGTGGAGTCTGTGTCCTCCATCCCTCCTGCCACCAGAACAAGTTTAAGCCCCAGCCCTGGGAGCTGAAGTACTGGGCCATTTACGCTTTCAGTGCTGGTGAAATCTCTCACCCCCACCCTTGTCCTCTCCCCCAGTACATACATCCCGAAACACCCTAAGTGATAGGCAGCCCAGGTCCTTCGGGACATCTGGCTAATCCTGGCTTATTGAGGGCAAGGCCAACTGTCGGAGGATAAAGACACTGGACTTAGCAATGTCTGAGCCTGCCACGCACCAGGCCCCAGTACAGGAGCTGAGAGAGCTTCTTTGGGGGCCGGCCAGACCCCTACCTGCAAACGTTGCCCACCAAAGTCTGCACCCCAGCAGTGGTGGGTGGGCGAATGAACGGAAATAAGCCAATGGTGAGTGAGTACTCAGCTCTTTGCTGGCTGGCAGGAAGCGTATCCAGGAACATGAACTTCCACCACCATCCAGGGTTCATCTCAGCCCCACAGATGGGTCTGTGAGACCTCGGACGTAGGGGAGTTTGGCCATCACCCACAGTTTGCTCCCCCACATGTAACCCAGCACACGTATTTTCTATTCCCTGATAATTTCTCCAACGCAGGCCGGGGAGGGTGGGGGTGGAGTGAGGACATTGGAACTGATACAGGCATGTCTCTGAGGGAAGCCTGCGCATTCCACCCAGGAAGCTGATCAGTCATTTGGGCAAGTTATGCAGGAAAGAGGGGAAGGCAGAAAGGTTGGCTCCTGGCCTCCCACTTGGTTCCAGGGCCCAGCCTGCCCAGTGGGCACATGCCTTCAAACCACACCAGGAATCGCCAGCCTGGCACCTGGCCTCACGCCCAGAGTAAAGCACAAGCAGTTCTCTCCAACACCCCTGCAAGCTTTATTTCCTGGAAAGCTGCCCACAGGGGAGGCACAGAGGAGGCAGAGGAGGTAGAGGACAGAGAGGGGGCACAACTATGGTCTGGTCTGCAAAATGCCTGGCAGGGTTCCAGGGCTGCCAGGGAGTCTGTGAGAGCTCTTGGGCAAACTGCCGTGCGCTGGGCCCTCACTTCTGGGGCCCTAGGGGCTCGTGACAGACCCTGTTCCCTCACAGCAATGCGGGAGCTGGGCCCACTGTCTCCTGGGAATCTGGGGGTAGGAGGGCCATTAGTCAACCCTTCTGACCTCACTGCAGGAACCTTAGGCCAATTATTGGGAAGACTGACTCTAAACCATTCCAGATATCCCCCTTGACCAGGCGGGAAAATGAAGGCTCAGAGAGGACACACAGAGAGTTGGGGCAGAGCTGCACTGAAATCTAGGTCTTGGACCCCCAGGCTGCTATTCTTGCTCCCATACCACCAAACAAGGAGACCAAACATGCTGGGGAGTAGGGTGGGCTGTGGGGTATGCAGTGAGGGTGGGACGTTGAAAAGGCAGCATCTCTGACTATGGGGGGTGGAGGTGGCTCTGTGGCTCCTTTCCCCTACTTCCTCCTGACACCTGGCAGGGGTTCCTTCTGCTGACCTGCGTCCCCCTCCTCCCACCCTGATCTGGCAGAGGAATAAGGGAGAGGGGGAGGGGTAACTCATCCCCTCAGTAGATGATGGCAGGGTCCTGAGGTGGGGGGGCTGCTCAGTCAGAAGAAGGAGAGGAGTCTCTGTAGTGCTGGCACTTCTGGCGCTGGGCCTGGGTTCTCACCTCCTAATTAGTCACTTTGTTAGACAAGAACCACAGCTTGTACCAGGAAGGCCTTTCTGATAATGAGTGGGACCTGCAGGAAGTCAGGGGGCAAGCCACAGGGATGTATGTGTATGAAGGGAAGAGCAGGCTAGGCAGAAGGCACAGGCTGCGAGGCGGGAGCCAGCCTGGGGTGTGGGAGACACCGCTCGGAGGCCCGGGTGGCTGGGGCGAGCGAGCAAGAGGCCTAGGGATGAGGTGAGGTCAGTTTCCTGGGCCAGAGCACGCTGGTCGTTACATCATTGTGAGGCTCTGAGTGAAATGAGGAGCTCCTGCAGGATTTGAGCAGAGTAATATGGTATGCTTGAAATTTATAAAGGTTCACTCCCGCTGCTCTGTGAGGTGGGGCAGAGAGTCAAAGGGAAATAGGAAAGCAATTAGGAATCAAGTGCAGAAATCTGGTGTCTCGGAGGCTAGTGCTTAGAGATGGTGAAAAAGGGTCAGATTCTAGACATGGTTTGAAGGCAGGGCTAGCAGGACATGCTGACGGATTAGAGTCGCATGGGGCTCATATCTATGGTCACTGCACACCACTGTCATGAGAACAGAATGAAATAGCAGCCCTTCCCTTTCCCTCTGCTTGGAGGCTTCCAGGAGCAAGGAGCCACCGTGCTACGACCCCCAGGCTCAAGGTGGGAGCAGACAGTGTGTGGGGAACCTGTGCTGTCACACAGCAGCAGGGAGGGTTCCAGACAGAATGGTCCAAGCCCTCATCGTCCCCTTGGGGAAAATGACTCTCAGAGCACGACTGGCTTCAGGTTGAAATCCAGCTCTCATGACACTCCTCAGGATTGAGCCAGGCGACCCAGCCTGCTGGGGCTACCACCAGTCCATAGCCTGCCCAGGACCATGTCCTCACTCCTCTCTGGGCCTTGGTCTCCCCTCTGCACAACAGGACAGCGTTCTCAATGGTCCCCATGGACCCTTCCCGCTCTAAGGACCGCCCACCCTTACCAGGGCCTGGCCTAGAATGCAGAGTCCGACAGGCTGAGCTTTGCAGAGAAGAGGGTCAGCCCCTAGTGGCTCCCTCAGGGCCCCATCTCCAACCTGAAAGGTCCACTGCTCCCCTCCCAGGGCCAGGAGGGCCCCTCTGTTGCCCCTCACATCAGCCAGTGTCTATCAGCCAGAAGGACAAAGCGTGGGGTGGCCTCCTGCCAGGTGAATCTGGGTCAACTGTGTCAACGTCATTCCAGGCACTGAGAGTGAGAGTCAGCTGGCCAGTGCAGCGGCAGGACCAGGACACCCCAAGTCACAGCAGCCCCATGTCCACACACTCCCACCCCAGGGTTTTACTCACCACAACGTCCATCTGTACCACCCCACCGACTCCCCACTGCCTCTAGAGACAGCCTGGGCCCGCCCTCGGCCTCTGGAAGCTCCTGCCCCTTTCCGCTCTGTGTCCCCACTCCAGTTCTGCTTTCCAGCCTGTCCTCCCTGCTCCACCCACGCCTGTTCTCCCAACCCTGCGTTCCCTGACTGCCCCAGCAATGGCTTCTGTCTCCTCTCAGCAACTCTCATCACTGTGGCCCTTTGGGCCACGAATCCCAAATTATTGAGTTGTTGAGCCCCTGCACGTGAGTCTGCTTGGGCCAACCAGCCTAGAGGCCCCCTAGGAGGTGTGGGCAGGCACCTCTCTCTCCTCCTTCCTGGCCTGCAGAGTTCTCTGGGTAGAACATGGGTGAGGCATCTGGAACAGACATATTCATTTATCTCCATTAATGCACTGGTGACTCCCTGGATAAGCTTTGTAAACTGTAAAGTGGTGTGCACGGGGGACCTGGGATGAGGTTACAGGACAGCAAAAGGCCAATTGCTAGGGCCTCAGAAGCAGACAAGAGTTGGGAATCACAGGCAAGTGTACCTGCAAAAGTAAAGGGTTAACGGTGGGACTGGACTTGAATGGTGAAGGAGCCTAGCTCATTCTGCCGGAAGTGATGGATCCAGGATGAAGGGAGAGGCACGAGAGAGACTAGGAGAGATGTGGGGTGTGGGGTAGAGGTCAGGAGAAAATGGGGCCGACGGTGACTGCACCTTTGGGACCTGTAGTTCCAGACGGGGTTGGGGCCTGACAGAGGGAAACACTTGGAGAGGAAGTACCGTTATGAGAGGATTCGAGTTATACGGAGGCAGTTGGGAAGGAAGCACACCAGAAGAGGCCACTTAGCCCCTGATCTCGCCACAGGTCGCGGAAGGCCCAGAGGACCCCCTGAACAGCTCCCAGAGTGTGGAATCTGTCATGAGCCACCTGTCTCCCTCTAATAAGGAGACCATCGTTGTCACTCTTCATGGGGCCACCAACCTCCCTGCCTGCAAGGATGGCTCTGAGCCATGGCCCTACGTGGAAGTGTAAGTAGCTGGCTGAGAGTGGGGCGGGGGCTGGTGTCAGCTGGAACAGAAACCAAAGTATGGATGTTTGGAATGTGAGCACCCAAAGGTTCGGGGCTGGGCCTTGATACCCAGGGGGAAAGCCAAGTGTGAATCACATGGGGCTGAGGGATCTGCCAACGCGAGGCCTCGCACCCTCTTGCTGTGTGGAAGCTGCTCACTAGGGCTGGGGAAAGAAGGAAGGGCCACTTGTTGAATCCAGCGCCCTCTGGGCTGGGCTTGGCCACAGCCTGGTCTCAGAAGGCAGGGTGCCTGGGGAGGAGGCCTGTCTGGGGGTTGTCAAAGGAAGGAGAAGACCTGGGGGCTGCTGCGTCTGGCCTCGGGGGGCCTCATTCCACCATGCGCAGCCCTGGGGTAAGCTGCTCATGGCCATGCTCCTCTTTGGCCCCCACCACTGCTCCAGTCCTGTCTATCATGGGGGCTTCCCTAGTTCTGGTCCTTGAACGGAGCCTTCCACGTGGATGTTGGACATCCGCTCAATCTTGATTAAAAGCCCTGTGCAGTGGCCCCTGCCATAAGCTTGTCCTCCCTTAGCCCCTTCTGTGGACAGTGGGAGCCACCAGCCCCCCCCCACCACTTCCTTACACCTCCCCTCCTTCACCAATAACAGCATCATACAGTGCCTGCCTCCAAACTTTTCCCCAATTTTCTTTTGGGGAGTGCCTGCCCCAGCCAGCCCTCTCCCCAACAGTTGCTGAAATCCCACCTTCAAAGCCGGTTCATGCTGCCCCCTCCTCCAGGCAGCCACCAGGGTTGAGCCCTTCCTCCTCTGGAGTCTGGCAGCAGTGGCTACACTGGTCACATGCACTTTATATAACTTATGTGCTGCTCCTCTGTCCCCCAAATGGGGCTCCCCAGTACAGGTCCAGGTCTCGACTCCATTTCCCCCTGCAGTGCTCCCAGCATAGGCCTGAGCACAGACTTAGGGCCCGAGGAACACCAGGTTACTATGACAACAACCCCTGAACCCCCACAGAGTGAAACGAGGATAGACGGTATGCTGGAGACCAACAGGTGAAACACTTGCTTGTGTCCAAAGCGCCGGTTCCACTCGCCCAGCTCGCGGGTCCTCCCCTCCCCCAGCTCCATTTCTGCAGTGAGGAAGGACAGGTGGCGGAGAGCGGGCTTGTCAGGGAGCTCGCCTTCCCCGCTCAGCTATTTCCATAAACCAATTATCGCCCATCATCTCGGGAGATTGAGGCCCTGCCTATCACCAATCCAGCCTGGCGGCGGGCGGGGAGCTGGGGGCCCCGCGCTGCTCCTCGGCAGGCATCGCGACCTGCGCCATCACCCGGTTGCCATGGGAACGCTCAGTTGGAGCCAAGCCCGGGTGCAGGGTGTGGGGGCGGGGGGAGCTCATCGCCGCACCCAGCTCCACCTCGGGAGGAGGCAGGGAGCCGGGCCTGCGCGAGGCTGCAGCCGGCCGTCCGGGCGCCAGGAGGGTGAGCTGCCACCAGCCCAAGGTGGTGCTAATGAGATGCAAATGAAAGCAGAAGGGAGGGCTTCGGAAAAGGCAGGCCCAGCTGGTGGAGGCTGAAAGCGGCTTTTAGTGCGAGCCCCCAGCCCCAGGCAGGAACCCCAGAGGGAGGACCAACGCTCTCTGCAGCCCCAGCCCTGGGAAGAACAGGAAGTCCCGTGCGCCTGACTCCACAGGCACAGTAAGAAGGCATACAGGGGCATGAGTCCACCAAAGGTTTTGCTTTTCTCACCAGGAGTATTTTGAGGCTTAAAATCAATATCACATATGTGTTATGTACATTAAATACTATTAAATAGTACATTAAATAATATGTATTAAATATATGAGTATATAATGTCATATTCTTTAAAAATATTTTTTCTCTTGCTATTGCCTGTGTTTTCTGCTTCTCTCAGCTTAGTCTCCTGGCCTAGTTTCCTGCTCGCTGCCATCCCACGGCGTTTCACCTCTGATTGGAGGTGGGGCCCTGGGGATTCCTGCGGCCGCCAGCTCTGCCCCCCACTTGCATCGCCAGCGGGCAGACCCATGGTGGTGGGGAGTGGGGGTTGAAGCACCAGAGAGTGCCCCGAAGCCATTCACTTGCTGAGCCCATTAGTGGGGAGCTGGAGAGGGTTCAGGTGCAAAGATGGGGCCTCCCTAGTTTGGAGTGTGACCCCTTCGGCCCATGCAGGCTCCAGCCTTGAGCCAGTCTAGCAACAAGGTGCATCCTCCAGGGGCCACCACCCCAGGCCAACGCGTCCATTTGGCTCATCTTGTGGTTCTGTCTCTGCATCTGAGCCACTGACCTGCTTCCAATCTGACCCACCTCTCCCCCGAAATAGCTTTAAAGTCACCAGCGATCGCCTGCCTGGTCTTACATCCAACAGTCAGTCATTTCATTTTCAATCTCTCCGCCCCTCATGACCACTCATTCTATTTGAAGACCTTTCTTTTCCAGGCTTCCAAATGCCCCACTCTCTTGTTTTCCTCCCTGGGCACCCCTGTATCTCTTCCACCTGGCATTAAATGTTGGCTTGTCCAGGTTTCAACCCTCGGTTGTTCTTTCTCCATACTCTCCACATGAGCTCACGCCCATCCTGACATCAGTGATCACATTCTTTCACCCCCATTCAATCCATCACCAAGTCATGCCAATTTCTCCCCTGTCTTGGATTTGGCTGCTTCTCTCCACCAGCTCCACCACCTTACACTTCTGCTCTTGGTACCTCTGATCTTGCCCCTCTTCAAACCCCCTTCAAAATCAGGTTACCGTTTGACACCATGGTACCATATTGCCAAAGGAACCAATTCTTTCAATCGTCCAATGGCTTCTCATTGCTCCCAGAATAAAGAGGATTCCAGGCCCAGCACAGCTGGGTCTTTGCCGACCCCTCCAGCTCCCCAGCAACACGACCCCTTCTCTTTGCTCCAGTCACAGCGGACAGCTCTCTATTCTCGGATCAGACCCCATTCCCTCCCACTCCAGGCCTTTGCACACTCTCTCTCCCCTCTCTGGATCTCAGCTCAGTCATCACCTCCTCAAGGAAACTCTCCGAGACCTCCTAGACCAGGCTAACTGCTCCTCCATGACACGCTTCCCACTGTGGGGCTGTGTGCTTCTCCAGTGTCTCAGCTGCAGCTTCACATGCTTTATGTGCTTTTAGATAATTCCTGGTTTCCTCTTCTTCAGTGCCGCCCTCCACTGTGCCCCACTTGTGTTATGAACGACCACCAGGTATCTTTTGCTCACCATCCTATCCCTGCTATTCAACACAGTATCTGGAATGTAAGAAGCTGTCAATAAGTAATTATTGAATGCATGAATAAGTGGATAAATGAATGAATGAATCCACCCCATTTCTAGCTTACTTTGTGACTTTGGGAAAGTTACTTCACCTCTCAATGCCTGAATACTTTACCTGGGAACCTGCTTCAAAGGGCTGCAGAGATGGTGGAGCCAGACAGGGAGAGATGCTGCCAGGTAAATCATGGCGCAGGGGCCAGGGGGCGGGGTGAGGGATAGCCTTAACAGTACTCACAGTGGGCCCGTGAGACCTATCAGAAGAAAGCCACAAGGCAGTGGAGAGAAGCCAGAATGGAATCAGGAAAGCCCAGAGTCTGGCCATAGCCCCCGACTCTGTGTGACCTCAGGCCAGTCCCTGCCCCGTCTGAGTCTCCGTCTTCCCATGGCCAGGATGTATGCTTTGGCCTCCATGCTGTTCCAAGCTTGCTGTGTTTGTGCTCTGGCCTGGGAAACAGTCTCAGTTCTTTAGAAGCAATAAGAGCCTCAGCTGTACCACCCAAGATAGATTCTACACCCAGGTCTGCTGAGCCAGTGCCCCGGCCTGGGTTCTTCCCTGACTGGTCTGTGTGCCTGGCTCAAGGCCCTGGGGCCTGAGCAGTGTCCAGCACCTGCCTCCCAGCCTGGCACAGAGAGACCTGCCAATCAGAGCACAGCAGGGACCAGGAAGGCAGTGGCCCTGACAGGTGGGGGTGCCCAGTGGGCAGGGTGAGGGGAAGGGGCCAGCCAGGAGATGGCCTGTGGGGTTCTGACCATTGGCCAAAAGCTGATGGCTGAGCTGCCAGTTGGCAGCTGCCTCTCTGACTGCTTGCTGCCCAGAGCTAATGAGCAGGGATATAGCCACGCTGAGAGAAGGAGGGCTGCCCCTTCTGTGTACGTGGAGTAAGCTTGGCCCAGGCCCTGGTGGAGGGGCAGGGTGCAGAGCAAGGCCATTCAGTCGTCCTCAGAAGTCTTTGGTTTTCTTGGATAAGCATAAGAGCCCTGACCCTGGCCGCAGACTGAGACTGACCTTGGTCACAGACTGAGCCCCAACACTGGTCACAGACTGAGCCCTGATCCTGGTGATTAATTGAAGAAGTTATTGAAAGTGGGACAATTGTCTAAGGCCCTGGTAAAAGATGAAGAAGGAAGGTTAAAGGAGGTTATATTTATCTAGTGCCTACCATACACCTGGCAAATGTGCTGTGTGTGTGTGTGTGTGTGTGTGTGTGTGTGTCACATAATTTAATCATTGCTTAGTCCTGTGAGCCAGGTAAACTACGATCCTCATTTTACAGAAGAGGTTATCGAGGCTCAGAGCATTTCTGGGACTTGGCCAAAGTCCCAGAACTAGTAAGTTCCCAAGCCGGGATCCAGGATTCTCAAATCCAAGCTCTTCCCACCTCATCCCGCCTTAATCCTCGAGCATCAGTCGCCCTCTCGAAAGCGGACTGTGGGCATCAGGACTCTAAGCCAGCTTTCCAGAGACCTAGTGACCAGCCTGCAGAGCTCTCCTAGGTGTGGACTGCCCACACCTTCCCCTGTCTGGCTAGGGCGTTGGCAAAGGGCTCCAGAGGGCAGGGATTTGGGTGACGTGGGTAGAGGCCTGGCACGACTCACAGGTGACCCCAGAGTTGTGTCCGCAGCCAGAGAGATGGGCTCAGTGAACCAGTGATATTCCCACTGACAGTGACAGTGATCATGGGATAGTCCCAGGAATAAAACAGCCGCTGATGTCCCATGCCACACTCCCGTGAAGCTTGGTTCTCCACACTCTGACACTCACCCAGCAGGCCCGGGAGGCAGATGGCATTGGCTCCACGTGATAGCCCAGGAGGCCCAGGCCCAGGACAAGGAAGGGACTGCTTTGAGGTCACATGGCTGTCCAGGGGGCGTGGAGCATGTGAAGATCCTCATTGAAGAGCATCCTCATTGGACCAGAGGTCAAGGCTCCTTCCCTCCCAGCAAAATGCCTGTGGGAAAAAGACGGCCCTGGTAGGACCTGGGGAGCCAGGGTCTTATCCCCGCCACAAGTTCCCCAGCCCACACTGTGGCCTGACCTACCCACACCTGCTCCCGCGACGTCTCAAGTCTCAGAGCCTCACAATTGTTGTTCGGTGAGAACATCCCTGCATCCCACAGTTGTAAACACAGCTGGTGTCAGTGGTTAAGGACGGTTGGCCTGTGACTCCCCAGGCAGACTGAAGCCACAAGGATTCTTTCCAGATGTTTCCCTATCACCATCGCCCAGGGCCCCTCGTGCCCGAAGCACTTATTCAGACCCAAAAAGCACGAGGTCTCCCCAGGGGCACTGCTCCTGGAGAAACAGCCCCGGAAGGCAGTGCTTTCCCAGAGAAGCAAGTATGCCTGGGGAGACCTCAGGCAGCGAGGCAGGCCAGTGGGGCCTTCTGTACAGGCTGCCGGCCTGTTTCTGAGCGAGGGCAAAGCTGCCAGCAGGGCTCCTCCCGCCTCCCAGGACACCTGGGCAGCCAGGAGTTGTGGTGTCTGGCTTCCCTCTGCCCTTGCCTGGCCCCCATGGGCTTCATGGTCAAGTGCTACACGGTCCAGCATCTGTGGAAGAGTCGGGGGGGCCACCGGGCAGGGAGCTGGGATCTGGGTTCCAGCTCAGCTCCTCCTGCTTGTGGTCTCCCCGTTTCTGTCACCTGTGCTCCCTACACACACAGCGAGCTTCTGTCAGAAGGAATGGCACCAACGATGGCAAAGTCTGTGCCTTCAGGGCTCAAGCCAGTTGCAGGAATGTGGCAGCCAGCCAGGTGTGTGACGCAGCAGAGGAGAAGTGACTGCGGCCAACTCCAGAGCACACAGGGCAGTTTAAGGAGCAGCCCCGAGCCACCCCACACCCATTTCTGCCGTGGAGTAATGCAAGCTTAGGTTGTCAGCTCTCTCAAATTTTCAAGAGAGGCCAGAAATCCAAAGAGCAGTGTGAGACTGGCCAGCTTTTACAGGAAGACCAATCACCTGTGCTCAGTTAGGATCTCTGGACCTCTCTTCATCACCTCCCCCTGAGCCCCCAAGCCACTCGGACTCAACCTCCCCCTCCAGTTTTGCCAACTGTCCTCTTCTCCCAGGGGCCAGTGACTTCCCCATGCTGCATGTCCTCTGTACGTGTCTGAGAGGTACCCCTCCTTTTCTTTTGGAGGGTACCTGGACCCCCCTCCCAGCCCAAGAGCTGCTTCTAGGGCGGTGTACAGCAGGGTCCAGCATCTGGGCCGGGGCAGGCCTAGCAGAGCTGGAGCAGAGGGGCTACCTGTCTCCATGGGACTTTCCAAGGGCCTGTCACCGCTTCCTTCATTCACAAACACTTGCTGGGTCCCCCTGGGCCCGGACTGGGAGCTGGGAACAGATCCAGCAGTGTCAAAGCTGGTCCCTGTCCTCAAGGAGCTCGGTCTAGTTGGGGTTGGAGGTGGTGGCGAGTAAACAGATAAATCTCCCTCACTCATCCTTTGCCCACAATCTCCCAAGGTGGACAGTGGTTAGCGGGGTCCAGGCCTCTGCACTTGGGTAGCAGGACCCCTCAGGAAGCTGGTCTTTGGCGAAGGGGGCAGGAGGCAGGGCTGTGTGTCTAAGATACTCCAGACTTCAGAGCTTCAACTAAACACCATGCAAGCAAGGCCAGGAACCAGAATCAGACTGATTCAGGTGATTCTTGTGAGGTTAGGAAGTTCACCCATATGTCTGCCCACATTTCTCCTGCTCTGAGGCCGCATCCCTGAGGAAGGCGATACTCAGAAGACTGCATGATCAGAGCGACCCACACAATCCCAAGTCATGGCGCGATCTTCCAGGGCTGTCTCACCCAGGCCACTACCTTGCCAAGGAGACTGTCATTCCGTCTCCGGGAGCTGCTGTGCTGGCTGACAGCTGGCTCTCCCCCTCTCCTAAGGAGATGTCCCAGGGCCCCTCACCCAGCTGGCCACGGGGCAGACTACTGCTGGATTCTCCAAAGGCTGGCTGGCAGATGGTGCAGGCCGGGGTCCTTCTTGGCTTCGCATCATCTCCTGCCTCAGCAGAGAAAAACAATTTCTCTGAACGAGGAAATCCCCCCAGGAGAGAAGAGGGTGTGACAGTGTCCCTCAGGCCAGGGCTGGAGCCTGCGTTTGCACTGTTTACAGCTCTGTGGGCTGTGGTTTTCCCCTGGGTCAGGAGGAAAGAATACCCCTGCTGTTCCTCCAGGAGCTGCCATGGGGAGTGTGTGTTGCCCACGAGGGTCTGCCCGACATCAGCAGGGCTATTTCAGATAAAGTGTGTGGGGGCAGGTGGGAAGCAGCAATCTTATTTTATAGAAAGACATTTCCCTTTGGCAGAGTGCTCAGCTCAGAGGTGCTTGGGATGTGCCATTTCTGACTTCCAGAGCAGTCCCCACTCCCTGCAGGAAAGTGCAGGGAGAGACAGGCCCTGTGGGTGGGGAGTTGGCTGGTCTCCAGTTTATAGCCCCCTTGCTCCAGTCAGTCATTCTTTAAATCGAGGTCCACCTGTCGTGGTATAGCTCCATTGGCAATTAGCGATGGTTCATTACAGTCCAATTAATAAATGGAACCCAGGATGAGAGCCCATCGCTTTGCTGAGAATAACAGCTCTGTTCATGCCTTCAGTGGGAACCTCCGAAGAGCTCAAAACCTACAAGGACCAGTTGCACTGGGGGCGGGGGGAGGGACAGCATGGAGTGGGGGTGTCATCGATGTGGTGTTGTCTGGTGAAGTGGGAGAGAGAAGGGGACTTCAGACCAGGTACTATCTGCCTCCTCCTCTGAGTGGCTCCTGTTGCCCAGGGCCAGACGTTGTAAGGCCCAGTGCTTTTCCCTCCTGACTGTCTGGCCTCGGAGCACGCCACACATGGGCGTGGCCAGAGGGGGCTGGAGAGAGAGCAGGGTCAGAGAGGACCACAAGCCTTGCCCTCTTCCTCTCTGACCACCCAATCCCATGTTCCCAACCACAGACCTGGATCAGCCAGCCAACCTCTCCCCAGACCTGCCCCCGAGCCAGCTCACGGCCCCTCCCAGCCTCAGGCGCCACCGTGTTTCCCCAAAAATAAGACCTAGCCGGACAATCAGCTCTACGGCGTCTTTTGGAGCAAAAATTAATATAAGACCCGGTCTTATATTATATTAGTAATTAGTCTAATATTATATTAGTAAAATAATACTGGGTCTTACATTAATTTTTGCTCCAAAAGACTCATTGACTGGCTAGGTCTTATTTTCAGGGAAACACGGTATCTTCTACTTGGGAATGTCCATCTATTCAAGCCCTCCCTCCTCCAGAAAACCTTCCCTTCCAGGGCCAGCCGAGGGAGGGTCAGAAACACAAGAATCCAGCCTTTGCTCGTCCTATTCAGGTGGCCACCCTTGCCGAGGCCGACTCTCCCATTCTGTCCCTGCTGCATGATGTTGGGCTCCTGAGCTGAGGAGCAGTCACTGGTTTTTTTCTGTGCCTTCCAGGGATGGAGGTAGGCCTGCGGTCTGCTGCTTCTTGGCCTTCAGAAGGCTGGGGGAGGCTGGCCGTCCTGACTCAGAGGCGGGCGCGGAGGGTGCAGGTAGAGGGGACTAGCCCTTCCTTCTCAGCACAGAAATGAGGCCCCATCATGGCACACCTGGCATCTGGCCTGGAGCAAACTTAATCTGAACCTGTTTCCCCCATCTCCAAGTTTCCCAGGTTAGCGAGAAACAGGGCTATGGCGGATGAGGTCAAAGGGTCTCAAGATGTCTCATTTTATCACCCACCCATCTGAAAGTTCTGCCCAGCCTCCCTCTTTCTCAGTCTGCCCATCCATCTCCGGCCCCAGGAGCTTCAGGACTCGGGGGACTGCCCAGCCAGGACCCCGCAGCCAGAACAGAGCTGAACTGGGGCTTTCCCATGTTCCTTGGACCCTGGGAGCTGCCCTGGGATTGGCACTCAGGACAAGCCTGATGGCCTGCATCCTGAGCTTCCAAAGCCCTCTCCAGGACGGGGCCAGAGCTTGATAACTGTTCATGTTCTGAGGCTTTGAGGAGGTGAGAGACCAAGGGCAGCTGCGGGAGCTGAGCTTAGAGACCTCAGAGGCAGCTTGAAGGCTGGCAGCTGGGGGTGGGGGATGGAGATTGGGTACAGTGGGGCACACAGACCTCTCTGGGGCTGACTGTGTGTGTGTGTGTGTGTGTGTGTGTGCACGCGTGGGCACCCCAGCATGGCTGCACACACACACACACACACACACACACACACACACACACACGTGCTGGTGTTGAAGGAGGGGCATCAAAGAGAGGGGCTGGTCAGGGGAGACTTCCGGAGGCAGGGACAGTGGCACACAGGTTCTGCCCCCCAGGTGTGTGCCCTGGAGGGTGTTCAGAGGACAGTGCAGGGTTGGGGTGCTCTGGAGCTTGGGCACGCTTCATCCATGTCCTGAGCTCCCCCCCCCCACTCACCTCCGCCCACGGCAGCAGCCCCTGGGAACCAGACCATGCACTTGCCGTAGTTAGGGCCTCACAGAAGGAAAGCAGAGTCCTTCTCCTTCCCTCCCTCTCCCAGCTGTGCTTGGGCCTGGCCCCCACAGGGCCACTGGCTGGTGTTTCTCAGGCAAACACATACCCCTCCAGCACCCTGGGGTTGGGCCAGGCTGGGGGTGGGCACATTTCCCGGGAGCCTGCGACGCAGGACTGCTGCATTGTACCTCTGAACCCACCCCCAGTTCCATCTTGAAGTGGCTGCCCTCCCCACCATGGCTGGATTAAGTCTGAGGCCCAGGAAAGCAGGTGTACCCTAGGGTCTGGGGACAGGGAGGGAGGGTCTCAGTCTCGCAGACGGCTGTGTGCCAGCGGGGCCTGGAGAGCCGCCTGGGCTCTGACACTGGGAGACCTCGCTCCCTCAGGGGCCAGCTCACCGTGTGCCCAGCTGAGTGGGGGCTGGGAGCAGGGAGTGAGTCGGTCTCTTTCTCCAATTCTCTGTGGAATCAGAGGCTTCCTCTAACCCTGCAGTTTCTAGAATAGCATCAAGGCCCAGAGGAGTCAGCTGTGCCAGGAAAAGCCATTACCCTGACAGCCTCCCTCCACCTGCTAAAAGCTCCCGCCTTCCCCTGGGACCTCATGCCCACTCACCTAGCCCTGACACTTCTCCCCTGTGTTTGAGGGAAGGAAAGAGATGCTTGCTTAACTCTTCCCATGCCTGAGCTAAGTCAGCACTGGTAGTAGGTGCCCTTGGCCTTGCCCAGGGTCCTTCCTGTCTCTCTCCACCTAGAATTCCTCCTGCCAGACACCCAGCAGTTTGTGGAGAAAAGGGGCGGGCAAGAGGCCAAAGATATCAGGAGGGTGGAAGGCAGGCTAAGTGTGGGTGACAGGTGGCAAGCTGATTCTGTCACTGCACTGCTTGTGACACAAGGCCCGCCCTCACCCTTGGTTCTGTCTTCTTGGCTTGCTGGGAGGCCCCTGGGGGTACAAAATACGAGTGGTACAGGAGCAGCTTTGACCTTAAATACTACATGTGGTGCAGGAGCAGCTTTATGTGTGGGGCGTAGAGGACTGACTTCCTCCTTACACACCTCCCTGGAACCTGCCCCTGGAGTGGAGGTGAACACCTGTGGGAATGCACAGAGCAGGCGAAATCAGGGGTGACTGGCTGCTGAGAGCTGAGGCTCTGACTTGGGGGCAGCTGTTGGCAGGGAGAACCAGGGCCCAGAGCCACAGGAGGCGGGGTGTGGATGGCACCCTTCAGCCAGCAGAGGTTATAGAACCAAAGGAAGGACCTGTGCAGTGAGGTGGCTGAGCTGTGCCCACCGCCTTGGATGCCTTCTCTCCAGCCGGGCAGCTCCCTTTGCAGGGTGGGGCAGCGATGCGCATCTGGTGGGCCCTGAGTCTGAGGGGGCTCCAGCTCTCGGGGAGCCCCACCCTTCTCATCTCAGCCCTCCCTCGCTTCATGTTGCCCTCAGGCCCCTGTGAGAAACACCCAGGTTGTTTTATATCACAAATGAAGGAATAGAATGAACTGGCCCTTCTGCGTGCAGGAGCGTCACCGTGTTCTTTCCAGTCCCTACAGCCACCCTCGGAGGGAGGGGCGGCACCCCTTAGAGAGGAGGGATGTAACCCGGCTAGGGGGTACCTGGGCTCCAAACCCAGTTCTGTGTGCAGCCAAAGCCTGTGCCCTTTCTGGGACTTCACAGCAGCCAGTGATCCCCACTTGTATATCAGAGTTGGGGTCACAGCAGACCGGGGGCTATTATTAATAATAACACTTTCGTGGTGTTTAACAATGTGGCAGGTACTTCACACATAGTCGTTCTCTTCATACCCTCAACAGCCCTGTGTCATCCCCATTTCACAGATGAAGGAAGTCAGGCACAGCAAGGTTGCATGCTTTGCCCAGAGTCACACAGCCAGTAAGGTACAGAGCTGGGATTTGGAACCCGGATGGTCTGAATCAGGGACCCTGTTGTCCTTACCATGCCACGCTGCCTCTCCGTCAAAGCAGAATATAGAATAAGAATAAGAAATCCTTAGCTGACCCCTGGAGCTTAGAGACGGATTCCCACAAGAATGGTTATCCACAGGAGTGGGGCTGTGACGAGTGGGGACAGAGGAGTCAGGCCACTGTGTCACTCAGGTCCAGAGGACCAAGGGAGCAGTACGGGCCAGGGGCCCAGAGGGCTTCCTGCAGGAGAGGAACAAGCCGGCTGGGGAGGACGGCAGGCTGGTGCCGCTAACACAGGGTGCAGAAGGGCTCTGAGCTTCTGGTTGGACTCACCTGCCCCACACTCCCTGTGGGGGCCCCTGAGGGTGGGGCCAAGGCTGCTTTGACCCTGAGGTAGCTTGTGCACGAGTGCGTGTGAGGCTGTCCAACGTCCCCTTCCCTGTGATGGCCGCATTTAATGGAGCAGCAGCCTCTATAGCCCCAACACAAAAACCGCCTCCACAGGAGAAGTACTAACTCTCACTGAGCTGCTTGGAGCTTCCGGATATCAGGGACACTTATCCCAGGGACCTGTGCGATGCCCTGGGGTGCAGAGGTCCCCGGCTCCCATCTTACCTTGGGCAGCTTGGCACTGCACCCCCTGGGAGTGTTTGACGGCCTCAGAGCCCACACCCTGGCCTGCCCGTGCCCAGCTCCAGTTGCCCAGCCCAGGGCCCTGCACGCAGTGGGTGCTCCAGGAGGCAGGAGCATAAGTGTATTCCACTGAAAGGTTCAGAGCTGTGGGAGCCTGGTGAGCCTGGGGAACCTGGCCCAGAAAGCGAGGGAAGTGAAGGGCAAAAGGAAGGCCAGGCAGGCAGCACCACACAGCCGCCCTGCCCACCAAACAGGCCTAGAGAAAAAGGTCAAGAGACGGGAGTCTATGTATGTAGGCGGCTTCTGGGAGCCCTGTGCTAGCAGGGGCAGCAATCAGCCCCGCAAGGCATCTGCCCCACTCCCACCCCCACCCTGCACTCTGGTGCCCGAGTCCTGTGAGGGCCTCAGCAGTGGCCAGCAAGAGGGTCTGTTCCCCCGAGCAGGCAAGGCAGCCTCAGAGACAGACCTGGCATCCCCTGGCCTGGGGTGACAGGTGTGTCTGCCTGGGAGGGAGCTTTCATGCTCTGTCCACTCCGCTCAGATTCATGGACCGTGGAGTCCAGGAGGGGTGAGCAGCAGGTAGGACACCCTCCCTCTGAGTCAGCCTGCCCCTCCCCTCCCCAGGAAAACCACATCTGAGGAAGCGAAGGACCAGAACTCCAAGGCAGTCACGTCTGTGACCACGGAGCCCACCAAAGCTCCCATCTGGGGGGACACGGTCAAAGTGGAGATCCAAGCTGAGGATGTGGGGCAAGAAGGTGAGGTGGGGGCTGGGTGGGCCTGTATGTGTGGGAGGGGCTGTAAGGCAGGAGCAGGGTCCCTCTCAGCTCAGCTGGGTGCCACCTGAACACTTCCTTGGGTTCAGTTAAAAGCACTTTAAAGAAAAAAAATTATAATACTGTCATGCCTCATTTCACCGGCCTGCGCGAAAAATGAGTTGTTCTACATAAATGAATTTTCCAGACAATGAAAGCTTATCTTCTTTATGACCATTGTTATTATTTTCGTGGTGGTTATTACCACATCTCTCACTGAAATGGCACGTTATAGCTTCCTGGCACGCCCCCACCAGCCGCTCGGACGCGTCACCCTGCCCATTGCTTAGGGGCAGGGTGACAACGTTGAGGTTCAGGAAACTTAAGTAACTGGCTCAAGGTCAAGTCATCGGTAAGTGGAGGACAGAGGACTCAGCACTATATGCACTCACCGTAGGGCCAGCATTCTGGCTGCTTTCCTAGCATGGCTTCTTGTCCTGCCTCGTCCTCCCCGGGCACCGTCACACAGTAGCAACCCGGTGCTTCCAAGGGTTGGGGTCCACGCTCATAGAAACTGTCTCAGGGTTCTCACTCCTCCGCCCCTGGAGGTCCTCCAGCCCGCATGTCTTGGCAAATTCTAACTGCAGGCAAGGTAAGGCACCAGTGTACACCCACACGTGTGCACGCTTGTGTTTTCCACATTGCGGGCTCTCAGGCGGGAGTTGAGGCAGACACACGGGAGCACTGGCTGGCTGATGGCAGGACTGCTGAGGGCACCGGCGTGGGCACTGCCAGCACAGACCCGCAGGTGCCCGTGCCGTCTGGTCTTATCTGGTCAGAAGAACCTCAGGCTCCCATCTTGCAGGTGGTCCTTCCCTCAGAGGACGGGCTTTACTTCTCCCTTTGAAACCTCACCAGGGACTTAGAATTCCTTGTCCACCTCACAAAGAGCAGAAAGCCAGTGGCTGAAGACAGTGGAAAGGGAGAGGGGAAAAGGGGGAGGAGGGACGTCAATAAAAGGAAAAGAGGCTAGTTTGGGTCAAGCCAGAGGATATTTTTTCTGCCATAAAGGGATGGGTGGGGCTGTTGGGAGGATATGAGAGAACGTGACAGAGGAGGAAAAATTGATCTAGGATTTCATGCAAAGGCACGTGTGTGCCTGTCTGTGTGAGTGTCTGCATGATGCTGGTCTGTGTGTGTGAGTATGTGCTAGGGACTGCCTGTAGGCAGGCGTGTCTGTGTCGTGTGTGCGTGTGCGTGTGTGTGCGTGTGTGCGTGCATGTGCGTGCATGCGTCTCTGTGGTGAGTGAACCTGGGCCGGGATCCTGCCCTGGGCGCTACAGGAAAGGGTATGATGAGCCAGTGGCCTTGAGCCCATCTGTGCAGCAGAGCGGGGAGCGGGACTCACTGGGGGAGGGAGCCTTTCGGGCAGGCAGGGAGTATTGGCAAGTGCCGCTTTGCAGATCGAAGTAGCTGGATGCTTGTTGGAACCTGGTTGAAACCGGTTGCTGTGGTGACATCTGCAATGAGGGGTGGGCAAGACGGGGACCAGGCCAAGAGGTGGGGGAGGGCAGGAGGTAGCTCAAGGATGTGTTAATGAAAAGCAAGGGGGAGTTGCAGACCCTGTGGTGGGGCCAAAATAGGCAGGCGGCAGAAAGGGCTGTTGGCCACACAAAGGAACCAGTGGGAGGCTGAGGGGCACAGTGCCCAGAGAAGAAGCTGATGAAGCGTGTCTGTAGCATGGAGACAGGAACATGGAGGGATGGCTGTCCATTCCCCCCAATTACAGCTCATCTGCTGGCTGCCCACACAGAGCTCCAGATATTGGGGGCAGCGGGGAGGAAGGCAGGACGTTCACCCTTATTTGGTCTCAGCAAATTCCAGCTGGATTTGGGGGCTCAGGGGATTTGGGGGCTCAGTGGCCTCCACAGCTACTGTTGTAGCTTCAGCTGGGAGCATGGAATCCCCCGGCTGAGGCTTTTCAGTCTGCTCAGAGCTGGGTGAGTATTTGGAGTACTACAGATGGATAATGAGGAGAAAAATAGTGACAGCTACAAAAAGCATTTGCTTAGAATTTTATAGCTTGAAAACACATTCCCCTCCTTACCACAAGATTAAGAGAGGGACAGGGTTTTTCTTTTCTAAAGTTTTAACATTTTGTAGAGCAGGAACATGAAGCTCAGAGAGGTTAAGTGACTGGCTAAATGTCACAGAGCAACTTGGTGTGGTGGTACTAGAATCCAGGTCTCCTGACTTCAACTCCTTTGCCTTACTCTACTTTCTTCAAGGTAGCCTCAAATCCTTTTGGTGTCCATTTTTCCCACTTTCCTTTGAGCACGGATCCCACATGGCCAGCTTTGAGGGACTTTATAGCAAGTGCCTTACCCTCTATGTGTCCAGGGTAGCTGTGAGGAGGAGGAAGAAAGCAAGAGCAGTCAGCCAAACCTTCAGCTTCCTCCTCCATCCCCTCATCCAAATGACCCACCCCAGCTCCAAATGACCCAGCAGCGCTGGGCTCCCAGCCTGCTCAGCCCACAGAGCCAGCAGCTGTCCCTGGTGCTGAAATGCCATTGTCACAGGAAGGCAGGCAGAGAGCAAGAGGCTACCCAAGAGTCTCCCTCAGGTAGGTCTGTCTACCTCAATCCTTTCTTTCCCATTAGCTTCTAGATCTCTCTTTTATCTCCTTCTCCCTCATTCCTCCACCCGTCTCCTCCTTTCCTCCTTCCCCATGTCCTCTTCCTTATCAAATCATCGACTTAGAGAGGGGAAGATGGCTCAAGAGTCACCAGTCCAACCTCTGTGTGATGTTGATCAAGTTACTTCACCTCTATGAGCCCCAGTGTCCACATTTTAAAAACAGAGATGGTGATTCCTACTTAAGGGGTTGTGGGGGAATTTGTTGGAATAATGGCTCAGGAACACGCATCCCCATGCCTGGCACCTAGTAGGTGCTCACTAAGTAGTACCGCCATGATTATTTCCAGGTCATTGGTGTTCTCCTCAGAGTTTATCCCAAAGTTCATGCATTTGATGACAAAATGTCTCTTTAGAGAGAGTTTTCTAAGTGGTGCATTATTTTTAGTATTTAGACTAGTTTGCATTTACTTGGAGTAGACTTTTATTGGTATTTGTATTGAAAGATTTCTTTTTTTTTAATTGGGAAATGTTGGGGAACAGTGTCTTTTTCCAGGACCCATCAGCTCCAAGTCAAGTGATTGTCCTTCAATCTAGTTGTGGAGGGTGCAGCTCAGCTCCAAATCTGGTTGCCATTTTCAATCTTTAGTTGCAGGGGGTGCAGCCCCTCATCCCATGCGGGAGTCAAACTGGCAACCTTGTTGTTAAGAGTTTGCACTCTAACCAACTGAGCCATCTGGCCGCCCTGTGTTGAAAGATTTCTTGAGCAGATCTCTTTTCCTCACTGAGCCTCAGTTTCCCTATCTGCAATATGTGAGAGATAATTCCTGCCTGAGGAGCAGTGAGCGTGTTTGTAACCAAAGGAAGGAGCTTTATTCCTGGGAAGGGAAACTATTCCTGCTTGCTTGTGTGTCTCTTTGCATGCACATGTGTGTCTGTTGCCAGGGAGGGTGTGGCCCAGTTCTGCGTGTCTATCCCTGGGATGGGAGTTTCTAGACCATGGGAGACAATGCATCTTTGGGTCCTAGCAGCACCTGGCACACAGCCTTGTCCTGTGCAGGGGCTCAGACAGGGCTTGTGAAATGTGCTTGTGTGTGTGGTACATGTGTGCATGCGTGTGGATTCCTCCCTGTGGCCCCTGCTCCCCTACTCTCAGCAATGCCCCTGCTCCCCTACTCTCCTCCCTTTGGTTGGAGGGGTGGTGGTCAGCTGAGCCTGGTCCTGACCCTGTACTCACTTTTTCTCTTCCCAGATGTGGTCCTCAAAGTGGTGGACAAGAAAAAGAAAGAGGAGCTGTTGTCATACCACATCCCCATCAAGTACCTGCGTGTCTTCCACCCCTATCACTTTGAGCTGGGGATGGTGAGTCAGAGCCCTGGGCTCTGGGCCCACACAGGCCTGGCAGAGGCAGTGGGAGGGCCCCCAGCTATTCCCTCAGAGCAGCCCTGGGCATCCACGCCCATCCTGCACGATGACAAGTCTAGGACCATGGGTCTCAGGAAACACAACTCTAGGCAGGTAGACAGGAATGATTTCCATAAGAATTTGGAATTCTCCAAATTCATCTCTGTCAAACAGCCCAACTGGTGTAGAACATCTACCACATTAAATGAATACACCAACTAAAGATGTATTCTGATTTTATGTACAAGTATGTTGGAAGGATGGGGATGTATTTAAAAATCAAAGCAATACAGTATTTATGGAACACCTGCTATGTTCCAGGTTGGATTAGACACTAGATATACCACCTCTAATCCTCAAGGTGAGTTACACTTTGCATGCGGAGGCCTGGGGCTCAGGAGAGTACAATCCTCTCCTCCTGGGTCACAGAGCAAGTGAGGAGCAGAGTCGAGGGTGAACCCAGGTCACACCATCTCCCAGGCTTGGCACAGTTCTCTCTGTGCTTCTCCACATGCTACCTTGGCAGGACGAAGCCCCAGGACAGGTACGGTATTTGGGAGAGAAAGTGTTCCCTGGAATGCACCCATCCAGTGGGGCTCAGGGCCCTCAACCCGTGGTCTGACTCTCCCAAGCCAGCTCCCCTGCCCGCCCCCGCTCCCCTGATCGGTGGAGAGGAGAATTCACTCTCTGATTGCTCAAGTACTTGTTAAGCACCTACTGTGTGCTAGGCACTGGGCCAGAGATGAGCAGAAGCATCATTTCCCTCCTTCCGGTGTGCACTCAGGCCTCTACAGTACCTTAGAGTAAAGAACAATGTGAAGCTGGCCTGTCTGAGTTTCTATCCCAGGTCTGCTGCTTGCTAGCTACATATCCAAAGAGAGCAGCTTAACCCCCAGGCCTCCATTTCTCCTCAGCAAAACTAAGACAATATACCTCTTAGCATGACCCTTTGGAAGATTAAGTTCAATGATGGGCATACAGCACGTAGTAGGTGCTCAATGCAGCCTAGTTCCCTCATTCCTCCTTTTCCCAGGCCCCGGTGCTGACCTCTTTTCCAAGTGACTCCTCAATGGTGGCCTCAGGGGTCTGCACCTTTCCAAGGACCAGGCACCAGGGGAGGGCAGGGAAGCGAAGCGCAGAGATTAGTGACCCACCTGGGGACTCAGCACTTCGGCTGCAGTTCTAGGGGCATCACCCAGGCCTCCCGCCTGCCCGTCAGGCCTCGTTATCACATTTTTACACAGAGGGCAGGCAGGCAGCGGTCCTTGTGAGGGTGATGATATTCAAATAGAAAAGGGAAGATTTATTATATTGATCTCCTTGGAAGGGCTCGCAGGGACCATGACTTTAATTATCAGCTCGGCGCCTCGGTGGAGCAATGCCAGTGGTCGTCTGATGAGGGCTGGATTGATGGCCAGGGTCTGCGCCTTAGTCATCCCCCTTTTTGTGTGTCCTCTTCCCCCACGCTGTCTCCAGCCCACCCAGTCTGGGAACGCCAGTGAAGCCACTGCCAAGACCCAACTGTACGCGACAGTCGTCCGGAAGGGCAGTTTCATTCCCCGCTATATTGGCTGCAACCACACGGCCCTGGAGGTGCCGGATGGGGCCCCTGGTGAGGGTGGGGGGAAGGTGCCAAGCTTTCCCAGGCCTCAGGACCTGCCCTTTGGGGGCAGGGGTGTGTGGGGCAGACACCAGGAAGGGAGAAAGCAACAGGGCTTTTCAAACTAGGTGAAGTGGTTTGTGAGGAACAGCCCTGCGATGGCAGGGATGATGGGATGGAGATGATGATAAGTGGTGCCTACCTTTTCTAGCAATTTTCAGGCATGGAGCCCTGCCCTAACCTCATCTCCCCTTGCTCTGCTCCTCACACACCATGCCAGCAGTGCTGCCAGGACAGGAGACCTTCAAAAGCCCTATGTCTGTCACGGGGGGAGGAAAAGCACCCCCCACCCGACCTTGGCCCACGTTCCCTGGCCACTTCTCTCCTATTCTGTCCCTCCTGGAGTAGTGACCCCTGACCTTGGGCCTACATCCCAAAGTTAAAATTTTAGAGCCGCCCCACCGTTCCTTGGGTGCTGTTTCTGAAGAGGTTTAGCTGGTCTTCTAATCAGATATCCATTCATTCATTCATTCATCCATCAATTCATTCACTCATTCTACACCTATTTATGGAGCCTCTTCCATTAGCCAGACCAGGGCCTGGCCCTGCTTCCACACACACCCTAACATTACCTTCTGCCCCAAGGGCTTTCACAGTCTCAGGAGGACAGTGGTGCTTCAGGAAGATGTGGTCCAGGGACCTAGCCCCTCGCCCTTCCTTCCCCCAGCCTTCAAACTGGGTAGGAATGACAAAGGGCCTGCGGAGGATCAGGGTGGGGCCGGGGCGCCCAAGCTACAGGCTCCCCATGCCCCAGCATGGCTGATCGGATCCACTCCATGAGCTGGCAGGGCAAGAAGTGCTTTTCAGTCCCATTTTACAGCTGGGGACACCAAGACCCATGGGGGGTCTGATATGGGAGCCCTGAGCCCCTGACCCACACATCTGCTTCTCCACAGCCACGCCATGGTAGGTGCCTTCTGCCTACCACCCTCCCCCTTCTGAGGCTGCCCAGTAGCAGTGCCCACTCCTGGAACACCGCGGCCTGCAGGGGCCCACTGCAGATCTGCCCCATACACACCCTGTAGCCGCCCAGCACCCTGCCCACTGCCCTGCCCAGCACAGGTGTCCTCCCTGTCTGCTTCTGATGGCAGACCAGACAGCACAGAGGGAGAAGAAAACGCTCCAATTTCTCACTGGACTGTCAGGAGCAGGTGTGCTTGGGCAGCTGTCTCGTTCACACCTGACCATTGGGCGCAGAACAGTTGTAAATTAGTCCCCAAACACACACACTTCTCCGGCCCCCCTCTCAGCCCTTACACATGTGAGAAATAGAGCCTGACAGTGTTCCAGTGAAATCCCTCAGGCCCAGACCCCCAACCCCGTCCAAAGCCTGACACACCATCACCAACGATTTCGTCCTTTGAATTTGGTGAAGGGGTTCCGTCTCCAGAGGCTCCAGTGGCAGCTGAAGGGCCCTGAGCACTATTTAAGCCCTTGCCAGCTCACACCTATGTGGCCTTAGCTGACAGCCAGCTGAGATGGGTGCTAGGGGTTGGGAGCAGGGAGGAGAAAAGAAAGAGACCCAGAATAAGCCCCGACTCCTAGGCCCTCTCCTCCCATTGAAGGTCAGAGTTAGAAGGACCAGGGAGAGTACAGCCAATCCCTCAGTGTACAAGTTGGGAAACTGAGGCCCAAAGCGGAGCAGGGACTGGCCACGGTTTCATAGTGACTCAGCTGGAATGAGTGGCTAAGATGGTTTGGATCTGGCAGGAGCCTCTGCCCATCCTGAGGCATGGCCTGAGGCATGGCCCCTCAGACGTGGCCCCCGGCCTGCTTTCTGCCATCAGCACCTGTAACTGGGATCCCCACCAGCCTCCGAGACCAGCTCAACCCCAGCCCCTCCCTGAGGCCACTCCAGTCTCCACCGCTTCTCTGTGCTTCTGTCCCTCCTAAGTCTCTGTGCTTCTGTCTTTCCCACCCTCAAAAATAGTCAGTCCTTCCCTCCCCTCTCCTCCTCGCCTTTTCTCCTCCACTAGGGGCACTCACTTATCCTACAGACACACATGGGGCTCCTGCCACAGGCCTTTGCCAAAACCTAGGAATGCCACAGGGAAGGGTCCCTGCCCCTGTGCAGCCTGGGTTCTAGTCAAATGGACAGAAAATAAACAACACAGAAATTAGAATAAACACAAGCTGCGATGAGTGCTATGGAAGAGGCCATGCAAGGGCTAAGAGAATGAGGTGGGCTACTTTAGTAGAGTGGTCACAGAAGAGTGGTGACATTTAAGCTCTAAAGGAAGAGAAAGAGCCAGCCACTGAGTTGGTGGGGCTGGGTGGGGGCGGGGAGCCTAGGCAGACGGATCTGCACGTGCAAAGACCCTGAGGCAGAAACAAGTGGGGCATGTTGAAGGGTGACACAAAAGAGGCTGGGGCAAAAAGAGGAGGACTGGAGGCTGGCACGAGACGTGGGCCAAGAAGCAGAAAGGCCAATACATGCAGGTCTTGGCTATTGTGGTAGGAAACATGGAGTTCCTTCTAAGGGCAGTGGGGGTGGGCAGCGGTCATTGCAGGTCTCAAGCAAGGGAATGACATGGTCCAATTCATTCTTAAGAAGGCAGTTTTTGCTGGCATGTATCAAATTGCCTGGGAAAGGGGATGGATTGGGGGTAGGAGTAGAAGCAGAGGCCAGTGAGGGGTCAGAGAAGTAAAGGAACCACAGGAATCTCAGCTGGGTGGAGCTGGGTAAGTATTCAGGGAAGAATGAGAGCCATTGGGGGACAAGGGGTGACGATCTGGAGCCAAGTCAGGAGCTGCGTGGCCTGGCAGTGGGGGGACGTGGGGCAGAATCCGTGTCTTCTCCCCTTGCTGCCCAGTGCCTGGCACAGAGCCTGAAAGAGGGCAGCCTTGAGCAGAGAAAGACCCTCGTGAGGCAGGAGCAGGTGCAGATGTGTGGAGGCAGGAATGTGTCCGCTGTTGGAACAAAAGAAAGACAGCAGGGAGGCTGGCCAGCCATGTCCCCGAGTGGGCCCAAAGCCACTCGGGACTCACTTGCCTTCTCTCTCCTCCAGGTCTTTCTCCGGGGAGTCAACGATCCCCTGGTCAACAGCCCCAGCCCCATGGTGGTCATTGCCAGAGTGGTTCCCAACTACAAGGAGTTTAGGTGAACGTGGCCCAGGTGGTGTGGGCAAGGTGGGAGGGAGGGCAGAGGATGGAGGGGGTGAGGCTAGACACCTGCCCTCCCCACAAGGCCCTTCAGCCTCCCCAGTGGGACTGAGGTCCCCACAATCTGCCCACAACCCCTGGAAAGGGGCAGCTCAGACCCCTCCTGAGGGCAGGCTGGGGGGGGGGGCAGTGTGTGGAGGAGGAGAGGGGATCCTCAGCCCTCCTACCCCACCTCCCCATCTCACACCCACCACACCCACAGTCCCCCTCCCACTCGAGTCCACTAGCCGGTGGTTGTCCCCAGAGGAGGCAGTTCTAAGGGCCATCTCAGAACTTTCTGACCTTGAGCCTTGCCTCGGGGGTCCCTCCCCTTGCCCTCCTAGCGGTCTCCCTGGCCCCAGCACCCCCTGACCTCCTTTTAGCTTTGGTGGATTCACAGTCCTCAGGAGGGCATTCAGGCTAGTTCAGACCCTGGAGGCGGCAGTGTGGGGAGTTCCCCCTGAACATGTGCCCTCTGTGACGGCACCATCTCCTGGGGTCAGCTGTGTGCCTCTGTCACCTCCACGGACTCTGATGGCCCAGGAGGACCCCTTGATTCACCTGTCTGATGACCTATGAGTCCCCCTTGCTGGTTGGAGGAAAGAAGATTACTGATGTGCTTGCTCCGAGCCCTCCAATGAGCTCGGGACACATGTGCACGCACATGCACACGCACACGCACACACACACAGACATGCATGCACACACACACACACAGACATGTACACACACACGCACGCACACATGCACGCACACGCACACACGCACACACGCACACAGACATGCACACAGACATGCATGCACACGTGCACACACAGACATGTACACAGACATGTACACACGCACACAGACATGTACACACACGCACACAGACACGTACACAGACATGTACACGCACGTGCACACACAGACATGTACACAGACATGTACACACACACAGACATGTACGCAGACATGTACACACACACGCACGCACACACACACACACCCTGAATCCCATTCCTGCAGCTGCCATGCCCCCCAAGCCTAGACGGGAATTCCCACCATGAGAGTGGGTCCTTTCGGCAAGGTCTTCCAAAGGTGAGTCAACAATGCAAGACGGGGCAGCTGAGGCACTGGAATGTGGCCAAGGCCACAGTGAGTGGTGGGGAAGGGCACCTGGGAGCTGCCCCCAATCTCCTGACGGAGAGGAGCTTTCCCAAAGTCCTGGCTGTGATCAGAAGGACCCAGGTCCATCCCCTCGTCCAGGCCTGAACTAGTAGGGTCAGTGCACTCTCCTCCTTCGCATCAATCCAGAGTCCCCTTGGGAGCCCTTGGCTCTCAGGCTTGGGCACAGCGTTGAGTGCTGGCCACCCAGGCACTCGCGTCCTGAGCCCTGTCTCCTTTCCTCCCCAGGATGAACCAGGGCCCGGCCTCCCTGGGGCTACCCATCACCCCAGTCTCCTTCCCTGCCCCCTCCATGATGAACTTTGATGTACCTCGGGCCAGCCAGCACGGGTGCCCTCAGGTACAGCTCCTTCCCTCCTGCCCTCTTTCAGTGCTTCACACTTCTCGTAATTCACCCACCCAGCCAGTCACCCTTCACCTGACTTGAGTAAAAGTTCACTGCATCCTGCCGTGGACCTAGGGCTGTGAGTCTGTGCTGGGGGAAAGCTGCCCATGCGGAGCTCTGGTGAAGAGTCACACATGAAAAGTTCAAGGTCAACACGAGGTCATGTACAATCTAATGAGTAGGAGGGACGTCAGAGCTGTAAAAGTCGGAGGAGAGAAGACAGAAAAGGACAAATGTTGTATGATCCCACTTATCCGCGGTAGCAAGAATAGGCAGTCAGACAGACAGAAAGATTAACGGTGGCGGCCAGGGGCTGCAGGGAGGGGAGGGTGGGCAGCTGTTACTTAATAGGCAGAGTTTCTGTCTGGGGTGTTGAACTTGATGGTGGTGATGGTTACACACATTGGGAATGTACTTCATGCTACCAAATTGTACGTTTTAAAATGGTTAAAACAGTACATTTTATGTTACGTATATTTTATCACACACACAACAATGTTTTTAATCAGAGGAGAGAGGGTTGTGAAGGTAATTAGGGCGGGCATCCAAGCACAGGACTGGCGAGGACAGGTTTCTAGTCTCTCCCTCGTCCATCCTCTGCCCTCCCTGCCCTCCTTGCCCACACCACCTGGTCCCCACGAAAATGTAGGGGAGGGGTTGTGCAGGTGGAAGGTGGGGATGCCCTCAGGGCTGCAGAGGGGCCAGTGAGCCTGAGTACGTGGGGGAGGGGGACAGACTGTGGCCGGGTCCCTGTGAGTGGCTTGCTCATCCTTTCCCACAGTCTGCACTTCAGTGCGAGCTTGCCGAATGGTGGTCCCAGCATTCCCAGGGGCCTTAAAGGACACGGGGCGCCTGGGAGTCCTTCCTGTTGTCTGACCACCAGTGTTCATGTCTGGCATGGCAAATATAGAAAGAGACATCCTCTTTGGAGCCCCAACCTTCATTTAAAGGCAAAGACTTTTGAAGAAGGTTCAGACCCGGACAAGAGTGATGGTCACAGGGAGGGGTGGGACAAAGGGGAGCCCTGGGGACAGAAGCTTCAAACCCAAAGCAATCCTTGCCCTGATTTCCCCAGAGTCATCTTACACATGGCCCTGCATTTGCCCAGAAAATTATGAACCAATCAGCGGGCAGTCCCAAGGGACCCGAGGTGCTGGCTGCTTTAATGAGCGGGCCCCTCCCCACCCCCAGGCCTCTCTGGCTGCCTTTGCTGCCTAACTGGTGTGGGGGTGGAGGTGCCCCTCCCTACAGAGACTTGCCCTCAGACCCTCTTGCATGTGTGGTACTCAAGGCCAGAGATCCAGCAATGGCAGGACACGTTGAAAGTCACTTGGCACCATGGCCAGCGCAGAGGTGCCCAGGTGCCAGCAGTGAGCGGCAGGGGCAGGCTTCTGTGGTACCAGGTGGAGGGGAGGTGTGCAGAGCCCCACCTGGAAGGGGCACCAGTCAGAAGCCTGGGCGCAGAGCTCACACAGACCCCTGCCCCACCCCCGCTCTGAACGTCAGTCCCCTCATCACTATAGTTGGGGGTGGGGATTGGACTAGGTTATTCTAGGACCTGCTTCTCTGATACCTTGGAGTGCTGTGATTTCTCACCAGCTGCCCACAATGCCAAAGCACTGTGGGCAGGGGATTGAGGCTGGCAGGCCTGGGTTTGACCGCAGCTCTGTGACTTACTAATTGGGTGACCTGTGGCAAGCTGCTCAATTTCTCCAGATCTACTGATTCCTACCTAGCTGGGCTGTGAGGTGAATCTAAAGGGCTCACCCGTGCAGAGCAACCAAGCCCAGGATGGAAGCTAAATGGATTCTGCCCCTTTCAGAGCTGCCCCTCTTAGAGCCCAGTAATGATGGCATAACCTGAGCTCTGATGAGTTAGGGGATCAGGCGGCATGACCTGGCCCAGCCTCCTGGACCCAGCACAGGGTGAGCCTTAGTATTTCTACCCACCCTGAACCCCACACCTTTGAAGCAGGTGGGGCATTGCCAACGGGCTGCTCCTGTTAGACTGGCCTCCTCCAGAGCTGAGGCAGACCTGGGGCCAACGAAACCGGCAGTGGTGAGAAAAGGTGTCAATGACCAGCATCGTCTCCTGTCTTGGCCAATTTACACCCAAGCTCCCATGGGGTCTCTTTCCAACCCACAGACCCTGCCTCAGTGCTGGTCGGGTCTTCTCCTGCCTGGACCATTGCTGCAACCTCCACTCGGGCCCCTCCCATTAGTGGTGAGAAGCAGCCACAACGACCCTCTACCCAGGGCTCTGCCCTTCTCCTGGTCCCCTGTCCCTGTCACTGACAGGACAAAGCCCTCACTCTCAGCCAGGTAGACAGGACTCATTCTCTCCAGCCTCCTGGCTTGCTGTTCCAGTTCTCACAGGCATTCTCTAGCCCCACTGGGTGACTGGCTATTCTGTGCACCAGCTATGCTGTCCCTTCTCTCCTCCCAGTCTTTCTGTCTGCTTGCTGTCAGCCTGGGACAGCCTTCCTCCCACTAAACCTACCACAAGGTCTGAGGTCCTCCCTTCCCCCGGTCAGAAGTCAAAGCTTTCTCCCGTGACATCCTAGCTCCCACAACTTGCTGAGGCGTCTGCATGGATCCTAGGGGTGTGTGTGTGTGTGTCCTACCCCCTTGGAAGACGATGAGCTCCAGAGCGGAGCAGGCTCTGGCTCGAACTCCCCCATACGCCCTGTGGCACTGCCGAGGCATCTAGCCTGGAGAAGCCTCCAGTCAACATTTGCAGACTTCAATTTCACAGCGAAATATCTATTATCTCCTTCAACCTTCACAAGTCTTTCAAGGCATAGAGTATCAGACATTGGACAGTGAACACCACCAGGTTCCAGGGAGGGGAGGGTCTTGCCGAAGGTCACATGGCCAGGGGGAAGCTGGCCTGGGCCCCGAGCCAAGGCATTGTAGCCCCTCGATGCCCCACCCAGCATCAGCTGTTGGCAGCTACTCTCCCCAGGATGGCAGCCACATACCTGGGCAGAGCAGGCAGCCGTGGGTGTGGGTGTAGGTGTGACGGGCCCCAGGAAAGGGAAGGCGGGACCATGAGCCATGCATGTAAGGAGGACTGTCCCCCGGGGAAGGCGGGTCTGCCTCAGTGGCTGGGGGTTAATGGCCTTGCTGAAGATCACGGCTGAAGGCTAATCTCATTCCTTAATTCCACAAGCCCACGGCCTTTCCTATTAGCATCTGTGGGCACTGGCTTCCCCCTCACCCTGCCCCACCCCCACATACACCTGCCACCAAGCACCTTCACCAGGGCCTTGGCATCAGGCTCTGACGGGGGTTTGACCTTGAGTCCTTCCTTGGTGTCTTGCTCCACTCCCTCTGCCCACCACACACACATGAGACCCTCCCTCTCCAATTCTAGGTCTGAAGGGATCTTTTCTGGGGACTCACCCTGGGAAACCGTCCAGGGAAGGAGCTGTCTGTACTGGGCAGGTAGACACCATTCCTTGGAGACTTCAGTGAGACGCAAGAATAAATCCCAGAGAGGACAGCCAGCATTCATTAAATACCCCTCTCAGGTGGGAGCAAGGGACGGGGCAGCAGCGGACCGAGACATAGGTCCTTGAGTTCCCCAGAGCTTGGCAGGTGGTCCAGGCTATGTGGATGCCCCTCTGGCACCCAGGAGAATGGGGGGGCTCTGGGATGGGCATGGTTTGTGGATCGATCCTGAAGGGCCACTCCCAAGTGCCACAGCTGAGCTGCAGACTGTGCCTCTGGGAGCCGGAGCAGGCACATTAGTGTGACAGGCTTCAGGACCCTGCCACCTCGGGGGGAGTGGCCCCATACTGATTTGTCAAGATCCTGCATCGATAGCTCCTGGTGCATTTGTGCTGACCTTTCAAGTGATGACTGATTCCCACAGGGGAGTTGGGGGTGCGAGCGGCCGCAGGGCTGCGGACAGCCCCTGGCTGGGAGTAGAGGCAAGGCAGCCGCTCCCAGAGCCTGCGCCAATGACCCCGAGCCCCTCCCTGTGCTGGGATGCGCAGGACGGCCTGCTGGGGTTACAGACTGCCGCCCCGTGTCCCACTCCCTGCCTCCCTGCCTTTGCAGAGGGACTGCCACCTGGGGTCCCTCTCGTCCCAGGCGTTCGGTGCCCATGCCATGCTCGGTGCCTCTTCTACATCTGTGCTTGGACTGTTTCCCACGCAGAACCTCCCCCGCTTTCTTACCCTGCCAAGGCTCTTCCTTCAGAGCCTTCCTTTGGTCCATTTTCCTACAGGATGGCTTTTCTGACCACCCACGGAATGTCTCCTGTAGCCCCTTAGCTGCGGGCTACAGCCAACGCTGTCTTGTTTCATTGTTTACATAGTCCACATGTGGTGCTCCAGCTACTGGCTAGCGTGCCATCAGGTCCCCTGCTGCCTGCGGGAGACCTGTCATGGCCTCTGCGAGGGGCTGGGCAACCTGTGTGGGGCAGAGAGGGCTGGGGACTAGGGCAGAGGTCATGTCTACTTTGGCATCCACGACGCCCCCAGCCGTGGGTGTGGACGCTGGTGCAGCTCTTAGGAAAACGGTCTACTCATGGTGAACCCAGTGCCTTAAAATATGCGTTTCCTTTAACTCAGCATTTCCATTTGGGGACTAAGGAAACCATCCGAGGTACAGAGACATGTGTCAAAGAACGTTCAATGCCGTCCTGTTACAGGACAAAACAGGAAGGCAGAAACCAGGGCCCTTGGACATAGTGGACCATCCAGCTACTGAAATTCTCAGTAACGAGCATTACTTCTCACGGTGCATATGCTGAGGTTTTCCCGGTACATGAAAGAGGAAGGATGTTAGCATGACAATTATATGCAAAATAGGCATAGGAAAGAACTAGAAAGAACCATACTGTCTTATGAACAATTGTCTTTAATATAGGAATTTAGGGTTTTTTTCCCCATCTTTCTACTTTTCTGTATTTCCCAAATTTATTCATTAAGTGTGTGTTGCTTTTATAATTAGGACAAACGTTTGTGACATATATAGACAAACACATACCCAAATGTCCAGACATCGCTTGTTTTGGGAGAAACTGGCCCCGCCACCTACTCCCACCTGCTCCTTCCAGCTATCCAAGCCTGGGGGACCCCCGGAGCTGCCCCTGTGGAATCAGTCCTTCCTCTTCCAAGGCCGAGATGGAGCCACCAGCTTCTCAGACGACACGGCGCTGGTGCTGGAGTACTACGCCTCGACTTCGAGTAGGTCTCCTGGGGCCAGGCCAGGGCAGCCATGCACCAGGACGTGCATATAAGCGTGTTCAGGCCAGCTGTCTCTGCCCCGTGGGGAGGAGTCAGGGGTCTGGGTTCCAGAACCGTCTCCCAGTGTACACAGACAGGTGGGGGCACCAGGCTGCCCTCCTTGCCCACATGGCAGCCCTGTTTCCCTACTGGATCCATGTGCTTTTGTTGCTCCGGGTGGGGCTCGCAGGGCTCGCAGCCTGGGAGCAGCCAGGAATCAGAGCCGAGCACAGTCTCAGGTCCACACTGTAAGGCTGAAGGGACAAGGGAGATCCATGTAGAAACCCAGAACGGGAGTATGGTTAGAGCTGCCCTTGAACTCAGCAAGCCCTGAAGAGTGGAGAACAAGGAGGATAAACGTGCGAGCAAAGACTGAGGCACCAGGACAGGTGGGTGGTGAGGGATGGGAGGACGCGGTGCTAAGGACCAAAGCATGGGCCCGGTGGGCCTCGGCTGCTGGGATCTGAGAAGCCCGGGTGGCAGCTTTGGCGGGAGCCTCAGCAGTCCTTCCCCCACAGTGACAGGCGGCGAGTTGGGGGCTCTCCGCAAGCCCCTGGGCATCTCCGTGTTGCCACTGAAGAGCCGTCTGTACCACAAGATGCTGACAGGGAAAGGCCTGAATGGGCTGCGCGTGGAGAGGCTCCCCATCACCGTGAGTCCCCACCCTGCCCACCAGGTCCCACTGCGCCTCACCAACACAGGTGCATGTGGCTTCTCCAGCATCTTCCAGCAGGGACCCCCACCATGGAAGCTGACCACTGTCAGGGGTGAGGAGTTCCCCCAAACACCAAAAGTCAGCCTTGCCCCAGACCAACTTGGGGAAAGGCACAGGGAAGCCCTCTGGGATAGAAGCAAGAACTCAGGCCTTTAGCCAGCCAGACCTTAAAGTGAGTTTAAGTTTTCACTTGCCCTCCTCCTCTCTGTAGAAGCTGGGGCAAGTTACTTGACCTCTCTGAACCTCAGAGCACCCGTCTCTAAAATGGGCACATGGTTGTGCACCATCTCTCTGTTTAACAAGAGTCAAGAGCCCGGGCTCCAGAGCCAGACTCTCTGGGTTCAAATTCTGATTCCACCACTTACCAACTTACATGACCATGGGAAAATTATGTAAAGTCTTAGTGCCTCAGCTTCCTTGTCCATGAAATGGGTTCATAGTAACAGTACTTTTCTTATAGGGTTGCTGTGAGATTTGGGGGGTAAATACCTATAAAGCACTTAGAACAGAGTAAGTTCTCAATGAGAATTAATATAGTATTATCATTGTCTATTTCTACGCCACCTTTTTCCCTAAATACCACTTCTGGCCATATGGTCCGAATAGACCTCAGCAATTGGGAACGTCCCCACTCTGCAAGACGCAAGTCAGGAGGTGACAGTCAACTCCACTGGAGGTGGGAAGGGCGGTACAGAGTGGTGAGGGTGAGCAGCAGCAGAGCAGTGCCCACTCCCTCCTACTCTAGGGGCACAGCCCTCAGCAGGCACCTTGCAGGGAATCCAGGACAGTGGGCGGAGCAGAGACAGAAGCTGCCCAGGACACCACGGTCTTCTCCCTTCTTCTCTCCCCAGGACACCAAGCTGAAAACCATGAATGGTGAGGCCCCCACGGTGGATCTCTCCTTTCAGCTGCTTTCCTCTGAGGTAAGGCTGCAGATCAGGGGAAAGTCAGGGCCTGGAACCCATGGGCCACCTCCTGTGGACTCTCATTGGGTTCCAACCTCCTTCACAGTTGCCCGCCTTATTCAGGGCTGGGCTCAGGGGCTTCTGGGAGGAGGGAACTGCTGCTTTGCATGGAAATGTCTGAGGGTGACTTGAGGCTCCAGAAAACCAGAAAGAGAGAGCTGAGATTAGAAAGAACAGAGTTGGAGCAGAGGGCCACCCAGATCTGGGAGTGAACCTCTAACCGGTACATACCAAACCTGGCTCACTGGGATCGAGGTTCTACGAGGGTGAACTAGGCAATCAGCTTCTGTTGCTGCATAGCAAACTACCACAAACTTAGCAGCTTAAAACAACACCAATTTATGAGCTCAAACCAGCAGGCAGTCCTACAGAGCATGGCTGAAATCTGGGTGTCGGCAGGGCTGCGTTCCTTTCTGGAAGCTCTAGGAAGAGTGAGCTTCTAGGCTCATTTAGGTTGTCATCAGAATCCAGTTCCCGGTAGTTGTAGGCCTGAGGTCGCTGTTTCCTGTCCGTGGCCCCTCTCAGCTCCTGAAGGTATCCACCTTCCTTCTCACAATGGCCTCTCCCACCTTCAAGCCACAGCCACGTCAAATCCCCCTTGCACTTCCAAACTCTGACTTCCTCCTCTGTCTGCAGCCAGAGAAAACACTCTGCTTTTAAAGGTCTCATGTGATTAGGTCAGACCCACTCTGATAATGTCCCCATCCTAACGTCCTCTGTGCTGTATGACAAGCACAGGAGTGACAGCTCAGCATGCCCACAGGTTCCTGGGATTCGGGTGTGGGCTCTTGGGGGCGCATTGTTGGAATGCTGCCTGCCACAGCTGTGTCGATCCAAGAGGAAAGATACGAGAGCCCTGCTTGATGGATGGGATCTCTTCTTATAGCCAGCTCTACCTGGGCTCTGAGTCCAGACTGGAGCCTGGTCATTTGGCCCCAGCACACCTGACAGGCACCTGCTGGAGTTTTTCCAGTGTCTTCTTGTGGTGCTGGGACAGGAGGTGTGAAGCTGGGTTGCGGGCAGTTTAGGACCATGAGTCCAGGAAATGATGGCAGGCTGGTGAGCAGGGCAGCCCACTCCTTCCAGCTTCTTCTGCCAGGAAAACTAGCTACAGTTCTGGGGTAATACGTGGCCCTGTGACCTTATGCATGAAGAACACAGGGAATCCTATGGTGTGGGGGAAGAGGTGTCTATCTGGGAAGGTGCCAGCCAGCCCGTGTCTCCCCACAAGGCCTCTGGTGAGTGCCCGAGACTTCCCAGTAGCGTGCCCCACTGTGTGATATCCTGCATTGCCTTGTGGAGCTTCTTCTAATTCCTGGTGAGAGAGTTTGTTAGATAACAACCTGATATCCCCACCACCACCACCACCAAACCAGGTAAAGGACCAAGAAGGTACTGAGAAGAGAGGACACAGAAGCAGCAAAATGCCCCCCAAAAGGAAAGGAAAGTCGTTGGAGAAAAATGTCCCAGATTGGACTCAACACTTTACGCCCTCTTCTCAGGACCTAGCGTCTGCCAGGCCACTGCCCGCTCCTTCCTTCCTTACCTCGCTTTGCTCCTGCCCCTTCACTGGAACACATGTGTTCTGAGGGCAGAGGAGCATCAAGTGCCCCTGGTTAGGGCAGCGGGGGACCCAGGCAGGCAACAGGCAGGTGGGCAGGACAGTTTCCCAGGTGCCCAGGGGCTGGGCACAAAGGTCTCCGTGATGAATTATTCACACGAGCTGTGCTAAGTGCAGAATTAATCCCTTTCCTTCCAGCTGGCGACCTCACTAAATTATCCCTCCAAGTCATGCGGGAAAACGCTGTGAATTCATTGAGCTGCTGAGTGTTTTGATCTGGGCCTTGTGATTTGAGCTTCCCCTTCCCCCAATCCCCTCCCCCTGGAGGCGGGTAAAAACCTTTCAGTAATGGATTTCTGAGAAGAAAGGAAAAGAAAGAGGACCGAGATTGGGTGTGTACCAGGAAAATATTACTAGAGGAAATTCAGATTCTGCAGCCAAGAATTCATACACACAGCTCTACACATACACACTCCCTCACACAATGGCATCTGAACACCCACACGTGGACAGTCAGATGTGCACTAACGTACACACACACACACACACACACACGCACACACCCCTTTGCAACGGCACACACCCCTAATGTACAATACAGGCTCCCGCACACATGCAAACCGACGCACAAACGTTTTCACGCCCACGTTGGCACACACAGAAGCTAAACCTCTCTGTGTCTCACCAATTTATTGGTGACCCTATCTGAGAATTGGTTCCAACTCACTTTGATTCTAGAATCTTGAAGTCCAATCTAGGAGCCTAGGGGTGAAGTGCTAGTGTAGGTGGAAGGTTTGGCGTAAGGTTCTTGCACCCATAGCACCCATCCATTCATTCTTTCACTCCGCATATGTTTAACGAGGACAAGAACTTTGGTTGCCTTTATGGATTGCAATGAGGACGGGGGTGCAGGGGGCGGGTACCGGCAGCCGTGCAACCCATCTGCCTTGAATTCACCCTCATCAGGCTTGGACATGGCTCTCTGCCAGCATCTGAACCCTTTGGTGCCCTCCTCCCTCTGGGTTGGACGGACAATGTTGAGAACTAGGGAACAGGCCACATAGCTTTGCAGCTCCGTCTGAAGACCCATCCCCCGCTCCTTGCCTCATCCTCGCCTTCACAGGCCTACCACCCGTGTTCTCCATGCAACTGCAAACAATGGCTAAGCGCCTGCTTTGTAGCAGATACGTCCTGGTTTCAGGGATCTTACATTGAAGAAGATGAGAAAAAGGCCCTGCCTTCATAGAGCTTGCATTCTTAGAGAGCAAGGAGTGTGGACCAGACAATGAGCAAATCAGTTCATGAGCAGATGTCAGCTCCTGAGAAGAGGCCTGATGAAACCAAACAAGGTGACATGACAGAGTGCTCAGACAGGCTCTGTGGATTTTGCTGTGACAAAAAGACCAGGTTCCTTCCATCTTATTGTTCCACCTAAGGTATCTCCCGCAAGTTCATGGTGGAAGGTACCTGGCCTTCATCTTTGCTTTCCAGCCTGTGGGACCACAACCATCAGTTTTTCCATCATTTAAATCAAATGCTGTTCAAAGCTCTATGAGCCACACCTGAAGTCTGGAGGCCTTAGAGTGTCCTGTGGACACTCCAGCTGCAAGGGTGCGATGATGGGCCCTTGGGGACCCCTTGTCTGTGTGGCTAACAGTTCCGTCTCAGGGGCAGCTTCTCGCTCATAGTCAGACATGCTATAGAGAGGAAATACCTCCGAAGAAATGATACACAAGCCCTACGTGTGTCCCTCCCACTTAAGGACAGCCTCGTTTCGGTGACCTTCCACAGAACAGGCCGTCCTGGTTAATTGACACTTTGGTGAACAGGCTCCCCATGCCCACTGCTTCCCATCACGCAGCGCTCTAGGAACAAGAGTCCTGTGGCATTCCCAAACAGCTGGAGACCCCAGCGGTGTGTCAGCAGCCCACCCTGGGTAGGACTCTCCTTGACGATACCCACTATGGGCGGTCAGCCCCTCCTCGTGCTCTGCCATGATAGGGAGCTCGCCACCTCTAGAAGGAACACATCCCACGCTACAGCGGCTGCAAGTGATAGAAACCCCCGACATTGAGCCCACTCTGCCTCCCAGAGTCCTCCCTCTGCCCCAGCCGCCGGGCTCTGGCCTCCGGGCTACAGGGCAACCCCAGCAGGCTTCCTGTGCCGGGTCTGGAGGCTCTGGCACCTGGTCAGGCGACCAGCATGTGGCAGGCACACTAGCCAAAAAAGCCTGCAGTCTCAGTGAATGGCAAAAAGGCCGCTCTCCTGGTTGATGCTATCGTGCGTGAAGCTGGTTCTGTTGGCGATGAATGAAGCTCGTCCCTCTGGCCGGGCTTCTCTATGGCACCTGCTGCTTCTGGTAATCCTCGAAGCTGGACTGTGTGTGTTGATGAGGACGTGTATAACTACGCACAGATAGATAGAAAACGGCCCCTTGTCGCACACTCTGTGGGGCTTGACCTTGGAGATCCTTAGGTTCCAAGAATCCCCGAGCCTGTGGCGACTCCACAGACACAGACTCGGATAAACCTTTGGGCTCCTCCACTCCCTCTCTGATGCTGGCCTCTTCTCTTTGAAGAGTGGGATCTCGTCCCCTGGGAGTCTCCGCTTCTCCAGGCTAAGCAGCCTTCTCTTTTAATGAACAGGTTTCAAGATCCTGCAGCATCCTGGGTGCCCTCCAGCTGGCAGACAGCCTCTTTGAAGTGAGGCCCATGCAAACCAGGTCTCCTAGGCCAGCCCAGGACCAGAGCCTGGCACACACACAGTAGGCGCTCCCTGTGTAGGTCCTGGCTTCCCGGGAGGAGATGAGTCTACACAGCCACGTGGGTGGTCAGCAGCACGTCCCCGCAGGGCTGGGGTGGGCTCCAGAGTCTCGCCTAGGCAGGTGCCAGAGCACCAGGCAGAGGTAGGGCCTCTCGGAGGGGTGGCCACCCCTCCTTAGCCCGCAGCCCTGAGAGATGCTGGCGGGACTTGAAATCCACTGGCTTCCTAGGATTAGGCACAGGGAGGGTGCATTTGAGGAAAGGAGGATATGGCACTTGCTGAATGGGGGAAGGAGCAGCTCCCAAGTCCGTCTGACCCTCTTTCTCCCTGTTCCCCTCACTGAAAGGGACGCATGGTCTTCTGTGCCAGGCAAAATGCTGCCCTGGTGTTTTAATTCAGACTAGTTACAAAACTCTCTCTGGAGACCCACCCAGAGTGGGGACAAGTGGCTATTTAGAAAATGTGGATGGGAGGGCAGGGGACAGGCTGCTGGCTTTTGATGATTTTTAGGAATTTCTCTGAAAGGCACACATGACAGCCATAGGCTGGTCCTCAGAGAAGCCCCAACACCAGCCTGCCTCCATTTCCTCACATTGCCAGGAAAGCCGAGGGTCTAGGATGGCACAGCAGCCCTCCTTGGCTGGTTGTGTCCTATGGAAGGTTCTGTCCCCACCCCCCAGGACTCCAGCTCTGAAGCAACTACCGTAAGGACAGTAATGGATCCAGAGAGAGACCCTTTCCCCTCCCACAACCTTACAATACCCCTGCCTGTTTTTGCTTCCACCACCAAACCATCCCTGTGCTCTCACTCTCCCAGGCCAGATGGCAGGTGGCAGGAACAGGCCTAGCCCTCCCAAGCTCACAGTACCCTTTCCCCCACCTGCTCAGACTCTAGGCCCAATCCAACCCCAAGGAAGCTGGGGACTCACGGGTGAGAGCCTGCACTTTTCCAGGACCAGCCTGGCCCTTGGCTCACAGATGAGAAACCCAGCATTGGGGGGGGGCTCCCCGTCCCACCACAAGGGGCTCTTGCCCGCTTTGCACAATGGTGAACCCTTCCCAGTAGTGTTCCACGCCTTGGGGATAAATATTGCTCCCCCACAGCGTCTTGGTTTTCATACAGTTCCCCTCATTCTCCCCACTCAGGGAGGGAATTTGACACTCCGTCTAATACACAGGGTTCTATAGACTATTGGCCAACTTCTTGTGCTGGGCTCATTACCTCCCAGGAAGCCCTCTCCAGCCTCTGTCAGCTCCTACGTCAAGATGTCCCTTTTGCCACTCTCCAGTCCCTCCCCTGGCCCTGCCTTTTCACTCCTGAGGCCAGCTCCGGAGAAGTCAGCTCCCATGGCCACATGAGCCCTGCTGATGTCTGCAGACTTATGACGTCATCTCCCGCCTGACCAGCTCTCCTTCCCTGACTGCTTTTTGTCACACTTGGTTTCTGCTTCTCATCTTCCTGCGTGTCTCCTCTTGACAAGATTCCTCTTACAGTGTACCCCCAAAACTCTGGGGCTGGATCAACATTAGAGGATAGAATAGGACCATCACCCCCTTTCTCCAAACACGTTCTCTCCTTTGGTGTAGCCAAAATCTATCATTTGCTTTATTTTATTACTAACCAAGGCTATAGGTTTCATTTAGAGCCTGTGAGTCCAGTCTGGCCCATGAGCCATTATCAGGCAGCACGTCTTCACCTTGTATTTCTGCTGCTCTAGTTGGAAGTTAGGCAGGGTTTCTCTTCCCTGTGATGTTTCACCTTCTTATCTCAGCCCATCATCTGGGCTTGAGATCATTCTGGACCCAGATTTTATCACGTATCACATTCACAGTCCCACTTCCATCCTCACCCCAACCTCCAGCTCATCTGTGGAGGTGGTCGGGACACTTCCAATGCTGTGATGTACACTAAAAAGTGTTCATCCTTAAATCTGGGTTTGAATCCTGGATCTCCCACTTCATCTGAGCCACTCTGAGCTTCACGTTTTTCATCTATGGGAGGGGGTGTGACCCCTACCAGCCAGGAGCGTAGTGAAAGTTGAGTGAAGGAGCATGTGTAAGTGCCCGGCTGTGTCTTGCCGACACCCAGTGCAGGAAGTGCTGGGTCACCCAGGCTGCTGACAAATGTGCTGGACTCGTCAGGGATGAGGATAGAGCTCTCTGGGGAGGGGAACGTAGAACGCTGCTGACCCATCACTTGGTACCCGCTCCTCACATCAGGCGCTCCACCAGATTCACATCCATCAGGAAGCCTTGTCAAGTGCTGAAGACAAGCATCACCAGTAACACCCTGAATTCACAGCAGTTTTTCAAGGAATAGAGAAGAGACAATCATCTCTCCAGAGACTAGACTTGCTAAAGTCCCAAGTGTACCCTGGGGGCTGGAAAGGAAATGAAGAAAGCGAAGACCTGCTTCCCGGCCTGTGAGCTCCCAGGGTGGACAGGGTTGCACCAAGAGCCACACTGCCGGCTTATCGCCAATACCTCACCCACCACGGATCCTGTGTTGCTTTGAGAACAGAGCCTGCGACTCCAGCCACAGATGGAGTGCACTGAGTCAGAATGCAGGGCTGGCTAAGGAAACTGGCCCGCTCTGCTCTCCCATGAACCAAATGCATAATTGGTGGATTGAAGAAGGGGGAGGAGAGGAAGAGAGACAGGGCGAAAGCTTCCAGACCAAACTTCTCAGAAATGGGGGGTGCTCTTGGGTTTCTCCCCATATCAAAGCCAGACTACCATAGCCTAGACCTCCCTTCAGCCAAACTAGATGTAGAGCCCTAACGTGTCCTAAGGTTAGGGATCACCCGTCTTGCTGAGGTAGGTGCTGAGGTAGGTGCATTGAACATCCAAAGGTCAGGGGAAGAGAAACACGGTGAGCTCTGCCTCAAAGAGTGGCATAGAAATTGGCAAGGCCAGGTTGCTTCCGGCAGAAGGAACCACAAGGGCAAAGCCACGGAGGCGTGACAGTGTCTGAGTGCATGGGACATAGGGCAGCTGCTGTGGGCGGTGACACTGGAGAGTTAGATGGGGCCAGGATTTTGGAGGGCCTGGATGACAGAGTTTAGACTTTGTCACAAAGTGATGAGAAGTTAAGGAAGGTCTTAGAGCAGCAGTAGGATATGATCTGACGGATATGTTGGAAAGGTCTCTCTAGATGTGAACAGGAGGAAGGCAAAGGAAAAAAATAAATGTAGAAAGACCAGCTTTCAGGCTTATAAAAGTGAGCCCGCAGCCTATCCACTGAACCACAGACAGGGCTCTAGTTCTAAAATCCCGGCCAGAATTTTTAAAAATCCTTATCACTGGCTCCCCTCCCCTGGCCCCACAACTTACTTTTAGATTAACCCTCTGACACCTTTTGCTGGAGAAAAAATCATGTCCCCAGTGAGGATTAACACTCGGGCCCTTCTTGGCTGGCAGACAGACTTGGAGCTTCAAACCCGGCCGGCTGCAGCTGCCAGACGGCGCAGGACGCCACCAATGAGGCTTGCAGTATGCAGGAAGGCAGCAAGCCCTCTTGGAGGGGCCTGTTGTCTGGGACTCGCCTTCAGCTGAAGAGATAAGAACCTACAACTGTGGCCACAGGAAATGACAAAGCAGTGACTGATCGGGAGCCGCTGCACAGGGCTCATTATGGTGCTTGCCAGCGGGCGAGACACCCTTATCAGGGAGAAAATTGCATCAGGCCTCCTGAATTACTAGCGATTGGAAGCAGATTTCTTGGGATGCACTTTGTTAGATACCTAATGAGCAGGATACAGGCGGGCAGAGCCCAAAGCCGGTGGGGCGGGGGACAAATGTCTTTGTTAAACAGAATTTGTCAGTTTCCGCTCCAGGCTCCCTGGGGAGGGTTCAGGGCCAGCTAATTGAATTAAGAGCATGTGTGCTCCAGCGGGAAGGCTCAGGGCGGGGCGAGAGGCAGGGAGGCCGGAAGGTGGGCGCTTTCAGCACCAAGGACAGCAGCTGCAACCTGGCTGGTCTGTAATTGCCAGAGCCGGCTGGAGCTGCTGCATTTTGCATGATCAGGGACCTGGGGAAAGGAATGGGCAGGAGGGAAGCAGAAGATGTTAGCGGTGGAAGGGAAACAGATGACCCAAGAAGCCTGGAGCTTGTGATACTATTGGTCTGGTCTGTCTCAACAGACCCTGCTGCAGGCAACAATGAGGGCTGAGAGACATGAGGAAGGGGTGTCTTCTCCCCACCACGTCCTCACTCGTGGTGTGGGGCAGCTGCGGCAGGCAAGGAGCGGCGGGCTGTGCTCCGAGTCTGAGCCACTGCATGTCTGAGCATCACTTTGTGCTTTCAAAGTAGGTGTCCAATTGCAGCCCTAATGAAGCAGGACGCACTGCAGCCCTGGAGCCCCAGAGCACGGGGCCACTTGTCAGCCCAAGCTGCCTCAGCAGGTGGGGCAGGGCCTGCCACATAGGAAAACAAGTAGGCAGGCTTGTGGGGTGGGCCAGCAGCCCCCACCTGGAGGACACGGGAAGAGCCATGCAAGGCTGGGCCTGAATGGGGAGGAGTTAGTCTCCAAGGCTCAACTCTCTCTCCCATCCCCACTTTAGCACTGGCCCCCATCCTCCATTTCCAGCAGCATGGCCCTTCCCTGTGGTCTTAGACAAGCTCCTTCCTCATGAGGAGCACAATCCCCAAATCGTGGGCAAATTGAAGCTAAGGAGCCTGAAGAGGTAATGTCGGCCCTAAAGAAAGAAAGGGGACTATTAGGGAGAATTTGGGCTCTTCCCTAAAGTGAGGCATGTGGATGAGCAGCTGTCTCCTTCCCTGTGTGCAAGAAAAGTCCAAAAGACTTTTCTACAAAAGTCACCCATCCACCTTGCTCCCAACCCCCAGGCCAAGGTAAATCTTGGCAAAATTAATTGGAAATGTTGGCAGGAGACCTGCAGGGTTGGTGTTGGATGGGGAGGGGCTGGCATGAAACAGCTGTGGGAGCAGATACAGGTCAAGGCCACTCACGGAGAGGGCTGAGCAGAGCAGAACCACTGAGTCTGGTGAGGGGAGGGGTTCGGGAACAGGGGACAGGCAGGCCATAGATGGTCTGCCTTTCCTTTCTTCCTTCTCAGAACACCCTAGGCTGATGAGGTGAAACCACTGGGCTGGACGGAGGGGTCAGTCTCCTTTTTATTTTACCTTTGTGATGAAATTAAATGACTTATACATAATAAATTTCTGAATCCACATAAAATTACCAGGTGGGTGCTCAGCTCCACTCTGGCCCTGTAAATGTCAGCTCTGGGTCACTGAGCTGGTGCTGGGGCCACACAGGGTGGATAGCAAGGAGACAGGCTGTGGGAGAGGGGACTTCCTCAGCCATGTGTCCCTGCTTTCAGAAGTGCTGAGGCACCTCTGGAGGCCTGTCCCTTGATTTCATTACTCCTACTTCCTCCTCTAACTGGATTAGATGGCAGTCTATGAAATCCAGGGCATCAAAATTGGCTTTCTGCCTAGAAATGAGGAGAAATGTCATTACAGGTCCTGATTCAGCATCTCACCCCAGCCCCAGGGGCCACATCATCAATGGGGAGGTAGTCTTTGCCCTGGCTAGTTACTCTTTCATTCTCTCCTGCATCCATCCATCCATCCAGTATGCATTCTGTTGTTCTCCCTCTGCAGCCAGTCTGGTGTTCAGCTGTTCTGACCGAGAGAGACGTGGTGCTTTTTCTTACATAAAACACACAGAAAACTCAAAACCCCCAAACCTCTGACTCAGGTGCTGCACAGAGGCGCTGGGGGTGTTCAGTGGGTAGCCACCAAGTGACTCTTGCCCTCCCTGAACCATAGCTACTGAGAAGAGCAGGTGAGAGACAGCCAGGCCTAGTGCCCAGGGACAAAACAGGCCCAAAATCTTGATTACGAAGTACAGTGGGTGCTGTAATCAGCCCCAGGGCTGTCCAATGCTCCCCTCTTCCCATCCGAGAGTCTTCACATAGCTGCTTTCTCTTTGGAATTATCTATCCTTGTATTTATTTGACCAGGGGTGGGGGGAGGCTGTAGAATGAGGCCCAGGCCAGACTGGGGACCTCTGTACTCGTGCAGCTGACTATCCCTTACTCTACTGGCACAAGCCTGAAAAGGCTTCGTGTTAACGAATTTCTGCACACCAACTGTGATTTTTAAAGGGCATAAAGGAATCATTTAAAGGATCCCAATGGTAAAATGAAGGGTCATTGTCCCAACTTATCTGGTTTATATGTGTGTGTCTTCACACAGAGTATCCACTTAAAGAGGGGCCCAGCTGCATTCCTTCCCACCTGTTGATTACAGGTCAGACATTCGGGCACCTCTAGCATTGAACACATCTGTTCTGGTTGGTACTGTGTCCGTTGTTCTGTTTGTTTCTAACACAACACTCTAGACAGTGTCATAAATGTCTGCCGAGTGGCCAACACCAAATTCCGTCAGCTGATGGAGGGTGGAAGTGGGTCACCTTTGAGGTCCCTACAAATGTGATACTGCATAATTCTTCGAACAATGAGTACTTTTTAGGGCTTACCGTGGATTTTCAACAGAGCTTTAAAGTAACCTCTGCACAAGGGGAGCATGAGACATGTGCCTGAGTCCAAGGAACTGAAAGTGTTGTTAGAAAAACAAAACTGGCAAACAGTCCTGGAATTAGAGACCAATGTGAGTGGAGAGAGCCAGCCGCTGGGCTGGAAGAACGCCGAAAAACTTCGAGCAAGTGTGGGCAGAGCCATTAGGCTTCCTGGAGGGGCTGTATTTGAGTGGGGTCGATTTCTAGATAAGCAGAGATGAGAGTGATGGTTGTGCCAGGAGGGGAAGAAGAGACGAGGGAAAGGGCCATGGAGGGAGAAGGAGGATTATCAGAGAGAAGAGAGGAGAGCTGTGCTCTGTTTAATGGGTGATAAGAGGAGAAAGTGACAGAGGAGATGGAATGGAAAATGAGCCTACGCAGCAAAGGGTGTCACAGACGTGTGGGCGTTTCAGAAGCTGTTATGGTACAGTTTATTCTTTCAACAAATATTTATGGAGCATCTACAATGAGGGATAAACAGATCCTTGCTTCCATGTAACTTACGTTCTGTGGGATTGGAGGAAGGAGGCAGATAGTAAACAAGTGAACACATTGTTGGAAAGTTAATTTTCTAGTACAGAAGTACTATGAACACCGTAAAAAGGTATGTGAATAGAGAGTATATTGGAGCAGGGGTCACTTTCGATAGGCTGGGCCTCTATCTCAAAGGGCAGGGCCTCTCTGAGAAAACCACATTTGGGCTGAGACCTGAGTGAAGAGAAGGGAACAGCTATGTAAAGACCCGTGAGGCTCTCCGGATAAAGAGAACAGCAGACGCAAAGGCCTTGAGACATGAAAGGCGTGGCTGTGAGAGGAATGTCAGGACAGAGTGGTCAGCCCAGTGAGCAGGAGGGCAGGTGGCACGTGGTAGACGGGCCAGACGTGCAGGGCGTCCTGAGCCACGAGGAGGAGAAGCACGGAGTGTGGAAGGTGCACTTGTGGAGAGAGGCACAGAACATGTCTCTGCATCTTCTCTTCCCAGAGACCAGAAAACTTCTTAACACCAAACAGCAGCAAGGTTCTGCCCATCCTGGACCCCAAGATCTTAGATGAGAAGCTGGGTTCCATCCGTGAGTCCTGGTCCAAGGCCACAGTCAGCTCCACGATGGACTCCAGCACGTCCACTTCTCAGAAAGCAGAGGAAGAGCCTCAGAGGCCACTGATGTCCCGTGAAATGGTGAGTGTCTTCCCCCTGTGTGGGGACGGGGGGCTGGAGCCGTGACAGGTGCCACATGAGAGGCTGACTGCCCTCTGGGGGCCTGGTTAACGCCTCAGGTGGCAAGGAGACCTCCCCTTGGGCACGCTCTGCATGTGAGTTACCCCAAAGCCAAACTCGTGGAAGGGGTGGCTTCTTCATTTGGCCGGGTGTCTTTACCTTCTGAATGGAACTTCTGTATGATTGCTTTCACATCAAACCCTGCAACACTCGGATGACCTGGTTCCACCCACTTAAGTAGGTCATCCACGCAGACCTTGCTCAGGAGCACTGGGTATGGGAAGCCACCCAGAGAGATGAGTCTGAGCTTCTGAAAAAGAAAATTGAGGCTCAAAGAAAAGACGACAGCATCTTTGGTCAGAGTCTGTGTTTTTGATCATGGGAACTGGCCAGATGCTGGGCAAGGGGGGCAAAGGTGGCCAAGGTGGAGCCTTAATTTGGGAGGGGCCAGTGCTGAGTCCCTGTCCCTTGACGCAGAGCTCAAGTGAAGGCTGCCAAAAAGACGCCCCAGGCAAAGTCCCTACCTAAGGTACCACCCAGCAACCACAGCTGAACTCAAGTGTGGTGCCCTCCCTTCTTCCAAAGCGGGTCCCATGGGGAACGCTGCTCTGGAAGATTCTGAGAAACGGCCCCAGCCAAGGCCATGGGCCCATGAGGAAGCCCCGGGCTCTCTCCTCTTGGGACCTGCCCCTCTCCACCGACAGCCTCCGCGTCTTCCCTGGCATTTCTGCACCTTTCTGGAATCCGTCCGATCAGACGAGTAGGAAGGGTTGCTATGGGCTGGGTGTGGCCAGCATGCTCCCTGCCCGGCCCGGAGCGCTCACAGGCCACCTCTGCACCCCTCCTCTCACCTGTGCTGTTGGGGAAAGCAGCCCTCAGGCGTGGCCTTCCAGCTCAGGCGTCAGTTGGGTTGGAAATAAAGATTCAGACTCTGTGTCTGGAGACTTTGAAAAGCATCAATGAACCAATGCCTACAGTTAGTCTTTTTCACTTTTTAAAATTTTATTGGGGAACAGTGCGTTTCTCCAGGGCCCATCAGCTCCAAGTCGTTGTCCTTCCGTCTAGTTGTGGAGGGCGCAGCTCAGCTCCAAGTCCTGTCGCCACCATCCCACGCGGGAATCGAACCGGCAGCCTTGCTGTTGCGAGCTCGCGCTCTAACCACTGAGCCATCGGGCTGCCCCGCCTGCAGTTAAGAGTTCAACCATGAGAGGTGGGATGAGACTGCAGCTTGAGGAGTCAAGGCTAGCCACGAGAAAGCACGGTTTTGAAGTAAGAGGCTGAGGAACCATTGTGAGTGACAGAGGCGAGGAGAAATAAGTGGCCCGTTGGAATTCACACAGGGTTCCGTGAGGCTCTGAGTGCAGGCAAGGAGCTCAGTGCTGCCCGACGCCCTCAGGCTGTCAGAGATGTGCGTGGGCCCAACGCAGAGCTAACTGAAGCACGCCCTCTGAGCACCCCCCATGCCCAGCATGCCCATCAGTGGGCTACCCCTCTACCCTCCCCCCTGCGGAGTACCTGGCAAGAGCACAAGCACTGGCTCTTCTCCCTGGTTTGCTGCAGGGTCAGGTCCACTCAGCCACCACCATCCAGCCCTTGAACTAAGAGGACACTGGCTTCCTCATCTCTGGGCTCCACGGCCCAGCTCAGACCTGGCCCAACACGGATGTAGGTAAATGCTCATTGGGCCAGGTGGTAGACCCCCTGGCTGGACAGGAAGTACAGCAGAAAGAACCTCCAAGGCATCTAGCCTGAGCTTCTAACTGTACAAAGGATGGCAATGAGGAAGCCCAGAGGTGGGACGGCCCTGCTCAAGCCTTCCTGACCCTGCTGGCCCGTGCTGCCTAGCATGAAGCCTAGTGCGTACCAGATGGCTGTAGAGGAACGATGAGTTGGAGGGCTGAAGGCAGGTCTTTCAGCACACTCCCCCAGAGCCCAAGAAACAATGAAATGCCGTCAAGAGTCAGGAGTAAGGAGGGAACAGGATAGGGGCCGGGGACAGGCTGGGCTGGGCAAGGCGGAGGCGCAGGCCCACTGCCCTGAAGACCACGTGAGTGTCTGAGGGGCCCAGCGGATCCAGGGCTTGGCATCCGGGCCTCTCTCTCTCCCTAACTCTTTGCCTTCACTGGGTCCTGGAGACCCAGCTCCAGGTCCTACTTACTAGCCAGCGCCTGGAAGGACAAAGGTAGGACCTAGACAAACATTCATGTGGCCAGTAGAGCCCAGTCACAGCAATAGAACCTGGGTGGGTAGCGATGGTGTACAGGTCCGTGACAATCACAAGTAGCCATGTAGCAATGGGTCTCTGTTCCATAACAACAGAGCAAAATTACACGGCAGTGGACGAGCTCAGGCACTCAGGAGACGCAATGACCAGCAAGAGCTTGCAGACAGGGAGCAGTGGAGTGCCGTTGCTTAGCAATAGATCCAGGCCATGCGCTCGCACACAGCTCTCACAGGCACAGCCCTGGCACAGCCATGGGCGTAGGACATGCTTGTAAGACAGTCAGAGCCTCAGCTACCAGCTGAGCACGAGAACAGACCTGGTGGCAGCGGCGTGGTCGTAAGGTGCGTGACTCCTGACGCGCAGTCAGGGCGTCACAGAGACTCGGGTGCAGCCGTGGGCCCCAGTGACGTGGCAGTGTGGTGAGCACAGGATGAAACCTCCTCCCTAGGCGTTCGGCCGCTCTGTGCAGGCGCGGAGCCTTGGCGTCCCCTGACTCCCAGAGTGCGTTTGTCTATGTCTAGTGTTTTAGCATATTCCCCAGAGCCCAACAAACAATTTTGCGTCTCATTCCCTCCAGAGCCTACTCTGCTTAATGGGAAATTGAACATTTTCTGGAGAAAGGGGCGCCTTGGGAATGGAGAAGGGAGTGGAGGACACACAGGTCTGTACCCTCCCTTCAAGGAGGGTGCCATGCATGCTCCCTGCTGCCTGGCCTGCCAGTGCCACACCCGCAGTCCCATCAGGCTCCTCCCCCCACTGTGCCCTAGGATCCATCTTTCTTCCCAGGTTGCAATCCAGACAATTTTTCCATCTCGGACACTTGGTTTAGATACAGGCCTTTCAAGGGCCATGTTGTCCATGTGGTGCAATGTTCCTGTCCTGAGTGGACCTCTGGGGTCAGGGTCCTGTGGGTACGATCCTGAGTTAAGCGTAGGGCCTGGGCAGAGCTAGGGAAGCCTTCATCTCCCTTCTGAGCAGCCCCGAAGTCTTTTGGAAGAGGCAGGCTTTGAGTGGGGTAGAGTCATCCTGAACATGACAGCTCTCCCAACATTAACAACTTGCAAGGATCTCCTTCACACCGAGACGCCCCTGCCCACCTCATGCTGAGCCAGGCAGTATATCCCAGGCACCAGGGGACAGCAGGTAAGATGAGGGGCTCTGTGCTGTGTACAGGGCCCAGCTCTGTACTCACAAGGCTTATGAAACACCCGCCATGCGCCCCGGCCTCAGCAGCCACATCAGCAAGCGTCCAACCAGCCCCAAAACTTGGAACTCCCACTCCTGCCAGGCGACCAACTCTGTCCAGCTGTGCAAGGAGCGAGAACAGGCGAGGGCTGAGGGAAGGAAGTGGCCAAGGCCCCGAGCTCTTGGAGTTTCCCCAGCCAGCAGGAGCGAGCCAAACCTCGGGAGACAGGATGACACAGAACACAGCACAGTAAATATTTGGTGAGGGATGAATGGCAAGGGGGCATGGCTGAGACAATGTATCTTCTGAAGTATCTTAAGCATTGCTGGGCATATCTGGTGAGCCCTGGGTAAAGAGAGAGTGGAGCAAGGAAGGCTTCGTGGAGGAGGCAAGCTACGCTTTGGATAGAGGCAGAGGTACTCAGTTGCTCTTTAAGAAGTGTGTGTTCAGTGTTGTTTCCAGTGCAGAAATTCCAGCACAGGCTCTGCTCCTCCACTCTCTGTCTCCCTCCCTCCTCTCCGCTGCTCAGAGATTTGTGGCAGACCAGAGGGCCTTCACACCAGCAGATGAATAATTGACAAGGGTTGTTTAAAGATTCAGTGGAGTTTCTCCAACCTCACCATACTGGAATAACTCATTTCTTTCATTCTCTCTTTGAAAGCCTTTCCTCCTCCCTCCATCTCTCCCCATCCTGGTCCCCACATGCCATCCCCCTCAGAGCATATTGCTTTTGTTTCTCTTCCTTTCTTGAGTCTGCCGACCCCAGAATGATCCCTTAGTTCCCCGGCTTCTTTGTGTCCATTTCCCTAGCCCCCTCCACCCCCCTCCATTTAACCTGCTCTTAAGGGTGGTAAGTTGACTTTAGCCCCTCTGGACACCATATCCCTAAGAAAAGGAGCCTCATGGCATGGGTTAGGAGAGGAAGGAAGGCCAGAGGAGCTGTGGCTCCTCGCAGGTCACAGAGCAGGGTAAGTGGGGTCCGGGCCCCAGAAGGGCAAGCCTCCTAGCCCAGGCCCCACTTCCCTCCCGGGAAGGTGAAGAGGGACTGGCTCTGCCACACCTTTCCAGGGTGACCTGGAGCACTTTGTGTTCCTGAGCCGTGATTCTTCCATCTGCAATACAGGCACAGGATGTTACCCTGCCCTACCTGCCTCTCTGTGTCTGCCTGGCACGGCTCTACCATGACCAGCCATCCTTGTTTGCCCAGAACTGAGAGGTTTAGTGGTGCTAAAACCAAGATAGTCCCAGGTAAATTGGGACAGGGGTCACCCTACATGGCATGGCTCTCCCCTGCCCCTGCCCTGCTCCATTCAACTTTGCTGCACCCACAGTCACAGGGCACGTACCCTCGCCCACCAGCCCAGCTCCACACTGTCCCCTGCATTCAGTGCTCTTACCAGCTCCTTGAAGGGACCTTGAACTCCCTTCCCCATCCTAGACCCCAGTTCCTTCCTCTGTCTGTGGAGAAGTTTGGAGCACATGTTCCACAGTCCCTGGGGCTCCTGAGCGGTGACTGGAGCCTTGGTGCCAGCCCCTGGCCCCCGCCCAAGGTGAGGTCTGCAGACTGGTGAGGCTGAGGCTGAGACCTGGCCTCAGTTCCCTTGGCACCTCCTGGTGGCAGGTAATGGGTCTAAGCAGGAGCCTCGGGCAGCACCGGCAGTCGCCACCTAAGTATGGGCACTGCCACATACTGGCAACTAATAGCAGGACCATGAGCCCAGGGTCACAGAATCACGAGGCCCAGGAGCCTGAGGTTGGTTCCTACAAGGCGGAGTGAGTGCCACCGAGCCCAACCTGGGAGGCAGATCACTTGGGTCCTGAGAGCCTGAGCCCTAGCCGGGGACCCAGAGCCTTTGGAGAGGCAGAGAAAATACAGGAGACACAGAGTGAGACAGAGACAGAGAAAGCACAGCCATCTGGTACCCGCCTCAACAGCCTCCAGTCAGATGCCCCTGGCTCAGTGTCCCCTGCAGGCCACCTACACAAACCAGCAGACGAATTCCCAAAACGCCACAGTCACCCCGTCCCTCCTGCTCCAACAGCTCTGTCTCTGTAGCCCTCGTGGCCGCACTCTGCCAGGTCAGTCTTTCTCCCGGTCACCTCTACAACAGCCCGTCCTGTCCACCTGGCTGCAAGGTCCCCATAAGAGCACGTGCTCACCACACGGGAGCACCATAGCAAACTCCTGCCCCCTCCCAGGCCCCGCTCCTGCAGGCAGGAGTGCTCTTAGCTCTCCTCGGCTCCTCCCCTGCACTGGTGCCCCTAAATTGTAAGCCCTGAAAGCTGGCTCTGGGGAAGGGGGGCGTTCTAAAAATAAATCCTGTGAGGTTGCAATAGTCACAGATCCTGGGCTCTGCTATAAACCTTCACCAGCTCCCCTCCTCTTCCTCTCCCATCTCTGTTCTTCTCTTTCTCCTGCAGTTCCTCCAGACAGAAAGAGAGAGACAACATTTACCAAGCATTTGAGGAAGGAAGGGAGGAGGGAGGAAAAGGAGAAAGGTGGAAAGGAAGAAATAAGAATTCATGCTACATGTGTCCCTGTTATCTCCCCTGCAAACCCCTCGTGGCTCTCCTCCCTGTGGCTCTAGCAGGTTTGAGCCCATCTCTACCACTCAAGAGCTGTGTGACCTTGGATAAACCAATCCCCCTCTCTGGGACTATCTCCTTAATGAAAAGTGGAGGGAATACTCTCCCATGCCCACCTCCCGAGGCTGTGGGGAGGGTGAACAATGAGTGGATGGCAGTGCCTTGGAAACTGTGAGGGGCTATCTGCTTTGCAGGACGCTTACTAATAGTTGCTGTGCTCACGGGGCCCTTTCAGACTGAGAATAAAAGGGAGGAAGCCAAATCCCCCCCGCCCCCCTCTGACCCCTTCTCCAGAGGGCTGTTCTCAGACCCTTGACCCATTTCTCCTCCCTCCTTCCCCCCATCCCTGGAGTCTCCCTGGTGGGCCGTTCTCCTCCTCCATCCATCACCTGGGACTAAAGAGATTAATAAACGAGACTCATAACTCAGCTGCTGGGGTATAGCAGATATTTACGGCTCCGTTTCAATTTGCAAAGAGATTAAGTGTTTGTCGATTTATTGTCTCTTGGTTTGTATGAGCGGCTGAGCAAAGCCCCCTGCAGGCCAGCCCCTCCCGCACTCCACACACACTGCCTGGTGGGCTCCTGACCCCCATGGCCCCCCCACACCCAGTCCATGGAGCTGGTGGGGAGCCTGGTGTTGCCCAGCCAAGGAAAGCCACCGGCAACTGGAGGGGAATGTGTCTTCCTGACTGACTTGGCCAGAGACACAAGTGACCCAGGAAAGGGCCCCATGGAACCAGGTATTAGACAGACGGGAGGGGCCATCCTTAGATGATTTAGAGGGCACTTTCTGGGTATCCTCCAGCCTCATGTCTCCCCACAGAGCAGAGGGCCACGTGGCCAGTAAATGTGCCCCAGAGCCCCAACTCCACAATTCTAGACCACTCTCTGGTTATCCAAGACCCCAGAATTCCCTGCCCAAATGGGCCTGAGCTTGCTTCTGAGGACTGTGTAGACGCCCCACTGAACTCCATCCTCTCAATCATCGAATACTTTCAGGGGGTTGCACCCGAGGCCCAGGGGATGGCTGTTGGTGAGGGCACGAGCTGGGAGCCTCCATTTTTGCTCCTGCCCTGGGCCCCACAGACACTAGGGGGTAGAGATGGAGAAGGGGAGGCACACTTCCATGGAGAAAGCTCCAGCCTAACTGGCCAGGAGCCTGCAGAGGCCAAGGAAAGGGAGACGGCCTGGAAAGGCTGGTGAGCAAGGGCCGCCAGCCCCCAAGGCTGGGAAGGTGGAAGAGCTCTGCCCATGTATGCACAGTGTTTGAGGAACCAAGTGGGCCCCGGGAACAAAAATGTCAAGTGCTTGCCACTCCCGCGGACCCCGGGCTGCCTCTCTCCTTCTTGTTGACTTTGCAGTCTGGCACTCAGTCATTCACACTTTCATTTGACTAGCTTTGCCAAGCCCTGTTATCTCCCCCTTCAGACACCTGTACTCATTTCTACTCATAGCAGGTTTGAGTCCCATCTCCACCACTCAAGAGCTGTGTGACCTTAGATAAATCACTCCCCTTCTCTGAGTCTATCTCATCTGTTAAGTGGAGGGAATACTCTCCCCTACCTGACTCTTGAGGATTAAAGCAAGTGGATGGCAGTGCCTTGGAAACTGTGAAGGGCTTTTCACTTTGCAGGAGGCTCCCTTTCAGACTGAGGGAGAGAGAGACGCAGCACGCCTTGCCCAGGCCTCCCCCTTCTCCAAAGCAAAGTGATAGTAACAAAGATAACCCCCCTGCAAAGGTCCCTACACTCAGGAAGCTCAGTTCAGAGGAAAAGACACATCAGGAATCATGGAGAAGCGTGTGTTCGGGACTAGGGTGCAGTCTGCTCAGGGGATTGTGGAAACACTCAGGATAGTGGGATAGTTACCTAACCCTACCCCCCACCCTGGGCAGAGCTGCACTTTATACAGAATGCCAGGGAGTGGTCCACAGATGTCACTATCGTCAAGGGTTGTTAGTATAAAAACCATGACAGATCTTTTACTTACTGGTAGAACAGAAGGAAAGGTAGATGACCTTGATCCTGCTGGAGGAGTCTGTGGAGTGATGATTACGTGTGTGTGTTTCCATATCTCTCTCCCATTGAGAGGTACTGTGGGGCCCTCAGGTAAACCATTCTCTCTCTGGCCCTCAGTTTCGTTATCTGTAAAATGGGGAGAATGCCTCCTTCCAGAGAGGGATGAGAAAGTCCTAGGGATATGGAGGAGAGCACTGAGGAGGTGAGCGTGACAGTGGATTGGCCAAATCAGGGCCTACCTCTCCAAGTCCCCAAAAGATGGGGCTCAGAAAAGATGTGGATAAGAGGGCCACTGGAACAGAGCCCCTCCCCCGCCCCAGAGAAGAGGAAAGTAATAGCTGAGAGAGCACAGGATTGGAGGGGCACCAGAAGACCTCACTCTGGCTGCCCCCCACACCCACCCTGGGCCTCAGTCTCCCCCTCCATGCAGTGAGGGGCCTGGTCTTGATGATTTTCTCTTTCATCCTGGCAAACGAGGCAGGCAGAGGTGGGACGGCCTCCTGGTTCTGCTCCTTAACAAGATGTCATGCTGCTCATATCACTGTCCATCACAGTTCCTTGATTAAACGGTGGGTGGGCGGGCCGGAGTGCAGCTCTCCCAGTAAATAAAGCCAGGATGATGAGGCCATAAATTGCTGAGGGCTTGAGTCATCGATTGGTGAGGGTGGGAGGGTCTGCAGAACCAGGGGTGACTGGGAGAGACCGCTAACCTAGGAAATGGGGCTTACCCCCTTCTGCAAACTATCAGCTTAGCCCTCCTTTTAACACTAATTATGTCCATCAATCCTTATTGAGCTCCTTCTCTGCTCCCAGAACTGTAATCATAATCTCATTTCATCCCTACACCAGTCTGATGAAGCATGCACAATTATCATCCCCATTTTACAGGTAAGGAAACTGCTGGTAGCACAGTAGCCCTCCCGGGCCATGGGGCAAGACAAACAGAGAGGGCCCTGGTCCAACACAGGTCTGGGGTCTCCAGCCCAGGGCCCTCGCCTGCAGCTGCCCTGGCCACACCTTGTGACTCTGAAGTCATGAGCCTGGTGAGCTTGACACACCGTCTTCCCCACCCATCTGGGTGGGGGGGCTGCCTCAGTTTCCTAGTAAACATAGAAACAGGGCTCTGTGACTGCAGGTCCCCTCCTAGGCCCACCCCAAACCTTTGAGAGTTCACGCGGAGACCTACACACCAAATGTCTAACCTCCAAATAATGAAAAATTATAAATCAAGCTGTAGCTAACAAACTGTTAAATATGGTGTATTCTCCCACCTTGACAAACACACCTTCCCCCAGAGAATTATCAGAGTTCACTTCGGACCCTGGCAACATGAGAAGAGCAGATCCCAGCCCCGACCCCTAGTCCCCACCTGTCCCCTCCTCACCTGGCTCAGTTTCAGTCCCAAACCCTAAAGACCCAATGACCACGGAGACCTTTCACATAAGGTACATAAGAGTACACCTTCACCTTCAGGAGGACAGGTTCTGGCAGCAGGCGGGAATTCCAGGGGCCCAGGTAGCAGGGCTGTGGTGTGGAAGGGTGCTCGGCTCTGGCTGGGCACGTCCCCTTGGCCCACCACGCCTCATCCCATGGGGAGGGTTTCGGCCCTAGGAGGGCCAGAGCAGGACCTTCGAGCACCGTGGGCCAGGGCAGGGACTCTGCTTGTCCAGGGCTAAGGGCAGAACCCTCCCTCCCCCAGTTTAGTAACTCTATTAGTGCGGACTCCTGAGCTTAGATTAAATGCTTTTCAGTACAATCCAATTGCCTCCTGACATGGACTAGAAAAGCTTAGCCTGTGTGCAAATGTTTGTGCACGCAAGTGGCAAACACACACACACACACACACACATACACACACACACACACACACACTACATTTGGTGTTAAATATCCAATCAGGTCCAAAGATAATAGAGACAGGCCAGTTCACTCCCAGTTTAATCAGATAAAATGCCCATTCATCGGCTCCTGCCAGAGACTGACGTCTCCTCCTCCACGCCCCCAGGACAGAGGATGGGTGAGTGGGTGGGGGTGGCTGCAGGAGAGGGGCTGGAAATGAGTGGGAACCGTGGTCACTGAGGAGAAGCGGGTTGAGTAGGGTGGCTGTGCCTTTAAATCTTTAAGGAGGGGGGCAGCGTAGCCCATGGGGGACTAATTATCCTTCAGCCTTTGGCCAGCTCTTACTCAAACAGACAAAAGGGGTCTTTGCAGCCCTGATGGCGCTAGGCTTCTGCTCAGAATTATTTTTGCTCTCAGATATGCAAATGCACCTCAGCATGGTGGACCCTGGGCAGGGCTTTGGAAGGACCAGCAGGGGCAAGGGCCTGGCGGCTAGCCCCGCTGGAGCCGTCCCACCCTGCCTCCTCTGGCTGTGCGCGAGGCCACTCGGAGCCTTGTTTCCCCTCGGGGCAGAATCTTGTGGAGACCCAGATGAAGGCCCCTCCCTCCCACCTTCTCCTTTCTGTGGGTGGGGGGCTCTCGCAGGGTCCAGGGGCTGACAGTCCGGATGGGGCCCTCCTGCCCACCTGACCCCCTCCACCCTACGACACAGCTGTCAGGTGCATTGCCCCTGCTCTGGATTCTTCTATGGCTCTCTCACCTGTACCATGAGCCCCTCGGCCTGATGGCACCTGTGACATCTGAAGCCTGTGGCCAACCCAGAATATTCTACCCATACCCAACCCTGGTGGTACTCCCAGCTCCCGGCCTTTGCTCCTCTGCTCTTATATCTCTTCCCCACCCCAGCCCGGGTACCCCACACACAGTAGGTGCTCAGTGAATGAGTCCAACGAAAGCAGAAGATGCCCCTTCCTAAGTAACTACGTGGCCTGAGGAGATGACAGATGTGCACCAGAGAGGGAACGTTTGCTCCCCTCTCAGCTCCCAGCCAACACCTACAGGAACCTCAGCTGTGAAATGGGGATAATGGGAACCCTTACCCCGCAGGCTGGCTACAAAATTCCCGAGGTGCCCAGAGAGTGCTGGGGCAGCCAGGAAGAGCCTCCTCACAGCAGGGGTGAGGAGGACAGTGTGGGAGAGTGGGGGTGGATGAAGGGCTTAGAGACCAGTTTGATTTCTGTCAGCCCCTCCAAGACCCTCAGATCAGACAACCATCAGCCACTACCTCGGGGAATCATTCCTCCACTCTGTGTGGGTCTCTGCCTAATGCATCACAACTCTCCCCCAAGGCTTCTGCCCCACCCGGAGTTCACTGCCATCTCAGCAGGAGGGGCCTGGGGCCTGCACCTTAAAAGTGGGAGGGTGCCCCTGAGGCAGGACTGGAGATGGACTTGGTGCAAAAGCTCTGCTACTCAGCATTTGCATTGTGACACTGACCCCGAGGTGGGCAGGGCATGGGCATACTGAGGGCCCGGGCAGGGAGGGCGCCCCAAGACAATGGAGCAGCCCCATAAAGCCCCTCCCTCATTGCTGTAAGGGCCTGGGCCCAGGAGGATTCCTGGGGGAGGGCGAGTCATAAAAGGGAAAATGGCCAAAAGAGCGTGGTGACAAGCCAGGTGAGAAGGGGCTCTGTAGGCACCAACTCTCATGAGACTCAGGCCTCCAAAGGCAAAGTGAGACACATGGATTTCCAGAAGCATTGCACTGAATTCCGAAAGCGCATACACTTTACACAGCTCTGGGATGAGCCTGGGGCCCAGCAGAAATGGAGTGGGGAAAATGTATTGGCCTGGGCTGGAGGCAAGAGGGGTGAACCAGCCAGGAAGAGTCCGCTGAGGATGGGGCAGAATATATAACGGCCCCTAAAAAAGACTCTAGATAGGGCCTGAGAGGCAGAGACGAGGTAGGTGAGCTCCCAGGGGTGGCAGCCTTCACGTGCCCATCCCCAAGTTTCCACCAGGACAGGGCATTTGGAGCAGAAGACCTCGCCCGCTCCATTGGCCCTCCAGGGCTGCCTTTCCAGAGGCTAAGAAGAGCCTGGGGCAGAGGGAAGGGAGGCCCCACCTTTAGCTCCCCCATGACACCAGGCCCACCCCCATCATCTGTGTTTCCCTGGATCCCCCAAGAGGCCCAGATGTCCAGCCTGGGGCTCCTGTCCCTATCCCAGAGACTTAGCAGGCACTAGGACCTCTCCCTACAATGGGCCTGCTTGAGGGAGGTTTTCTCCCGGCCTGGCCTGGGGAGGGGACAGTGAATAGGAAGCAGTTTCCCACACCTTCACAGAAGTAATGCAATTGGGTGGAGGAAAGGAGAGCCTGGAATTCAGGCCGGGAGAGCACATGACTCTGAGAGAGAATGCTCTCACAGAATTGCAGTTCCCTTTAGCGAAAGCGAGCAGGAACACACCTGCAACTGAAGCAAGTTGGGTTTATTAACTCACTGCAGCCAAGGGGCTGTTCACGATGGGGAGTGGGGGCATCGGCGTGAGTATGTGGGAAAGGACACAGAGGATTCGGCTGAGGAGAGCTCAAGGACACAGGGCTTTGCTCTGTGTACGCTCTCGGGACGCATGATGAGTCTGTGATTCTTATCCAGAAGGCAGGAGGAATGAGACGAGGCCGAAACTTCCTTGGTAAAGCAGAGCAGGTGCTCAGGGAAGGTGGCTGTGCGGTTGTTTTTGTGGTTTGGATAACACTCATGTTTCATCTGTGTTCAGACCTGATGATGGACGGAGTGGTCTTGTTTTTGTCTGGCTCCGTCACAGTCAGAGAGAGGTCTTGTGGGATGCTATGAAGGAATGGTCCACAGGAGAACAGCAGGGTCTAGCTGTGCGTGCAGGCCAGCCCCCGGCCACCTTTTTTCTCTCTCGCCAGCTTCAGGCAGAGTGACAGAGGAGAGAGAAGGGGCATGTGTTACACACGCACCAGTGCCAGGCGCTGTGCTCAACCCGAGACAGACTTTGCCCACTTAATGTTCACCACCACCCTGACCCCATTGTACAGATGATGAAACTGAGGCTCTGAGAGGCAAAGCGCTCGTCAGAGTCACAAGTAACTGCCAAACGAATGTAAACCCTGAGCTCCCTGCCTCCTAAGTCCCTTCCACCCCCACACCCATCGTTGGCCTGGAGGCTGAGCCTCCATCCAGTCTCACTCCGGGGGGCACAGGACCCTAAATTGTGTCCCTTGAAGGCATCCCAGTGGGGCATCTTTCTGCAGGGGCTGTGCCTGACTGTCAGAGGCCAGCTGCAGTGTCAGCAGCCGCTCTGGTTCAGGCTGGTCCCCTGCGCCTAGAGGTGTGAAGGGTAATGAGGCCCCATAATTAAGGTTTCTGGAGACATGGCCTGGAGATTTATAGACAGGCTTTGTCAATAACTGTGCTCGGGGCTGCAGATCCAGTGAGACATCGATAAGTGCTCGTTACAGCTTCTCCTGCTTCCTGTCCTGCCCCTACCAACCCCTCCCTGGCCTGTCAGCTCGCCTGTTCACAGTGCCTATGTACACAGGTTTCGCTCAATTAATTTGCACTTGTCACCATCTGTTCTTTTCATGTGTCCTTATCGAAAGTGTGTGGGCGCTGCCTCCTCTTCAGCTGTTCTCCAGAGCAGGGACATGGCACCCCCCTCAACCCAGAGCTCCCAGAACAGAACCATGTCTCCCCTCTCAGACTCAGGCTCCTCCCTCAGTCTAGGACTCCTAAAGATGGAGCCAAGTCTTCCTCTTCCTTCATCTCCGTCCCCCAACCCCCGGGCCCGCACCCTGGAGAGCCACACAGTCCCCCTCTGAGCCTGACCCCAGCCTCAGCCCCCCAGAGGAAACCCCCCAGTGCCACACCAAGCCATCCCCTAGAGGGCCGGCTGCCCACCCCTGGGGGCTGAGAAGCAGGGCTCAGTTTCCAGTCCCAACTCTGGCTCCTCCTCCAAGAACATGTGACATCATACAGTCACAAGGTCGGAGGGGGATGAGAAGCCACTGCCAGGTCCGTTTCCCTCGCACAATGTGAGTAAAGGGTGACACAGGGATCTGGACTCAGACCATCCCCAGGGAGGGGTGGCATGGCTTGGTGGCTCCGGGATGCCGGGGCAGGCGGCTCACCTAAGAACTGAGAAAGGACTGCATCCTGAAGTCGCTGCCTGTGGCTGTCTCCCCATCCAAGGTTCCTGGAGGTTAACATCCCAACCTACCCCACTGAAGGCCACTCTTCCCTCCAGAAGGTCTCGGCCCCTTCTAGCTCTGACAGACTGTGTTGCCACTCTCAGCACAGATTCCCCAGCCGGTCTGGCTTTCATGGCCCTGCAGGCTATGAATCTGAACTGGCTCTGCCACAAAGGTGCTGTGGGAGCGGGGCAATCTCCTGCCCTCTCTGGGCTCTGGTGTCCTGCAAAGCACATTGGGCGTGTTTACAAGGCAACAGGCCTTATCCTGGAAGGGCCTTCAGAGTCATGCTTGGTGCCAGCATGTGGCTCCAGCTCAGCACACTTCACCCGACTATAACAGGCTCCTCATTGGGCCTTGGCCTGGCATTCAAGGCCCAGGGACTGCCCTGCAGCCACGCCAGCCTCATCTCCCTCCACCCCTCCTCACCACACATCCTGTCTCCACTTCCCCACTGTGCCACTGGGCCAGGCTGCTGCTTCCCTCACACCTTTGCTCTTCCTGTTCCCTCTGCCAGGAATGCACCCCTTCCTCACACTTTCATCACCTGACAAACTCCTACGCACTCTTCAAAACCCATTTCGGCACTGACATGCCCTTCCTTACACCCCTGCCTGCACCCCATTGTGTTGAGGGGGCTGTCTGAGGGCTGTACTGTGCTTGCTGCCATATCCACTGGAATACAAGCTCCTCAGGGACAGAGACTAAGCCTTGTTCCATCTGTTTCCCCAGCTCCCAGTACAGGGCGTGGGTAAGTGTGGCTGCCAGAGAGAGTGCGCTGCACTGGATGGACCTAGAGCCCTTTGCCGGGGTTAGGGGAAAGGCAGTGCTCACCATGCCCCATAGATGGAAGGCGATGCTCCTCCTGCCACCCTGGCTGCCCACGGATCGGGTCACGGAGGTCTTAGGGGCAGGCAGTGAATGCATTAGGGCCAAAGGCAGTATACAAGTGGGGAGGCACCCAGCTTCCTGCCCACAACCCCCCAACTGCTCCCCACCCCGGGGCCCATCCCAGTGCCCTGTGAGAGCCTGCTGAAGTTGTAGGAACCCTCTGCTGCAGATAACTCCCACATGTGCCTTGCAGGGGCACCGGGCTGGGATTTGGTCAGGGAGCTGGCGGGGGGGGGGGGGGGGGGAGGGAGGGGGGAGGGGGTATTGGTCATGGCCCCCTGGTGGCCCCCTGGTGGCATTTCTACCAGGAGAGAGTTAGAGGCCTATGCCTTCTTGGCAAATGCCAGGCCTCCAGGTGCCTCTCCATGACAGGCCCCTGAACAGGGACACAGAACCCTGGGTGCCCACGAGCCCCCTCACAGGCTAGAGCAGAGGTCCACAGCTAGACAGGGTCCAAAGACAGAAGCAATGGTACAAAGCACCTGAGCCCCGCTCCCCTCTTCTCCTCCCTGGCCATACTTCAGGGAGGAACAGCCTCAGCACGCAGGAGCCAGACCTGGAGCCTGAGGGGTGGGAGGGCAGACAGCCATGGATATTAGCAGCCTGCTTTTCCCTGAACTGGGGGCAGGGGAGCCCCAGGCCCTGCAGGGGGGAGACTTCAGCCCTAGTGAGTGAAGAAGTGGGGAGTATCAGCCCTGTTTTCGTGGACTCTTAAGGCCCGCTGAGGACAGGAGAGCCAGCGCCAGGGTCTGGAGAGGTGGTTAACGGTGCAGACTCTGGAAGCAGCTCCCATGCTGGGACAAAGTCCCTCAGCTCTTCCTGCCTCACTCTTCCCCTCTGTAGAATGGACTGTCTTGTTCAGTTGCTGAGGGGATGAAGTTAGATTGATCCATATAACGTGTTTAGAACATTACTCACCGTGGTAAGCACTTGTGGTTACTACCTGCCAGGTTCAGGCTCTAGAAATTCAGAAAAGGGAGTAGCCATCCCTTCTAGCCAAGGTAGGTGGGAAAAGGTTTTGTCAGGTGGGAACAGCTTTTGATCCATTCTCTAGAGAATGGGTCAGCAGACACAGGGTAAGGGCACCTCCGTCAGAGACAAGACAGAGAACCTCTGTCCTTCCCCGAAGCTGTGAGGCTGCAGCAAGTGGACACATGTAGAGGGGAGCTGTGCTGAGGCTGGAGGGCAATGGGGTCGGGCCTCAGGGGACCTTGACCACCAAGCTCGGTTAACACAGCCCCCCAATCACCAGGCATCTCTGTGCGCCCTTCCTCATCCTCCCTACCCCAGCCTCGTGCCCACTTTGCTTCCTGGGACCCCATGGAAGAAGGACTGCCCCTAGCCCCACAAAGAACCCTGGTTTCCACATAGTGGCTCTCTGCTATGTCTCACCAGACTTAAAGAGGTGGGGGCTCCTCAGCACCATTTTATAGATAAAGCACGGGAGACCCCGCAGGTCCCACTAGGGCTTCAAGGAGCAGGCTGAACTCCTCGGGTATGTTTCCCTTCCCTCTCAGTGTCCCCCTCTTGCTCTATGTACAGTGAGGACCCCAAAAGAGCCCACTCGGTGCCCCTCCTGCCTCGCGCCAGAGCAGGGCTGGAAGACAGCCTCGTCTGGGGCCTGGCTGAGCACAGACGGTGGCTCCGCGTGGTGCATTATTGATGGGGCTTCTAATTGTACGTTTCCCAAAGTCTACAGGCCTTTGATGAAAAATTCATGGCACGCCCGAGGATGGGAGCAGACTCGATCGATTGGCAGTGCAGCGGGCGCAGGAGCGCGGGGCCCCTGTCAGCGAGGGGCAGTGGAAGACCGGGCGGGGAGGGGCACGAGTCTGGCTGTGCCTGTATCCCAGGCTTCTGGCCCAGGGTCTTGGGATGGGAGGGGCACACACAGCAGAAGGCGGAGCCCATTTTCCCGATGGGGAAGCTAAGGGGCAGGATCAGGAAGGCCCACATCTGGGATGCCATCTAGGGGGCTGCTGCCATCCAGAGAGGAAGGCATCTCTATCACGAGTCTCATGTTCATTTCCCTAGAGGAATGTTAGACCCTCCATTGCCCCCATGAGTCACACAGAGGAGGGAGTAACATTTCCAGAGCCACTCACGTGCCAGGCATTCTGCTTGGAGCTTTATACCAACAATCTCATTACCCCAACAGCTCTGGGATATGAGCGTGGTCATGCTCTCCATCTTACAGGACAGGACACTGAGGCTCAGAGAGACCAGTGACTGTTCTGTCCACTGTCACACAGACAGTCAGCAGGAGAGCAAGGACTCGCAGCCAGCACTGAGCAAACTCACGGCCCGCAGCCTGTCCCCAGCTTCTGGCCAGCTCAAATGTGAGCCAGGGAGCAATGTGGGGTTAGTCCTGTCCAGCTCCCCTGCCCCATCCTTATTATGCAGAGGAAGAAACCCCAGTCAGAAAAAGTGAGCTCTCCTAGGTCTCCAAGTGAATTCAGTGAAATATTAGAGCTGCAAATGAGGAGAGTAGGGCTCCCCTGCAACACAGACAAAGGCCAGAGCGCCGTCCCCCATGCAGTCCTGAGCATTCACCAGCCAGAGCCAGGCGTGCCTTAGGGGTGGGGCTTTTGGAACAGGTCGAGCTGTCTGTCCTGGAACTGACCAGTCAATCAGGGATTATTATTATTATGCCATTAGAGACCCCCAACATTCATCCACCTGTTCATTATACAGGTGAACAACTATTTATGGAGTCCCAGCTCTGTGCAGGCACCTTGCTCAGTGCCGATGGGGGTGCCCATCAGGAAAGGCTTTGGGACCAAGCTTGCCTGGGACAGACTTAGTTGAGAAAAAGGCAGACAGACCCCTCCATGCCCTAGGAGGGGGTCTCTGTGTTGCAGGCCCAGGACAGTTGTGGGGACAGAGCCAGGAGTGCAGTTTCCAGGCTCTCGCCCTCACATGGAAAGGTGCTCACTCAGGTCATAAATGGCCATCAACTGTGACTGGATGGCCGTCAGCTGTGGCTAGTTGGCCGTCAGCTGTAACCAGTGAGCCACTGGCCACTAATATAACTGCTGTGGCTACGCTAGCAGAAAATGGGGGCTAGCAAGAAGGTGGTGGCTGAGCTGGCAAGCGCGGATTGCAGCTAGCACGGTGGAGTGTAAATTGTGGATTCTGTGGCTCCTGCCTCCTGTGTCTCCAACCCAGTCACCAGTGAGACCATAGTGGTGTGACTCCCTTATCTGTGGCTCTGTGGGTGTTCCTTTTTGGCCTCACCATATCCTGCGTTCTTATGTGGGGAGCGGGACCAGAGACCCTGCGTGACTCCCTGCATGACAACGGTTAAAGCAGATGGACCCGCCTTAGTGACCAAGGCCGTTTCTAGGTGGTGGGCTGCCTTGTTTGGGTTTGTTTTCCCTTTGCTTCCCAGTGAGTTCCTTTGGAAAACATCCACCCATGTCTGCACTGAAGTAAAGGGAAAGGAATTCGTTCAGACCATCAGGAAAGCAGAGGCCCAGGGGCAGGCGTGGGAGGAGCCAGGCTGCTGAAGGGGCATTGCTGAGGGGGTAAGGGGTGATGGAGGAGAAGAGGAAGGGGACAGTGAGGGGCAGAAATAAGGGGTAACGGAGGGGGAGGGGGAACTTGAGGGGGAAGGCAAGGCAGAGGGGGAGGAGGGGTGACAAGGGGCAGAGAAAGTGGAGATGGAAGGGGACTGAGGTGCAGCTAGAGGGCAGGGCAAGAGAGGAAGGGTGCTGACTGAGCGGGGGTGGGGGAGACAGAAGGCCACAGCCCTGCAGGGCATAGGTCCCTTTCCTGGAGCCCCCTCAGGCCCTGCATCTCCTTAGAGTTCCCTGGCCAAGAAATGAGTGCAGCCTGATTTCAGCCACCCCACCCAGATACCCCCCACCCTGGTACAAAGAGGAAGTGTTCCCATGGGCCTGCCTGCTTCCAGCTCAGGGCTGGGCTCCGTCACCAGGCAGGTACTTGTTGTAGCAACAGTCTCTGGAGAGCCATCCCGGGGAACAGGACTGCTGACAGAAAGAATGGGGGAGCCAGAGGCCCCAGGCCCCCTTGACAGCTGCTCTGTAAGTCTGCCCCGACACCCACTGGGTCTGAAATGATGGGTTTGCTCACCTAGCAGGCAGGTGTGTTCGGGGGTGTTGCCTGCCAACCAGTAGAGGTGTTCCCAGAGCAAGGTGGAGAGAAGGACAAGAAGATCAGGCCTGTGGCCATTGGCCCCAGGTGCCATGGTACCAGGGCAGCCCTCTGTGGCACTTACAGCCCCTGCCCGGACCCCCTGAGCCCACACACAGGCACCCAGAAGGGAAGAGAGAGGGGCTTCTGGGAAAATCCCTGAAAGTGGCCCTTGTCTCCTGCTAACCCAGTCCGGCTCTAACCTCTGCGAGGCCCAGCTCTATATTCCAGAAAGGGGCTGTGCCGGGGCCAGCCTGGGGACTCAGACCGGAAGGGCTTGATGGCAGTGCAGGCTCACACCGACTGGGAGGCAGGGGGATGAGGCAGATGGGGACATCCCCGGGCAGGTACATCACACCCAGGCCAGAGGGCTGGCAGTGCCTGGTTTAGTGACAACAACCTTCTCATTCGAACCCCAATTGCCAAAGCATTTGCTTTTCCTCTGTGGCAAGAACCCCAGAGCACACCCCAACAGAGATCAGCACTCCAGCTTGCAGATGAAGAAGCAAAGAGTGGGCAAGGGCCTTGCTTAGGGTCTCACAGCACATGTCAGCAGAGGCTGGGTCAGAACCAAGGTTCTGGACTCCAGCCAGGGCTGGACACCTCACAGGCGCATTCAGAGCAGCAAAGCTCTAACCGGGCGACTCTGGCTGGGGATGACCAGTGTGGGGGTAAGGTTCTTTATGGGAGAGTAAGCAGGGCCTGTGAGACCAGGGCTGGGGTCTGTCCCCTCACCAGTCCCGAGTGACTGGCCTATACTTCCTTGAGCTGGGGCAAGGGCCAGCTCCAAGTTGAATCCAGGAGAGGCAGGACACTGAGCCACAAACCCGAGGAGGAGTGACTGATGGCTGGGCTTGGGGTGGCCCAGGGGGTCTTCCTGGAGGAGGAGGGCCCAGAGTGGAGCCTTGAAGGTCCAGCAGGGTTCTGGAAGGCCTGGAAGGAGAACAGAATGGCAAGACAGAATATCTTCCGGGAAGCCCCTCCCCCAAGCCAGTCCTATCCCCAGCCCCATTGTCCAGGCACAGCCCAATTAGCAGTCCTGGCTCCTGCAGGGGCCAATTAGGCCGGCACTGGGGTCAGTGGCCAAGGTCTCACCACCCCTTGGTGCTTTACGTTCACATTCACCAGGCTAAGTACAAAAGCTTGCTAGGCACCTTCTCTGCTGCAGCAGAAAGGAAAAGAAAGAACAGAAGAAAGGGAAATTCACTCCTTTTGTTTCTTTGCTATAACCTTGGGCTGAACCAAAGCAACTGCCTCCCCCTCAGGAAGACTGTTTTAAATAGCAATTTGCACAGATTTGCTTGCGGTTGGTAGGCTCATGACATTCAGGGGGACCCTGGAGCAGGGATGGGGTGAGCCGGGCCCTGGCTCTAGGACCTCTGTGGCTCTGGACTGCCTTCAGGGCAGAAGCAGAGCTCTTGGGCTTGGCCTCACGAGCAATGGCTGGTGATGCAGTCAGCCTCCTGCACCACAGTTCCTCCAGGCTCCCACCACAGAGACCGCCCGTCCTCTGCCTGTTCTCTGCCGTGCCCTGGCCTGCAGTGTAACCTCTCTTGCTCCGATATGCCCTTGTCCTTATTATCTGACCTCTGGACGGCCAGCCCTGGGCCTCATCCCCTACTGGCAGTGGTGCTCACAGGCCTCCCCAGCCTGCCCTCTGGTGGTGATGAGGAAGACAAAGACAGAGACAGAGAGAGAGGGGGTGGGGAGAGGGAGGGGGGGAGGGAGGGAGGGGGGAGGGAGAGAGGGGGGAGGGGGGGAGGGGGAGAGAGAGAGAGAGAGAGAGAGAGAGAGAGAGAAGAACATGTATGAGGAAAAGGACAAAGTTTGTTCTCACGACCGAGGGGTTCTGTTGTCACACTGTCCCAGGCAGGCTGGAAGGGAGCTGGGCTGGGTGGGCAGTGGCCACGGGCAGAGGGGCCGTGGATGCAGGGGTGTCAGGCTGGGTGTACCTGGGAGCAAGGGGCTACTAGCTCTCGGGAGCCTTCCCCCCAGGAAAGACCCGTTCTCTTTCACCAGATCTTTAGCACAACCCCCATCCCCTCCCAGGCTTCCCCCGCCCTGACACAGCCCCCTACTCAGAGCTCAGATCTAGGGAACTGGGGGAGGCCACACCACTTTGCATAAGCTGAATGTTTCCGTTTTCAAGAAATGTGGTTAATTCCTGTTAACAGTATTAGATAACTTAGATTAGCCACAAGGGGTCTCTGGAACATTCTGAGGGACCTGTACTCAAATGATGGCAAATCTGGCAAGAGAAAGATCATTCCTGGAATAGTCTGGTTGGCCCTACTTCCTCAACTCAGGAGACAACCAGAAGCTGCAGAGAGGAGGGGCAGCCCTTCCTCCCTGTTAGGATGTCCTGGGAGCTGGAGGGAAAGAAAGTGTGCAGGTGTCCCTGCTGGGATGGGGGTGCCGGACTGGGATAGGTCAGGGATGGCTTCTTGGCAGAGGTAGGTGAGGCTTTGAAGATAGAAAGAGGCCCAGGCTGACCCCTGAGCAGAGTGACCAGAGCTAACTTCTGAAAGGGGGTCTATTGCTGGGATGGACTGCCTTGGAATTCAGTTGGAAGTTTATCATGAGGACATGTGGGAGCCACTGAAGGGCTCTGGGAGGCCAGAGAGGCTCTTCCAGTTATCTGCTGCAGCATAACAAATCACCCCGAAACGGTGTGGCTCAGGGTGATCGTGTTTTCCTTGATTATCCTAGCTTGCAGTTCTGTGGATCAGGAGCTCAGCCGAGGCACAGCAGGCACGTCTGGTCTCCATTGCAGCGGGAGCCTGGGTCTCCAGCTGGGCTGGCCCACCTGGCGGGGGCTGCAGCTGCTGGGGCTCAGTGGACACGACTGCCCCCCACGCTGTGGCGTTGGGCTTCCTCGCAGCATGGCAGTCTCAGGGTAGGGCACTTGTATCAGGGGAACAGCCAGTGTTCCCGGAGGAAAGGCGGCAGCTGCAAGGCTTCTGATGACCTGGCCCAGAAGTCCCCGAACATTGCAACGCTGCGTTCTACGAGTCTCAAGGGGAATTAGACCCCACTTCCCGCCTCTCAGTGAGAGAGTAGTGCAGCTTTTTTTTAATATGAATTTTATTGGGGACTATTGGGGAACAGTGTGTTTCTCCAGGGCCCTTCAGCTCCAAGTCGCTGTCCTTCAATCTAGTTGTGGAGGGCGCAGCTCAGCTCCAAGTCCAGTTGCCGTTTTCAATCTAGTTGCAGGGGGCACAGCCCAGCATCCCATGTGGGAATTGAACCAATACTTGTTGCTGAGAGCTCATGGTCTTACCAACTGAGCCATCCCGCCGCCCCTCCGGAGGCTCAGCAGCAGCTCACTGTCCTCAGTCTAGCTGTGGAGGGCGCAGTTTACTGGCCCAGGTGGGAATCGAACCAGCAACTGTTGTTCAAAGCTCGCACTCTAACCAACTGAGCTATCTGGCCGCCCCAGTGCAGCTTTTCAGGCATCTTTTCTTATCTACCAGAAAGGAAGGCTGTGTTTTGAGGCAGCACAAAGAAAGCCCTCTATATGAGAGGCGGAGAAGAAGGAGGCCTGCTTAAAGGAGGAGCCTATACAGATCTCAGCAGTTAGCCAGGAACAGTGGGAGGGGCCTGCCCACTCTGGGAGGGGCCTGGGCACTTCCTGCAATCAGGGGATGCTCCCTGAGTGGAAGAAATCCCTGGGGGAGGGTGGATACATTACATTATTAGAAGTCTTCTCAGGGGCAGAAGGGTGTCCTGAATAGAGCTGGCCCCTCTTTGCCTTGGGTAAGGGCCCAGGGGACCAGGAAACAGGCCTAGCCAGGCCCAGGGAGACAGGGATCTTTCTATTCCTGATCAGAAAGGCAGCCCCTCTGGGCCCTAAGAGCACCTCCCTGTCTGAAGGGTATGGGATGGACCTGCGTGATGTGTGTACCTCCTCTCCCCCCCCCCACAGAAATGGCCCCAGTCCCTGTCTCCTTGGAGACAGTAGCTCCTAGCCCCCCCAGGCTTGTCTGTGTGGGCTGATAGCAGCACACACCCTCACCAACGCCCGGAGAGACCCAAGTGCAACAGCTCTGCCCCTGGCAGTGGGGCGACTTTAAACACATCACCCAACACTTCCACTCTGGCCTCAGCTTCCTCCTTGGGGATCTGGGAATGAAAAGGCCTCCCTGCAGATTCATTGCTCAGGTTAGAGACAAAGTGGACAAAGGGCCTGGCCAATAGTGGGCATTCAGTAAAGGAAGGGACCCCTGCTGTTATTAGGGACCCTACAGGCCCTACCCTGGCTGGGTGTCCACACTGTGTTTTCCCAAGTGAGTCAAAGAATTTTGTCTGATTTGCAAAGATTTAGGTGTGTGTGTGTGTGTGTGTGTGTGTGTGTGTGTGTGTGTGTGTATTATTCTCTAAACTGTATCCAAGACCCTCTCAACTGTCCTTGTGCACAAAGGTGGGCCTCAAAGTGTCTGAAGCTGTGCAGGTGTCACTTCAGATGAGATCATTTCGGTGCCTTGAAATGGCTATTCAACCAAGCAGCTCATGGCAGAGGCCCTAGTTGAGGTTCAGGATTTGCTGTGTGACCTCGGGCAAGTCACTGCACCTCTCTGGACTCCATAGGTGGTTCTCAACAGAAGGGACCCATCAAAACCTCAGAGCTGGGAGTTTGGGGTCAGGAGGTGTAGGAAGGCAGGCTGGACCATCTGGAGGGGAGATATGTTGCCTGGGGCTGGACAGCAAGTCCCCTGTTCATTCCCCTTCCATTGTCAAGAGCGGTGAGGCTCTCCTGTTCATGCCCCGTTTCTTGTCGAGAGCAGTGAGGCTCCCAACTCCGGTCTCATTCCTGCTACAGGCTGAAGATGGAGCTTCTGTGGGAGGGAGCTGCCCTCTGCTGGCTGTAAAGGCAAACCACATAGCAGGTAGCCTGGGCCTGCCGGCAACCTATCCTCGGAACCTGGGGACCCAGCAAAGGACGGAAGGGCGTGCATCAGGCCCAATAAACCGGCTGCCCTGGTTCAGCCTCGCTTCCCACCCACTCCACCCGCTGGAGCCCTGCCACCCACGCGGCCTCAGATCCCGACCTGCCCAGGGCCTCCTTCCTTTCTCTAGGAGAGTGAAGCCCCTCCCCACCCGTCCCACCCACCTGCTCCAGCCCCACCCTCCCTACATACCCCTCGCCACCAGTCTCCTGGAAAACCCTCTCCCTCCACCCCACGCCTCTCCTCCACTCTGTGTCCCCAGCTGCCTCCACCCCTTCACAACATCACTGTCTCCCTCAGTCCCTTCTCTCCTGCACCCTGGCACCCAGAGCACTGGCCAAAGTCACAGGGCCACCTCCTCACACCCAGAGGCTCTCTCCCAAGATTTGAATGCTATTAAGCCTTCTCTCCTTTTGTCTTAATTTTTTTTTTAGTTTTTCAATTACAGTTGACATCCGATATTATGTCATATAAATGTACAACATAGTGATTAGACATGTACATAACTTATGAAGTGATCACCACAATAAGTCTAGTCCCCATCTGACACCATCCATAGTTAGTTACAATATTATTGACCATATTCCCTGTGCTGTACTTTATATTCCTGTGACTGTTTTTATCACTGGCAATTCACACTTCTTAATCCCTTCACTTTTTTCACCGGTCCCTAACCCCCTCCCATCTGGCAACCATCAATTTATTCTCTGTATCTATGAACTTGTTTCTGTTTTGTTTGTTTATTTTTAGATTTCATATATGAGTGAAGTCATATTTGACTTTGTATTTGTCTTTCTCTGTCTGACTTATTTCACTTAGCATAATACTCTCTAGGTTTAGCCCTCTTGTCACAAATGGCAAGATTTCATTCTTTATGGCTGAGTAATATTCCATCACACAGACACACACACAGACAATTAAGTTCACCAACTTGTTGCAATGATGTTGCTAACCTTTTTTTGATATCAGAGGGATGATTCATTATGAATTTGCACCAACTGGACAAAGAGCTAACCAAGTTTACTATTTGGAAGTGCTGAAAAGGCTGCATGAAAAAGTTAGACCTGAACATTTCACCAACAATTCATGGCCCTTACATCACGACAAAGCACCAGCTCACACGGCACTGTCTGTGAGGGAGGTTTTAGCCAGTAAACTAATAACTGCATTGGAACACCCTCCCTACTCACCTGACCTGGCCCCCAATGACGTCTTTCTTTACCCGAAGCTAAAGGAAATATTGAAAGGAAGACACTGATGACATTCAGGACACCAAGGGTAATACGATGACAGCTCTGCTGGCCATTCCAGAAAAAGAGTTCCAAGATTGCTTTGAAGGGTGGACTAGGCACTGGCGTCAGTGCACAGCTTCCCCAGGGGAGGACTTCAAAGGTGACCGTAGTGATATTCAGCGGTGAGGTGTGTAGCACTTTTTCTAGGATGAGTTCGCGATCTTAACTGTCAGAACTTAATCATCAGTACTCATCTTCATCCACCCATCGATGGGTGCTTAGGTTGCTTCCATGTCTTGGCTATTGTAAATAGTGCTGCAGTGAACATAGGGGTGCATATAGCTTTTTAAATTAGTATTTTGGATTTCTTGGGGTAAATACCCAGCAGTGGAGTTGTTGGGTCATATGGTAGTTCCATTTTTAAGTTTTTGAGGAATCTGCATACTGTTTTCCACAGTGGCTGCACCAACCTGCAATCCCACCAACAGTGCACAAGGGTTTCCTTTTCTCCACATCCTGCCAAACCTTATTTGTTGATTTATTGATGACAGCCATTCTGACAGGAGTGAAGTGATCGCGTTGTGGTTTTGATTTGCATCTCCATGTGATTTGCATGATGGTTAGTGACATTGAGCATCTTTTCATATGTCTAGTGGTCATTGCATGTCCTTTTTGGAGAAATGTCTGTTCAGGTCCTCTGCCCATTTTTAGTAAAAGGCGAAAGATTTATATGATCTGAAGAGAAACCAGAGTATCCTCTGCCCATTTTTTTTTAATTAAATTTATTGGGGTGACAATTGTTAGTAAATTTACATAGATTTCAGGTGTACAATTCTGTATTACATCGTCTATAAATCCCATTGCGTGTTCACCACCCAGAGTCAGTTCTCCTTCCATCACCATATATTTGATCCCCTTTACCCTCATCACCCACCCCCCACCCCCTTACCCTCTGGTAACCACTAAATTATTGTCTGTGTCTATGAGTTTTTGTTTCTCATTTGTTTGTCTTGTTCTTTTTGGTTTATATACCACATATCAGTGAAATCATAGGGTTCTCTGCTTTTTCTGTCTGACTTATTTCACTTAGCATTATTCTCTCGAGATCCATCCATGTTGTCACAAATGCTCCTATATCATCTTTCCTTAACGCCGAATAGTATTCCATTGTGTATATGTACCACAACTTCTTTATCCATTCATCTATCGAAGGACATTTTGGTTGTTTCCATGTCTTGGCCACCGTAAACAAAGCTGCAATGAACATTGGAGTACAAGTGTCTCTATAGAGAAATGCTTTTATATTTTTTGGGTAGATACCCAGGAGAGCGATTGCTGGGTCATATGGTAATTCTATTCGTAATTTCTTGAGGAACCTTCACACTGCCTTCCATAGCGGCTGCACCAGTCTGCATTCCCACCAACAGTGTATGAGAGTTCCTTTTTCTCCACAGCCTCTCCAACACTTGTTACTATTTGTTTTGTTGATGAAAGCCATTCTGACTGGGGTGAGGTGATATCTCATTGTGGTTTTCATTTGCATTTCTCTGATGATTAGCGATGTTGAGCATTTTTTCATATGTCTATTTGCCATTTGTATGTCCTCTTTGGAGAGATGTCTCTTCAGATCCTCTGTCCATTTTTCAATTGGGTTGTTTGTTTTTTTGTTGTTGAGTTTCATGAGTTCCTTGTATATTTTGGATATTAGCCCCTTATCAGAGGAACTGTTTGCGAAAATCTTCTCCCATTCAGTTGGTTGCCTCATTATTTTGTCAATAGTTTCTTTTGCTGTGCAGAAGCTTTTCAGTTTCATATAATCCCATTTGTTTATTTTAGTTTTTACTTCCATTGCCTTTGGAGTCAAATTCATAAAATGCTCTTTGAACCCAAGGTCTATAAGTTTAGTACCTATGTTTTCTTCAATGCAGTTTATTGTGTCAGGTCTTATGCTTAAGTCTTTGATCCATTTTGAATTAATTTTGGTACATGGTGACAGATAGCAGTCCAGTTTCATTCTTTTGCATGTAGCTATCCAATTCTGCCAGCACCATTTATTGAAGAGGCTGTCTTTCCTCCATTGTATGTTTTTAGCTTCTTTGTCAAAAATTATCTGTCCATATTTATGTGGTTTTATTTCTGGGTTCTCAATTCTATTCCATTGGTCTATGTGTCTGTTTTTCCGCCAATACCAAGCTGTTTTGATTATTGTAGCCCTGTAGTACAAGGAAAAATCAGGGAGTGTGATACCTCCAGTATTGTTCTTTTTTTTTAATATTGCTTTGGCTATTCGGGGTCTTTTGTGGTTCCAAACAAATCTGATGATTTTTTGTTCTATTTCTTTAAAAAATGCCATTGGGATTTTAATCTCTGCCCATTTTTTAACCAGATTGTTTTTCTGGTGTTGTTGTATGAGTTCCATATGTATTTTGGATATTAACCCCTTATTGGCTGTATTATTAGAGAATATCTTCTTGTGTTCCGTAGGTTGTCTTTTCATTTTATTGATGGTTTCCTTTGCTGTGCAAAAATTTTTAATTTAATGTCCCATTTGTTTATTTTTCTTTTGTTTCCCTTGCCTGAGGAGATGTATCCAAAAGAAACATTACTCAAAAGTTTACTGCCTTTGTTTATTTTTCTTTTGTTTCCCTTGCCTGAGGAGATGTATCCAAAAGAAACATTACTCAAAGTTTACTGCCTTTGTTTTCTTCTAGGAGTTTTATGGTTTCAGGTCTTTAATCCATTTTGAGTTTATTTTTGTATGTCGTGTAAGAAAGTGGTTCAGTTTCATTGTTGTGCATATATCTGTGCAGATTTCCTAGCACTATTTATTGAAGAGCCTGTCTTTACCCTATTGCATATTCTTGCCTCCTTTGTCATAGATTAATTGACCACATAGGCCTGGGATTGTTTCTGGGCTCTCTATTGTGTTCCACTGACCTCTGTGTCTGTTTTTTGTGCCAGTGCCATGCTGTTTTGATTACTATAGCCTTGAAGTATAGTTGGATATCAGATAGTGTGATGCCTCCCACTTTGTTCTTTGTTCTCAAGACTGTTTTGATTATTCTGGGTCTGTGGTTCCATATACATTTTAGGACTATTTGTTTTATTATAGTTCTGTGGAAAATGCCATTGTATTTTGATAAGGGTTGCATTAAATGTGTAGATTGCTTTGGGTAGTATGGACATTTTCATGATATTAATTATTCCTATCCATGAGCATGGTAAATGCTTCCATTTATTTGTATCTTCTTCAGTTTCTTTCTTCAATGTCATAGTTTTCCAAGTACAGACTTTTTTACCTCCTGGGTTAAATTTATTTCTGGCATTTTATTATTTTTGATGCAATTATAAATGGGAGTGTTTTATTAATTTCTCTTTCTGATAGTTTTTTATTGGTATATAAAAATGCAACTTATTTCTGAATATTTATTTTGTATTTTGCTACTTTACTGAATTCATTTATTAGTTCTCATAGTTTTTTTGGTGGAATCTTTAGAGTTCTCTATATGGAGTATCACGCCATCTGCAAATAATGACAGTTTTACTTCTTTCTTCCTAATTTGAATGCCTTTTATTTCTTTTCCTTGCCCGATTGCTGTGGCTAGGCCTTCCAATACTATGTTGAATAACAGTGGTGAAAGTGGACATCCTTGTCTTGTTCCTGATCGCAGAGCAAAAGCTTTCAGCTTTTCACCGTTGAGTTCGTCTACAGACACCCTGGTGCCAGGGTTCAGCTGCCTCTCCTCACAGGCCCTCACTTCACAGTCACCCCTGAGGTGGGACTACTTCCCCTCCCACAGGAGAGGATACTGAGGCTCACAGCACAGCTGCCACTCTTCCAGAGCCAGAGAGGAAGCACTGGTGCAGCAAAAGCTGCCAACACTCAGTGGCAGGGGTTGATTCGAACCTGGGGTCACCTGATGCTTCTCACCTGAGCGCTGGGGTCCTAGTGGGCTGTGAGGCAGTGAGGGGGTGCGGTGGGCACCCCGGGTCAGGCACAGGTGTGCTAGAGGATGTGCTAGCCCAAACAGGCTGGAAACTGGGAAGGGAGAGAGCAGGCAGAGGAGCAGGATGACAACAGGAATCTGAGACATGGTGACCTGTGTGTTCTCAAGGTTGGGCTGTGACGCAGATCATGTCCCTGAGCGGGGGGCCCAGCCCAGGCTGCAGGGATAGGTCAGGCTGCAGCCTCCCAGCCCAGCTGTGCTGCCCAAGGTTGCCGCTTAGCTGTGGGGGTGGGCAAAACTGAGGAGGGAGGGCAGGCCCGCCAGGGTGCCACCTCTCTGAGTCTCATGGACAGAGGGCAGTAGTCAGGGAAGAGAATGAGAGGGGTAAGCCAGGGCAAGGGTCTTTCTCCATTCCCCAGGCAGACCTCACGCTCAGAGAGCAGCCAGGCTGCGGGTGGCTAGGGGCCCGGGGAAGGGCTATAGGCCTCATCTCTGAGGGGTGGAGTCCTGAAGAAGCCATGACCCTTCCTCCAGCAGGGGCCATTGGGGTGAGGCAGGCACCCACTTCATCTGGGCACAGCTTTCTTTGTCTGTCAGAGGGGGGTGTTAAAAACAGAGCTTTGCACACTCCTGGGACTGCTGGGATGAAGAACAATGAAATCCTAGAAAGGATGAGCCCTGAACAAGAAGAGGGGGTGATCAGACCCATGGGGTAGGCTGAGGTGCTGACAGCCTCTTTACCTGGGACTCCTGCCTTGCCCGTGCATGTGTGCACACGTGCACACAGACACTCACACGCACGCACTCTCAGTCCTCATAGGAGTAAACATTGCTTGGTGGACTATAAAATGACAGACTAGACGGTAGGAATGGGGGAGGAGGGTTCTTTGCAGATAGTTCAGTACGAGTGGAGGCGTGAAAGGAGGGATAAGAGTATGTGCTGGAGGAGGAGGCCTGGGCTAGTGTGCATGGGGCGCGGGGCGGTCAGCTTGTGAGAGACCTTGCCTGCCAGGACTGTTTGCCTCTGGTCCAAACCTCAGGAGCTCACTCTGAACAATAGCCGTGAACATCTCAGCCATCCAGCCACACACACATGAGCTCCAGCATACAGCAGTGTTCTTCCTTATCCAGGGCCCCTCTCCCCGCACCCCTACCTTGGACAGGCCCCACTTGAAGGAGAAGCTGGTGAGCCAGCAATGGGATCAGGCTGGTGTATTCAAATCTGAATCTGCTGTTTCCGCCTCGTGCTGGGCCAGGTGGGGCGGGCGCCAGTGAGACGAGGCCACACACCTCTCCTGACACAGGGAGGCCTGGCCACGTCTAGCTCCTTGGGGAGCAGACCGGGGAGCCCCTCCTTCCACCTCTACCCCAAGGCAGCCTTATCCTCAAGGACAAAGGGCAGAACGGGGCCTCAGGACATCAGAGGGACTGTGGGGACAGAGCCAGGAGTGCAGCTTCCAGGCTCTCGGCCTCACGTGGAAAGGTGCTGGCTCGGGTAGTAAATGGCCATCAATTGTGATTGGGTGGCCATCAGCTGTGGCTAGTTGGCCATTAGCTGTAACTAGTTGGCCGTTGGCCACTAATATAACTGCCGTGGCTACGCTAGCAGAAAATGGGGGCTAGCAAGATGGTGGTGGCTGAGCTGGCAAGCGCGGATTGCAGTTAGCAAGTGGGGTTGGTTGTCAGAGAAGTGGACGGCGGGTTGCAGATAGTGTGTCTCCTGCTTCCTGTGTCTCCAACCCAGCCGCCAGCGAGACTATAGTGATATGACTCCCCTACCTATGGCTCCGTGGATGTTCCTTTTTGGCCTCACCATGTCCTGCGTTCTTATGTGGGGAGCGGGAGCTGAGGCCCTGCATGTCACCCTGCATGACACGGACCTTTGCTGACCACCTCCCCCATTGGAGCCCCTTCACTTCCATGGACACATTCAGCTCAAAGTCAAGCCATTGTTCTATCTGGGTAAGGTCCCCAACCTTCCTCAATCGAGTAGGTGCACAGAGCAGTTGGGGAGCCGAGTCTGGGTTCCATTGCTAGCTCCCCGTTAGCAGGCAGCGTGACCTTACTTCACTGAACCACTCTGAATCTCACAGGATGTTCTGAGGCATCGCGTCAGCTCGTGACCAGGATCAGAGGGCCCTGCAGTGAGACCCAGCTGAACCTGCTCGACCCTCCAGGCTAGGACTGCTGGGGCCTCACAGGCTGCAGGGGCGCGAGGGCCTCGGAGCAGCACCCACGGGATCACCCACAGCTGGGCCAGGAAGAACCCACTGTTGCTGGAGCTGGGAGGGTCCCCACAGGAGGGGAACAATGTGAAACCTCCGTGTACTTCACCAAACTACAGCCAAGCTTTCATTTACTTTGTATTCGTTCAATGTTTTTCACTTGTTTATGTGAAGTACAGCACACATGCAGACAATTGCACAAAACCTAAGTGTACTCACTGGGATGAGTCTTTACAAAGTGCACAGTAAGTGCTCAGGGAAGGTCAAAGGCGTGGCGTTGCCGGCACCCCTGCAGCTCGCTGGTGCCTCGAGTCCTCAGCCCCACCTCCCCACGTGGAGCCCGCACCCTGACTTCCAACTTCACTGCTTGAGTTGGCCTGTGTTTGAAGCAAATCTGTATGGAGTCGTGGAGTGGGCATTTTGTGCCCAGCTGTTTGAGAATTTCCTCCCTTTGGTTCCATGGAGCTGGCACTGGCTTGTTTTTGCTGCTGTGTAATATTCCATCGTAGGACCCTCACCATTCTACTGTGATGGGCATTGGTGTTGTTTCCAGTTTGGGACTTTTACAGATAAGGCTGATAGCAATGTCCTGACCTCTGCTTCTGGATGCAGTCACACTTGTGTGTTTACGGGGCATATACTCAGGCTCTGCAGACATTCACCTTTAATAGTAGCTAGTATCCAAGCTGTTCTCCTAAGTGATGAGTGATGGCAGCCAGGAGGAAGAGGAAGGGGTCTGACCTGCTGATAAAGCAGCCTCGGAACAGAAATGGGGTGGGATGAGAACAACTACCTCCAGGCCACGGCTGCCCTGGCAGGGCCCTGAGCCAGCCACCACACGCACTGACTGAGCCCCGCAGCAACCCATGCTTATCCCGTGTGAGGAATCTGAGGCTCAGAACAGGGAAGGGCCTGTCTGCACACACTAAGCAAGTCAGTGGCCAAGCTGGGCTGTGACCGGGGCCTGAGCACAAAGCGGTGTGTGTGTGTGTGTGTGTGTGTGTGTGTGTGTGTGTGTATGCGTGCGCGCGTGCACATGTGTGGTCTGGGCTGGCCCCGAGGTAAGGGCTGTCTGGGGACACCAGATGAGCAGATCTGGGGGAGCCAAGACCTGGAACTCGACTAGGTCGGGTGCTGGGGAGACAGACCGGTTACGGGGAGTCCAGCCAGAAGGCTGGACAGCAGCAGGTGACAAGTGGGGTCTGATGAACCCCTGCTGTCTGGGAGCCCCTCCCCCAAAAGCCAGTGACCACCCTGCAGCAGGTTGGTGGCAGTGGCTGGGAGCAGTTGGCATAAGGCCTAGGTGGGAGTTGGGGGCGGAGCGCTACTTCCAGAGATTTGGGAGCCTGGCTGTCCTAGGAGCCTCCAGCCCACGTGCAAGCCCCCACAGCCTCAGCAAGGCCAAGGCACCAGGGCTTAGCACGCTCCCGCTGGCCTCACTGCTCCTGCCCGAGCCAGCGCCCACCTCCTCCCCCTCCACGGACTATTCTGCCTTCACATTTTGTGTCCCTCTTATAGCTTGCACTGTTTAGATTTAAGAAACACCCTTTACAAAACTTTTCCTAAATAACAGGAGGGAATTTCTGATTATGAGACAAATGCATGTAAATACTCGTATGGCCTGTTAATTCTCCTACGCATACCTGAGGACAGCATGAATTTTCCCCCAGATTCAGATCCCATTGATAATTCTTTTTAGTAGCCTGTTTTATCACGTCTCAACATACTGTGATGTCTCCAGGTACGGGGGCATCGTGGCAGGAATGCACAGTGCCTGGGGACAGACTCAAGTGCCAGCAGGCCTGGCTTTCAGACCCTGGCTCTGCCACTCAGTTTCATGACTGAGCAGGTTCCTCACCTCTCTGGGCCTCGGTTCCTTGTTGGTAGCATGAGGATGACCATAGTACCGGCCTTCTCAGGCTTGTTGTGAGGGTAAATGAGGGAAGCCCCCTCCTGACCTGGAACATTGTAGGTGCTCAGTGAACACCAAGTACTAGGACTATCGTTACTCTTAACCTAGTGACAGAGCCTGGCACCCTGGCCCACCTCACACCCCAGATCCTGTAGCTGGATCCCAACCCTGGGTCGTTACTTGGCTCTCTCCAGCCAACTTTGTGCCCCTTCCTGCCCTCTGGGCTGGTTGGGAAAGGGGGCACCGGGTCCCTGGGGTTTGCTCCCAAGTGCCATTCAGTGGAGTTTCTGAGAGGTTCTTCCCCGGGTTCTCAGTGACATGAGGAAGAAGAGGGGTTAGAAAAGTGGAAAAGGAGCAGGAAAAGGCAGAGACGTGGCCCTAGAAACCTGGCTCCAGGTCCTTTCAGACCTGGCTTTCAGACCCTCTCTCACAGGCTTCCTAAGCTGGTATTTGAGCCCTGAGTCCCCCCAGTTGTCATGAGAGGAAAAAACATGGCCCTGGCAGAGAACCTTAGTGTGCCATCTCACATGGCCAGGAGGGGTGCAGACCAAGTCATATCCACGCTTCTGAGGAACTGCTAAGACTTGAGGGCGTAGCTTAGGGTTCATTCTGTTCGTTGGCCTTTGGGGGTGACCCATGGATTTCTCAGTGTGGGTGCAGATATGACCTGGGGGCTCAACTCTGAGTGCTGGCATCCACAGGAGACGAACAACTACCGGCGGGCCATGAAGAAGATGGCCAAGGATATCCTGTCGCTGCGGAAACAGGCCAGCATCCTGGAGGCAGAGAACCGCATGCTGATGAGCCACATGACCCAGGGGGAGATGGACGAGGGGCAGGACAGCGCCAACAACATGCAGAAGCTGGGTGAGGGCACACAGGCACCCGCCTGAGCCCTGGCTCTGGATTTTGGCACTGGGTGGCGGGAAACTTTTCCCAGACGGGCATGCTACTGGACAGAACCTGGTAGGAGCTGGCTGGGCCCTCTCCAGAGTGGGAAATGGAGAATCCAGTCCTGTCTCAAGTCCCAGGGCTGAGCCAGACCTGCCCCTATCCCCCAGCTATATGATATGAGCTGGAGGTGCCTTCTGCCTGAGCCAGCTCACCCTGCCCCCACCAGTGTCCATGAAGCAGAAACTGCTGCTGAGTGAGCTGGACATGAAGCAACTGAGGGACCAGGTGCAGCTTCTGCAGAATGAGCTGATTCGAGTGAGCTGGGGCTTGGGGGCAGTGGGCATGGGGAGCCGAGGGAAGGGAGCTGGGGTGAGGGTGTGCGGAGAAGTGTCAGGGGGTAGAAAGGAGAGGGGCCTCGAGGGGGCGGGCCGCACAGGACTCAGCAGAGGAGCCTAGCGGAGCAGACCCTCTAGGCCAACAGTAACACCCGTACCCCTTCTCTCTCCTGTCCCCCCGCCTCCCCCACACCAGAAGAATGATCGAGAGAAGGAGCTGCTTCTCCTGTACCAAGCTCAGCAGCCACAGGCTGCACTGCTGAAGAGGTACCAGGAAAAGCTGCAGAAGATGAAGGCGCTGGAGGAGACCGTGCAGCAGCAGGAGAAGGCAGGGGCCAGGCCGCCAGGGTTGAGCCACAGAGGGGAGGTGTGGCGCCCCCAGCCCAGCCCAGCCTCTGTGCTCTGCCCTCCAGGTGATCGAGAAGATGGAGCGGGTGCTGAAGGACAAGCTTCAGGAGAGGAACGAGCCCCTGCTGAACAGGCTGCAGGGAAAGCCCCGTGTGGGTGAGGCTGCTCCCCTGCGCTTTTCCCTCCAGGAGGTCCTGCCTTCCTGGAGCTTCCCAGTTCCAGGCACACCTTCCAGTCGGAGCAGAGTGTCGTACTCCTCTATCATTCAGGCTCTGAGCTCTTCCAGAGGTCCTGTGCGCTTCCTTCTGTTCCCAGGGGGCCCCGCAGGACACGGGACAGTGTATGAGCCACACTAGAACGAGGTAGGCCCTGCAGACTAGAGCAAGCAGAAAGGGCTACCGAGGGAATTCCCGACTTCTAAACTCTAGGCCCTTCAGATGATTTCCTCATCTCCTATACCTGTAAGAGTCTGCTTCTACAAAACAAACACCCACAGAACACTTTCGTTAAATCAATGGTTTGTTTTCTCCATTGATATGAGAGCTGCCATTCAGAGGTGGCTGCCTCAAGCAGGAGAGAACCAGTCACACCACGTCAGGCCGGCCCAGGCAGAGGATTTCCCCGAGCCCATCGGTGCAGCTCACCAGGGAGCCCTGCGTGCCCACCTGCACTCAGCCTTCACTGCGTGGGCTGGGGGTGGGCGGGGAGTTTCTGAAGGCCTTTAGGAAACAATGAAAGTAGGGGCCACCTTTCAAAAACCCTGAGATCATCCAGGAGTGGACTGAGAGACAAGAAGGCAACCTGGGGAGGGGAGGAGAATCAGCCAGGGCAAAGGCCCACGGAGTGACCATGCCAAGAGCAGAGAAGGGAGGAAAGAGAGAGATGAAGAGCTGCAACACCCAGAGCAAATGGCCAGGGAACGGTTAGGAGCGCACTGAGCTCAGATGCTAAAGAGCCAAGAACAATGGCCTGAGTTGTGTGGACCTGATCCTGCTGGCAGTGCGGAGCCAGTGAAGGTTTGGGAGTACAGGAGGGGTGGAATGGAGTAAAATGCTGGGGCAGCTCAGGCCAGGGACGTGCAGGCAGGAGAGCCCATCTCACAAACATCTGTGGCCATTCTGCAGCCTTCCCCATGCTCTCAGCCTCTGGCCTTCCTCCGGGTCCTACAGGAGAGAACCAGTCTATGGACCTTTACTCAGTGCTGCTGGCAGAGAACTCGAGGCTGCGGGCAGAGCTGGATAAGAGCCGCCACCAGTCGGCCCCCATCATTCTGCAGCAACAGGCCCTACCGGTAAGAGCCGTTGGCACAGGCGTGGCCTGGCCCTGCCCATGCAGGTCCCCTGGTGCGCAGCCATTACTCAGCACCATCCAAGTTGAAGACCATGACCAGGAGCCAGGCTTCTCAGCGTCTCCACTGTGCCCGGCGTCTACTGGAGTGCCAGCTCTCAGGCCTTGCTCTTTCTTCTGGGAAACACACATGGGTCCAAAAGCTTCACCTTGACCCTTATCTGGCGTCCTGGGAGAAAGCAAGCCCCTAATTTGTCTTTGACCCCTGACCCTTGGCTGGCCTGCACTTGTACTCTACACAGGCCTCTCAGAAACTCTAATCTGGAGCATTTCCTGGGAATAGTACAGCCTTAGAGAGCCCTTTTCCCCCATCCCAGGTGGAACCCGGGGAGTTGGGAGCAGGAGAGCTGGCAGAGAAGCTGCGTAAAACAGATGGCCCAGGCCATTCCAGGTGCACAGAAACCCAGCCTGTACAGGTGGCTGCCCTAGGCCCCAGGCATGCCTTGGCCCTGTTCCACTTCTGAGGCTGCTACAGGTGCCCCTGGTTTATGCAAACCCAAAGACCGGACATTTGGAATTACTGAAGAGGTGTGGCCCAGGGCACAGGAGAGTTTTTCTGTACATCTAAGGACTTAAAGCAGGTTAGTTCTGTTTAAAAGCACACCTAATGCATGGACATGCAGGTAAAGTGCCGGGGACCGTGGGAGCCCTTGCTTCACTTTACAAAAAGACTCCCAGTTCAAGACTCCTTTCTGTGCACTAACAGGCACTTGCTTGTGCATTTTACATTTAAAAGTTCATGTGCAAAAACTTCACATACCCCAACTCTGTGGAAAACAACTGTGAAAAACAGCACATGCCATGTCAGGTCTGAACTTCAGGAAGAGGGTTCAGCCCTGGGTCTCAGGCTCTGCACTGGGAGCGGAGTTTGGAACTTAGACCTGGCTTATTCCTCCCTCAGCAGCTCCTGGACTTCTGAGCTCACTAGGCCACAGCACACAACTGGGGCTATATGTGAGTTTCTCCTTTGCCCACAGGATCTCCTTGCCAATACTTCAGACAAGTTTAATCTCCTGGCTAAGCTGGAACGAGCTCAGAGCCGAATCCTGTCCCTGGAAAGCCAGGTAGGTGAGGCACAGGAAGTGGTCAGACTGGGCGGGTTCACAGCTCAAGGTCGGGGCTGAGCGTGTGAGCAGGGTCGGGGCTCAGTGTGAGCAGGGTCGGAGCTCAGTGTGTGAGCAGGGTCGGGGCTCAGTATGTGAGCAGGGTCAGCGTTCAGAGTGTGAGCAGGGTCAGGGCTCAGTGTGAGCAGGGTCGGGGCTCAGTGTGTGAGTAGGGTCGGGGCTCAGTGTGTGATCAGGGTCAGGGCTCAGTCTATGACCACAGGCAAGAATCGGTGTGGATTCAGGGTCGGGGCTCAATTTGTGAGCAGGGTCGGGGCTCAGTGTATGAGCAGAGTCAGGGATCAGTGTGTGAGCAGAGTCGGGGCTCAGTGTGAGCAGGGTCGGGGCTCAGTGTGAGCAGGGTCGGGGCTCAGTGTGAGCAGGGTCAGGGCTCAGTGTGTGAGCAGGATCGGGGCTCAGTGTGTGAGCAGGGTCGGGGCTCAGTGTGAGCAGGATCGGGGCTCAGTGTGTGAGCAGGATCAGGGCTCAGTGTGAGCAGGGTCGGGACTCAGTGTGTGAGCAGGATCAGGGCTCAGTGTGAGCAGGGTCGGGGCTCAGTGTGTGAGCAGGGTCGGGGCTCAGTGTGAGCAGGGTCGGGGCTCAGTGTGTGAGCAGGGTCGGGGCTCAGTGTGAGCAGGGTCGGGGCTCAGTGTGAGCAGGGTCGGGGCTCAGTGTGAGCAGGGTCGGGGCTCAGTGTGTGAGCAGGGTCGGGGCTCAGTGTGAGCAGGGTCGGGGCTCAGTGTGAGCAGGGTCGGGGCTCAGTGTGAGCAGGGTCGGGGCTCAGTGTGTGAGCAGGGTCGGGGCTCAGTGTGAGCAGGGTCGGGGCTCAGTGTGTGAGCAGGGTCGGGGCTCAGTGTGAGCAGGGTCGGGGCTCAGTGTGTGAGCAGGGTCGGGGCTCAGTGTGTGAGCAGGGTCGGGGCTCAGTGTGTGAGCAGGATCGGGGCTCAGTGTGTGAGCAGGGTCGGGGCTCAGTGTGTGAGCAGGGTCGGGGCTCAGTGTGAGCAGGGTCGGGGCTCAGTGTGTGAGCAGGGTCGGGGCTCAGTGTGAGCAGGATCGGGGCTTAGTGTGTGAGCAGGATCGGGGCTCAGTGTGAGCAGGGTCGGGGCTCAGTGTGTGAGCAGGGTCGGGGCTCAGTGTGAGCAGGGTCGGTGCTCAGTGTGAGCAGGGTCGGGGCTCAGTGTGAGCAGGGTCGGGGCTCAGTGTGTGAGCAGGATCGGGGCTCAGTGTGAGCAGGGTCGGGGCTCAGTGTGTGAGCAGGGTCGGGGCTCAGTGTGTGAGCAGGATCAGGGCTCAGTGTGAGCAGGGTTGGGGCTCAGTGTGTGAGCAGGGTCGGGGCTCAGTGTGAGCAGGATCGGGGCTCAGTGTGTGAGCAGGATCGGGGCTCAGTGTGAGCAGGGTCGGGGCTCAGTGTGTGAGCAGGGTCGGGGCTCAGTGTGAGCAGGGTCAGGGCTCAGTGTGAGCAGGGTCGGGGCTCAGTGTGTGAGCAGGGTCGGGGCTCAGTGTGAGCAGGGTCGGGGCTCAGTGTGAGCAGGGTCGGGGCTCAGTGTGAGCAGGGTCGGGGCTCAGTGTGTGAGCAGGATCGGGGCTCAGTGTGTGAGCAGGGTCGGGGCTCAGTGTGTGAGCAGGATCAGGGCTCAGTGTGAGCAGGGTCGGGTCAGTGTGTGAGCAGGGTCGGGGCTCAGTGTGAGCAGGGTCGGGGCTCAGTGTGTGAGCAGGGTCGGGTCAGTGTGTGAGCAGGGTCGGGGCTCAGTGTGTGAGCAGGATCAGGGCTCAGTGTGAGCAGGATCAGGGCTCAGTGTGTGAGCAGGGTCGGGGCTCAGTGTGAGCAGGATCAGGGCTCAGTGTGAGCAGGGTCGGCTCAGTGTGTGAGCAGGATCAGGGCTCAGTGTGAGCAGGGTCGGGTCAGTGTGTGAGCAGGATCAGGGCTCAGTGTGAGCAGGGTCGGGTCAGTGTGTGAGCAGGGTCGGAGCTCAGTGTGTGAGCAGGGTCGGAGCTCAGTGTGTGAGCAGGGTCGGGTCAGTGTGTGAGCAGGGTCGGGGCTCAGTGTGTGAGCAGGGTCGGGTCAGTGTGTGAGCAGGGTCGGGGCTCAATGTGTGAGCAGGGCCAGGGCTCAGTATGTAGTTGGAATTAAGAGAAGGTCCATCTGTGTCTCAGTGAACTGTCACTTGGCTCGTCTCTACCCACCTCTACCTCCCCTGAGGTCTCTTGGGAAGGTAGCAAGCTCTCATTATCCAGGGTTTTGCTTTCTGCCCAGAGAGTAGGATGAAGCTTTGGTTATCCCAGTTCTCAGGGATGGGCCCTGCTGTCCAGTGTCTCCCCATCTGTCCCTCTCTATTGGCAGTTGGAGGACTCAGCTCGACGCTGGGGACGAGAGAAGCAGGACTTGGCCACACGGCTGCAGGAGCAAGAGTATGGCTTGGAGCCCCCCTCAAACTCCATCATCACAAATCTTCCTGTGAGTGACCTCTCTGGAGGAGTTCCCTGGGGTTTGGGTGGTAGAGCTGGCAACCCCCATCCCAAGTCCCTGGGCCTTGAGAAAAACTGTCCAGGGGGCCCCGCTTCCCAGCTGGAAGTCACAGGACCTGGGCTCAGCTTCTCCTCTGTTACCGACAGAAGCCCTTGCCTTGTCTTAGTGCCCCACTTGTCTAAGGGGCATAGAAAACCCTGCCCAAACTCCCCCCTTCCACCTGGTGGTGGTCAGAATCAAGGAGATGGCTATGGATGAAGTGTTGCCCATGCAGGCACTTCCTGAATGCTCTGGCTCTGGCTGTACTTTAGGACTGGATTTACTGATAGGCAGAGTAGAGGGGAGCCACCCAACTCCACAGTGCCTAGGATTGTCCCATGAGCATACCCTTCTTGGGAAACTGCAACACTGCATACATTCCGGGGATGGAAGCACGTTGTCAGAGAGAAATACTGCCAGCTTCCCAAGAACAAATAGACCTACTCGCAACCGCCCTCAAGCTCAGCCCGGGCCACCCAGCCCCCAAAGCAAAAGCCTACTCCAGAGCCATCAGTACTCAGCTCACTTCCAGGCGAAAAAGATGGGGGTGCTGAGAGGGAACACAGTTACCTTTGCAAAGTCACCTGCTAAACCCTGGGGACTTTGGGAGAAACTGGATATGATCTGCTGTGGTTACATGGGTCTGGAAATCTTTGAGAAGTCATGGCCCTCTGACACATGGCTTGCTAGGCAACATGCATTTGAATTTGGGGGGCAAGAGTAGACTCACCTTATTTTGCTTTGCACAATGCAGAACCCCTCAACCCACTCCAAAGACTACAGGCGACCCTCAAAGCTGGACCCTCTGATGCCCAGCTCAGAGACTAAGATCAACAAGCCCTCAGACTCCCAGCAGACCTGAGTACTGAAGCAGCCTCCCCCTCTGTGTGCTGGGGCGTCTCATCCCCACCCCCCAAAAAATGACTTCATGAACTGCTATAAATCACCGAGCATTCGCCTCTTTCCTGGAGCAGGGCGCCCTGGGGGCCCGGCTTCCTCCTCTCAGACCCCGTTCTGGGCCTGGCCCTCTGCGGCAGCTCCACAGCCTGTTCTAGGAGCTGCCTACCATCTCTGGAGAGCCGAAAGCCATAGTGGACCCGGCAGGCTAGGGAGAAGAGTCCTTCCAAAGCAGGAGTCAGGGCGACAAACTCCTTCCAGACCTGTGGAAGAAGTGAGATCACCAGAGGCAACTCTGTTGGGAGATGCGAGGGAGGATGGAACTTTCCACCTGCCCCCAAACATCTATCATAACTGAAATCCCTTCTTTTAAGTTTGGTTTAATCTGTTTCTTGGGAAGGGGAAGACTTGAAGCCTGCCTGTGGCGATCGGTTACATGTTAAGTGTGAAATACCCCAATAATCAGGGCTAGGCTGAGCCTGCCACACTGTACCCAGTGGAGCCAGCGGCAGGAAAGCAGATGGGACTAGGGTTAGCAGTCCTCCACTGAGTCAGGAGCCCTGGCTTCTAGCTACAAGCATGCTGCGTGACGTCGGGTGACTCAGCAACCTTTCTAGGCTTCTGTTCCCCATTTATCCCACATAGAGCTTGTCGTTGATGGTAAGTCCCTTTCCAGCTTTAACATTTCTGAGTAAAATATGACTCAGGCCAGAAGAGAAAGGAAGCTGGAAGGAGAGAGACAAGGAAGAGGATTGTGCTGGGGGAAAACAGAAAGCTCCAAGAGTGGACTCAGAACCTGCAGATCCTGGTAGAAAACTTCAGGCCAGAGGGGCTGCTGCCCCGAGCGGGACTAGCTCCGCTGTCTGCCTGCGGAACATAGACTCAGACAGCCAAGGGCCAGGAAGGATCAGGCACCTGCTCAGGTCAGGAGCCACGGGACTCAGAGCGGGTGAAGGGCCCGAAATTGAGACCAGTGTCGGGCAGTTCAAATAATGGACCAAAAACGCTGCCTTCTGCCTAGAACTTGGACATGTTGGCATGTCCCCCTACAGGAAGTCGAGGCCCGGGGAAGCCCAGAGAACGGTCAGATGGGGTAGAGGAAGCATACTGGCCTTTTGTGCCCAGGTCAGTCACCCATACGCCTCAACCCTGGCCATGCCAAGACTCTGGCTGGACCTTGGCAGGAATTCATGACCCCACTGGGAACTCCCACCCAGGGTTCGGCTAAGCAGAACGCTGCATGAGCCTCCTGAGAGGGGGGCATGTGCTGGAAGCCATAATTGGCCCACACCTCTCAGGCTGCGCTGTTCTCTCAGCAGAGCTCCACCAGGCGCTCTGCCCCTCTGTCTGCCGCCTCCAGCACAGTAACGATAGTCCTCCATCAGCCCTACCTCGCCCGCAACCCCAGGCAGCAGAGGCTTTGATGCTGCTGGCTCCTGAGCTGCTGTAGGTGTATAGATCTCAGCAGAAATGGCTTCAGGCATGGCTGCTTTAGGCCCCCCATTCATGCTCAGATCCAGCTGTTGACCGTCAGGGAGCATCTCCACAGGGGCGAAGGATACCTTAGGGGCCAGGTGGAAATGAAAACACTTCACATAGTTCAGCCCTTTATTGCCTTTACGGGGTAGGCGAGGAGGGGGAAGAGTTGGGTGAAAGAGGAGTGCTTCAGCTGAGCTGGGGCAGAAAGGACAGGAGTAGGGAACCAAGGGCTGAGGACGCAGGGACCTCCATGGGCCACCCCCCTCAGGCTGTCCTCCCACACCACCCTCTCTGATCACACTGGGGGCTGGTCCTGGGTGAAGGGCCGGAAGGTGAAGAAGATGGGCTTGTCGGGCATCAGAATGAGGTGGAACGCTGTTCCCACGTCACTGAGATGTTGGATTTCAACTCTGAAATTCTCCAGAATCTGCGAAAGAGGGGTGGTGGGCTTAGGGGAGAGATGGGGAGGGTCCGTCTCCCCGGGCCAGGCTCATTCATCTCTAGGCAGTGCCTGTTGAGTGTGATTTGAGGAACTCCAAGGGTCCACGCCAGCTCCCAGTTAACTCCTCACCACTACTGCTGCCTCCTTGATTCAGGCTTTCACTTTACTTTCCACAAAACCTTATCCCACCCCACCCCCATCTCATCACCACTGTAGGGGAAGAGAAGGCAGCGCACCAGTGGGTTACAAGTGGATTAGCCTAAAATGGGAAGCAGCAGGGAATTGTGGAAGAGGGCTCTGGACAGAGATGGGAGTAGGAGGATTGGTCCTTTATTAAGACCAGGGCCAGACTCACATGGATGAGGAAGAGGGTCATCTCGAGCTCAGCGATCCGGCGGCCCACACACTGTCTAACACCCCAGCCAAATCCCAGGTTCCGGAAGTGGATGAGGTCCTTGTTTTTACCCAGCCATCGGGTGGGGTCAAATTTACCCGGATTGAGGAAGAAGGTGGGGTCCTGGCCCATGGCGTAGACAGACACCTGCACCAATGTCTGGAGACAAGGTGAACAGAGTTTGAGTAGGCCTCACCTCCTCAGAGCCAGGAGCACAGCCCAGCTTCTCCACTCCTCCTCCCCAGCCTGGCTGCCCAGCTGTCCAGCACGGACACGGCCCACTGTGTGACGTTGAACGAGACCCCACCCCTCCCTGAGCACCCCTTCCAACAGGCAGGACTGAAACTGCTAGGCCAAGGAGGGCCCAAGGGATAGTCCTACCCTTTCCTCAGTACCTGAGAGTCCCCGAGACCCAGGAAGCCTGCGGGACGTCCCTTCTAACCCTGGGCTTGGGCAGCAGTCCAGAGATAATCACCCACTGTGCCAGCACTCTGCCCATCATTCAAACTTTGGGCTGCCAGGGGCCCACCAACCAGCTCCAGGAAGAGGCAGGTGGAAGCCCTTATCACCACCATCTGGAGGCCTCTGCATGCAGTTGCAGGTCTGCCCCCGCCTCTGACTGACAGGACCTGCAGCCCTCTTGCTGTACCTACCTTGGCGGGAATCATGTAATCTCGAAGAATCAAATTGTTTGCCACATATCTCTGCAGGGTCACGGAGATGGGGTGGAGTCTGCCAGAGGAAGGTATTCAGAAGCCGATGTTCACAGAGGCGGGGACAAAGCCCCACCCAGCACAGATGGGGGTGGGGGGTGGGGGAGGTGGATGGGATAGGATGGGGATATCTGGAGGCAGGACCTGGGCTCTATTTCTTCCTCCCCACTCCCAGCTGTCTCCCTCAGACTTCTCACTTCCTGCTACTAGTCTCCTCCACCAGCCCAGGTACCACACTGCCCCTGTCCAGGATTTAGGGGGTGGGTGGGGGTGGGCTTGCCTCAATGTCTCCTTGATGCTGGCTTTCAGTAGTGGCACCAGCTGCAGCATCGTGGCCATGTCTTCCCCAGCCTGGCGCCGGGCAGCCAGGACCTCCTCCCGCAGCATCTCCTGCACCCTCAGGCTGCGTGCCATCTCGTACAAGTGCCACTGCAGGGTCATGGATGTCTGGCAGGGAGTGTGGGGGTACAGAAGACCAGGAGGGCCTGTCACTCCTGGGGCACTCAGACCCATGCTAAATTTTCATTTCTGAGGACCTCTCCCCACCCTGTCCCAGTGTCCAGAGACCATCATCCGCAAAAGCAAAGCCCAGCTCAAAAGGCAAATGTCCACGAAGTCTTCCTCCCGTCCAGGCAGGAATGTTTGGGGCAGCGCTTTTCTCGGTGCTTGGCCCTCCTGTTGCCAGAACGCACCATCGCCCCAGCCAGCAGAAGGCGCCCATACAGCCAATGCCTTCCTCCAGACACTGCAGGGGCCCCCACAGGCCAAAGCCGGGGTCTCACAGTTGTCCCGCCTCACTGCCGTTCCTTTTGAAATGCCAGTTGAATAGGCAGCCCTCGCCCCAACAGAACTTGCCCAAACCTTCACATTTACCTATTGCAGCAAAGCTCACAGATACTGAAACCAAGACAACCAGACCTGGCTCCTGTCCCTGTAACTGTTAGCTTGTGGTATGTACTGCGATGAACCAGTTAATACCAATGTTAGCTGGAGGTTGTGACCATTAGCGCTTCCCTGGGGTATAAGTGGCCCTCATCAAGCCCACAGTCCCAGGTCCCCCCAGGGTGGGACCCCCAGCTGGCGCAGCCCCCTCTCCCAGGGCTAGGATGCAGGTCGAACGTTATCTTACCCAGGATCATATTTCTGTCCAAGAGGTTTGGACACCCTCCTTCTTCCTCCCAGAAGGAGCAATCATGGAAAAAGTGCCACCCAGTCATTTCCTAGTTTGAAATCCTTGCCTGGCTCCCTGAATCCCCCAGATCAAATCCAGAGGCTGACCAATACCTGCTTGCTGCTCACAGCCCCTCCCCCAACATCTCTCCAACATGCACCTAATACTTCAGTTGCACTGAGCTACAAGCTCCTGAAGCCCAGAAATCTTTATCGTGCTGTTTCTTCTTCCTAGAATTCCCTTCCCAGACTAAGAAGCCAGTCTATACTACTTCTCCAAGCCCCACAGAGTGGCTACTCAGGAAATACTTGTGTCCAAAGGTAGTCAACTAAGTTTCTAGCTGTGTGACCTTAACTAAGCTATTTAACCACTAAGTGCCCCAGTTTTCTCATCTGAAAAAGGGGGTTCATAGCAACATACCTCAGAGTTTTGTTTGTGAATACTAAATGAGTTAATACATGTCCAAAGCTTAGGACTCTGCCTGCCATATGAGTAATACAGGCTGAATAAATGTTACCTAACAATAATAGCTGTTTTGGTGTGGGTGAGCATTTTCTTTTTTTTTTTTTTTGAGATCTCGTCTTAAAATACGCTCAAAGGCTCCACCTGCCGCCTGTCACAGGGACTGAAAATGCTCCATCACAGCACCCCAATACTAAGACACCTAGGAAATAGTTGTCCACCCAAGGTCCTGACGCAGGCTTCTCCCTAGTCCTGAAATGCTCTTCTTCCTCTCGCCTCCTGGTAACAGCCTTCAAGACATGAGCTGAATTTAAGCTCTTCTGTGGAGCACTTTCCCTGACCTACCAGGCCATGGGGGTCGTTCCCCTCTTCCCAGCATTATCAGTACCCGCTACACACCTGCCCATCCAGTGCTATAACATGGTGTGGTGTCATCTGTGCACTACTGCCTGCTTGTCAGGGCTGGCCTGTGTCCCCACCCCCAAATTCACACGTGGAAGTCCTAACAATGTGCCTTTATTTGGAGACAGCATGTTTAAAGTGGTAAGAAGGTAAAACGAGGTGGCCCTAATGTAATAGGACTGGTGTCCTTATAAGAAGAGGAAATTAGGACGCACACATTTATGGAGGAAGGACCACGTGAAGACACAGGGAGAAGATGGCATCTACATGCCAAGGAGAGGGGCCTCAGAAGAAACCAACCCTGCTGACACCTTGATCTTGGACTTCTAGCTCCAGAACAGTGAGAAAATAAACGCCTGTTATTTAAGCCACCTCATGTGCGGTGCTTTGTTCTGGAAGCCTTAGCAAACTAATATACTCCACCTCCCTGAGCCATTTGAAACATTTGGAGTCTATTGTATTCATCTTTATGGTCTCAGTGCCTGAATCATAGCTAATCATCAATAAACACTAAATAATTAACCCTCCCTATCACATTAGCCTGAGAAAGTTTAAGATATTGGAGAAGGGGATGGTACACAGGAAGACAGGTTTTGATGTTCAAGAAAATAATTCTCTGTGGTATCATGCTGCCTGTAGAGAGGCAGAAAAGACAGTGCAAGGTAGAGCCCAGGGCGATTCCACCGGCTTTCAGCTTTTCTGAGGTTTTGCCTGCCCTCCTGAATCCAGTGAGCTGTGTCCCCACCTGTGAATGGAGGACTTGTCCTCTACAGACTGCGTGGCCCACCTATGCCTCATCACTCCCTTCTCGTCGGCTAAGAAAAAAAGATGGGTCAACAGCAAGCGCTCCATGGGCGACTGACTCGACCTTCCCCGCCTGGGAGATGAGTGTTTAGGAAATGGAGGCAGGAAAGGAGGGTCTACCCCACATGGGCAGGGTTTCCAATGAGCCAGGCTGCTGCGGCAGGGGCACGGGCCACGGGAAGGGACAGGGCGCCCCTGAGGCCACCTCACCGTGTCCACGCCCCCTGCCAACATCTCTGTAACGTTGGCCTTGACGTCCTCGAAGAGCAGCTTGTTATTTCCCAGAAGGCGGTAGAGGATGCCGGGGTATTTGTCGAAGTCTCTTTTCTGCCTCAGGTCCAAGTAGAAGTTCTGGGTATATTTTTCAGCTGTGGGGCAGGCAGGAGGAACGAAAAAAATGAGTGAAGGAACGGAACCTTGGTAAGAGGTAGTACCAAGAGCTTGGGGATTCTGCAGCCCTACACTCTCTAGGCTGCCGTTTTACCAAGCATGTGTTATCTGCTAAGCCTTTCCTATCTGTTTTTTCATTTAATTCTTGACCATGACTCTGTGGGGTAAGCGATATCATTCCCATTTTACAGGTAAGGAAAGAAAAGCCCACAGAGGGTAGTGACTTGCCTAAGGTCAGATGGCGTCAGGGGCGCAGGCAGGATCTGACTCCAGGTCTGGCATCATTGCCACACTTCAGTCAGCCTTCTCTCCCTTACTTGGTTAATGTCTCTCACCCAAATCCCAACCTATCACCATCGCCAGATCTGAGACACTAGTCCTTAACCCATGATGGGGATCATGGGCTCCTTGGAAGAAAACGATGGGCATCTTCAATCTTCTTCTCCATAAAAATCTCATCATCCCCAACAGCTGGCCTCAAGCCACCATTTCCAGGCCTCCAGGGCCTTCCTGATGCCCATCCTTGCCCAACATAGTGTGGGTTTCTTATAAGACAACTCACTGCCCATTGACATAATGTGGAGACAAAGAGGCAGGCCGAGGCCTGGGGCTTCCAGCTCTCTGTCTCCCCCGCTGCCCCCCACCCGCCTGGGTTTCCCACCCCCTGAGGTAGACAGGGCTTTCCCGGCCCCCAGACTGAGCTGCCCAAGGAACAGCCAGAGGAATCCTCACCTTTATTGAAAATCACATCCCATGCAGCCGCATGTTCCCGCCATATCTTGGTCCTGAACAGACGGAACAGGTCTGGGGGCAGCATGAGCATGGGGACACTTGTATGAAACATCTGGTAGACGGCGTCGATGAACCGCTGGGCCTCAGGGTCCACTACCTCCTCCAGCATCCCTAAGCGCTCCCCAAATATGACGTTTGTGATGGCTGCAGGGATAAGCAGTCTGAGGAGCCCTTTCCAAGCCTGCCATCTGCAGCCGCAGCTCCCAGGAACCCCACCCCCGCCCTTGCCAGCCCATGGGATCTCCAGGACCCGACCTCAGTCTTTTTCAGTGAAGAAACTGAGGCCTGAAGCCCATAGGGCTGCAACTACAAGGCAGAGAAAAAGTGCCCTTCTGACAACCACTCAGGTCCTTCAGAGGGGCAAATGGAAGGCCCTGGAAAGGCATCACTTAGGTGGAAAGCAGTCTATGGCAGGGCTGGAAGAGGCCCAGGCTGGGCTGAAATTTCCCCACCCACCTTCCAACAACACCCCAAGCAGCATCTGGGAAGAGAGATTTCTCATCTATAATTGAGCGAATTGGCCAAATACTTCCTGAAACAGGCCAGATAGGAGAATGGGAGACAAAACCCCATCAATTGGCCATACAGGACCCACTCTGGTGGACCTAAGAAGTTATAACAACCCCACGTTATTTCTGTCTCTGGGCTCAGGAATTAGAACGTTGATTTTATACCGAGCTCTGAGCATCGCAAATCGCCTGCAGTGGTCACATGACCCCCACGCAGACATAGGTCCTTTGCATGTGCTGCTCCCTCTGCCGGGACCGCCCAACCTCCATATCCCATCGAATGACTCCTTTGCACCCTTGAAAACCCAATTCAGATCAATGACCCAATCGTCCCTTCCCCTCCCAGACCTCCAAAGTCTATGTCCCAGGAGCAATTTGCAGAATGGAGGGCTGCGCCACGCTCTGGCTTTGGAAGGTAGTGGCAATGGGGACCTACACTGTGGAGACCCTTGCCCCCGTAGCGCGAATGCCAGATAAGAGTGTTCAGCTCCCCCTGCTCAGCTGTGACAGAGGGTGTGGTCAGCAGCACGTCCCAAAGCCAATCCCAACACGTCCTCAGAGTCCATGCTCTCAAAGTGGGTCTCAAAGTGGGACACTGGGTTTTCCCACCCCCAAGACTGCTGCCAGGGAGGTGCAAGCCCCTTACACTCGAAGGCAAAGCGAAACAGATCATCACTGATGTCCCCTGAGAACTTTCCAGAGCCCTGCTGCTGCATGCGCCTGCGCAGGACGCTGACGAAGTCCTGGGACACCACGTTCAGCAGGGGGATGAAGTTCTTCATGGCTTCTGGAGCCATCACCTCCTGGTTCAGGGCCAGCCGGTCTTTCTTCCAGGCTCCCGACTTCCTGAGGAAACACAGGCCCTTGGGCCCTCACGGTGACAAACCCCAGGCTTCACAAACACAGAGGGGGCTGATGGGCTTCTCCCAGAGGCTGAGCCGCAGCTCAGAGTCCAGCACCCACATCCAGCACCTGCCCTCACCTCCTCCCAAACCCTCTGCCTCGCACCAGCGCCCTGCTTCTGCAGGGCCTGAGGGAGGAGACAGGAAGAAAACGGGTGAAGGAGAACAAAACCTGGCCACCATCACCCCCCCACTGCTGCGAGCCCAGAACTCAGTGTTAGAGACTTTAAGACTCTTTCAAGCCCTCTAGTCTTCACCTCAACTGCAGGCATGCCTTCCCTGCCACTTCTCCTTTCTCCTGCCATTCAAGGGCCCCAGTATGTCACTTCCTCTGACACAGTTGACCAACCTCTCCATTGCACCCCTAGAATGTCCCATTATTCACAGTGGTGGGCAATGTCAGGTGCCCAAACCGGGTTAATGACAAACCTCAGCGTATGGCCTACTCTGGAAACATCTGACCGTTAGATCCCTGCAAAGCCCTCTGTACTTTGGGGACTTTGTTTGCTTATAAGAATATCACAAACCCATCGCCCAATAGGAAAACCGGGCACTTGACAATCACCTACGTGTGCCCAGGTGGGCCTCCCCACTAGAGTTGCCAGGTGGGAATTCCCACCCATTCTCAGGAATTTTTTTTGCTTTCCCATACCCGAATCCTGAAAAAAGTTGCTCGGGAAATCAGGAAAATCGGCTCCTTGAACCCAGGTGGTTGGTAGTATGGGCCGTCACTTTGTGGAAACGATTTATCGAGGAGAACAGAAAACAGTTTATATCTTGGGGTTCGGGAACAGGAAAGCGAAAAAAATTCCTGAGAACGGGCAGGAATTCCCGCCTGGAAACCCTATCCCCAGCTGAGAGGACCACCAGCCTGACTCCCTTGCTTGCTTTCGTGTACAGTTTCATCTGATTGACATCTTATTTCTAAAATATACTTTCTTAAAATGTGTGCTTATTTTCAACTTCATACAAAAAAGCTGTCATGATTTGGGGGGGTTTGCTTTTTTCACTCAATTTTATCTACGTATCATCTGTATTGTTGGGGGTCACTGCATTTGTTCATTCTGAGTGGCATATGCCACCACTCACGCATTCACACCCCTGTTGGGCGTTTAGGGGTTTTCCTGGGGTTTGCGCTTATGAATGGCACTGCTGCCAACATTCTAGTAACTTCCTCCTCAGGGGAATGTTCTCTGGAGTATATCCCTGAGAGCAGAACTGCTGTATCATAGGTATGTGAGTGTTCAACTGCAGGAGGTCACATCCAACCATTTTCCAAAGTGGTGGCCCCAGTTTTCACTCCCACTAGCAACCTATGAGAGTTGTAGTTGCTCCACATCCTAACCAACACTTGATATGGTCACATTTTAAATTTGTGATGAGTAATTTGGTGGAAAACAATATCCACTACACTTAAATATACCGATTTGTCATGTGTTTCACTACCCCTTCAGACTGTGAGGGACTCAGAGTAGCGGGGCCCTGCCCCACTTGTCACTGAACCCCCAGACCCTGGCAGAAGGCCTGGCACATAGTAGGTGCTCAATAAGACGGGACTTAATGAATGAACCAGTGAAAACTTCTCAAGGTCTTCAATTACTCATTGAGCTTTCAGCCTGATCACTTCCCTGATGGTTGCCATAGCAGTTCACCATCACCATTCTCTCCTTTATAGAGGCAGGAAGATGACAGGGATTTGCCTAGAGCCCCAGCCAGAAAGGGCAGGGCAAGCATGCCCCAGCCCCTCACCCAGCCTCTGCCCTTGCCACAGCTGCCCGTCATCTCCCTCCAGCCCCTGGGAGATGACCGAGGACTCACTTGAACAGGACCCCGATGGGTCTCTGGTAATGCTGGTGATAGGCGACCCAGGGAGGGATGCAATATCGTTCTGGTGTGGAACCCTCGAACTTAAAGAGAAGGGCCACATCTTCAGGGTCAATGATAAAAACTGACTCCATGTTGCCAAGCTTCTCCCTGGAGGGGAGGAGGAGAAGGGTTATGACATGAGGATTCCAGGAGAGCAGCGCAGACCTTGTGCTATCAGGACAGGGGGCTCAGCTTCTTTGTAATCACCTCAGGGCTGAGAATGCACAGCTGAATGCCCTGGAAGTGGATCGTTTCCACAGCCTTCTCGCTGCTTCTCACCCCTCTGAGTCTTAGCTTCCTCTTTTATAAAATGGAGAAAAATACAGTGCCTGTCTCACACTGTATTTGCCACTGGTTGCCAGAGGATAGGATGATATGGCGTCTATGTCTATGACTTCTGTTAAGCATTCTATAAGTGACAGCTGTATGCTCCTCATATTATCATGTTGGAAGCCGCTGTACCACAGCACGTCCCCCAGGTCCTGGCCTGCTCCCAGCTTGGCCTCGCGGGCCATCAAGTGCTCCATCCCATGCTCGTCCTACGCACATTCTTCCTGTGCGTTCATACCCTCAGCACTCTCTCACCCACCGTATGGCTCAGAAACATGGCTCCTTCATGTCGCTGTTGGAGTGACCCTGGACTGCTTGCTCTGCAGGTCATACACTGGGCCAGTCAATCCCTTCTAGGCTCTAGAATTCAAATTCTGGGCACGGGCACCCTGTCTCCAAGAGTCATAGGCCTAACAAAGCACTTTGTCTCTATTAGAACAACATTGCCCCAGGTACAGATTGTCGATGTAAGAAACGTCCAAACCTATAGAGAATTTTTTTCCTCTTCTTCCACCCCTCTCCCCTCCACTGCCACTCCGGTTCAAGCCGTAGTGTCTCAGTCTAGTTGTGTAGGACACAGCTCCCTGGCCCATGCTGGTATTATGAGCCTTGCGCTCCCCCGGCTGAGGCAGGCGGTTGGTTGGCAGCTCACGGCAGCTCTCGCCGGCTGCCGGCCACTCACACTGGCTGCTGACCACTCACACTGGCCACTCACCACTCATGGCAGCACAAGGTAGGCCACAGCAGCACACAGCAGCCCACAGCAGCTCACGCCAACCTCCAGCTGCTCACGCCAACCTCCAGCTGCTCACGGCAGCCCAGCTCCAGGGAGAGCTGTTGTTCACAATCTTAGCTGTAGAGGGCGCAGCTCACCGGTCATGTGGGAATCGAACCGTTGACCTAGGCATAAGGAGCACGGTGCTCCATCTGAGCCACCAGGCCCGCCCGAATTTTTTTTTAATCTTTTTCCTTTCATTTTTTGTTTTGTGGAGAATTTTTATAAGAGTTTATTTTAGCTAAAACTGAGGACAATTGCCAGGAATCAAGATCTAAAATGATTCCAGAGAACGACAGTTTTGCAGTTTCTTTTATGCATTTGAAATTAAGGAGGGAATGAAAGGAAGATTACAAGGTGAGGGTTGTGTTAAAGATTGTTCAGATTGTGCTCTCTTGAGGGTGGTCACACATTAGAAGGTGGGCTCTGAAAGAGGCATTTCAAAGGTGTGCTGACCTGGATGTGCAGAAACACTGGGCAGGGCTTGCCTAAAAACCTTTCACTCGGGGTGTCCGGTTAGCTCAGTTGGTTAGAACGTGATGCTAATAACACCAAGGTTGACGGTTCGATCCCCGCATGGGCCCCTGTAAGCTGTGCCCGCCTTTAAAAAACAAAACAAAACAATAACCTTTCATTCAAGAAGTTATATGCCTGCAGCAGGACTATCCGCCATGACCTGCCCAGTTTGGAATTTATGATCAGATCACCCTGCAAGGTTACTTTCCATAGACTCTTTTTTAGTCCGAAGATAAACCTCACAAGACACTTTGCAAACAGCCTCTTTTAAAATACAAATGTTGGATAGTCACGGGGATGTAAAGTACAGCACAGGGAATATAGTCAATAAGGTGCTAATAACTATGATACTAGACGAGTCAGGGGGACCACTTCTTACGTTATATATTGTCTAACCATATGCTGTACACCTAAAGTTAATATAAAATAATATTGACTGTTAACTGTAATTGAAAAATTAAAAAGTGCGGGAAGGTGAAGGACTATAGAGGTCCAAATTTCCAGGTATAAAACAAACAAGTCACGGGAATGTAACATATAGCATAGAATGTAGTCAATACTACTGTGACAGCTGGTGCGGGGTCAGATGGTGGCTGGGCTGGTCATGGTGATCACTTCTTTGGGTGTGTAAATGTTGAACAACTATGGTGCACACCAGAAACTGATATAATATTGTATGTTTGCTATATTTTTAATAAAAATCTTTAAAAATAATAATAATAAAATACAATAATTGGGAAATCACAGAAAATCCCACTTCTCACTTATGTATGTATGTCTTTTGCAAAAGAAAGTTAATTCAATATACACTTTAAGGCAAAATATTAGAAATACATACAGGTACGAGCTGAGTTCTCTCTCCCTCCCTCTTCCTCCTCCTTCCCCCTTCCCCTTCCCTTGCTCTCCTGCTTCCCTGTCTGAAGAAAGAACTGGGAGGAGGGAGAGGAGAAGGGGGAAAAAGAGAGCACTGCTTTAACCGCTCACCTATAAACCCTGAGCCTACCTTCCCAAGTCTCTCAGAAAATCCCCTCAGTGTTTTTCCAGCTACCACATGTCCTCACACCACTAGCTCCATACCCCCACCCTGGTTCAGCAAAGTCCTTGAACTGCTTTTATTATCAATTCCACTTCTGGGAATCGAGCCCAGACAATGGCCGGACGTGGGGCGATGATGCCTGATGGATGAGGAGGGTTATCATGTCATCATGTCTAGTCGCAGAAAAACCCAGAGTGGGCTAAGTGTCCACTTTAAAAACTGGCTAACATGGCTTATTCATCATATGCCTATGACGCTGCCATTTTAAATCATATTACAGAGGAAAAGAGTCCTCGATACATTGCTATGGGACAACACCAAACAGCATATATACTATAGTCACATTCCTAATGGTACATACAAATTATCAAAATTCAGATATTGATGTCAATTTTTTATTTGTGTTTGTCTATATTTTCCAAATTCTTCAATAAATATGAACAGGAACAGCCTTTGTATTAAGAAAAACTTATGAAAGTTATAGTCTAAATTCCTCATGTTTATTCAGAAGTTTGTCATTTCCAGGCTATACGCTAAAATATAATGGCGCCACGCTGAACTGGAAGTCAGACAATTGGAGTTCCAGTCCTGGCTTTGTCCTGATGAGCTGTGAGACCTTTGGCAAGATCTTTTCCTCCCTGGGCCTCAGTTTTCTCATCTGTAAAATGGGGATTATAACACCAACTTCAAGGGCATGCTGCAAGGTTCAGGTGAAAGTGGTTCAGAAAACAGAAAGGGGTTTGATAAAATAAAGAGTTCCTGCTGGAGGATAGCAGGGAACAGCGGGAGGTCACCTGGAAGTGAGGATGGGAAGAGAGACACTGACAGGCCTACGGGAGAGAAGAGAGAAGACAGTCTCAGGAGCTACCTTCTCCTAAGCCTGACACAGACTGGGGCCTCCCTGCCTCCAAACCAGCTGGGGAAAGGGCACTTTGGACTTCCAAAGGAGTGGTGGGAGAAGGAAGACATGACCCTATTAAATGAGCAGCTGAACCCCTGACCCTTACACAACCAAACCTGCCCTCCTGCCTGCACCCAACCCAGCCAGCCAGCCCCAACATGTCCTATGATGCCCTTTCCCCATCTTACCATTTCACTCAAAGGAAAATGCACTGTCCATCCTGATGTTCTCTCCCTGTCCCAACTACCACCTCCACCACCTCCCATCCCCTTCAGCTATGCTCTCAGGAAAGAACTCAGGTGTGGCCTGCAGGTGACCTTCATTAGAAACTGCTAAACCAGAACAAACAAAGACTGCCACCAGGGGCCCCCCACCAACACCCCCACCCCAGGAGTGGCAGAGCTCAGAGGCCTAAAGACCAAAGTCCCTTCCTCCTGACAGGAGAGCAAGGCAGGTGCTTGGAGAAGTGGAAGCCAAAACAAGTAGAAGGACAAACTCAGCCGCTCCAGAGCCGCACAGGGCTGAGGGACGAGGCCAGCATCCCAGCAGGATAGGGATCTAGCTGGGGGACCAGGGCAAGAATCCTAACCTCTCTGAGCTTCAGTCCCTTTTGACAATGGGCATGATAAAATTTGCCTCCCGAGGGGTCCTGAGGGTAATGGATATAGGGAGACAGTTAACAGGGCTTGTTCTTTACCACCCCCCCGTTTCCCCCACCCATAAAGTTTCAAAGGGTGTAGGACCTGGGAAGGGTTGAGGCCTTGGAGCTGGGGAATGAACCCGCTGTCTGGGAAGCCTCACCCCTTCTCCTGCCACCATCCCCAGGCATGAAAGAAATAAAGTCAAAAAGCAGACAAGAGCCTGTGATGGTCAAGCAGACCATTTGGGGAGAGGGGAGCGCAGCAAGGAGGCCTAGGCCCCTCAACCTCCCTGTCCCACCAGCCCCCGCACTCCACCAGGCTTACCTGTAAATGGGACCATATTTCTGGAAGTTCTGGACTTGGTGATAGTGGAAATTCTGTGAGCCCTTCTCCCTCCAGAAATGGTACAGATTTAGCCAGCCATTGTCACCAGGGGAGGGGATCTCACTGATCGGGCGAGGCGCACGAGTGGAGATGCGGGCTCCCTTTACAGTGGGCACCCTGGAATGCCCCGGGCTCTCCTGTGGGGCACTCAAGAGGGGTTGGCAGCCTTTGACCAGGACTGAGCGCAGAGGAAGTGGCCTGGCCAGCATGTTGTCCCTACAACTCCCACTGCAGCAGGACCTGACAAGGGACTCTGGCCCTGATCCCTTGGGGCCCAACTTATAACCTCCAGCTCAAGGTTAAGGGAGAAACTGACAATGCAGTCATCTGCCCTCCTCTTCCTGTTGGCTCCTGCTTACACGCAGCCCCTCCCAGAAGGGGGTACCAAGGCTCAGTCTGGAATTTCTGCAGCCAGAGAGCTTCGCAGAAACACAAGGAGAGCCCTCTGTCTCTGTCCTCAGGGCCAGCCCCAACAGGCCCTTGAAATGGTACAGAAATCATACAGGTTTGTGTCTTTCTTCGGCTGGGGCCCCTGCTGGCCCTTGCAGTGACACCCTGCTGCTGGCAGACGTCTACCAGCGTGTGCCAACAGCCTGGGGTTGGGGGTAATAATGGGGGGGCCTGAGGGAAGGTTAGAGACAACTCAGCTTTGGGGCAGCAAACATCTTAATTGCAACTCCATTATATACGTATGTATATCATATATATACACAACTATATGCTTTCCCAGCGTCCCTGGTGAGGAAGCAGGCACCATATTATATACATTTGTAATATATATACAATTTATATATATAGAATATATTATATGTAAATGATTTCTGCTTGCCAAAAAAATACCATTTTCTGAAAATGTAATCGGCAGGTATTGCTATTACTATTTTTAAAGATACTACTAATTATAAAAATAAACTAATTTTACTCATTGTAGAGTGCTGAGGAAAAGGACAAATAAGAAAAAATATAATCTCCTGAATCTTTAATGCTGAGTGAAAGAAGCCAGATACAAAATTGTGGCTGAAAAGGGGTTCCACAGAGAGTCACCTCGGAGGGTGAGCTGCTCATGTATGTATTCCTAGCCGGGCAGGTCATGCAGGGAGTCATGTCCCAGCCATGTAACTTCTTTAGTAAAAGGTTTCTCTTTGCCTTAAGCAAGCCTTGCCCATTGTTTCTGTGCCTCTCGTAGGTTAACATACCTTTGAAATGCCTCTTTTCAGAAGAGAGCGCGTAATGTTGTTAATTATCCTGTAATCCAATCCCACCTTGCTTTCTCCCACCTCCATGTAATCCTGGGTTTCCCTGAAAATAGGACCTAGCGGGACAATCAGCTCTAATGCGTCTTTTGGAGCAAAAATTAATATAAGACCCAGTCTTATTTTACTATAATATAAGACCAGGTATAATATAATATAATGTAATGTAATGTAATGTAATGTAATATAATATAATACCGGGTATAATATAATATAATACATTATATATATACATTATATATGCATTATATATAATATAATACTGAGTTTTATATTAATTTTTGCTCCAAAAGATGCATTAGAACTAATTGTCCGGCTGGGTCTTATTTTCGGGAAAACATGGTCTTCCTTATTTCCTTCCGTAATTCCAAATGCATAAAAGAAGCTGCAAACTGCCACTCTAAGAAGCATTTTTCTCAGTCTGTTGAGATCTTGCTTGTAGGTGTATTCTCTGGCTCAAATAAGGTACCCAGTAGCAATTCAAAAAAAATTTTTTTAAATCATCTTTTTTTTAAAAAGAATTTTCCAACGCTCTTTCCCAGCATCCCTGGTGAGGAAGTAGGCACCATGTGATGGAGAGACCTCCAGCCTGGGCTTGCTGCAGGATGGAAGCTCTGTGGGGCTCAGTGAATGGCCCCGAGGCAGCCCTGGGTTGTAACGTGGGTGATATTCCTGACACCTTGGCAGGCAGCCAAGCCTGACCACCCACCCTCCTGCAGATTTTGTGGAACTGCATCGTATCCCTTGATAAATCCCTTCCTTGCGAAATAGCTGGAGTGAATTCTGTTCTTGACAACTGAAAACTCTAAATGATATTACAGTAATGTTAATCTAAACATAAAAGGCCTTTCAAAGTGAGAGGCAACCAGCATTTACTGAGATCAATAAGAATAGCTATTCTGAACCCATTGATTTAGGCAGAAGCCCACATAGTGTTGTGATTAGGAGACCAAGGCAGGGGGTATTTTTGAGAAAGGGAAGGGGAACAATGACATCAATAGAAGGAAGGAATTTCTATTGGTGCAGGTAATAAAACATAGTGGTATTAAGTCTAAACAGTATTGTTCATTTTCAATCCAGTTGTCATCAGTCCGGTAGTCAACTGCTTTCTTATCTTTGCAAATAGTCGGGACACTGTGTTCTTAGGGACACAGTGTAGACCTAGGCCCAGACCAAAGGTTGTTTTGCCCTGTTTTTAACATTCCAAGGTTCGAGATGTAAGATGTGCAAGGCAGTTCCTCTGGGTTGGTAGCACCAGCTCCATTTTAAAGTGGTTCTGTTTCTAATATTGTTTACAGCAAACAACTAATTATATCGATAAAAGTCCATCACACTCCTACACTTCAAACATTGTTTGCATCTAAATTAATACAGCTAAGTCATTTTGTTTCATTCTATTTTTAATTTATGCCTCATAAGCTTTAACTCATTAAGGGGACATTCTAAGAACCAGAAAGAAAACCTCATGACAGGTGGTATTTGATGAAAAGAGGGCAGCACAAAGGTTTGTTATGGGGACTGCCATTGTAATACCTGTGGTTCCACCACCCTGCTAAACAACATTTTGATATATTTCCTTCCAGTCCTTTTCTAATTAATTATTTTGTTTTCTTTATCTGAGTGGTTGAAATTTTTTTTTACTACAATGAATAGTTTTATCCAAATAATTTATGTAGATACTTTTAAAATCTGAAACGTATCAGTCCAGTTTCAACCAGAGAAGCAGCACTAGTAGGAGATATGCATTAATAGTTTTGTTGCAAGGAATTAGTTTACGCAATCGTGAGACTGGCTTTGCAAGTCTGAAATCCATAGGTCAGGGGCTCAGTAAGGATAAGCTGGAACTTTCCAGCACAAACTGAAGCTGCAGTCCACAGGCGGAATTTCTTCTCCTTCAGGGAAATCTGAGTTCTGCTCTTAAGGCCTTTCGGCTGATTGAATCAGACCCACCCAGGTTGTCTGGGATCATCTCGTTTACTTAAGGTCAACTGATTGCGGCCTTGAATCCTATCTACAAACCGCCTGCACAGCAACACCTAGATTAGTGTTTGATGGAATAACTGGGGACAATAGCCTAGCCAAATTGACATGTAAAACTGACCATCACAGCACTACCAAGCTTATAAAGAAAAATAGCAATCTGTCTGCTCCAAACCTCCGCACTCTTGATGCCTCTTGCCAGAGGGGAAAGGAAATCTCTCTTCAACACAATCAAGCATATCAGGTTCATAGGAACTCTGTTTCTGGGACCCTCCACCCATTCACGTTCCCCATTCCCATGCTGCTAATTTCTGAGCTTATGAACAATTATCATCCGGGGGGACCTCCCTTCACTGTCACCTTGGAAATTTCCCTTTTCTTGATCCGGTTTCCTGGATCCCATGTCTCCTATTTTCAGTATTTTCCTTAGAAAGAGTACATAACAGGTAAAATGTTGAGACCTTACTTGTCTGGCAATATCTTTATTCTGCCCTCATGCTTGATTGAGAGGTTGGCTGGACATAGAATTCTAGATCGGAAATAATTTTCCATGTTTTAAAATAATGTTTGAAAGCATAGTTCCATTGTCTTCCATTTCCTGGAACTGCTGTTGAGAAGTCCAAAGCTGTTCTGATTCCGGAACCCCTGCGTTGTCCCCTCTCATCACTCAGGACCTCCTACTGATTTGGGCTGCTTCAGATTTCACAGTGCATCTTGCCACATCTGGCCTTGCTGGGTACTTGGCAAACGCTTTCAGTCTAGAAACTCATGTTCTCAGAATTCTGGACATTTACTTGCATAATTTATTTAATAATTTCTCCCATCCATTTATCTTTTCTGTTTCTGAAACTCCTATTATTCATTTGTGAATTTCCTGGCTTTATCTTTTATTTACCTTTTCTTCTCTTTCCCATATTACATTTGTCTTTTCATTCCACCTAATGAGAGATTCCCTACTTCAGCTTCTAATCCCTTTGTTGTAATTTTTATTTCCACTATCTGTTTTTCAATTTCCTAGGAACTTTTCCTATAGCTGCATGTAGACATAATATGGACATGATAGCTTCTCTGAAGAAATAAGTCATAGAGTTGTTTTCTAGTTGTTGTTGGTTTATTTTACTTATTTGTTTATTATTATTATTATTATTATTATTATTATTATTATTAACTTGGCTTTCTTTTGCTCTCTGTATTATCCCTGTTTCCTCTGAGTTCCTTTTTCTATTTGTTTTCATCCCTGCCTTTCATGTTAGAAGTTTCCTCAAATGTCTGCTAATTTGGGGAAGTCCATTAGGAGTTGTGCCTGGACTCCAAATTTAAGAGTCAGGACCCACACATCTGGCCAGTTTGGAGCGTGCAAGTGGAGCTTGTCCAGCTGTGGCTCTGGGACAGGGCCGTCAGGGAGGAGTCCGACAGGCCCCAAGTATCCGTGGTTATATGACTTCCAGGGAGGCCGATCGTCTTCCCTAAGGAAGCATCTTCTACATTTTCAGTACAGGACTGCTCACTTGCCTCACTGTGGCTTACGTTCCCAGGTCTGGAGCCTTCTTGGTGCCATGAATCCAAAGAAAAAAGCTTACCACATTGATCCAGAAGCCCTCCGGGGGTTTTGTGCACACAGCTGTGGTCATTGCGTTCACACAGTTTAGTGTGCTGCTGTGTTTTCACCCAAATTGTTGTAAGCATTTTCCATTTATTAGTAAAAGCTCTTGAACTATCTCTCGGAAAACCTGCATCACATTCTGTGAGTGAGGTTATCTGTGCCTTAGTATTTTAAGTTCAAAACTCTGAGGTTCAGAGGTCAGCTTGGGTGGGTAGATAGGGCTAGACCATATAGGGTAGCAACCCTGGGGGGCAGGTACATGTGTCTATTCCCACACCTGTGGCCTTGCACACCTGTGTTCCAGGCACTGGGCCAGGTGAAGGCAGAGAGAAGAGGTCCAAGACACATAGGCCTTGCCCTCAGGAAGGGCACCATGTGGGGACAGGCGGTGAAAAGCCATGAGTCAGTGAGGCCAGAAGGATTCCAGCCTCCATGGAGAGGGAGGAAGTGGGTTTCTGGGCTGAGGCTTGCTGCTCCCCATGGTGGGAGTGGGAGAAGATGAGAATCCTAGCCAGAGGACAAAGGAAAAGCAGTTGGAGAAGGCGAGAGAGAACCAGGAGAGGGCCCAGAGGCCCGAGTTTCAGGGGAGACGGCATGAGTTTGTCAAACCTAACTGAGGCATGTGGGCATTTCTCATTCCTGTGCGTTTGTGCCCTGAATACCAAGCTGCTATTTGGAGGGCTAGATCAGGGCAGGGTTTGCCTCAGTTAAAAATCACTATGCACAGCCTGCTGGTTTCCCCCTCGCCAAGGCAACAGGTGAAGAATCAACTCCATCGAACAAGTGAGAAGGGAGGCGTTTAGTCATAACTTGTATTCAAACCAACCAGTTATGATAATGGCCCTGCCTCTTACCAGGTGGTAACCTTGAAAAATGTTCCATTCTTCCCCGAAAGTGAATGTCCACCTCCGTCAAATGAGTTACCGGCAGGGCCACCGGGAGTCAGAGAACACTGTCCTCCGAACCCCCCACCTCCATACACACACACAGGCCTTGTACTCCGGAGTCATGGCGTGGACCTCCCCTTGGAGGGGCGCATGATGGGGGCAGGAGCCTGGAGTACCTGGATGGGGCAGACAGGTTGAGTCAGATGCCTTTTACTTTCATTCTGATGGGAAAAATAAGGGAAACTACGCAGGTGGAGGGCAGCAGAGGGGAAAAGGAGAGGCCAGGTAGGAGGAAGGCCTGAGCCCAGGTGCAGGAGGACACAATGGGTAGGAGCAAAGCCAGGGGGACAGAAAGACAATCAGCTCCAGAGAAAGTCACTTCTGGGTGACACCGTGTCAGGCAGTGATGAGCAGGGCTCGGGATGAGGGAGGGGACAAACAGACTGCAAGACAAGAAGTGAACCCCTAGGGCCCTGCCCTCACCTCACTGCACCCCTCCAAGAGTGAATAATTCAGCCCCCAGGGAGCAGGACATGGCCTTGTCCAGCTGCCGGAAGCTCACCCCACAGGCCACCCTTACCAGTGTATCACCCTGGACTCCTGGCCCAAGGCTTCAGAATCACTCACAGCCTCTGGACAGCAAACCAGACCAGCACTTGGTGGAAATAGGGATGTGTGCTCCCAGGTTGAGGTGTGCTTGTGGGAGGCGCAGGTCGGGGAGCCTGGGCCCAGCTCCCAAGCACCTGGATTTGGGAACACCAAGGAGCTCCTGCTTCTCCACTTCCATGCCTGGAAGAAGTGGCACAGTATGGTAGGAAGAGCATACTGTGAAACACCCTACCAATTGTAAAGTGATGACTGGACTAAGTGTCACAGGCAGAGACACCTGGAAAGGCCCTTAGATATCATTTCTTTGGTCTTCCATTAAATAGATAGGAAGACTGAGGTCCAGAAAGGAGTAGCAGCTGGCTCTGTGTGAGGCCACTGCAGACTTGCACAGAGTAAATGCCTCGCTGATGACAGAGGGGAAGGCCAGAGGAGGAAGTGGGGAAATGAGAAGGCCTTCAGCCCTTAGCCCTTGAAGAACTTGAAGAAACAAAGGAATTTCACCTTGAACCCCAGTCTTCGTCATCCCTCCCCAGCTGGCTCTGATCTGGGGCCATGATTCAGTATGGCTGACTCAGAAGGAGCCCTGGGTCCCTTGAACTGAGGTCTGCAGTCAGACCACTCTGAACTCACTCCACGATCTTGACAAAATGGGTTACCACGCACCCCAGGATGTGAACTCTTCCCTGCCAGCACATTGGCTGTCTCATCTGCCTGCACAACCCCCCACCATACCACACCCAGACACCAACCCAGCTGAGCTCACTGCCTATACCCAACCCTCCCTTCACCCACCACCTTCCCAGAAAACGGAATCCATCATAATAGTTTCAACAAACTACAGCCCACTTGTAAAAATGTGTATATCAGAAAGCACACACGTGCCATATAAAACATGTCATGACAACAATCTACACAATACCTTATGTTTTAAGGTATATGACTCCATTTTATTTTTCAAAATCTTACCTGCTGGCAAATAAAAGATGTATTTAAAACACACAAAGGAAAAACAAAGTAGAAAGTAGAGTGACAGTTGCTTTAGGCTGAGGGGATGATATTTAAAGGGTATGGAGTTTCTTTTTGGGGGGTGATGAACGTGAAAATGTTCAAAAATTGATTGTAGTGATCATTATATAACTCTGGGAATATACTTAAAACCATTGAATTGTACACTGTAAATGGGTAAATAGTGTGGTATGTGAATTATATCTCAACAAAGCTGCACAAGCATGCACAAGCTAATGTCCTGTTGACCCCTTCTGTTGTTTTTCTCAGCCAGTAGATTACTCATGACAATGAAAGTTGTCACTACACAGCCACTTGACCCAGGATTCCAATACAAATGTAAAGCAACAGATTTTTAGCAAAAAAAAAAAATAAATAAATAAAATAAAATAAAATAAATACTTGCACTTATCAAGAGCGGTTGCTATTCTCCTTAGGACAGTGGCTGCTGCCCGCCCCCAGGCATGGACTTTCTGATAAAGAGAGTTTGGAGAGAGGCCGTTTTGCCTCACCGATGACCTCGAGTCTGGAATGACATCAGCCAGGGAAGGCCATGTCTCACAGGCAGCACTGAGTCAAGGAGCTTCTACAAGGAAAAGTGGTGAACTTGTTTTCCTTCACAGAATCTCAGAACCAAGGTGACATTTATAAATTCCTGATTTAAAGCCAATCCCTTTGTTTTAAGTGGTCCACATTCCTCCCTGGAAGGAGCTCTGATCGGTGTGGCCTGGAAGACCTGTGGTCCTCTGTTTGGCAGCACCCAGCTTTAGTCAGGCGTCCACACCTCCCTGTCAACCCATGTGTCTGGGGCATGGACCACCAGGTGTGGCCCAGGCAGGAGGTTATCGGCCCCATCCTACCCACTGGCCAGTCATTGGTTGAAGGATAGGCCTATGATTAGTCTGGACCAACGAGACGTGAGGAAGGGTTTGCTGAAGACTTCTGGGAGAGAAGCTTCTTCACTTTTCTGAAAGAACTCCTAGAAGCACATAGTTCTCCTTGGATGAGGCTGAATACGTTAGCTATCAATTGCTGCTTCACAAATTACCCCAAAACTTAGTGGCTTAAAACAACAAATGTTGTTGCCTCACAGTTTCTGCAGGCCAGGAATCTAGGAGCAGCTTTGCAGGGTGGCTGTAGCTCAGGATTTCTCATGAGGGGAGGCTGTCACCTGAGGTTTGGCCAAGGCTGAAGATCAGCTTCCCAACTCACCAGCTTAAACCGACCCTACTCCAAAACCTTCAGCCGCTGTTGTCAGGGGCCTCAGTCCTCCCTGGCTGTTGATTGGAGGCCTCATTCTTCCACCTCAAGGGCCTCTCCGAGAACTGCCTGAATGTCCTCACAACATGGCAGCTGGCTTTCCCCCAAACCAGTGACCTGAGCGAGAGCAAGCAGAAAGCTACATGCTCTTCTGTGCCCCTAGTCTCTGAAGCACACACCACTACTTCTGCTTTTCTCTCTTTGTTGGTGGCTAGGCACTAAGTGCAGCCCACACTGAAGGAGAACAAAATTGGGCCCCACTTTGTAAAGGCTCAAGGAATCATCCATGGACATCTGAATCTGCACTGATGAAGCTTTCAGCCCTGAGATTTCTGGCCGCCATCTTGTAACAAAGGGAACCCAGTTTTTATTATAGAAAGATGTAAAGAAACTCGGCCACTGGAAAGATGCTGGATTAGACCAGCCCTAAGCCAGGTCTTCTTTGAGACTTTCCAGTAACGTGAACCAACAAATCCTCTTTAGAGTTTCAGCCAGTTTAAGTCGGGATTTCTACTGCTTGGAATCAAATGTCTTCGGATCCCCTCGTAGGAATGAAGAAAACAGCAGCCACACGGTCCAACATCATGGCATGTTTCAAGGGCAACCCCACTTGTTCTGTGCGCAGGGGATGGTGGGCTCTTACCTAAGTGACAGTCAGCTGAGAAGTACCCTCTTTCTGAGGAAACTCAGTTTAGAAGAAAGTCCGGGACACTCACACATCTGGCATTTTCTCATCTTTTTTCCCAGACAGAATGCTCATATGCTAGATTTTTTAGATCAAAACCAAATCCCAGGAGACCCATTAGTGGGGTCCCAATAGTGAGACAGGTCCGTGCACTTGGTCTTGATGGGTCCTACACCCTCTAAACTCCATAAGGTCGTTCCCGAGATGCCTCTCTGTGCCTTCAACCTCCAACTCAGACAGTTAAACACCTGTGTGAGGTGGGAAAACCGTAGACAATTTTAAGAGTGTGGCAAATATGTGATTGAGTTTTATATCCACTCCTCACCAGGTGGGGCCCCTGGCAGATGTTTGGTTTCCTCCTCTGCTCACAGAGAATTAGTACCCACCTCATCAGACTATTGCAGGAAGTAATAAAATCACACGTGCATTTCTTATAAATATTATATATACGTGCACAAATGTATATCATGTGATTCTTTTCTCCCTTTCCCTCTGTTCCTGTCGGTGCCCAAACTGGAACTTTCACCTTCTTAAAAGTGATCAGACGTTAGGGTCCGCTGTCACGAAGCCCTTTGCAATGGGACAGGGAATTCTCTGTTGGGTATGGCTGGACAAGTGAACAGGCATGCTGAGCCGCTGAGCCTTTCTTTTGTCTCTTGGGAGGGCTGGCCAGTGCTGCAAAGGCCATGCGCACTCCCCCCCTCCTGCCTCCTGCACTCTGTAACTACCCTGCAGTTCTCAGGGTGAAGGTCATACATATTGGGATCCATCTAAAATGTGGCCTGTAATCTAGAAGGTGATACACTGACTGGGAGCAGATTTGGGTCGATAAACAGAAGATCCAAATCACCAGCCTGCACATTCTCACTAAGGGAACCAGAACCGGGCAGGCCAGGGCTAGCGAGTCAGTTCCATGGAAAACCCAGGCTCCATCGTATATGTATTTCTTGTTCATATTATACCATGTGTCCCTACATAAGGTAGCTCTAATGCGTCTTTGGGAGCAAAAATTAATATAAGACCCGGTATTATGTTATATTATATTATATTTATTATATTATAAAGACCCGGTCTTATATTATAGTAAAATAAGACTGGGTCTCATATTAATTTTTGCTCCAAAAAACACATTACTGATAATTGTCCGGCTAGGTCTTATTTTCGGGGAAACACGGTATATACATATGTACATCAAGCATGCTAACCCGCAACCATGTCCCCAAAATGCTGCTAAAGCCCTAGCTGTGCTACTGGCTGGAAAAAGGAAGAAGAGTTAAAGAAGGTAAAAGGGGCCTCCTTGCTGACCCTGTTGAAGCAGCCTTCTGCTAGGTCCCACACAATATAGAAGCATGATTGCACCTAGCTACATGGAGGCTGGGAAATGTAGTTTTTATTTGGTGGCGACATGCCCAACTAGCAGTCTTGGCCACAGTAAGTTAGGACAAGTAAGGAGAGAATGGGAAGGAAGCCTGGTTCTTCCAACAAAGAGTAAAGCTGAGAATCTCACCCTGTCCGACATCTGGGTCTATTGCTCAAATCACTACAGAATTTGCAGGGGGAGGGATTTGCCTGGAACCAAAGAAGTCCCCAGCATCTGGCACAGAACAAATGACCACAGCTTCCATTTGGGGTCATTCTCTGTCTCACAATAAACCCCTCTTCTTTGAGAAAGACCCCAAAACACAGAGGTGGGTCCTGAGTAAGTCTTCCCTCTGGCCACAGATGACACATAGTTCTATTTGAGTGTCAACTGACCCAGACTAGGCCATGTGCACTCCCTTCCAGAACTTTCTAAAGTTCATGTGAGGAAAAAGCAACAGTCCTTCTCTGTGGTCAGGTGATGAGGGCAAGGCTGTGTCCTGTCTGCCGGGAAGGAGAAAGCCAACGGAGAGAAGGAAGCCGAAGAGGCTCAGAGAAGAGCTCTGAGCACAGGTCATGGCTACGACCTTGTTTCATTCCCAGAGCCCCAGAGGCCCAGCTACAACTCTGCCTTTCTGGTAAACCCCAGTCTGCATCACCCAATTCCAGCTAGGTTTCTGTCACTTGCCATCAAGAACTGTGATCACGCCAGTTACCTGTCCCTCCCCAAAAGGGAAGAACTTTCATTAGAGAATAAAATTCATCAGAATTCTTTCAGTAGCAAGGGGCAGCAATTCAGCTCAAATTAGCTTAAACAAAAATAAACACATAAATAAGTAAAATTCATTGACATAAATTTGAAAAAAGTCAGGGCAGAAGCTGGTGACCTAATGGTGTTTCGGGGCCCGCGTGTTCTCTCTGCAACTCTTTCCCTGTCTCTTGATTCTTGTTTCTCCCACGTTGGCTGTGTCTTCCTGCAGCCACCTGCACATGGCAAGAAGGAAGCCAGGGCAGCTCACACTCCCAGAGGTAGAGGGTCCCCTGCTCCAATATCCACAGATCTTGCAGAGGAACTCTGATCGGACAGTCTGGGCCACATACCCACCCCTTTCACTCATAGAGGACAGGGCTATGCCAGGCCTGCCACCACCCACCCTGCAGCCAGGGACTAGCAGCCCCTGTGATGGATGGGGCCTCCGGAACCACACAGGATGGGGGAAAGGCGGTCTCCAAATGCAAGGAGGTACTATGCAGACCACAGACATAATAATGCAGTTTTGCCTTGTGAAACAAGCAAAGGCTTTGGAGCCAGATGGACGTGGGTTCAAGTCCTGGGTCACACAATGCATCGTCATTGGCCTTGAGTGAGCTACTTGAGGCTTAATTTTTTCATCTTTAAAATGAGGGTAATCATACCTGTTTTTCAGGATTGTGGCAAAGATTAAGTAAGATAATAAAGCACTTAGAAAAGTCCTAACTTCACTTCATTAATCCCACTCTACCACCCTCTTGTGTATATACCACATATGAAAATTATGTGCTTCTTTTCCTGTTTCTACTCCTAGGCACAGCTAACTCCAGGCTGTGTTATACTGTCATTAGGTCGAACTAGAACCCCGTTCCTACCCTATTCCTTCCTCAGAGTGGGTTTCTTCTGTGTTCTCATCTCACCTGACTCTTAAGAGTTTAAAGAATCTGGGTCGGGGGTTGGGAAGAACCCAGGGATGTTTGGAGAGAAACCAGCTCTGGAGACAAGCCTCAAGATTGTGACATTTCTAATCTTAAGTAACAGAGTGTGACTCTTAAAACATTTTTATTATTATTAAATTAACACTAAATTCCTTTTGCTGTTCATTGTTCTTTTCTTTTCTTTCTTTTGGGGGGCGGTGGGAGGGCTGAGAGGGGTCATGTGGCCATTTAAAGGTCGGGAGACTTTCCTCCCTACCTATATCCAAGGTTTATAAAGACTGAGTGCTTGTATCCTGGAGGAAAGGGGATCCCGCTTTGGAAACTGTTTCTTGTAATGGATCCTGGGCTATTCCTTCTGGCCAGAGAGTGAAACGAAGGGAAATATGGGACAGAGTTGACAGAACTTTTGGGGAGAAAGTAAAACGGGGTGGGGAAGGGGAGAAGGTGGGACCTGGCAGCCAAGGGCCCCAAGCCTTCAGCAGAGGAGCGTTCCCAGTGTGATGGCCCCTGCCAAAGGCAGCTCTGAGGGCTGGCTCCAGGCCCCAGCCATGAAGCCCTGCTATGAGAACTTACTCTACTTGGGCCAGACTTTCCCATGGTGTAAGAACAAGCCCCAGATCTCACCTTCACTCAGTTACCCTGTGGGCCCCTTCCAACTTTGTCGAAGTAAGGAACATAGATAAATTTTATAAGCATTTGAGCCAAACTGGTGACGTATGCCAGGGAACATCTCAAATGCTCCAGAGAATGAGTTTTGCTGTTTCTTTTATGCATTTGGAATTAAGGAGGGAATGTAAGGAAGATTACGTGGAGGTGGGGAAAGGCAAGGTGGGGATTGGATTACAGGATAGTTATGTGTTCTCTTGAGGGTGGTTTGATACTGAGGGGTCTAAAAAGAGGTATTTCAAAGGTGTGTTAACCTAAATGCACAGAAACAGTGGACAGGACTTGCTTAAGGCAAAGGTAAGTCTTTCACTAAAGAAGTTATACGCTTGGGGCGTGTCTACCCACCATGACCTGCCCAGTGAGGAATTTATGATCAGACCACCCTGTGAGGTTACTTTCCATAGCCCCCTTTTCTTTGTCCACAGTTTCCACCTTTTGGTCATATATCAGTCTGAAGGATGCACTGATAACCAAACTTTTGGTTGGAGAGTGTGGTCTCATTACGCGAGGAAGGCTCATTTTCAGGAAGTCTCAGTATTGACATCGTGTTGCTGAAACAGAGGACCCCTGGGGGCGTGGCAATACGGTAACCATGGGATCTGAGTTCAGTCCGAATTTTCCCAAAAAGGGAAGGGCAGGTAAATGGAAGGCAGTCAGGTCTTATGGCCTTCATTGCAAAAAAGAAAACCACTCTGGATCATTTCTATCCTGTGAACTATCATGACCTAAGTTTTGTCGTCTGTCTCATTTTTCTGTATTTGACCTGTAGAACATTTACACAATCCACAGAAAGAGAATTAATAGCTACCTTATACATCTTTGGTAACCATAAACAGTTAGACTATATAGAAAAACCCAAAGAATAACTATTTTTATGACCAATGTCATTAGCAGAGAGGTAAAGATAATCACACAATTGGTTTCTGAGTTAAACATTAATTCACAGGTATACAGGCCATGATGAGGCCTTGGGATAGCAGCTTCTTGTCCTTGAGGAGTCTTTGATGTCCATTGTAGACAGAAGCGAGTGTCAGAAACAGGGGTAGATGTCCATCTGTGATTAGGCGCCTGATAAGGTCTCGTCCGATGAGGTTGGAAAGTCTTTTATTTGATGTCCTTTCCAGTAAACAAAACTGAAGTCTTTGTCTCCTGGGAGTTCGCTGTGAAAGCAGTTACTTATTTGACATTTTCTTGAAGTGACTTTATCAAACCTTGGCCAAAGTCTAAGACGTCACCTGTCAATTACGTCAGCTCATAATTTCCTTCATCTAAGTTCAACTTAAATGCACTGTGATGATGCCAGGGAGCCGGGAAAAACCAAGCGGCCATCCTGGTTTTCCCATAACCCCAACTATTCGTTTAATTTACAACCATTGTTTACACACACAATATACCCCGGAAGTTTTTCATCACTAATTTTACAATGCTTCCCATGCAATTTAACATAAAAGACAGTCTTTTGAGGTGTTCTAGAGGCCCTTCTAGAATACCACAAAGTTATTCCTACATAATTGGAGATTTTTAACCCCTAAAACTGCAATTTACAGTGAAAGCTAAGAAGTAAGCCATTAGCATTCTTTAGCGTGGCAAATTTGTGAAGATATTTATAACCTCTAGAAACATACTTCATCTACACCAAAGTCAATTATTAACATGGACTTATTTTTGTAAAAGCTACGTAACCTAGAAACATGTCTGTTTTATTTAAACCAACAAACTTAAGCTAGCTTTTATTTACTAAGGATTAATCTTAGATCACGTGAACTTGAAAAGCATTTGAGTTCGTTTTTATATTTCTGAGAATTTTAGAATGCTCAAGCCTTACAAGTGCTTTCCTTTAAATTAATTTTAATAATACCATCAAGAGGTAGAAAATTATCTCACAATTACAACATATAGATATACACAGACAAATAGAGCACAGGTGGATCCAATTTTTGTTTAGAAGGAATTTACAATTTATATCTGTCCTTGACAAGTCAAGTTCCAAATGGTCTTCCTCTTGTAATATAAGGACAGCCATTTTTAATACCTCAAAGAATTGGGTTAACACCTAAACTCGTAAGTTGATACACTTATCTAAACACTTTATCTCTCTTTTTTTCTTTGTAAATCCTTTTACGTAGTTTCATTTTAGCTTAGGAGAGAAGGCCTTTTTAAGTTCTGAAACAGTCTAATAATTTTCTTTACATTCATTCTGCCTAATTTCATAGCCAGCTTTCTTAACTTTGAGGGCAAAAGATTAATTGAGAAGTATCAAAAGACCCTTATCTCAGCCATCTTCTTGCCTGAGTATTAATGGGAGGCTGTCACTTCATGGGTCTTGTCAGCCTGGGAGATATGGTGTTCCATGTTAATTTTGAGGTCTGTGGAGTCTGATGAAACTTCTAGAGAAAACCAGCCTTTACATGCATGTCTCTAGATGAACCAAATGCCATGGGTGTCTCTATAGGAGTGCTTCACGTCCTATAGGAAATTTTTCCTCCGCAATCCCACATTCTTAGTCACCTAAGAATATCTGAGCAGAGGCCAGCGAGAGCTTACCGGATACTGCTGGAACCTGGACGCCTCTCAAGGCATGGGCCCCTCTCTCAAGCACCTCTCGGGGTAAACCCATTTCTGCCCTTCTCCCTGGGGCTCCCACTGATTTCTCCGGGGCTGGCTGCACTACCACCACTCTGGAAGCCCATCTCTGCTGCCCCACACTGGGGAATCTGCACAACTGTAATCATCCCACTGATGACTCAGGTTGCGGAAGCAAGTGTCCTTTCTCTTTTGGAACTAAAGAGAGTTCAGTCTCTCATTTAACTAGCAAACATTTTGTTCAGACTCTCCGTAAACAATCCAATTAAAAGCAGCAATGCAACCCCTTTTGGTTTTCCTTTTCCTGGGTTATCTGAACCCTAATCCACTTCAAGAAGTTTCTAAGAACAGGTCAAATGGCCTGCTACATAAACTGAGGAGGCCCAGAATTCTGAAAGAAAACTAATCCAAGTCCACCGAGGTGAAGCAGGAAGCCAATGGTGCACCATGTGCCCTTGTTTGTAGCTAGCACGGGGTCTAAATCCACAGGGTGGTCCTGGGTAGGCCTCTTCAGAATCTGCCAAACTACATCAAGTAAATGGCAACGTAAGAAACAGAATTTGTATGAGTTTATTTCAGCCAAACTGATGACACATGCCATCTCAAATGTTCCAGAGAATAACAGTTTTGCAGTTTCTTTCATGCATTTGAAATTAAGGAGGGAACATAAGGAAGATTACATGGAGGTGGGGAAAAGCGAGGCAGGGATTGGATTACAGGATGGTTAAGATTATGTGCTCTCTTGAGGGTGGTTTCTCTTCTGAGGGTCTAAAAAGAGGCATTTCAAAGGTATGTTAACCTATGAGATGCCCAGAAACAATGGGCAGGGCTTGCTTAAGGCAAAGAGAAACCTAAAGAAGTTATATGCCTCAGGCGTGACTACCCACCATGACCTGCCCAGTTAGGAATTTATGATCAGATCACCCTGTGAGGTTACTTTCCATAGAACCCTTTTATCTTCCATACCCAAGTCCAGAAGAGCCCCTGAAATCCAACTTGAGGGGTGACTTAGTAGCCCAGAGCACTCCCCATCACCACCACTGTCCCCACCTGTCCCTTGAGACCCATCTGTGTCCCATCTCCCACTCCATCCCAGCAGCCTCAGTGACTCCTGCTTCCTGCCTCACCCTGAGACAAAGGGCTGTTTTAGGACCTCTGTAAGCCCTGGCAATTATATTTTTGACAGCTTTACCCCACATCAGTGCAAACATACTAAAATATTAAAAATCTGCTGTAAAATTTTTGAAAGGATATTTATAATTTCGCTCTTGAAACCATTGGGCTAGGGGTACTGATTTAAATTACAATGGGGAATTCTTGTAAAATGAGAAAAACCTAGCCCACACATTCTTTCAAATGTAATAAAATTTTTATGACTACTAAATTTAACAATTAATGAGGTTGGTATAATGTTACAGTTGACATTTTATTAAGAATTTATTGATTCGATTCTGCAGTATTCTTATTTTAGAGCCAGTAATTCTTTTCTCAGCTGTCAAATGTTCAAATGGGTCCCTATGTAGGCCCCCCAGCCACGGGCTTCTCCAGTGGGCAGCACATAAGTAACCTGGGCCAATAGGTCTTCCCTACCCTCCGCACAAAACATACAAGTCTGACAATGAAGTTCATGAACTTGTAGCAACAATGTTGCTAACCTTTTTTTAATATCAGAGGGATTACTCATTATGAATTTGTACCAACTGGACACACAGTTAACCAAGTGTACTATTTGGAAGTGCTGAAAAGGCTGCGTGAAAACCTTAGACAACCTGAACTTTACGCCAACAATTCATGGCCCTTACATCACGACAATGCACCAGCTCACAGCACTGTCTGTGAGGAAGCTTTTAGCCAGTAAACAAATCACTGTATATAGGGACACCCTCCCTACTCACCTGATCTGGCCCCCAGTGACTTCTTTCTTTACCCGAAGATAAAGGAAATATTGAAAGGAAGACATTTTGATGACATTCAGGACATCAAGGGTAATACGATGACAGCTCTGACGGCCATTCCAGAAAAAGAGTTCCAAAATTGCTCTGAAGGGTGGACTAGGTGCTGGGTCGGTGCATAGCTTCCCAAGGGGAGGACTTCGAAGGTGACCGTAGTCATATTCAGCGGTGAGGTGTGTAGCACTTTTTCTAGGAGTTGGCAAAGTTAATTGTCTGACCTTGTACACCTCCGGACACACACAAACACAGCAAAAACATCACCGTGGCTGGACTGTGGAGGCAGAGTCTAACTCCAGATGAGGAAGACAGTGGGGCCACTTAAAAGCAGGGATGGAAGCAATGTCATGTCATCTCATCTCCTGTCATGTCCGAAAGGGCTTCCTTACTACAAGCAGTGGCTGGAGCTGCTAAGGGCACAGAGGCTGATACAAGCCAGCTTCTGAGGTTGGCATGGGCACTTCTTCCCTCTTGGGCATGGTGGGTACTGGGGGCAGGAGGGGAAAAGACCACTTGCCCTGCTTTTCACAGTCAGCCACAGAGCATCTTCCTGAACCTATTTGGGGGGGAGTGGGGTGCAACCTCTATCTTCCAGGCGGGTGGACCTCAGGGCTAGAGGGCAGTGAGAGGCTTCTCTGAGGCACCAGGGCAGTGCCCCATGAGGAGGCGAGGAGGACGTGGAATGGGTGACACAGAGACACAGACAGACATACAGTCAGACAGAAGAGTGGGGTGTTGGTGCTAGGAGAAGAGGAAGGGGATAGGGAAAGCAAGTAGCTGAAAAGCAACTGGAGTGAGGGCAGGAGAAAACCGGGAGAGAGCTGGTTTGTGTCCCAGTACATAGGGGAAGGGAAACTAGATTCCCCAGGGTTGTGGTGGCCCTTGGACAGCAGCAGCAGCTGGGTGTCAGGCCAGCCCAGGGTGGGGGTGGCGGGGACTAACAGGGGCACTAGTTCCTCTGGGTCCTTGGGATGCCAGTTCAGCCTTCTGGAGGCAGAGGGGTCTGGAGGGGCATCTGTGCCTGGTAGCAACCCCACCGCCACCCGCATTACCCCAGCCGCCCTTAGAATCAGAGGGAGCGGTCCTTGCCCCGTGTCTCTGAGGTACCAGGGACCCGCTGCCTGCAGCTGTCTGCCGGGCGCAGAGCCTCCGCCAGGGCGTGCGGCACTAGGTGGAGCCAAAGCCCGTGGCAACAGCGTCAGGCTGGTCTCCGGCCGCCTGGGGTTAAGAGAACGGGAGGCGGCGGACCGGGGACGAGGGGCCCAGTCCGGCCCTCCCGAGAGGCCGGGAAGGCGAGGAGACGGTCGGCCGCAGCCCCGTGTGGACTTGCTCGGCCTACGAGGTCTATCTGTCTGCCCCAGCAGAAAAGGCTAAATGGCCCCACGGCGCACCCGGCAGCCGCAAACCCCCACTTATCAGATGAGGAGCCTGAGGCCCTGCGAGCGGGGGAAGGGGACCAGGACAGGGCTGAGGCCAGAGCCCGCACCACGGCTCCTCCTCCTCACCGCTCAAGGAACCCAGGCCCTGCCGGGTACCCGCTTGGCCCCCGGGCCTGCGACCTGCAGTGTCGGGGCTGACGTCGCCTCCTGCACCAGCAGAGGGGGCGCAGGGCGGGTGGAGGTCGGCACGCGGGCAAAAGAGCGCAGGCGACCGCCATCCTACCGCGACCTCTCGCCGCGGCTGCAGGTGGGCGCGGGCCAGAGGCTCCGCCTTGGACGTGAGGGTGCTGGGCTTCTCGGATTGGCCAAGGCGGAGAGGGCGGGACCAAGAGCCAGGCTGAGAGCCGGGAAAACCTGGAAAAAGGCAGTCTGGGGCGGAGGCGCAGACTTCGCGCGCCCCTCGGAAGCCAGGGCCTGAGCTAGGGGACCGGGCGTCTGGGGTAAGCATCGGCCCTGTTGTCCTAGGCACAGGTTAGCGGCGACAGATGAAGCCCCAAGCTCCCTCAGGTAGCCTTATCACTGCCAGGACTCAGTTTCCCCAGCCCGAGGGCCCGGTACAATGTGAATCCAGGACCCTGGCCTGCCCCGCCCCGTGCTCTCTTGGACCTCCCAGCAGAGGCACCAGGTAGGCGCCCAGACTTTCTCCAGTCTTGCCCACCCCATCTCACCAGCAGCCATACCTTGATCTTTCCCTTTTCCCAAGCCTCTACCTTGATCTTTCCCTTTTCAAAACTCTCTTCCAGAGTCCACGTTTCATCACACTTAGCTTTGCACAGCCAGTGTTCAGCACAAAGCCCCCACCCAGTACTGCCTCAGTACCTCCCCCCCCACCCTTCTGTGTGGTTATCCTTTCACTTCTCATTGTCTGTAGAGGGGAGGGCAGGGCCACATGGCCACCTGGATGCTATGAGTGCAGCTCTCATTCCATAGCCACGTACGGAGCACCTAACCTACTATGTGCCTGTCACACAGGGTGTCAGGCGGGGTCTCTGATCCCGCTCCCCACATAAAAACGCAGGACACGGTGAGGCCAAAAAGGAACACCCACAGAGCCACAGATAGGGTAGTAACACCACTATAGTCTCGCTGGCAGCTGGGTTGGAGACACAGGAAGCAGGAGCCACACTGTCCGCAACTCTCTGTCCTAACTGCAACCCGCGCTTGCCAGCCACCATCCTGGCTGGTGCACTCCTGGCTCTGTCCCCACACTCCACCCCTACAGGGTCTTGCCTCACAATCTACGCGACAAGCGTCTTCTGCGAGGGTCCCTGTGCGAGGAGCCTGGAGGTGAATGCAATATTCTGGACACAGCCAGGCTCTCTGGGCGCAGCCAGGGTTTCTCAGGGCACCACTAGTCCTTCTGGGCACAGCCAGACTTCCTGGGCTTCTTAGGGTACCACCAGTCTCCCAGGCACAGCCAGGGCCTCTCAGGGCACTGCCACTCCCTCTGGACCTCTTAGGGTACCGTGCTGGAACAACAGTGGATCATAGTCAAGGTGCTTATATATTCTCGATGGCAGCCAGTCAAGGCACAAAAGTAAACATCCACTGGTTCCACCACATGGTGGTATGTTCCCAAACAAATAGTCAAGTCCATTAAATTAGGGATGGAAGGCAATTCCCGACAGTCCATAGTCATTCGCCAGGGCTGTCCTGGGGGTGAGGGACAACCTTGACCTCACCCTCATCTCCCATGGAGGACTCAGCAAGCATTTCCTACTGGGACTACAAAGTCCTGCATCCAGGCGGCCTCAGCAAGCACTTCCCAGCCCACAGGGCCGCCAGGACCTTCGCTTTCTCCCTCCTCTGCTGGTTGGAGAACCGTCCACGTCTTCCCACCCCTCCTCAGGGATCCAACTCTCCAGCAGCTGCTCCTCCTGGTCTTCCTGATACGCACAAACTGCTCCACCGCCCTTCGGAGGGCTATGGCCGGCACCGTACCCTGCTTGCTGCACCATGTGTCATGCGGGGTGACAGGTGGGGTCTCAGCTCCCGCTCCCCACATAAGAACGCAGGACACGGTGAGGCCAAAAAGGAACACCCACGGAGGCATAGATAGGGGAGTCATATCACTATAGTCTCGCTGGCGGCTGGGTTGGAGACACAGGAAGCAGGAGCCACATGATCCGCAATCCACACTCCACCGCTTGTAGGCTCAGCCACCACCTTCTTGCTAGCCCGCATTTTCTGCTAGCGTAGCCACAGCAGTTATATTAGTGGCCAATGGCTCACTGGTTACAGCTGACGGCCAACTAGCCACAGCTGATGGCCATCCAGTCACAGTTGATGGCCATTTACTACCTGAGCCAGCACCTTTCTATGTGAGGCCGAGAGCCTGGAAACTGCACTCCTGGCTCTGTCCCCATAGTGCCAGACCCAATGATGGGCACCAGCGACAGAGCTGGAAGCAAAACAGACAACAGTCTCTGCTGTTACCAGTTTTCACACCAAACAGTAGGACAAAGAGGGAGGAAGACAGAAGTTGAGGAAACTGGCAAATTATCCCCACGCTGGGAATGTGAATAGGCAAAGTTTGGCTTAAGCAGTAGGGTAAAGAAGTTTGCAGAAATTTGTTCGGGTTAAAGGTCATTACACCTGTAAAAACTGAAAATGGTCAATTATCATGAATGTCAAAAAGAAAAATTGCCCCCTTGTTGCCTTTCCACTATAGCAAGGTGCTGTTTCAAGAAAACCAATATCCAAATGCCAATCCACAAGTGAGTTCTGTTTGGGCAGAAGGGAACAAAATTAGTTGTTTGACTCTATCCAAAAATCAACCCTAAGTTTTCCTTAAATGGCAAACTTCCTTTAAAACCTGAAGAAAGAAATTACCTCTGTGGACACAAGTTAACTGTGTGTCCTCAGGACAGTGCAGCCAGGGTCCACTAGAGGGAAGCAGAGAGATGCTAGAAGAGCCTTGGTTAGTTCCCACTTGTCCCAGAGGGTGTGAGGAGCCCAGTAAAAACAATAGCAATAATAGTTCATATTTATTGAGTGATTACTCTAGGCCAGGAATCCTGCTAAGTGCTTTATTAAAAATTACCTAATTTGATCCTCCCACCAACCCTATGAGGTGGATACAATTGTGTTAACCCCATTCCACAGATGAGGAAACAGAGAGGTTGAGTAACTTGCCTAAGGTCACACAGCTAGTACAAAATAAATCCCGGATATGAATCCTGGAGTAGAGCTGTAGAGTCTGCGTGGCTCACTGTATGCAATTCTGCTTCCTGTGAAGAGGGCAAGAAGGATAGAGAATGGAGGAGGCAGCTGAGGTCCCCACAGACATAACCCTGATGGGCTGTCCAAGGACAGTTCTGAAAGCAGGTACCAGTCAGGGGCTTCTAGCTAATCAAGGACCTTGGGTCATCTGTCAGGTAAGGACAGAAAATCTGAGCTTCCTGCACGTACACCCTACATACCTAGTAGGGATATGGCCATGGGGAGGTGGCACCCCATCACCACCTGCAACTGGATCCAGCCCTCTGGTGCCCCTGGGTGCCCACTGCTATGGTGTATCCTTCCAACCATTGTGGCCTTTCTGGCTTAAATGTGTGAAGTTGGCTTCAACCCACCCTCTCCCTTGAGCACTAGGCAGCCCCCAGCGTCCGCCTCCTCACTGGGGCTGGTCAGGAGCAGCTACTAGTGCTGGGAGGTTGGGGTCATTGGTGGGGATCCCTCCAGGGAAACTTTGAAAGGAGGTTCCAGTCAGAGCCCAGTCTTGTCTTGGTTTTCTCTGGCACTCTGCAGGCACTCTGCTGATGGCACTGGGGGCGAGGAGGACTTGCTGGGTGACCCTGAACAAGCAAGGGCCTCCCCTGCCCACAGTGCGTCTTCTGTAGACTAAGAGGTTGGAAACCAGGCGTTCTTCACTCGGCACTGAAATTGTGTGTGTTTGTGTCTCCCTGTATGCAGTGAGTGTGTGTCTCCCTGTATGAAGTGTCTCTCGCTGTATGCAGTGTGTGTCTCCCTGTATGCAGTGTGTTTCTCACTGTATGCAGTTTGTGTCTCGCTGTATGCAATGACACACACATACACTGCGTACAGTGAGACACACAGTGCATGCAGTGAGTGAGACACACTGCGTACACCGCATACACTGGGACACACTGAATACACTGAGACACAAACACTGCACACAGCAAGACACACTGCATGCAGCACCACACACATACACTGCTCACAGTGAGACACTGCATACGTCGAGACACACTGCATACAGTGAAGCACACACACTGCATTCCGTGAGACACACTGCATATGCCAAGACACATACAGTGCATGCACTGAGACACATGCACTGCATACAGTGAGGCACACACATTCACTGCATACCCACTAGCACCCCTCTTCTAGTTGTGACAAGAAAAACCTGTCTCAGGACATTGCCAGTTCTACCCCTGGTTGTGAACCATTGTAAATGAGCTGCAGAAACGCCCTGCGCTCGGGGAACTGAGAGTTCACCAGTGCGCCCCTCTGTAGAATGAAGGCAGAGCAAGGTTGCCTTGTACGTGCTGACTGTTAAATGAGGCACTGGATAGAAGGTGCTCAGCCTCCCTCTCCTTCCTCAGCCCTGAACTTCTGGGACTGTGCAGGATCTGCTACCCACGAGAGGGAAGAACTGGAAAGGCCCATTTTTTACCCAAAGATCTCTGAGGGGAGCCTTTAGGCACCCTCTCTGAAGCCAGCCAAAGCTAATGGCCTTTCTGCCCACACCCCTATAGTGGCCAGGCTGTGGAAGGTCCACTGCTGTGGGAGAGGAAACGGCAGGGCCTCCTAGGCCCAGCTCCCTGTGCGCCCTGCCGAGGCCACCTACATCTGCCCACTCTGGGGCCCCTTAGCTCTGGTCTGGGGAAGGTGGCTCCCCTCAACCCCAGTGCAGACACAGGCCCCAGCCATCCGCCTTACCTATGCCCCACTGAGAACTGGGAACAGTGGGCAGGGGCCCGACCAGCACTGATGACAGATAACCCCACTCCCCAAGGCAATGCCTGCATTTAGCGGTATACTGAAAAGTGTTTAGCAACCAGCTCTCTGGGATGCGGTAAGGAGCCCTGATTTGTGGCATTTGCCCATTTCTATGGTGTCAGTATTCCTACCATGGCAAGTTTAAGCCACCAGTGTGATGTCCGTGAACGATGAGTTGGTTCACACCATTATACAAGGGTATGATAATTAAGATCGCGAACTCATCCTAGAAAAAGTGTTATGTACCTCATTGCTGAATATCACTATGGTCACCTTCTAAGTCCTCCCCTTGGGAAGCTATGCACTGACGCCAGTGCCTAGTCCACCCTTCAAAGCAATTTTGGAACTCTTTCTGAAATGGCCATCAGACCTCTCATCGTATTACTCCTAATGTCCTGAATGTCATCAAAATGTCTTCCTTTCAATATTTCCTTTAGCTTTGGGTAAAGAAAGACGTCATTGGGGGCCAGATCAGGTGAGTAGGGAGGGTGTTGCAATACAGTTATTTGTTTACTGGCTAAAAACTCCCTCACAGACAGTGCCCTGTGAGCTGGTGCATTGTCGTGATGCAAGAGCCATGAATTGTTGGTGAAAAGTTCAGCTCATCTAACTTTTTCATGCAGACATTTAGCACTTCCAAATAGTAAACTTGGTTAACTGTTTGTCCTGCTGGTACAAATTCATAATGAATAATCCCTCTGATATCAAAAGAGGTTAGCAACATTGTTGCAACAAGTTCACGAACTTCATTGTCAGACCAGCTCCCATAAATATAAATAACCTTATGAACATAGGTAACAGTAAAATAATTAGGAAGTGATGAGTTTTTAGTGTGCATTTCCTTTTTTAACAAAATGTAGTTAATTGTAAATTTATGTAATTTAATTGTTTACTATGGCTGCACTTAACACCAAGTTCACAGAATTCCTGCACATTTAACCATCTGTTCTGCATGCCCGTACAAGCCAGCTCCAGCCCCTCACTGGAAATTGAATGTGGTCCATGACCTCAAGACTACACTCTCTAAGGCCCATGCAGAGTGGGGTCATCAGTAGGGGACAGAAGGACAACACTTGAGCCATGGAGACCCTGAGGAGACCCTGACATACCCAGAGGTTCCAGGAAGGCTTCCTGGAGGAGGTGGTGTTACACAGCCTGAGGGAAGAATAAAAGTATCCCAGAGAGCAGGTAGGGAGTGTGCAAGGCTGAAGGGAGCTCTGGGGAAAGACCATGAGAGGAGAAAGCAGGTGGCGTAGACCAAAAACCAGACTGAGTCGCTCAGACTCATGAGTCTAGCAGAGCCCACAGCAGACCACGTCTTCACCTCTCTTCCCCTCCGCTTTTCACCCAGTTCCCTCAGGTGATCCCCGAAACTTCTGGTTTGGCGGTAGAAAGTAGCTGTAATTACAGTCATTTATAGAACAGTGTGCTATCTCTCCTAATTACCAAGCCATGCAATTCCAATTACATGTCTAAGGAAACATCTTAGGAACCCCTCCCCAGGGCCAGCCTGTCAACTGCAGCCCCCAGGCCAACCAGAATGTTGTGTGTTGGGGGGCGGGGGGGAGAGCTGGCTGCAGCTGCTGGGCCTCCCAGCTCACAGGAGACCAGCCAGGCAGGAGACCCGTGTTCTGAGACCTGCCCTGGAATGGGCACAGGGTGAAGGGAGGCAGGGGAAGTGCCCCAAGAAGAGAGGCTTGTGACCTCGGGAGGGGCTCCCTCTGGGGAGGCCGTGGGCCTCTATTTACATAGCAGGTATGTTGGGCAGCTAAGGAAGGGGGCTGTTTAATGTTTAGGAAGCAATGCTGCCCCCACACACACACACACTAGATGCAGGTTCTCTGGCCTGTCACCACTCACTGCAAAAATCCCCTCAGCCACAGCGCCTCCCCCACAGAGGGGCCACCAGCCTGTCTCATACCTCCTGGGACACCATCTTAGGATCCCAAGAAAAAGCCTATATTATCTTTGGAGGCACCATTTATGACAAAATTCTTCCTCAACCCAAGAGAAGACTCCCTCTATGTAATCCCTACCCACAGGTCTCATCTCACCCTTCTGGGGCTACTGTTCCCTCTGTCCTAGGGGCACAGTGGGGGGACCCTGCTGCTCACTGCTCCTCTCCCGGGCAGGCGTCAGGCCCTGGCACCTTGTCTGTTCCTCAGCCCCCGCAGTGTCTGAGAGGCCCTTGATTTGCAGCTCCCAAGGCTTCTCCCTGTACAGGGGAGCCTGGCTCCGGCCCCCACTAGCCCCCACATCCATTCTAGTCCCAGTAGGTAAAGGAGCTGTCCTCTTATCTCACAAGACTGCAGGCCTCTCACCACAGGGGACCAGGACTGAACAAGCAAGGTCCGACCTGAATTCCAGGTCGGATGGGCTTGGCCAGGCACTGGCTTGGCCTGCGAGTGCCACTGTGCTGGCATGGTCCTGCAGGCAGGAGTCTGGGTGGCCTCAGGCACCAGCAGGTGAGGCCTCCCCTAGTTCCCGCCCCTCCTCTGACACAGGCCTACCACCTGCAAAGCTCTTTCGCAAATATGTTATTAGCTGTTTAATCATCATAACAGCTGTGGGAGTTGGGTGTCATTATCTGTTTTACTACGGGTAAACTGAATGTTATGGTCCCATTACATAGCCGTCAGGAGCCTGCTCAGAATGGTTAGTGGGAAGAAGGATGAGGGCTGCTCCTTAAACCAGCTGGGCCAGCCAGGACCAGAGCAGAATGGGGACAAAGTGTGGAGCTCCTGAAGGCGAGAGGAAGGTCAGAGAGAGGTGGAGGGAGTGTGGGCGTGCTTCTAGTGAGGGCTTCCAGAGCTGGGGCTGCCAAACACCCAGGAGAGAGAGGTTATGAGGGGCCAGGAGAACAGGGATGGACCAAGAGCTAGACCTAGAGAGGGCTGCAAAGCTGAGGTCTGGGGGAAGCCTCCCTGAGTCACCTGCTCATTGTACGGATGGGGAAACAGACGCAGGCAGGAATAGAAACTTGCCTAACGTCACTCCGCCCACCAGAGGCCAAGCTGGAATGTGTTCTAGGGCTCGATGTCCACTGTCAGTATGTCCTGATGGGCAAGGAGGCCAGGCTGAGGCTGGGTCCCGGGGCACACTGGACTGGCCAGTGGGGACCAGATGAAACTTCTCGCCCCTCTGGGTGGCCATCAAGGAGCAGTGCTGCCAAGGGGGGAAAGTTCCCCACCCTACAGTGCATCCCAAGGTCCAGGGATTGGTGCCAGGTACGTGTGTGGGGGGTGGGTACTGAAGGTGTGGGGAAGGGACGTAAAAGGGTTTCCAAGGGGCGGAAGGAGCACGCAGGACGCCTAGGCCCTGTCCTGATGCCAGTTCCCTCTTCCCTCAGGGTCCAGTTTCCCCACCTGAGCACTGGAGGAAATAAGCCCTTGCCCCATCCTTACATGCCCACCAGCTTAGAGGACACTTTGGAAATGCTCATCCAACCTCTGCCGGCTAGAAAAGAGATTGCATCCTAGGCTGCAGCCCTGCGCAGAAACTCCGACGTCTTCACACTGAGTGTCCCTGATGGATCAAGATGGTCCTTGTGCCTAAGAGAATGGTCAGGCTGCGAGGGTGAGAGGGGCTGGATGTCTCCTGTTACCTCGCACCTCCCTTAGGTGAGAGGGGAGAGAATTTTCCCCAGGACCGCCAAGGGAGGGGCGAGGGGGGATGAGCTCCTCCAGGCCCCGGGAAGCATCCCAGTACAGGGAAGCTGGCCTCCGAAGGTAGGGGGCTCCATGTCACCCCCAGAGCCCTAAGAGCCTGCCCACTGGTGAGGTTTCCTGTAACCAGGCTTCTAGAATCTGGTCCCAATGGGTGTCCTTGCTCTGACAGAACTCACTGTCTCCACAGGCCTCCCTTCAAAGTCCCAGAAGGCCAACTTCTAGAGGCAGAAGTCCCAGGGCAAGAGGCAGTGCAAGATCTGGGGCATTGAGGATATTGGGGGCCCCAGGCCAGAAAGCCCCCCAGCCCTGCCTCTCCCAATATTGGGAACACCCAGGAGAGCAGCGTCCTCATGCAGGTGCGCTGTGGTAGGCTGCGGTAAGTCCGACCCTCCCTAGTCCTTAGCACCCGGCCTGAATGTGCCCCCGGGGGCCGAACCAGATGGTCTCCCAGGGCCCCTTCTTCACGCTCCTTGAGTTCCCATCGATGTCACCATACACCGAAGTCCAGGCACCGTCTGTGGGACAGTCTCCTGTAAGGGCCAGTTGTCCCAGTTAACCCTTCCGTTCTCACAACTGTCAGGCTCCTCGTGCCGGAGAGCGGATGTGGGGGGCAGAGGGCTGGGGAGTCAGAGCAGGCACCCTGGGGACAAAGGGACAAGGAGATGGAGACTCATGGTAGAACGGCATCCTGAAGGGTTTGGGGCTGGTGCTGATGACTCACGGGAACCAACAGAGGGGACATTTCCTCCCAGCAGTGAAACCAGACAGGGAAGCGAGGGAGGGAGGAATATTCCATTCTGCGCCTCGGTCCTCCCAGGTGTGTTTCCAGGTCAGCATTTCTGAGTCAACATGACCCCTCTCGCTGCCTCCCTCTGACATCTGAGTGTGGCTCTGTTCGAGTGCTCTCGGTCTTACAGTCTGAGTCCCCACCCTGTCCCATCCCCACCACCACCCTGGTAAGGCTTCTTCTAGTGGCGTGTCTCCTCCCCCTGCTGGGGCTTTCATCCTGTGAAGGTAAAGCAGGCCTCCTGGGGCCCCGTCTCTGCTCCAGCCACCCCAGCCCTTCCTCAGCGCTGTCTCAGCCCCTCCTACCCCCCTGCTCACCACCACCACCACCGTTACTGTGCCTCTGTTCCCTCTGCCTGGAATTCCCCTCTCACCTCCTTCTTAGCCTAGGCAGTGTCTACTCATCCTTAAGATTCCAACCCACATCACCTCTTCCAGGAGGCCTTCCCTGACCTCCCAATTAAGTCAAATCCCCCATTACATGTGCCCCTGGCACCATGCATGCCCTTGTCAGAGTTGTATGCATTTTGTGGGTTTAGTTGCATGCTTAGTCAGGAATGCCTGCCTCCCCCACTAGACTGGAACCGGATCTAATTTGCCCGCCATTGTCTCCAAAGCATGTGGCACATAGTAAGTGCACAATACACATGCACTGAGGGAAAGGCTTCCCCAGCCAACTGGATGTCCCACTGTGAGTCTGCAGCCCCACTCCTCCTGGCCCTCAACCCCGCCCCACCAGGCCGCACTCCTTTCTGTGAGCCTTCTTATCTGCAGTCTCTGGAGCCTGCTAATGGCTGGGCTCTGGTGGGAAGTGTGCAGCCTGCCCCCAGACTCCAAGATCAAAGCCAGGCTCAAGACGGCTATAAACGCCCTAGCAGGTGCCAGGGATCACCTCAGTGACACCAAGTGCCCTGACCTAGTGACTCAGAGGAAGCCAGGCCTCCAGAAACCAGTGCCAGACAGGAGGCGCCCTCCCTGAGTTGGCGTCTGACTACTGTTTCACTCGGAGCTGGTGGTCCTCAGGGGCTGTCCAGGCTCCAGCTGGAACCAGAGAGGATCAGGGCCCAGGCCACATTCACACAGCAAGATTGCCAGAGAGCCACCCCAAGAATCCAGGGAACAGGCTTCAGTTTAGGGTTCTCCCTGCACTACAATAAGCGTGGCTATTTTTAGAAAGCTGATGAGCAAGTCAAATATGATTCCTGCTAATAATAACACCTTTATGCTTTTTAGTCTCTTCATCACCTTATTTGATCCTGCAACAGCCAGGTGGCCAAGCCGTGATGTAGGAGGTGCTGGCACTCAAGGGTGTGATCCAGAGAGAGGAAGTGACTCGTCTCCCACCACATCCCAGCTCAGCAATGCTCCAGAGGGACAATGTCCCAGAGGCTCCCCTCCCCAGGGCCTGGCTCCAGCCTCTCATTCAGGTGGTGTGCTTTCCTCAAAGGGCCCCCCATCCCACCAAGCTGAAGTCAGCCACTGGCCCCTCCGTGGCCCCGACAGCCCCAAGCCTGACACTTGCAGCCCCTGAGCCCCAGGCGGCCTTGAGGCCTGGTATCTGCTGGGGTTTTGCCTCTGCAAGTCTCCAGCACGTGCCAGGGCAGTTCTGACAAGGAGGCCTGGCAGCCTAGCTGTGTAGCCTGGGCGGCCCCTCCGCTCGGGGCCCCAGTTAGAATGGAAGGTAGCTTCATCCCAGGAGAGGCTTGGGCCAGGTCCAGCCTCCATCCTGCAGCCCCATCTCCTGCTCCCTGCCCCCTCCCTGGAAGCTTCTGGGATATCTGGTGGCACCAACAGAGCCAGACAGACACAAACATGAGGTCAGATCCTCGATTGCTTCCTGAGCCCTTCCCAGAGGAGGGAGGTACTTCCCATTAGGAAGCAGCTGGGCTGTTGTGTCAGGGACAGGGGCAGGGCGGGGCAGGGTGTGACAGAGCTCCTGGTGCTCAGTGGGCGACTGAGGCACAGGCCTGAGTGCTGGGGCAGCACGAGCCCTTCACTCCTCAAAAGGACCTGCGCCAAGCCCCACAGGCCCAGCACCTGCCAAGGAGGGTGGTAGGGTAAGACCAGGGGTACCTGGGTCACTTCCCAGGAGTCTGAACTCACAAAGACCTGTGCTGGGTCCTCCCCCCAGACCCTGGCTGGGGAGCTGGGAGGGCTTCTCAGAAAGGGGCCTGGGGGTGGTGCTCAGGGGCAGTGAGGAGGGAGAACAGCATTGCGGTGGGCACAGCGCATGCAACGGTTTTGGCGGAGGAGCTCAGCAGTTTCCTGCAGATCGGTACCCTGGCCTGGCCCCTCAGCCGGGCAGGCTGGTCCACAGGGGAAGACCCTGGGCCGCTGGCCTACCACAGGTTTGACCTGAATGGGCCCCCACACGTGATAACTGCCCTGGGCACTGCCCCCACCCTGGAGCCTCTTCACTGGCAGCCAGGTCGGGCTACTGCTCCCTGTTGGGCCATGGGGGGTTGGGGCAGCTTGCCAGGGTAGAGACAAGGGCTGTCCAATGAGGAAGGAGTAGGAGAGGCCACCCAGGGTGGCCTGCTTCCCAGAGGGTGACAGGTGCTCTCCCTCCTTTTACCTGGCAGGACGAGGTGGGCACCCCCTCACTGTGTCCCAGACCTACTCCCCACCCACAGGGAGCCCCCACCCCAGGCAAGTCTGTGGAGGCTGAAGAACAGTGGCCACACCTGGCAGAAGACAGCAGCGTTGCTGACACAGCGAGGAGGCCATTCGTGAACAGGGAGGAAGGGGAAGCATGGCAGGAGCCGGTCCTGAGGGGGCGTCCGCAGCACGGCTTGTGGCTTGTGGCTGAGGGAGGAGGCGGGTCATCTTGTCCTGGGTGTTCAGGCCAGCACGTTCCTGATCACAGAGTGGTACAGGCCCCATCAAGGCCCGAGCTGGGGGCACACTTCAGCCTTCCCGGGAAAGCCCTGTCACCCCCCACCCAGGGCCCAGGGCCCTCCTGTCTCGATGGAAACGGTCTCTGAATTTCCTCTCAACCCTGACAGCAGGGTCTGCTCACCATCCCCACCTCCTTTGGCCCTCCCCACCCCCGGGGTGGTAACAGGGAGCCCAGAAATGAGGAGGGCTTGTAGACGTGGAAGCCTTGCGGCAGATGTCCTGCCCCCATGAGGGAGACCCCCAGTAGCAGGGCGGGTGCAGGAACCGTGGCGTGGGCCTGTCACACAGCATCAGTACCCCGTGAGGGTTGGGAGCCTGACGGTTAGGAAGCTATAGCTTTTCAGCCGAGTGAGTGAGAAACATTGGCTAAACTAGAGTTGGTGCCCCACTTTCCTGGCACAAGCTAGGGTGGGCTGGCCACGGCCCATTCGTAGAGTCAGACGAGGCAGTGTAATATCAGGGTCCCAGAGAGGGGCGAGCAGGTGGCAGCAGGCACCTCTCCCCCATCCTGCATGAGGAAAGTGGGGCCCTGGGTAGGAAGGGAGGGGCTGGTGCTGGCGAGGAGGAGAGGGAGAGCTAACTAACTCCTCAGACTGTGAGCTCAGCAAGGCATGTGGCCCGCGTCACCAGGGCCAAGTAGGGCTCAATTGCCAGGATAGCAGGGTGGGGACATTCACCCTGGAACCAGGTCCTGGCAGTACCCTAAGGGCAGCATGGAACTTAGAGCCAGGCAAGAAGGGCCCCTGCCTGGGCCCCGCACTCTGGAGCAACCCTCTCTGGCCTTTCTCTGGCCTCATCCCCTCCCACGGAGTGACTAAAAGTGCACGAGCCAAGGGGACATGCCCACCCAGGTCTGTGCCCCTCCTCCAAATGCAGGACCCCAGAATTCCCTGCCCATAGGCCCAGAGCGCAGTTCCTCAGTCTGCCTGGGCCCGTGGCTGGTGTGCACCCCCTAGGCTGCGGGGTGGCCAAGGGCAGCTGTTGCAAGGCTGTGGATGAACCATGGATGGTCTCCTAGGGTTGCCACATACACTTCCCGAGGCTGGGGCTGGGGAAGGGGACACGTTCCAGCAGCAGCCTGCAGGAGGCCAGGAGTTCTAAATGCAACTGGCCTGCCAGGTTTCGCGAATGTGTATTTGTCAATGTAGGAGGCCAGAACCTGTTCTATTTAGCAGTTTACTAGCTTGATCTATAACTTAAATATTTAGACATGTGCTACGAGGTCGGACAATTAGGTTCACGGACTCATCCTAGAGAAAGTGCTACACACCTCACTACAGTCACCTTCGAAGTCCTGCCCTTGGGAGGCTGTGCACCGACACCGGTGTCTAGTCCACCCTTCAAAGCAATGTTGGAACTCTTTTTCTGGAATGGCCGTCAGAGCTGTCACCCTATTACCCTTGATGTCCTGAATGTCATCAAAATGACTTCCTTTCAGTGTTTCCTTCATCTTCGGGTAAAGAAAGAAGTCACTGGGGGCCAGATCAGGTGAGTAGGGAGGGTGTTGCAATACAGTGACTTGTTTACTGGCTAAAAACTCCCTCACAGACCATGCCGTGTGAGCTGGTGCATTGTCGTGATGCAAGAGCCATGAATTGCTGGGCAAAAGTTCAGGTCGTCTAACTTTTTCACGCAGCCTTTTCAGCACTTCCAAAGAGTAAACTTGGTTACCTGTGTGTCCAGTTGGTACAAATTCATAATGAATAATCCATCTGATATCAAAAAAGGTTAGTGACATCATTGCAACAAGTTCAGGAACTTAATTGTCAGACCTCATATGTGGGCCTCCATTTGTACTTCTACTGAGCCTCACAAATGTTAGGGGTGAGCCTCTCAGAAGCACCTGATCCAAGGCCCCACCCCACAAGTGCTTCCTCATTTTTGTTCTGAAGTTTGTGGCTTCCTTCCTCCATGAGGCCCTGCGAGGGCATGAACCCCAAAACACCCAGACCAGACCATCAGCTCCCTGAATCAGGGGCCGAGTCCTAAAACTTCAGTCCCCAGTTCCTTTTGGAGCTGGCAGTCCTGACACCAAACAGCTGATAGTGGGGGTGCTCCCAGGAGGTTGGAGACCTGCGGGAAAGGAAGTAATACTTTCTGAGCACCTCCTGTGAGCCAGGCTCTAACAGTGTCCCCTGGTCCTCAGGCACCCTCTGGGGACAGTGTTATTGCCAGCACCCCTGATTTGCAGGTGAATTTATAGGCCCTGCTCGAGATCACACAGGTGGCTCTGAGGCCTCATCTCAGAGCTCAGAGCCTGTGCTCTTTGCACTTGAGCAGTCAGAAAGAAGTGTGGGGCATTTGCGGCGGGCTGGGGACAAGCAGGGAGCAGGCCTCTGGAGGTCACACTGGGGTACCAGGTCCTGCCACCATGTGTGGACCCCATGCTCTGACTGCCAGCCTTCTCAGTGGGGTGCCCTAGGGACTGGGAAGTGACTGCGGACCGAGAGTCCCCTTGGAGCCACTCTGGCCCTGAGTGCCTGTCCGCACAGATGCAGGAGCTGTCACGTCTGTGAGCGCCAGGCATCCAGGGAACGAGCACTGAGACACGCAGAAGAGTAGGAGTTCACCCAGCCCCATGGGGCATCGGCCAGCCCTGTGCTCGGCCCAATGGCATCACTAAGCCGCTCCACGGCCAACTCGTATCAGTGATCTCACCAGACTCACCACACAGCCTAGTGTTGGCTGAGTCACTGCACTTTCCACAGCCTCAGCTTTCCTACTTGTTCAGTGGGGACAACAGTGTCCTTTCCATGAGGCTCTATGAGGATCACACCAGGTGGGGAATGACCCGCTCTGGGCCTGGCACTTGCTCACACCTTGTATGGGATTCGGGGGAGAGGGAGGGCTATCAACAAAAGTTAGTTCCTGAATTTAACAAAGGTAGTTTCTATTCAGGAAAGAAGAAGTTAGGTGGATTCCTGAGAAACTAGACCAGAGGGGAAGGTCCACCCCCACGCGAGTGTCTAGCTCTAATGATTCAGTAAGTGAGGTCCACATATACCTGGAAACGGAAGGAGTGACCAGACTCGAGCTATCAAAGCCAGCACCTGTCCCCTGAATTCTGGTCCCCCCGCCCCAGCCCTACCTCTGCCTCCACTCCAGAGGGCCGTTCCCTCCTGGGCCTTGGCCCAGGCCCTGGAGAGGGCGCTGAGCACCTAGAGGCCCCCCCAAGCAGGAGCCATCTCACGGCAGCTCACGCACAGCCTGCTGAGCCGCGCCGAGAGCTCCTACGTGGTCAGCTGGTCCCAGACAACACAAGGCTTCCCGCCGCCTTGTCTGCCCTGCCCACCCTCCTTCTCCCACCTCTGTGTCTGCAGGGTTGCCCCTCCTGGAAGCCATTCTGTTTGGGGGCTTTCCGAGGGCACCCGGGTTTAGGCCTGAAGTCAGGGTCAGGGTGGGAGAGGGGCCTGCACCCTCATGTTCGGGAAATTTTTTCAAAAGACACCCCTGCCCTCGCAGATTTTCTTTATGGTCTTACCACAGTGGAAACAACCGTCAAGTTATCTGTAAAAGATAACTTCTGTCCACTTCTGCCTTGCCCCTCCCTTCACTCTGGCCTTGTTCCCCTCCAGTAGTCTCCTTTCCCTCCTCAGGACTCGAGCCAGAGTGGGGCAGGTGGAGGTCACCTCAGCCTGGTCCCAGAGAGGTTCCGGGGAACTTGGTGACGTCCATCCTGTCTCACCGGTGTCCCAACCGCCTGCTGCTGCCTCATAGTGTCAGAGCCACTGCTGCTGTCACCCTTCCCTCCTACAGGAAGCCTCCAACAGCCCCTCACCCCCACCTCCAGCCTCTGCCCAGCAGTTGTTGAAAGCGTCGCCTCCACTCTCTGCCTCCATCACCACCCACCTCCCCTTAGCTTCTGAGATCTGACTACCACCCAACACTCCACCAAGCTCCCTGTTGCTACTTCTCCTCTGGGGCACTTCTCTGCCCACAAGTGACACAACTCCTCAGCATTGTGCCATACTACTGACCATTCACTCTCTCTTCCTAAAATGTGCCCTCTAGGCTCCCAATGCTCAGACCCAGACTTCCACCCACCTCCCTGACTGCCCCTCCTACTAGCCCTCTAGCTCTTCTTGGTTCTCGCTCCTCCTCCTGACACCACCTTCACATGAGCCCCTACCCAGAGCTCTGTCCTGGGTCTTTTCCTCTGGCTCCCATCTTCCCAAGGAGACACACCTCTCCCACCGCCAGCTTTCCCTCGTCCTGCGTCCTCAAGGCTCCAGCCCTCTGGTTCCTCTCCTGAGCTCCAGACCAGAGAATCTTTGTGCCTGCTGGACACCACCTCCAAGGTGACCCTTGGGCACTCAGCTTGTCACCTCTCAAAAAACTGCCCTCCTTTTTCTCTCCCTCATCGTGGGCCCAGATGCTGAAACTAAGCACTACATTTCACTCCCTCCCTCCTGATCTCACCAGTCTCAAGGCATTAAATGCCTTCTATGCTGTCAACACCCAAACATGCACCTTGCCACCCCCTCTGCTCAGCTGACCGCTCTTCCCTTAACATCTCACAAACACTTCAGATGCTTCAGTTCCTGCTCCTCAGCCTGAATGCCCTTCCCAAGTACCTGCAAGAGTCACCCCTCACCTTCCAGTCTTCTCTCAGTCACCTTCCTGCTGAAGCTTACCCTGACCACCCCGTTGGAAACTTCAGAGGCTCCGTGACCAGGACCCCCAATCATTCTTACCTTTAGTTTGTTTCTACAGTTCTAACAGGCTAGGTAATTCACATCTCTATTGTGTTTATTATTTATTGTCTGTCTCCACCAGCTAGAGTAGAAGCGCAGAGATTTTTGTCTGTCTTGGTGACTGAGGCGAGCCCAGTTCCTGGAACAGTGTGGGGCATCCAGCAGGCACACAGTGATTTGGCTACCTGAGTGAATGAATGAATGAGTGAATGAATGAATGCATGCATGCATCTTGGGCTCCTCTCCTGTATAGCAGCCACTCCCCACTCCCCACCAGGGCCTGTTTCCACCTCCGTAAGAGCTGTCACTTCCACACCGGAGCCTTCACTCATCCTGGAGGCCACTGGTTTCCCTTCGGGCGCACATTACTTCTTGTCTGGGAGGTAGCAGCCTCCTGTTATCCCTTGCCTCCAGCTGGCCTCTCTAGAATACCCACCTCCAGCAGCCACCACGCTGAGAGGCAGGAGAGCAAAGTGATTTAGGTGTCAGTTAAGATGCATTTTCTCTGGCTTCTCCATTTGCCAGCTGTGTGACTTTGTACTGGTTCCCTAACCTCTCTGTGCTCCATTCCCTCATTTGTAAATTCGGGATGATGAAAGCACCTCCCTCATGGGGTTTGGAGTTGTTGAGAGCTTTAATGAGACAACACTCAGAAAGCGTAGTATACATGTGGCAGTGGCTTTACAGTTGCCAGATTCTGTGACCACGCAAAGTGGATCACACCTGAGAAACACTGTCACTTGGTCCCGGTGGTTTTCAGTTTCTTCTGTGAGCCCAGGGCCCCTCCTGAGCTGGTCTCTCTTACTCACCTGGCCTGTTCCTTCATTCTAGTCACTTAACTCCCCCGGGTACTGAGCACATCACGCTGCTCAGACCTGGCCTGGGCATGAGCCACACTCTGCTTTTTGTGACTTGTTCTTGCTTTTTGACTTGACAAAAACCCCAGAGCTTTTTTGCACATTCATACATAGAAAGCTTCCACATTCTTTTTTGCTGCTGTGTAGCATTCCATTATGGGGACATACCCTAGACTAATCCAGTCCGGGGTGGGTGAGTACAGAGGGTGTTTCCAGTCTTTGCTGTCACAGCAGGGCTGCTGTGAATAATCTTGTACATATGTCACATGCATGCAGTGTTGCTGTAGGGCCGATGCCCAGAAGTGGGGTTACCGGGTCAATGGTAACGAGCAAGGTGTATGCCGCTTCCCCACGGCCTCGCCGACCAGGTGTGCGCCCCAGCTGTCAGGATCTGGACCCAGGGCTGGGTGACTCCAAATCCACGCCCAATCTGCCTTCCTCAGAAGTAGGGTCCGAGGCTGTGGAGGGGCCAGGGGAAGCCCTAAGGAGCCAGCCCAGTTTCCACCACTGCACAATGGCTCAGGAGGGCTGCCTCCTACCAGCCCTTACAGAGGCAGAGCTGGGTCAGCTGCCATCAGCCACTGGTGAGGGTGGGGAGCTGCCTACGCCAGCTTTGTGCAGGAGGCACAGATGTTTGGGGCTCAGGGGGGTTCCAGCTCCCCACCCCACGGCAAGCTTCAGGGAAGTTCTTGCTCCTTGCCTGAGCCCTCAGAGTGCTTTGTGAGCCGCTCTGCCTTCCCCGCCCTCCTTTCCCCACCCACCCTCTGCTCTCCAGCCAGGCACACAGAGACACGTGCAGTCCCCTGCCTCTGTGCCTCTGACCATGCAGTTTCCCTTGCCCCCTCTTTGCTCAGCTAACTCCTGCTTTCCCACAAAGACAGAATGCAAGAACCACTCTGGCCAGCTAAAGCAGTACCTGCTGTACTAACAATACCTCATTGGTTTCAATGCCACCCTCCCTGGCTTCATCCCAAAGGTATGGACGATGTCCTGATGTCTGTCCTCACAGTGGCACAGGCCTGGCTGGCTGGGATAGCACAGTGGCTCACACTTGGGCAACTAAGCTGTCCCGGGGAGTTTCAGCCATACTGAGCCTCTGGTGTTGCCAAAATCCCCCACCCTGCACTGCCACAGCACCAGGGCAGCCCCAAGGAAAAGCCAGTCCCTCAGACACCCTTTGCTAAAGATCTAAAAATTGCGCCCCAAAGCCCCCCGGGAGCTCCGTGATGGGGAAGTGAGGACTGTGTGAGACCACGGTGGCAGGAGGCATTCCGAGGACTCTGTCTTGGGCTTCCCCCATGAAACACCCTCTGTACCCATCCACACTCGTTTTACTCGCGTTTCTTCCCAGCAGCTGCTGGGACAGGCCTGGGGGCTGCCAGGGAGCAAGATCAGAAATAACGTCAGCCTGAATGAGCTGAGCCCGGAGATGAAGAGATGAGGAGATGGGGGAGGTGGGAGACAGGAGGGCAGGGGTGGGCTTGAGAGATGTGTGGCTCCAAGGGCCATCGATCTGCCAGGGCCCCTGGAAGGAGCCTCCTGGGCAAGGGTGGGCAAGGGGAGAGACCAAGGCAGGCCTGAGGTCTCTCTGCCAGTGTCCAGAGCCCCTGAAGGATATACCCCAATCCTGGAGAGAACCAAAGACATGGACGCAGCCCCAGACACCTCCCCCACAGGGCCACAAAGGCCCCTGACGAGCCCAAAGGTGGTCCAAGGTCTCGAATTGGGACCATCTTTGGTAAATCTCTGAGCTCACGTCCCATCCCATCGTGAGATAAGTATCCCTCCAGGCTCAGGCAGGGCCTGGGGCTGCCAGCCAGGCCCCTGAGCACCTAGCTCCGTTTGCTCCCTCCTCTCTGCACCCCCACTGGCGCCAGCACCACTGTCTTTTCCAGTGTCCTGAGCACACTGGTCACAGGTAGACCAGGGCCCCTCCACTGTCCAGGAGGACGAGGCTGCCTCACATCCTGTCCCCACACACCACAGCACCTGATATGCCGGGGACTTACCCTGGGGCCCTGTGAATCACTGAGAGTGTGAGTAAGGGGCTGAGCACATTTCAACTAGCGGCATAAACGATGAGTTCATCAAACAAACATTCCCCAAGCCTCCTTTCGTGGCCAGTCACCATTCGCTGGAAGCTCCAAGCTCTGAGAAATGAAAGCAGGAAAGGCCATCAACATTGCTGGCCAGCCAGGCTCTTAGCTCAGCCCCGTCCACTGAGGATGGGCCCTGCCAGGCCTCTAGCCTCTTCCCTGGGACTGTGGGACCTGGTGGGAACAGCAGTGCAGGCTGAGGGAGGTGGCTCATTGACTGGTATTGGGCTCATCTCCCCACACCCACCCCCTAGGGTTTGACTATGAGTCATCCCACCCCCACCAAACCAACTCCTAACCCCAGGGTCTCAGGGGGCAAGTGAGGCATAACTGAAACTGGAAGAAGAGAAATTGGTCCCAGGGACCTCTACTGCTCACCCCTCCCCCACATATACCCTGCCCAGAGTCCCTTCCCCTCAGCCTGGGAAAATCTTTGAAGCTTGTCTTCCTCCTACCTGAACCCCACTTTTAGCCTCCTGCTACCTCCCATTCATGCTACCCCAGCCTCATGCTACCCCAGGCCTCACCCCATCAGAATTAAAAGGACCCCAGGCTGGGGTCTGGAAATCAGGGCTCCAGCCTTCTAGAGTGACCTTTGGCAAATCATTCCCCCTCTGAGCCTCAGTTTCCTCATCTGGCTTGGCTGCTGGCATGTGATCTGGAGACGAGGACTCAACACAAAGGAATAGGCTCTAATGGGTGGATTTCAGGCAAGGATGGGGCTTTTCAGATGGCAACATTTGGCACCTTGACCCCCACCCCAGGGATATAGGTGCTGAGAATGAGGCAAGGGCAGGGACTGGGGACCACAGCATAAATGGTGCCGCGTCTGACACCTGCCTTACATCCCTGTCGGGTAGAACCCCCATCAGCCATCCTTCACTCCACTCATCACCAGCTGCCACTGTTGCCTGTCTGCGTCCCCTGACCCCACCAGAGCAGCCTGAGTTTTAGTCTTAGCCCCAAGCACAAGCCTTGAACCAAGCAGGTACTCAACAAATGTGTGGTGAAAGAATAAAGTCTCCGAAAATAACAAGTGTTGGTGAAGAGGTGGAGAAATTGGAACCACATGCTCACTGGTGGAAACGTCAAACGCTATGCCGACTGTGGAAAGCGGTGTGGTAGTTCCTCCAGAATTAAATGTAAAATTACCATATGATTCCACAATTCCACTTCCAGGTAGATAGATACCCAAAAGAATTGAAAAAACATGTCCACACAAAAATATGTGCACCATGTTTATACAGCATTATTCACAGGAGCCAAAACGTGAAAACAACCCCAATGTCCATGAACGGTGAGTGGGTAAACAAAATATGGCGTATCCACACAATGGAATATTATTCTGCAATAAACCTGGAAGAAGGGACATGCTCCAACATGGATGAACCTTGGAAACATTACGGTAAGGGAAAGAAAATCAGACACAAAAGCCACTCATATTCAACGTCCAGAATGGGCAAATCCATAGAGAAGAAAGTAAATTTGCGGGGGCAGAGGGAAGAGGGCGTGACCGCTAACAGGACCGCAGTTTCTTCTGGGGATAGAATGTTCTGTAATTAGGTAGCAGTGACTGTGCATACACTGAATACCACTGGACTGTACACTTTAAATGGTGATTTTTATCTCAATAAAGAAAGAAAAACTATCTCCCTCGAGGGAAGAGTTGGAAGGCCAGACCCGTCTTGCTGGTTGGTTTGCTTATCTTTCTGTTTCTCACAGACCATTGTGTGCCCTGGGGAGGCCCCAGCCCTGCCTCCAGAGTCAGCCTGTGAGGAATATGTGGGAAGGGAGGGGCCCCCAAGGAAACCCAGTGGGCCTTGGAGAGGGGTGAAGCCTCCCTTTTTATCCCCAGCTTCAGGGAAGGTGCCCCCATGACCACGGGACTTGAGGTCAGACTGTGATCTCGGCTCTGGCACAGGTCCTATCGTCGCCTTCAGTTTCTCCATCAGCAGTGTGTCTCACAGAGCCTGGGACTGGGGTGCTCTCCCAAGCATTCTAGCAGTATATGGACCAACAATTGGGAAAGTCTTCCTTTGCTCTGACTCCAGTATCTGGCCTGGAGACAGCAGTGGGCTGAAGTTTCCACAGAATCAGCCTGATTCAGCCTTACTCAGCTTCAGGCCCCCATGGGGGTCCTCACCCTTAGATGCTCGCTTCACGGTGATGGAGCAGGATGTGGGCTCCCTCCAGCCCACAAAACAGCTGTTCCCTGAGACAGTTCTAGTAGGAGCCAGTGAAAGGACAAGGCCGCCTCCACTCTCCCCACCCCTCCACCCCACCCCCACCCGGCCCAGCCCCCAGTGCAACCAGAGCAGAGGGGCTTCCCAGCCTGCCTCAGATCGCTAAAAGGATTGATTGGCAGGCGGCCCTTCCCTGTCTGAACCTCTTGGAACCGGTGATTCCATCATCTTCCTCTGAGTTCTGAGCGTGAGGTCCAAGTGGATGGTGTGCGAGGAGCCCCAGGCCCAACCGTTTTCATTTTGCCAGAGTGACCCTGCCATCTGCTCACCTCTGCTATGTACATATATCCGCCCCCCACCCCCCGCTGTAAACCATGAGCCCAGCAAAGAAGAGGAGCTTAATAGAGAACTGCAGAATGAATGCGTGTGATCAGATGGAACAGCCCCACACCCCCGTTTCTTGAGGACAGAGATTAGATGTATCTTTTTGCTGCAAAATTTTGGTAAACTGATTAGGCTCTCTGGGCTTCAGTTTCTTTAACTATAAAAGGAAAAGTAACAACCTCATAGGGTTGGTGAGGAACTTAACCAAAATAATCCATGTCAAACGTCTAGAACATTCCCAGCATGCAGGTGATACACGCAGCACAGGCACTGTCACTGTTCATGGCCTTGTGCTCACGGTCTTGCCCACGGACGCAGAGCCAGGCTGATCAATGCCCCCTCCTCTGGCAAAGAAGGTGGAGATAAGTGACACCTTCTAGAAAGATCTCGGCTCCTGCTGGGTCAGCCTCAGTCCCTGGAGGGGCTTTAGCTTCTGCCCCAGCCGTGAGAGGTGCCCCTTTCCCAGGTGCCCAGCCCTGGCTCCTTCTGCCCATCTCAAGCCTCCTCCATGCAGAACCTACACTGAATAGGTGCTCGGTAAACAGCCTGATCTGGACAGAGAGCTAAGGGTGGGCTCTGGGACCACCACGCCCAGATGTCAGGGCAGGGCAGGTCCTTGGTGATTGACTCCAGGGGCTTCCGGCCTGCACAACCCCACCCCCTGCCCCAGTGGGAATCACTGACCCTGGGAAACCAGGAAGGTTGGGCATTCCAGGAAATCCAAGCACCTGATGGGGCCTCATCCGGCCCATTGTCCTGAAAGGACAGAAACAGGCCTCTGTCACCATGAACTCCCCAGGGACATCGAGCCCCCAGCTCTCTGTGGGTGGGGTCCCTGTTCAGTCAGACTTCCTCCCTGCAGCCACCTCACCCTGGGGCTTCCTGTGGTCTAGTTGTCCTCTGTCCCAGCTCCCAGGTGAGTCATAGGGCATCTCAGCAGGACCACAGGGAAAGGGCAGCAGATGGCACAGGGGCTGGAGACCCTCTGGGCCAGTGCGTTACTAACTCCACATCTTTCCACATGCTCCATCTCTCTGCTCACTTCCAGGGAGTTTGTTCTCTCTCTCTGTAGGCCATGTTGGCCCAGTGACCTCCCTAGATTCCCCAGAGATCAGTGGGGGTCCCAGCTAGGTCTTCAAGTTCCCAGTGCCAGAGAGGCAGGGACAGCCTGGACATCAGCTGTGGGTTTGCCCTGAGTCTGTGCACGCAGGACAAGAGAGATTCGTGGCCCCTCTTCTCTGAGTATGTGGACAGGACTCGAGGATGGGTGCACATGTCTACAGATACGCATGTCTCCATGTGTGTACATGTGAGCAGGTCATGTGTGTGGTCCCATGTGCCTGCATGCTTATTCTGTGGGAGTGAACGCAAGAGAACAATTCACCGAAAGAATCAGGAGAGACATGGACAGACAGGGAGAACAACAGAGAAGGAATGAGATTGAGACACAGAGAGAACCCCTCAGTTCCATCTTCCCTGGTGCGGGCTACCAGGGCGTAGGGCTGTCCCGTCATTCCACCTGTTTCTACTCATGCTTGGGGTGGGTCTCCAGAGGAGGTGAGTAAGCAGCAGGTGGAGCTCGGTCAGGTCTAGGATGTCAACAGGCCCACACCTCCTCACTCATGGGGCCAGTTTAGCTTTTCTCCAAGGGCTGGAGTTCTCTAAAGCTGAGAAATGAGTCTAGGTTCACAAGGGTTTTACCCAGGGTACAGAGAGCTCTCGGTGCCTCTGAGCTTTTAGGTGGCTGGGGAGAGAAGCACCTCTGACAGGCCCAGAGCCAGAAACCAATGTCCTGGCTGAGGTGAGACCCACACCTCACAGTGGTCAACGTGCACACTGAGGAGGGCTCCCCTCCGCTGGGAAACGAGGGGCGCAGTGTGGGTGAGAAAAACCTCAAGAGTCTACAAACTCCCCGAACACCTCCACGTCAGCCGAGAAGCTTCTAGCTCATACCCACCCCTGCTTCCTTGGGGGAGGGTGCTCTGTGGGGGCGGAAAGAGGCAAGGGTCCTGGTTCTCGGCTAAGCTCCGATGGGCCAGATAGCTCTGGGCAAGAAGCTCCCCCTCCGTGGCCTCATCCCCGCTTCTGTCTGCTGGGGGACAATAATGCCACACTGGCACTCTGCCCCCAAGAGCTCTAACCAGTCTACCAGGAGATGCTGTGGCCAGAAGGGGCTTTGGTAAGAGGATTCCCAGCAGCAACTGTGGAAAGAACCACCCATGAGCTCAGCATTTCCTCCAAAGTCACCCCTCAGAAGATGAAAGTGTGACTTCCGCTGTCCCCACTTCTGCAGCTGGGACCCTGCTCAGCTCAGAGTGGGAAAACCGTCACGGGTCAACAGTGTCACCTGCACACTCACTCTTGCCACCAGGAAGGCCCTCCACGGCGTGGGCCCCTAAACCTCATTCTTCGCTCAGACCAGGACGTGCCCCCAACAGTGATCGCCCAACCTCTGGGTGAGGGGAGGGGTCCCAGCTGGGCTGGGATTTGGAGGTTCTGGACCCACCTCTGCCAGAAGCTCTGTGTTGCCTTGAGGACTTTCTCTCTCTGGGCCTCAGTGGGGAGCCCTGCCTGCCTGCCTGCTTGCCCTGCACTCCCCCTTTCCCCTCTCCCCCCCCCCCACAACTCTGCTGAGCAGACAGGAAGCCCCAAAGTTCAGATCTGCAAGCAGGGCTTCCCACAGGCCAGAGCTGTGGAAGGCCCAAACCGGGGAGCCCTGGCCCTGAGAGCTCCCCCCTGGGCTCTGCACATGGTGTGGATAGAATGGCCACAGCCTGACAGTTGGGGCAGATCTGAGAGGGGCAACGCCTCCCTGTGAGGCAGCACAGGGACCTGTGGAGGGCCCCTGTGTGGGCTGGGAGCCAGGAGACCTGCTGCCTTCAGCCTGTGCCTGGCCCTACCACTCCATCTTGTTCAACCAGCCTTTCAAACTGCTCACCCTCTCCCACGTGCTGTGGTCTGTCACAACCCGTGGTTTGGCATGTGCTGGCGCCACTGCCTGGAACTCCTTCACCCTCCCTCACTGTCTGGCTAGCAGGAATGGGGTAGTGGAAATAAATGCAATTTGCTGGTCCAGGGGGTCAGGGCCCCGTCTGCTCGGGAAAGCAGGGCAGTGAGCTGACCCTCAGCAGGCCTGACAGCAGGAGCGCTGAGCTCAGGGTCCCCAGGGACCAGGAGGGGACAGAGGGCTTGGAGTCGGTGGTCAGTGGTGGGGGCGGACCATACAGACAGTCTGGGCTGCGGAGGAGCTGGTGGCACAGACTGGTTTCGGCTCCTGCCGGACGGGAGAGACGGGGATGCTCTGGGCTACAGCCCTTGCGCACGGAGGAAAAACGAAGGTGGCCTTGGTCCCCTCTGGAGCTCCAGGTCTCCAGAGCCTCGTTTGTCACTAGGCACCAGGGGCTGGGGTCAGGATGTGAACTGTTCCGTCAGATATGCAAAGGCCCATGAGAGGGCATTTCCATATCATTTGCACAGTGCCCTGCTTCCTCTTCAGAAGGGACAGAAAGTTCCCTTTCAGAGGACCCTCTGGGAAGCAGTGCGTTCACCTGAGTCCACCTGCAGCTGCCCTTCCTGGGTATCGGGAGAGTCCCAAGAGGGTGATACCACCTTGAAAATCACCAAGCATCATGGGGGAATCTTAGCACCGCGCAGGAGATACCGCTTAGGCTCAGGGTAGCAAATACGGTCCATTTGACCCATTGGTGGGGACTCCCTGGAGAGCAGTGTTGATGAGGATTTATCCATTCATTCCACAAATACTTACTGAATACCGACTCTGTACCAGGCACTATTTAGGTTTATTTTGCTCAGCCTGAAAAAGCTGCCCGTCTGACTTCTGGGACTTTAATCAAGTATGGTCGAGTGTTCCGGCCTTGGCCTCACCCTCCAGAAAGTCACCTCACTAACAGGGCGAGTGCCTCGTGGGTGTGGTCCTGTGTTCTTTCCTTCCCCCCCCCCACCCCCCGGGAATGTGGGCTTTGTTTTTGTTTTTCTCCCAAGGCCTTTTCCTCCCAAAGTTAACCAATAACAACATAAAAGTGTTTCCTGAGCCTCAAGTTAGCCTTTCCAGTCCCATTCCACCAGCCCACATCCGCAGACCTCCTGGCTGGGATGACCCAGCCCAGATTCTCCACTTGTTTTTCCAGACAATGAGGCTAAAAGCGGGTTCTGCAGGCAGCCAGCAGTGTCTGGGGATGGCGGGAGGGGTGGGTTTGGAGTGAGGCCGGCAGGGATGAGGTGTGAGAAGAAATGGATTCCAGAAGCCATCATTCTTATTGTCATTATCACCGCCATCACCCACCCGCTGCTCAAAACTCTTCAATGGCTCCCTAGAACCTGCAGGATCAAAGGCTGGAGGGCCTCAGTTCCCAGAAGCTGGCACAGACAGACATGTTCAAGTTGCACTTCCAGATACTCTGCCCTCTTTCATCGGATTCATTCATTCAATGAGAATGTGTTGCAGGCACTGTTCTCTGTGCTGGACATGCAGCTGTGACCAAACTGAAGAGAATCTCTGCCGTTCTCCGACTCACACTGCCCCGGCCGGCCGAGCCCCAACACCCCTCCCAGCCTCGGCACTGCTATTCCCTCTGCTATGCTCAGTGGATTCCCCACCTGGGGATTTCTACCCACCCTGCAAAGCCCACCAAAGCTTTCCCTGACCTACCCTGAGGTACCCTCGCCCCTAGGATCCCCACACAGATGGTCGCCATCCAGCCCCACACCTGCCCCCCCCAGGCTGTGCGGGTCTTGAGGGCAGGGGCCATGCTTGCCCTTGCCGGAACCCCAGGGCCGGAATCCAAGTGCATCAGCCCTAAAGCTCCATCTGCCCCCAGCTCAGGACTGAGCCGGAGAGACATGGGCGGGGGGGGGGGGGGGGGTGGGGGTGGGGTGGGGGTGGGGGTGGGGGTGGCGGTGTCCAGGACTCCTCTGAAGATTGGAGGTCATCTGGAACCTCTCCCTGGGATCATCCTACTCCTGGCATTCCAGGGAAAAGATTCACAGGAACATGGCACAGTGTTTCCTGCAAAGGTAGGTGGAGGAGTGAGGGGAACAGGATAGAGAAGTCAGGGTGTGCAGGGCTGTCATTGCTGGGTCAGGACACCAGGTCTACACGTGGACGGAGCTGTTGGAAGGTTTCACACAGTGGGGAGAGAGCAGGCAGTGGCTTTCCCAGGGAAGCTCGGATGGCAGGACAGGCCTAGCCGGGGTAAACCTCACTGGCCCTTTCGATTCGTGAGGGGCAGGGAGACCTAAAGAAGGCCCCCAGTCCCTGACGGCTTGGCCAGGAGAGCTGAGCTTTAGTTTGTCACAGTCTTGCTCCTTTTCCACACTCGCTCCTCCCTGGGGAGGACGCACAGCCAGAGGGCAGAAGGCTGGGCCTGGCCCCCAAGAAACCGTGTTGGTGCCATATTGCCTAGATCTCCATGTCCCCAGGGCCCAGCCTAAAGGTCCTGCACCCAACACTGCCCCAAACCTGCTGTGCTGCTTGTCCATGGGGAGAGAGGCTTGCGCCTGGCCTGCCCTCCTCACCAGCTCATTTACATGGATTTACATGGGCTCATTTCATGCCTTCACGCACACGGCTTCTTGCCCATCTGCCCTTCTCGTGCCTCCGTAGAGACAAAGGAGTGTGTACCATGCCTCAAGTCCTCTGCCATAGGGCCATGGGGCACCCAGAGCATCTTCTCAGGAAAGAGGGGGCCTGCTGGGGTCCAGAGAAGGCAGGGTCCTCACAGGAGGTAGCCCAGCAATCTATGTGGGCCAAGGGCTTGAGCCCACACTTTCTCCACTAACTGCTCTTGGAACCCACTTCTTCTGCCCTTTCTCTTTTGAGGGGCTGGCTGCAGAGGGTGGGGGGAGCCCGGGAAGCCCTGTGCTGCTGCTCTGCTGCTTGGCTATGAGCTGGGAAAACAGACAAGTGTGGCCAAGACATGGACTCTGAGCTCCTTCCAAGACAAAGCCAGTTGATCTTAGAACCGAGAACAGTGTGCAAGCAGGGACCACCCACAAGCCCTGGTCTAGCGCCTTCCTCTTTCACATACATGAGGAGAATAAGGCTCAGCAAAGGTGAGGTCTGCCCAGGATCATGAAAGGTGGTGGTGGCCCAGAGTCTCTGCCCCCAGCGCAGAGCTCGTTTGGGTCCCCCAAACTCCCAGAGTCCTGGCCCGGCGCCTGCTGTCACCTTAGTCACCCTAGGAAGGCTGGATGTGGGAAAGAACCAGGCAGAATCTTCAGCATGGGGCTGGCCCAGGGGAATGCAGTGGGTGGGGGCTACTCCCACATTCTGGGATCTTCCAGAGCTGCTCGGGAGCTGGGCTCAGACTCAGAGAGGGAGGCTGTCCCAAGTTCCACTCTCTAGCAGTTACTGCTCAGGAAAATTTTCCAGCAAACCTCAAAAGGCACGGGTCCCTACTGTGAGAAGGGGAGAAGGGCAGGCAAGAAGGGAAGGGGAAGGGGAGAGGATGGGGGAGGCTTCTGGGGACATCTGGGTTCCTCTCCACATCTCCCCACTGGCCCCACCCTTTATCCCTAGTCCTGCCCACCCATCTCCCCAGAACAGCCTCTAACTGCCCTCCCCCCCTCCCACCCCAGCTTCGGGGGTCCCTTTTCACACATCCTTCTGGGTTCTAAAATCTGTTTGCTTCTTATTTAAGAGAATGCAAGAATTTCTAAGGCACACACCCCACCCCAGACCTGTCACTGCCCTGGGGTTGAAAGGCCAAGCTCCAGGCTAGCACACAAACCCTGCCGCTGTCCTCTCTGCCCTGCCTGCTGGGACCTGCCTGGGGTACGGCACCCCCTCCCACGGCCCTCCAGCCTCCTATACACACTTCTATCACCACAGGTCTATCCCATGGGGTCTTATTTGATTAGTTCTCCCCCCAGAATGGGCCCCTTGAAGGCAGGGTGGCGTAAGGCTGTTCCAGGCATGGCCACACCAGGCCAAGCCTCCAGGGAAGTATGTGAGGTGGCGGCTGGGAAGGGGAAGGCCAGCGGAGGTGAGGAGAGGAGGTTGGGTGCAGGAGCTGTCTGGGCAGGCAGCTATGGGTTCAGACCCCACTCCTGCCTCATGCAGGGAGCCCTGCTGAGCATGTCTTCCTCTGTAAGGCTCTAAGGACAGGGCCAGTGAGAGGATGTGTGATGCTCACGCGGGCACGAAGTGGAATCATAAAGAGGAGAGGAGCCCGCACCCTCATCCCCTGACCAGAATGGCTTTGAAGGGAAGGAACAGGCATAGGTAAATAAATAGCTTGTTTATTAGTAATATATTACATCATTAAAGTGCATTGAGAAGAGATGCAGGGGCCAAAGCTGGAAGGTCGCTGGCCCCAGGCCCTGCCCTGGGCTGGCCAGACATGCCAGAGAAGGCCCAGCTCTCTGCTGAAATCCATGGACAGGGTTGGGGCAGAGCCACCCACCTGGAGAGCTTGGCCCAGGCAGTCCCCACCGGAATTCACAGTTTAGCCTAAGTTATAACATGTCCTGAGCTGAAGGTGGGAGGCTAGGAGCATGGAAGCACAGCCCCTGGGGAAGGGGGCTGGAGGAGGGGAGAGCACCCCCACCCCCCAACCCTCAATGCCAAGGGCAGAGTCCTGGAACCTCCCCCTGAGGACCCGACTCCTTCTAAATGAATGTGTGAAACTAGGGCTCAGTTTTCTCCTTCATTCTCCCCTGTCTCCCTCACCCCACCCCCTCCCATTACCACCCCCCCACACACACACATACGAGGGCTTGGACAATGTCCCCCTCAGCCTGAGCTCCTGGGGCAGAGCCAGCTCATGCCATCTCCTTGAACTCATGCCACCATGTCCCTGGACTCTTATCCCATCCCCGGGAGCCTCAGACTGGGACCCCCTACAACCCATGTCTTCCCAGCGCCTCCCACCCCCCCCCACCCCCAGCATGTAGTTTTGGTATTTTCATACAGATGCAGTCGGAAATAGCTATACATGAAATAAGCCTAACATAAAAATAGAGCTTTTTCCGTCCTTCCGTCCGGAAAGCAAACATCCTTCAATAAACATGCAAGGGGGCTGCCTTAGTGGGACCCAGGGCTGCTGAGGGGCCCACAGATGGCAGCCCTGGGCCTGCAGGAACACCAGCCAGCCCCAGCCATGGCAGGAGGGAAGGTGAGGGGCAATTTGGATACAGAGAACCCAGAAAAGACTCAGACCTGAGCCTGAAGGTCTGGAGACGGGTGCCAGATCTCCTTTCCCACCCCACTCGGGCCCACAGGCTCTTGGGCCAGGAGCATCACTGCATTTAGTCAAGTTTGAGGAGGGATTTTTGAAAAATAAGTCTACAGACGATAAAGTCAGGTCATTGATGCCCGTTTCACGTCGATGCCTTCATTCTCCAGCCCCCGCTGCCCTCGCCTCACCCGGGCCCAACAGCTGCCTGCTCCTGGCGATCTCCGGACCTGGTGTCCCCCATGGGGCTGTGCAGTCCCCCTGCGCGCAGCGGCGGGCACGGAACTCCCGGGCCGGCGGCTCTGAGGGGGACTTTCCCAGTGGCCTGGGGCTGCAGAGCCCGCAGCATGCCCAGCCCCAGGGGCCCTAATGGACCAGCAGGCCCAGAGTGAGTATGGACAGGACCCCCAGCCAGAGGGAGGCCACGTGGGCGTGGGCGTGGCCCAGCAGCTGCTCCGCCTTGGCCTCATCCTCGGACATCAGCTGCCAGTGCTGAGCCTTGCGGAGGTAGGAGCCCTCCTGGGCCTCGCAGTAGTAGTGGCCATAGTGGCCGTCTGTGAGGTTCTCGATGAACAGGATGCAGTTGGGGCTCTGATGGCCGGGCTCGCACCTCTGCTCCACCTTTTGCCCGTGGCGCCACCAGTAGGTGGCATGGCGGGACTCCATGGGGCAGCTCAGGTAGTAGCGAGAGTTCCGGGCCAGGGAGACCTTCTGCACAGGGGCCTCCTCTGGGGGGATGGAAAGGCAGCCATGAGGAGGGGCCTCGGGCTCCCAGGGCAGGCTGTGTCCGCCCCCACTCACCAGGCCTCCAAGGCCGGGCCTTCCAGCGAACACGGGGAAATGAGGGCCCAGCCTCCTTACTCTCCCCTGCCTCCCCCACCCTACCCCCCTCACAACCACCCACACACCAAGGGGCTCCCTCCACAGGACCATCCTGCCCCATCGGCCTGGGGCCCTAGGACCGGACCACATTTCCCCCAGACAGGGCGATGGGGGCATGGCTGTACAACCCTCATCGAACTAGGGCCCCGGGCAGGGCCAGACTCCGTACCTGGCTTTGGGCTAGGGCACTGTTTGTGTGGCTCAGTTGGGTTAATGGACTGCAGCACTTGCCTAGAGTTGGGAGGACAGAAGCTAAGTACACCAGATAAAAGACCCGGCCCTTCCCTGCCCTCCCAGCATCCACCAGAGCGGCCCAGCAGCCAGCACCCAGCACCAATGCCTCCTGCAGCCCGTCCACACCACCCCAATTCCTGTGTCCACCTTCTCCCAGGGACAAGGGACCCTGGCAACAACATACCTTGGGGAGCTGTAGATGGAAACACAGTGACCCTGGTCCCAGCCACAGTAGGGGTCTCGGGCCATGAGGCAGCCGTGGCAGCCCCCAACATAGACGTCACACAGGTCCAGGGGCACCTGGCTCACCTCCCACTGGGAGCTCACATACAGTTTCCGCTGGAAGGAGAGAAGAACCAGGTCAGGCAGGGCCCCCACCCCCAACACTACGTTCTAGCCCCCAGGCCCTGGCCCCTGCCTAGAGGCTCTGAAAAGGACAGGCGAGTCGCATGCAAAGGAGGCCTGTCCTCAGCTGGCCATCCCTGGGTAGCGCCATAGGGCAGGGGTGGGGCGGGGAGGCTCACCCGCTCAGCGTCCAGTGACATGGCTTGGATGGTGGCCGCACGGCGGAAGGGTTGGATCTCTATGATGTTGAATACGAGGCTGCGTTCCACCTCCCTTGACTCTACCACCTTGTGGATGGTGCCCCTGTCTGTGGATGGTAGGCAGAGGGTTAGCGGGCAGGGTCCCACCTTGGAGCCAGGCAGCCTCCCTTGAGGCTGGACCAACCAGGGAGGACATGGGTCGGGGAGGGCTGGAAGTCATGGCTCGGGCGAGGGTCACAGGACTGGGAGAAGTGGGGCAAGGAGAGGGTGTCTGGGAGGGACATGGGTACCAGAGGGCAGCCAGGAAGTTTCCAGACTGGCCCAGGGGTCCGCACGGCTCCGCGGAAGCTGGATCGTGAAGCACGGAAGGAGCAGTGCCCAAGTGCTGCACCAAACCCGCTCCTCCTTCAGTCCTCCACAGCCCTGCCTGTGGGTGGTGTCTCCCCCACTTCGCAGATAAGGAAATGAGGCTCAGAAAGGCTAAGCAACCTGTTCAAGGTCACACAGCTGGTGACTGCCACCCAGAGCTATCAGAACCCCACCCCGCCCTCAGCTTCTTCCATAACCCCCCTGGCTCCAGGACTCTGCAGGGATATGCTTTCTTTAACTAAACTTCTTATTTTGTAATAATTTCAGATTTACAGAAACATGCAAAGATAGCACAGAGAGTTCCCGTACACCCTTCACCCAGTTTCCCCTAATGGTACCATCTTATGTAACTGGCACATTTGTCACAACTGAGCAGACTTTACTGGGATTGCATGGGTTTTTCCACTAGTGTCCATTGTCTGATCCAAGATCCAATCCAGAGCTCCACATTGCAATTAGTCTCTGGGGATTTTTAATTTTTTATAAAATCTTAGATCTGAAAAGAACCTTAGATTCCACCTAGGGATTCCCAAGGTCACATATTAGGTCGCCTGCTTCCAAGGCCAATGCTCCCTCCATTCACACCTACTGGGGACTAACGGGCACCCTGACCCTGTCTTCCAACCCCACCTCACTCACTGTCCCAGTTTCTATAATAGCTTACCTCCCTTTCCCTTCTTCCCAGTTCCCCAGGGTATCACTTGCTCCAAAAACCCAGTCAGATGATGGTCTGGTCACCAGCCTAGGATGTTGCCTTTGATTCTATGACAGCCCCCCAGGCTCTGGGACGGGCGGTTGCTTCTCTGGCCTGACAAGCTGCCTGCCCGTCACTGCCCTTCACCTCCTTCCATAGAAGTCTGCTGACGGCCTCCCACAGCTTATCTCAGCCAGGAGAGCCTCCATTCTCTGCAGAGGGCTCAGAAAGCTGTTTCTTATCTGGCACCAATTCTTCCTGCTGCAGGCTCCCAAATGGTCTCTCCAAAGGCCCCCAGGGAGAAGACACAACTGCCCTCCTCATTCAAATGTTCTCGCCTCCAAGGTCTACAGGAAGGGGGCCCACGGTGCCCTGTCCTAACTCCTGCTCCCAGTTCCCCTTCATGTGGGCCCCCTCTCCTGCACCCCAGTGCCCTGCTGTTCCCTGGCTGATTGCAACAGCTAGGCCAGCCACTGCTGGGGCAGAGCAAGGACAGGAGCCCATGGGTGCGGCCAGGATGAATGGAGGATGAAGGGGTAAGGCCCTGCTCTGTGGGAACCGAAGAGGCCTCCGTGGCTCTCTGAGATAACCTCGAGGTGAAGCAATAGCAGGAAGTCCCATAGCGGAAGGGTGGGTACCTGAGGCCCGGGCTGCGTGGCCCCAGAGGTGCCAGGTATCTGAGGGAGACACTGCCCTTTCTGATGGCACCACTGCCCGATGTCAAGAAAAACCTGTCTTGCCCACACTGGTCTCCACACCTGCTCCTAGGAACCCCACTTTGCCCATAGCTGGCACCATGAAACTGCCACAAACCCAGTTCAGACTGGCTCCTCCATGGCCAGTGGCTTCCTGGAATGCAGGGGCATCTCCCAGGGCATTCCGCTAAATCTGGGGCCAGCAAGACCCTGCTCCCCAGAGGAGTCCCCTCCCAGGAAGAGGAGGTGCCCTTAGTCCTCTGCAAGGCTGCAATCACTTTGCTGCCTGGAAGTAAGCAATTTAGCCATCGGACGAAATTCTTTGCATCCCACGACAAATATTTCCTCTCACCTGCATGATCCCAACAACAGGGAGAGGGTTCGGTTTCCCCATCCACAGGAACCCAGTGCCCAGATCGTCCTGACTTACACATCTCTTCCTACCCCCTTCGTGAGTCAGACCCCTGGACCAAAGCTGTACCTGGCTGTGCTCAGACTCCCCGCATTTCTGCCTCTCAGTCCTGGGACCTGCTCCTCTCCCATCCTAGGATGCCTTCCCCTCCTCCCTCTGCCCCCACCTCCTCCAGAAAGTCCTCCCTGCCTGACTCTTTTACAGCTACACAAACTAACCTCAGACAGCTGTTAGTCACTCAATTCTTCCTTCCAGGAATAATATCCGACTAGATGTTAATTACATTCTTCTTCATACCTTTCATATCCATTTTTACAAAGCAGGCCAAGGGGGTCGCGAGGTAGCCCCTCACCTGTCGTTAGGTAAAGCACATGGAAAGTCTCCCCGTGGCTGGAGTTCATGCGATGGACAACTACTTTCTGGTAGTGGGACTTAGAGTGAAACAGCGGTGTCTTCAGAGGTCCCGTGGGCTCCACCCTCTGCGCCACCTCAGGGTGACTGTCGGCCACCTGGAAGGTCTCCGTGGGTATCGGCTGCCGGTCTGGGAGGCACTGGCAAGGAGAGCAGGCCCAGGTCAGTGGGTAGCTAGGAAGTAGGGTGAGGGGAAGGCTGGGGCGTGGGCTCACCTTGCCAGGCCGAGGGTTGGGAAGGCCTGCGTGGTAGCCCTTGAGTGAAGAAGTACGGAAGACCTTGTCAATGTCGCCGAGGGAGTACACACAGACAGCTGAGTAGTTCCTGGGGGTCACAGAAACCACTTCAGTGTGGGGCCCAGGACCCACCCACCTCCACTCACCCAGGCCAGCCCAGCCCAGCACCACACACAGCACAACCACTGCCTTCCAGTCAAGCTCCCCGGCCTGTGAGCTCCATGAAGGCAGGGGCTATCCTGGGGGCCAAGCCCAGTGCCTAAAATAAGAGTTGCCAGATACCGCTGAGGGCAGGGAAGTTCCACCTCATTTCTTCCTGCTGCAATCTACAGCCTGTGCTCCGTGAGGGGACCACTGAGTGCGGAGGCCAGCCCCGGGCAGGAGGACCGCCCCACGTTCATCCCTGTGGCAATTCTCCCACCGCTCTGGCCACAGCTGCAGGACGCTGGTGCCCCAGGAGGCCAGACTCATCCCCTCTGCAGCCCAGTGGACTCACCCACACAGGACCACAGCGCAGGGTCACGGCTTCCTCACCCTGTCCCCCTCCTCTCCGCACACCCCCCCAGTATTTTCACCTGCCTTGTTTTCAATCAGTGAGAGTGATTAGAAGTGTGAATTATCAGGCGCAGGCAGTGCCTAAGCAAGTGTGACAACACCCCACACCCGGTGTCCCAGAGGCCTCAGGGGCACTTTTCCCAAGCCCAGCACCCACTCCGGGCACAAAGCTGGTGGACACACAGGCACGGGCACTGCCATGAGCGCGCATGTTGTACACGTGTGCACAGACTCCCAGACACACCAGCACACACATCCCCCTGAGCATGGCTGTCCCCCGCCCAGGCCCAGCCACAGCCCTGTCCCTTGAGCCAGGAGCGCCTGCTCATGACACATTAGCCGTCCCCCCAGCAGGACCCAAGCCGCCAATCCCCACTGGACATGTAAGCAATGGCAGCCCCAGCCCAGGACGAGAGCCGCTCACCAGGGGTTGGAGAAAACGCCATAGACCCTCGTGTCCCTCCACTCGCCATTGGGGTCAGGGAGCAGGAAGACGTCCTGCAGCCTGTTGAAGTTCCTGTTGGTCGTGGGGTCACTGCACACCAGCATGGCCTTCAGGAAGGTGTTCCACTTGGAGACCGACAGCGAACTCTCACCACCCTGGTCCCCCTAGAAGGGTGGAGAGCAGAGGAGGCCCCTCAGCACCCACAGGCACCTGCTGCCAGGAATGCCACCACCCAGGCTTCAGAAGAGGAAAGGAAGCTCTGAAAGGAGCGAGTCCTGTGAGGGGCCCAGGCAGGGGCGGCCTGTGACTGAGGCCCGGCTCCCACCAGAAGGCCTGGGGCGAAGGGTGGGGACCCGCAGGCTGTCCTCACAGAGCACGTGGGCCGACACACATGTGCCCGCTCATGCTCACACATGCATACTCAACAGGTGGCACATGCACCGTCACGGCGGTGAAACGCACAGGCCAACACTTTCACACTCACACACACACCCAGACACACTCTCCCATGATGACACACACCCGTGCATGAGCCCAAACACCGTCCCATTCGCAGATGCACGCACACTCCTGTGCACACGCTGACTCCCACGGTCCTACACCCAGTTCACGCGCACGCCTCACCCTGCACAGCTGGGCCACACGGGACACATTGAGAGGCGCCTCGGGATTCTTGTCGGGGTTGTCCTCCCGGAAAAAGTAGTAGATCTTGTCATCGTAGCCCTGGTCCTGGCGCACAATGGTGGCCTTAATGAACTGCGGGTCTGGCAGGGGCACATTGAAATTGGGGTGAGGTCGGGAGCCTGCTCGGGGCGACCCCCAAGTCTGCACAAACAAACCCAGGGCAAATCAAACCTGGAATAAACTCAGAACGTCAGGCCTAACACCCCAAGAGACCTGCGACTGCACCCCCACCCTCACCTGTGCTGCTCTCCTCCTACAAAGATGTCATGGCCCCAGGAGCAACGACTTCATGCCTGGGGACTGGTGGAAGGTCTCTGGGGACCTTTATGTCCCTGCTGCCTAACTGGCAGAGCCCTAATGAGGAGGGAGGCGGTGTAGCTCCCATGGCTCCAGGGGACCCCACTCTGCGTCTGGGGCTTCCTTGGTTTGGTTCCCAGAGTGTGTGGGGCCCATCCTGCCCCCGCTGTTCCCCTGCTCCCTGCCAGGCCAACCTTCTCAGCTCTGGCTGCTCAAGCCTGTCCCCAGCTCCCGCTTTCCTGACTGGAGGACGCCACCAGCAGCCCTTGGAGCCTCTCAGGGAGCATGAGCTCGCGCTGCCGCCCTGGGCACCCACAGCCTCCAGCCCATCCCAGCCCAGCTGGAGCCTGACTCACTCTGCATGACGGTGTCACTGGTGTACAGCTCTATCTCCCCCTGGATGCGGCGGAAACGAGGGATCTTTCCGTTGTATTCCTGCTTCCGGATTGTGGAGTACACCTCTTCCCCTGGGCACGGCGGGAGGGGCATGGGTAAGGCAGACAGCTCCTGGAAGCCCCTCCCTGGGCCTGGGCCACTGGCCATGGAGCTGAACCCCCTCCCCCAGCCTACGGCAGCAGCCCCCAGGGGCCCTTCCTGCTCCAGCTATAGCCCTACCATCAAACAGAACCAGGGAGTTCTCATCCGGGCTGAAGGGGGCATAGCCTCTCCTCTCACCAAGCGACTCCACAGTGCCATTCACCTGTGGGACACCAAGGGGGTCAGACAGTCTCCCATGGGCGCCAGCTTCCCAGCCAGGGGCCACATGCCCCAGCCTTTGAGTTCCCCCCACCTCTATCCCACCTGGGGGGCAGAAGCCCACCCACACCAGGCACATGGGAGGGGCCTTCTCACCAGGGTCCAGCAGCTGGGGCGTCGGGCATTGGTGCCGCAGACCAGCAGGCCCTGACCCTGCTTCTCCAGGAGCGTGATGTAGTTCTCACAGTCCTGCCCAGAAGGGGAAGAAGGCCTCAGCAGGCTGAGTACGGAGGCAGCCTCCAAGGAGAGCCCAGAAGGGGTGCCACTGATCCAACCCCCCAAGAACAGAAGGACTGTGTCTCCCCTCAGACTGGGAACCCCAAGGCACGGCCACACCTCCTTCCTCAGACTCTCAGGCACTCCCCTTTTCCAAGGAGCCCAGCCTCCCCTCTGCACCCCCTCTCCCCACTCACCCGCTTGTCCACACAGGACCCCTTCGTGGAGCCAATATTCACCTGGGGGAAAGGAGGAAAGGGGCAGCATCAGTCCAGTCTGCCGGCAGCCAGATGGCCCGTAAGTGTTTTCTCTGCAACCTCAGGACAACCTCATTTTATGTTATATGTGAGTGACTAGGGCTCTGAGAGGGTGAGTGATTCGCCCAAGGTCACACAGGCTACTGATACCCAGACCAAGCACAGAGCTCAGGGGCCAGCCTGGAGATCGCAGAAGACCGGGGCCATGGGGTTCTGGAGCCCAGCTTCCTGAGCGGACCGCCCCCGTCAGCACTACCCACCTGGCCCATCTGGACGACCATTAGGGAGCCTCCCCCTGGGACCATTTACGGGATAGAATGAGGGGTGGATCAGTTTAGGAAGAGATGCCAGCACCCTCCCCCAGGTTCCCTGAGTTCCCTCACCACGGCCAGAGGAGAAAAATGAGAGACATGGAGGAAATGGGGGGTGCACCCCAGGCTCACCGTGTGCACAGAGGCGTTCTGGCCCTCGGGGAAGCTGAACAGATAGACCTTGCCACGTCCACCCACCCAGACAAAATCGCTGCCTGGCTCATGGAAAAGCACAGTGTGAGGCTCTGCCAAGCCAAAGTCCACCTGGTCCTTTCCTGTGCGACCTGAGGAGGCAATTGGCAGAAACTTGAAGCTGGGTCCTGGGCACAAAGATTGTGCCCCCACTCTCAGGCACACCCGCACCTGCCTGGCAACCAGAGCTGGGGCCTGGGCTGGGGCCAGCGCCAGGACTCAGAGCCGTGGACAGAAGTGAGGGGTCCCCTGGTAGAGTACAGCAAACAGCCATGTCCCCTACCCTACAGTATGTGTCACCTCAGGGTGGGGGCATGATTTAGGGACCCCTGAGGAGAACAGCACCCCCAACACACACACACACACACACACACACACACACACACACACACACACACACCACACACGGCTGTTCTAAAGGGCTGGGCTCAGGCAGGGGGACCGGGGCCTGCAGCCCTCCTCTGTCAGGCTCTCCGCTGCCCAGGACAGAGCAGGCGGCCGCCTCCATCCCCTGCAGGGAGCGAGCCCTCTAAGCATCCCACTTCGAGCCCAGGTTCTTAGGAATTACTTTGCTCAAGACCCCATCGTCTCCTCCAGGAAGCCCTCTCCAACCCCTCCTGGTCCACCCCAGTCCCTCAGTGAGCAGGTCAGCTTAAATCAGAGCTGGAAAGGAATCTAAAGGTCCATTCTCTCCCATTTCACAGATGAGAGAACAAAGGTCCAGAGAGGGGGCAGCACAAGGTCACACGGTCAGCAGCAGGCCCTGAACCAGAGCCCAAGCTCCTGCCCGCAACTGCACTCCTGCCTGGCCCACTCTGGTCGGTTCCATGGAGGTGCCAGCTTGCCCCCCCCACCCCCCCTCCCCCCCGCCAGCAACTCCAGGACACAGGGCTCTTCACAGAGCACAGTCTGGGCCTTGAAACAGAAAGGCTGACCCAGACAATTTTGCCCAAAAAGGAAACTGTCTGCAGCCACCGCCTCCAGAGAGATGTCTCATCTCCGGTGACATTGCTGAGGTTGTCCTGGTGGCAGGACTCAATTACAGGGTCGGACAGTCTGTGGCTATGCCCCCAGCAATCACCCAAGCAGCTCCATCTTCCTACCTCTGACCAGCCTGGGCTGCACCCAGGAACTCAGCCTGACCACTGTTTATTCAGCAGCAGCACACTCAGGGCCAGGCAGCTTAGCAGTGACACCCAGGCAGGACACACTCCAGCCCAGACAGAAAAGAACTTTCCCGAGTCTGCCCCAAATCCCTCTCGCTGCCATTTGAACCATTCCTACTGATTCTGCATTTAGCAGGGCAAGGAGCATGACACATTGTGCAACCCACACCTTCTTTCCCTTTCCTTAAGGTAATCCCTGAATGGTCAAGTCACCCCGGAAGTGGGGTATCACAGTCTTCACCTCAGCTGTGGCCTGCTTCACTGCAGAGGTGCAAACTGAGGGCCCCTGGGGCACTTGCCAGCCCAAGGTCACACTAAGAGGCAGGACAGACTGCCTCGTCCAGAGTGAGTCTGGTTCTCAGGAGCGTTCAGGGAGACGCCAGCACGGTGAGCCCCAGAGAAGTGCTGAGCTCACTGCCCGGTTTACCTGGCTCTCCCCGGGTGCTCCACGAGCAGCCCAAGTACTCTCCCTGCACCCCGAGGCTCACTGCCCTTCAGCCCTAGCTGTGCAGGGCAGGGGCCCAGCTCTGTGCTGGGTGCTGGCGGTAGGGGTGATGGTCAAGGCTGGGGCCCCAGTTCCCCCTCCTTTCCAGCTGGGGTAAAATTAGAGTGCTGGGATCAGCAGCCTGAAGACACAGGCCTTCCTGACTCAGCTCCCACAGCTCCCCCTTCACCCACAGCCCGGGCTCCAGGCAGCAGTGCCTGCCCCCTCCCACTCCGTCAGGCAGCCAGGGGCCAGGAAAAGCTGTGCACCTGGAGATGCCGGCTGGGCAAGGGATCTGAACCCTCCCCCGAGGCCACAGGGCAGGAGCCCCAGCCCTCAGGCATACTGGCCACCTCCCCTGGTCACCTCATCAGCACGCCAACAAGAGGCCACGCCAGTGCAGAGTCCCTGGGCAGGAGCCCGGAAGGGACTGATGGAGCCCCTGTCCAGGGGTCACAGTCCTGCCTGGGGAGTGAAGCCTATGGGAGAAGCAGTGGCCTGGCCTGAGAACAAGGTGTGAGGGGGACACCGTCCTACCCCCAAATCTAGTCAGCAGGGTGCGACAGCCTCGTGGAAGGAGGCCTCCACAATGCTCAGTACAGCTGCGTCAGGGCAGCCCCACGGCTGCTCACGAGTCATTTCTGAGGGGGCAGGTGCCTGGGTGCGGGGGAGGCAGGGACTGCTGGCCCCATTTTGCAGAAGAACAAACAGGAGCCAGGAGCATTGCCTCCCCTGACCCACCAGGTCCTGCTCCTTGGGGCTCTGTGCCTGGTGGTGTGGATGAGGGGGTGGCACCAGCCCAGCCCAGGACCTGGCCTTGGCCCATTCTCCACCCCAGCCCCAGCCCTGCTCCCACACCCTCAAAGAGCCTGATTGTGCAGGGGAAGTGTCTGAGCGGCAGCTCCATGAATACATGAAAGGAAGCTTTGTTCAGGTCAGCAGGAGTGGGGGGCTGGGGGCTCCGGGGCAGGAGGGCTGCCTGGAGCACCACCAAGCCTCAGGGCCAGAATGTGTGGCCCCAAAACAGAAAGAGCCAGGCCAGGAGGGGGTGACCATCATGGCTCTGCCCATGCAAGGGCTGAGCAAGGCCAGGGGCTGCCCCTAAAAAGGCCCTGCTAAGGGAGCAAGTGCGACATCCCTAAATGAGTGTTTTTGCTTCCTTATGAGTCCAAAGAGATGGGGGAGACAGATCAAAGCTAGATAGGTCAGGAAAAGGCAGGCAGAGAATTCCAGGTCGGGCAAAGAGCCCCAGCAAAGGTGGGAACGCTAACTGTGTGCTGGGATAGAGCCCTAACTACAGGTCGGGAAGGTAGGCTGAGGCCCTGTATGTGGGGGAGGGGAGGTGCTGCCACCCAAGGATCCACTGACCTGCAGCCCAGCCTCTGCAGTGCTGCCCCTCCTCCCTAGGAGCAGGGCCAGCACCCCCACCTCCCTGCTCCCTGCCTGCCCAGCCCCCTCTGCTCCCATCCTGGATTTCTAAAAGGAGCACCGTCTGGCACCGTGTCTCCCCCTCACTCCCCAGCCTGACGCATTAGTGGCTGACTAAGTGGTAGCTAAAAGCTCCCAGAATAACCAGGGGTTCAGGCAGGGGAGGGGGCTAGGGGCACACGGGCAGGCATGGCCCCAGAGGCGGCCTGGCCCGAGACATCTCCCCCCAGCCCCATGTAATTCTGAGCCAATCCTCGCTCCTTCTGGACCAAGGAAGAGCACACTCGGGCTGCCCGGTACCCTGCAGGCCTCCAAGGCCCTCTCTGAGGCCCCGCCCTCCTCCCAGCATCAGGCCCAGCTCTGCTGGGATGAGGGTCAGGAACATGGCGGCTGTGGGAGGGTCACCCTCAGGCACAGCCCCCCAGTTGGGCTCCACGGGACTCTGATCCTGTTGGAACCAACCAAAGCTGATTCCTTTTGTGCCCCCCACCCTCCCACCACTGTCTAGAGGACAAGTGCCCGAGGCCAGTCTGGACTTCCACAGGGAGGGTCTCCAAAGCAGGCCGCCTGGTAGGACACGGGTCCTCCTCATATTCTCTGGGTGCTGTCTCTGTCGGGTCACTGCTGTCCCCACATTCTCATTGCTTATGAAAGAGGGCAGCCCAAGGGGAGGGTGGAATGGGCTGGAATTGGGGTGCGGGTTGTTGTTGTCCCTGAAGGGAGCAACAAAGGACTGGCCCCCGCAGCCTGGTCAGGGCAGGGAGAGGCTTCCAACCTGACCCACTGACCCAACAGGCCTTGAGTGCTAACCTCTGTGAGCCCTTTGACAGTGGGCATTGAGGCAGGCTCTGAGAATGGCAGGCTTTGGATAGCCAGCATTCCCAGCAGGGAATGCCTGAGTCAGGCGTCAGAGAGGCCGGGCACAGGCAGGCGCCTTCTCCCACAGCAGCACCCACACTGAACCACCAGGCCCACCTCACATGCTCGCCTACCACACAGCTGGCAGACTGAAGAGGGAAGGCCCATGTGGGGTCCAGGAATCAGTAGCCTCTCTACCCTTTGGAACCCACACCCACGGGTCAAGGTGGAACGGAGGGGATCTGAACAGTCATTGAACTACGGGGGCATGGCGGCCAGACAGGCTGCGCCCCCGGCGCAAGGCACACAGCAAAGGAGATGGGGCAGGGCCAGGCCACAGCTCAAGGTTTCTGGTACCCAAGCACGCAGCTCTAGCCCTCTGGGACCACAGCCTACACTTGTATGAGAGCCTCTAGGTTTGCAAAATGTTGTATATCACCTTCTCTCCACTTCCCTGTGTCATCTGTTCTCTACCCTCCCGCTCCCTACTAGGTGATAAGTCACTAACCGGATAACTGATGGGAATCACCTACCCACCTACCTTCCGGGTGGGGCCCTCATCTGCAAGGGTCTCACATCCAAAGGACTGACTAATGGTACAACTCAACCCTGTGTCAGAGGGAAACCTTTCCACTGGGGTGGAGGCAAAGAAACAAATGTATCAATACAGGCTCAAGGGTGTGAGAAGCCACGACTCATACCCAGAAACCCAGTTTCCAGGTGGCACCAGCCTGTGCTAAGGAGGGGCTGCTGGGGTGCCAATGACATGCGACAGGACAGGGTTCCAGGTAGCTGCCTGAAAGCGGCAGAGCCATGCGCTGGGCACATGGTGGGCCCTTGATACAGTACTTAGCTCAAGGGGAGTGAGAGGTCTGCCTTTCTTTATCACTTAGGGAACAGGGAGCTGTGTGCTGGGCTGAGGGGCATTTGCTCTTGCCCACCAAGGTCAGCTGTGGGTGGGGAGCATATCTCACGAGTAGGCTCAGCCCTGGCTCCAAGAAGCCTTGTGCTCCGTTTGGCAGCTGGGAAGCTGGCTGGTTAGCTGTGACCGTGACCACGGGCTGCGCCTTCCGGAGCTGTTTCCTACTCTGTGGATTGGAGGGGCTGGTACTTGCTAAGGTGTAGGTTTATGACCCACCGTGGTTCTCGGAACAAATCACAAAACGATCAGGGTTAAGGTCATGAGTCATTGTTGGACAGGGAGTGCTAGCCAAGTCAGGGAGGGCTTTTTGGAGGTGGAGGCAGCAGAAGAAGCCACATCCTCATCTGCTTCCATGAACTCACCCAACAAATCCCCTAACCACCCTGTAAAGAAGGCAGGACAAGGGTCTGCATCCCCATTTTATAGACAGGAAAACTAAGGCCCTTCCAAGCCAACAAGGGTTGTGTGCTCTCTGCACTGAGCCACTGTGCTCAAAGGACCAGAAGGCTTGGCTGGTGGGGAGACCAGCAAAGGCTTGGGGGAAAAGGGCAGCTGGAGAGCAAGCTGTGGGGGACTGAACCACGCCAAGGCTCAGGGAGGGAAGGCTGGCACAGAGGCCCAGCAGGCGCAGAGAGGAGCCTCTAGGCCCAGGGAAGGCAGGAAACCCAGGATGAACACCATGGCAGGTCCATCCTCCACCCATTCCTCAGCCCAGCAGGTTCTAAAAGCCCCAGAGTGAGGCCAAGGTCGGCTGGTGGTTCCTTGAAAGGACACGATGGACAGAGATGGCGGGCCTGCCTTGGGCCCAGAGCCAGGGTAGGGGTGGGGGAGAGGACAGAAGAGCCAGACCACCCCAGGTGCAGGGAGAGAGGCAGGATGGGAAGACTGGTGAGGAACAGAAGGTTCCGCAGCTCAGCCTCAGCCTGGGCCGCGGGGGTGTGGGGAGGGCAGTACAAGGGCAGCCAGGGAGCTGGCAGGGGCCGGGCTGCCAGGGCTGCCCCTCAGCAAAGTCAGAGCTGCGGAGGACGACGCTGACACCGGCACGCTGCCCCCTACTGGTTCCACGGCGCTTGCTTCTCAGCGATTCGTGGGTGTATTAACTCCCTTAACCATCACTGCGCTCTTGTGAGCTGGGTTCTCTCGTTGTCCTCACTTTACAGATGAGGGCAGCGACACGCAGAGAAGGTGAGTTACTTGCCCAGGACCACACAGCTTTGAAGGGGTGGAGTGGAGGCTGACACTCAGGCAGGCTGACTCTGCAATCTGCTTGTAATGCTCCATAGATGGGCCCGTAGGAGCTTCCAGGCCACCCCTCCCACACAAATGAGGGCCGAGGCCACTGGGCCCCAGGAGCCCTGACCTCTATCCACGATGCCCTAAGGAGTGTGTGTGAGGAAGCGTGGGTGTGCAGGCCCGACGCGGGGTGCAGCGTAGCCCTGAGTGCCAAGCAGCATGACTAACCGGGAAGAGAAGTCTTAGGAGGTCTCTGCCCAGAAATAGAACGCACTCTGTGGTCTGGGGCAGGCCGCAGTGACGGCCGGGCAGGAGGGACTGACAGCCCTTCTTTTACATCCACCCCACAAGGTGCCTACCCAGCCAGCCCTGGACCAAAACACTCAGACACTGACCTCCTGGATGTCGGGGAAAGGGACCCCTCGCGCACTGTTGGTGCGATTGCAAACTGGGGCAGCCACTGTGGAAAACAGTATGGAGCTTCCTCAAAACATTAAAAATAGAACTACCCTGTGGACCGAGCAATCCCACTTCTAGGTATTTATCCGAAAAAACCCAAATCACTAATTCAAAAAGATATATGCACCCCTGTTTATTGCAGCACTATTTACAATAGTGAAGATATGGAAGCAACCTAAGCATTCACTGATCGCCAAATGGCTAAAGAAGATGTAGTTCATATACACAATGGAGTATTACTCAGCCATAAAAGAACGAAATCAAATGGTAACATTTGCAACAACATGGATGGACCTAGAGGGTATTATGCTAAGTGAAATAAGTCAGACCGAGAAAGACAAATATCATACAATTTCATTTATATGTGGAATCTAAAAAACGAAAGAAATGAACAAATGCAACAGAAAGAAACTCCAAAGAACAAACTAATGGTTGTCAGATGGTAGGGAGGTTGGGGATATGGGATGGGTGAAAAAGGTGAAGGGATTAAGAAGTACAAATTGGCAGCTACAGAACAGTCATGGGGATGTAAGTACAGCACAGGAAATATAGTCAATAATATGGTAATAACGATGTATGGTGTAGAGGGGAACTAGACTTCCCGGGCAATCACTTCGTAGATTACATAAATGTCTAAGCACTACGCTGTACACCTGAAACTAATATAATATTGAATGTCAACTATAATTGAAAACATTGTAAAATTTACAAAAAATTTTTAAAAACCACACACCACTTGCCTCCACCCCTGGCTCGTCAGCTCCAGACCCCACTGTGGCTCCCAACTGCCCGCGCCGGCAGGGCCCAGCTCCTCTAGCTGGCAGTCGAGGCCCACCCACGTCTGCTCGCCCCGGCCACGCTCCTTCCCGTCCCCACACCTGTGCTCACATCCTTCCTTCCCCTCATTGCCCTCTCCCCTTCTGTCTGTGCATGTGGTCTTACCTGTCCAGATGTAGTCTCCGTCCTCCTGGCTCCAGGAAGTTCTAGACCACTCCAGCCCTCACTGCTCCACGCCCCATCTGACCTTGTGCTTGCTACGCCACCTGGCACACACCATCTTCTTTCAGATCACAATGTCTTGTGTGGAGACCTGAAGGTGAGGCCAGGTCTTCCCACGCCATGGTCCCAGGCCAAGGCAAGGCCAGGGCTGGGCAAGCGACAGCCGATGAGATAGCAATGAGGAGACACCTTGGGACAGGGTGCTGGGCTCATCATGTGACCTCCCTTCCTCACCCAGGCCCAGCAGACAAACAAGAGCAGCTCTCTGTGCCACCTGCCCCCACCCCACGCCCCGGCGCCCGGCCCCAGCCTGGCTCTTCGCCCTCTCCCAGGAAGTCTCCCCAGTTGGATGACCCCACACTGACCTTTCCTGCTCCTACCCCATCACAGTGCTTGGCTGTACCTACTGGTCCTTCCTCACCTCCCCAGGTGCCTCTCTAGTCCTAGGCAGCAGGTCCATCTCTCTGGACACCTGTGTGCTCCCCTGGGGCAGTCCCAGGCACAGAGGCAGGGGCTAGCTGCCTCCACAATGAGGGCTGCCCCGGGGGTGCTAGAAGCAGGCGGTACAGGAGACACATGGGATCAGCCCAACCCCAGGCTGCCACGAGGGTTAAACCCAGATTAGCCCAAGCCATGGACAGATCAACCTGCCCCTGAGACCCCCCCGAGGCCCAGCTGCCCTGAGGAAAAAGCCAGAAGAGAACTGTCAAGCTGGCCCAAATCTAAGGTCCTGAAGGGAGGAAGGTCATGGCCAGCGAGGCTCCTGGGAATAGACAGGTCGAGGCAGGAAGAGTCTGGGCTCAGCTGAGCTGTCCAAGGAGGATGGGGCTCAGGGAGCCCCACACGTGGGGGCAGAGCATGAAGGCAGACACGTGGAGGGAGGGCAGGAGCTGAGGCCAGGAGCAGGCTCGGGCAGACACAGCTCCCGCCCCGCTGTGCCAGTCTTACTGGGTGACCGGGGGCCAGTCCTTGTTTCCCCATCTGTGGCACTTGTGGTTGGACCAGCTGATCTCTGACATTTTTTTTCTGATGTGCTAAACTGTCCCATCAGGCTATGTGGGTTGAAGTTATCCAAGAAGTTTCCTGGAGGAAGTGCGACCGCACTGGCAGAAAAGAGGGTGAATGGGAAGCAGGGAGGAATGGCAAGCAGGACAACGGCCCTGAAAAGGGGAACACGGGGAGCTGGCGAGTGGTGAGGGAAGAAGTGTGGGCGATACGGTGGAAGGGGGGCCAGCCCACCTTATCTGGGGAAAGCAGCCCACCTTATCTCTCTGTCGCAGTGTGTCCTAGGAGGAATGCTCAACACGGGGACGTGACACAGAGGGATGGGGGCCTCACAGAGACCGGGGCACAGTCCTGAAGACAAAGCAGGGCCAGAGCCAAGGGTGGGGGAGTAAAGGGCATGGAGGCTGACGGCAGGGGGGAGGGGGGCGGGAGGGTCAGATCTCCTGGTCCCCCAGGGCCTGGGCTGGCTAGAAAAGGGGGCTGCTCAGATTCTCTGAGAGGGGCACCAACAGGGGGACACAGTCCTCCATGCTCTAGGAAGACCCCTTCCTCCTCCAACCTGAAAGAGGCTGCTTCTGGGGCAGCCAGGCCATGCCCAAAAAAGGAAACCAAGAGGGGAAGCTTTCCAGCCCCAGAGCTGCCAACCAGAGCAGGGAAGTGGGTCAGTCTCCTGTGACATAGCCAGAGGCCCTGCAGTGGCTAAAATGAGTGACATGAGGTTAGGGGGAAACAGGAAGTCAGCTAGGGACCCAGCTGTCAACCTGAGGGCCCCTCACTCCCACCACTGCTCCCTGAAGGCTGCTCACCCAGGGAAAGTGGGCGGAGCCTCTGCTTCCATCTGCCCATTAAGGGCCGGGGCCTCCTCCTAGGACGCCCAGCTCCCTCCTCCTCCCATCCCGGAGAGTGATCTGCCCCCACGAAGGAGGTGGAGGTTCCTGGGAGGGGAACCTGGTCAGAGGAAGGCTTCTGCCCGCCTCCCTCCAGCAGAGCCGGCTGGCGCTGTGGGAGCTCCACTCTCCATAGAATCTCTGAGGAACAGGCCTCCTCACCTGGAGAACCCCCACGGTCAGGAGTCAGGCGCTGCTGCAAGCCCTGGTCTCCCAGACCCAGCTCCAGCTTCCCATCAGGGAGCTGGGACACTGGCCTTCCCTGACAGCCATGATCCTTCCCCCCAATGCTGGGCTGGTTGTGGAAGGTCAGGTGGCCGAGTTCAAATGTCCCCTCCTACAAGAACCCTTCCTGGAACCTGGAGGCCCAAGGCTGACTCAATGCTTCCCTCTTGGGGTTCCCCACTCACCGCCGCACCTCCTCTTCCTGGTCCTAATTGCAAGCTTTTGGGTCTGAAATCCTGTCAAATCAGGTGCTTCTTCCTGTTCCCTCCTCTCCCCCAGGTGGCTCCTGCTGCTCTTGCCATCCTGGCTCCTCAACGCCCCCAGCTGCCCTCTCTTATAGGATCTACCACATTTCACTGTAACAGCAGGGTGACCTGCTGGTCCCCATCTACACTGAGAAGTCTATGGACTTGTCTAGTTTCTCATCCCTGGACCCCCAAGCACAGCCCCAGGACCAGTACAAGGTTGGCCCCAGCAAATGTCAAAAATGCTGAATTACTATATCCACCCTTGAGGCCACAAACTAATAAGCTACTTCCTCCTGCTGATTTTCAGCCTTCGTCTCATGAAAGACCAAGATAGAAGAACACGAAACTCAAAGATTTCCCCTAACTTCCCAGGTCTCCAGTCTCTCCTCACAGCTGATTTGAATGGGCCACCACACCCGCTGCCAATGCCAGAGAGGTAGCAATCCCAGTGGATTCGTACTGTGATAAGTATAAACTCCTCCCTCCAGCCCGTGTAGACATTTGAGTAAACTAAGGCTCAAAAGAAGGAAGCCCTCGTCCAGATCACACAGAAACTCAGGCCAGCACTGGGACCAGAAACAGGCTCCCAGCCTGCCATGTTTCCCCCAGACCACGGCCAGCCTGGGCCCGTGCCAGCACCCACCCAGCCCAGCCAGCTCTCAGAACCTTCACTGTCCAGGACAGAGGGGCCAGGAGCTTGGCAAGAAGCTGCCGGTGACGTCACCAAGCATCTCTCTCATCCCTCCCAGCTGAGGACACCCCCCTCTCCTCCTGGGAATTGCTGCCCATTCTGCGAGAGGGTTCACCTTGAAGGTGAGGAGCACATCCAAGTCCCCACGGGGCAAGGATTTCCACTGGAAATGCTGATGCTGAGGGAGCCCCAGCAGTGACCTCATCCCCTGGAGGAGGTGACAACACCCTGGCCTTGGGGAGCAGCTCAATGAGGGCTCCCCCAGCAGCCTCCTAGTCAACAATAACATCCTGGTGTCTAATTGGACAAGGGAGAAGCAGAACGGGCTGGGCAGGTGGAGACTAAAGACGAGGCTGTTTCTCATGGGGACAGGCTGACTTACCTCTGACCTTGGGGGTCAGGACCTCCCTGAGCTTCTCTATCTCCTCCAACTGAGGATGGAATGGGAACTGTGCACAGCTTCCAGGCGTGCCAACCTCCTGCTTCACCAGTAACCCACTCCTCTCCAACCCCTGCTTGCGGGGGTCAGGCCGTTACATCCCTGACTGGCCCATGTGTCAGTGACAGCCCTCAGCGGACAACCTCCAGAGCCCTTCAAGCGCTGTCAAGCTCTGATAGCCAGAGACAGGTGCAGACCTCAAGGGCACCCAGCAGGTCAGTGCTGGCACCTCCTTCTACGCTCACAGCTGCTCTGTGCCAGGACTCAACAAGCTGGAGAAGCCTCAACCTCCCCAGACAAGCGCAGGCTGGGACCTTCCCAGGACTCCCTGATCTAATGTTTCCCTAGGGCGTAGGGATCCAAGAAGCAGAAAACAAGTGACGAAGAAAAACCTTCCATACCGATTTCAGTGCCCACACCTGTCTTAGCTTAAAACTAAAAGCTCGACCTAGGCCTCGTTAGAGAAGTGATTCCAGAAGCACCCCTATCCTTGATCTAGTTGTTCCTGAAGGCCACCCGCACTGCCCCCACCCACTGGTGACAGGGACCTAGGCCTATACTAACTACAGCAAGGCCGGGAGGGTGGTCCTCTTACCCCACTCTTGGGTTTGCCCTGCCAAGCCCATTCCTACCCGATTGCCATGTGTCACCCCACAGGAAATACAAGGCAGCTGTCAACCAGGCATACCATCACCAGCTGGTGGTCCTGGGGGACAGGCGGATGGCAGGGGCTGTCTAGCCCGGGGGGTGTCTGGCACTAGTGAAGAAGACTGCCCTTGGGCAAGACAGGCGAGGGGCTGGCGGACCCCAGCAGGAGTCAGTAGTCTTCCAAGCAGAGGGCACAGCCAGCGTGGAGGCAGGAGTAAACCGCATGCCTGCGAAAGAGAGGTGGAGCTGGGCCGTGAGCTTTGAAAAGTGGGTACAAGAACTGCAAGCAGCTTTAAACAGCCTCAGGGTGGAGACTAAGTGCCGGGAGGTACACATTAAGTGCCAGAAATGGGTGTGCACTGAGCAGGTGGGGGAGGGGCTGGGAAGACTTGTGGGGTGGGGGCAAGCAGAACCAAATACAAAGGGTTTGGTGCAGGGGGAGACTCTAGAACACTCAGATATGGCCATTTGTCCCCTTCAGAGGCCCCAATGCTGTGCTGTCCAGGACAGCCAAGGGAGGGGTGGAGGCAAGGCAAAAAACGCTGGAAAGGTGGAAGTCTGGGCTGGAGGCGTGCACCAGTAGGCCCAGCTGCCTCCTCCACTCCCACCAGGAAAGCCAGGGGCTGGGGAACAGAGTCCACTCCCAAGTCCTCCTTCAAGGCCAAGAAACTGCGGAAATCCTTCTCCCCTCCCTCACCCAGTACCAGCACCGGTCCTCTGTCAGAACTGAGTCCTGTCTGCACTATGAGCTCACATACTGCCCAGTGACCTTGGGAGAGTCACATTCCCTCCAGTGCAGCTGCAGTTCAGGGGCCACTGGTTTTGTGTGGGTTCTCTCTCTCCCCCTCTCCCTCTTTGCTAAGAATACCTGCCCCAGATAAGCTCAGGCTCTGGCAATCCCTGCAAACCGCCTCAGGCATCAAAGGGCTCCTGCAGGGACAGACAAGTCCCCCCAACCCCCACCGTGAGTCCACCACCACCACAGGGGGCTGCAGCGCCGCCAAATTTTGGGAAAGAAACCAGTCGTCCTGGGGGCGGGAAGCATTTGTGTGCAATGTAGGGGAGGGGAGCTCAGTCCCGCGCCGCAGAAAGCCTCAAACCCCACCTTGCCGGCTTTCGGACCCATTGTACAGGGATTTAAACTGAGGTGACCCTGGGGGAGACTTCGGTCCTTCACAGATGCACAGCGGCCTAAAAGCTGCACCCCCACCCCAGATCCGCCGCCCGCGGGGGGGGGGGCGTCCCAACCGCCGCGCCCCACCCAACGGGCACTGCCCCCTACGCTGGCGCCGATTCCTGGTGAAAACTGCCACGTGCGGACGGGGGGAGGGGGGAGCGGCCGGTACCGGCATTGCAGAGGCAGCGCCCAGGTGCCCCAGCCTCCGCACCGTACCAAGTCCCCGCTCGCCACAGGGTGCCCACCCCCTTACCCGGCCCGTGCTCTGGGCTGGGGCGGGGGCGGGGGCAGGCAGCGGGGTCTTTGTTCCCGCAGCCCGGGCGCAGCGGCGGCGGCAAGAGGTCCGCGCCCCCCTCTCCGGCCCAGGCTGCGCCCCGCGCCACAACGGAGCCCACAGCTCAGGAAGGGGTTGTGGGTAGGGGTCCCGGCGGGAGACAGGGTCCTGTACCGAGGAACCTGGCGCGGGAGGACCGAGAGCGCCTCTGGGCGGAGAGAGGGGCCGCTCCCTTCCCTGCACCCCGGCGCTGCGGCTCCGGGCTGCGGACGGACTTGAAGCGACTTAGCCGGGGCTCCGGGCCGCCGCTCGCCCCCGCAGCGTCCCAGCCGCTCCGGCGTGCCGCGGCGCACGCTCACACTCACCCCGACCCGCACGCGTCTTGCAAGGACAGTCCGGGACCCCCAGAGCCGCTCGCACGCGCTCCCCCCGGCGCCTCGCACTCCGCAGCCGCCCCGCGCGGCGTCAGATCCCGCGCCCCGCCAGCTGCGCGGCGCCACCTACCTTTCCAGACAGCCGAGATGCGAGGTCCGTTCCGCGGGTGGCCTTGGCGGGTGGCGGCCACCCCGAGCAGCAGCAGCAGCAGCCGCAGCAGGAGCCCAGAACGAGCCGGCGGGCTGGGGACGCGGGCGCGCGGGGTGCCGAGGGCGGCGCATCCAGGCGGAGGCGGTGTCATCCCGCAGCCCCGGAGCCACAGCGGCGAGCAGCACAGACTGAGCCAGCGCCGACCGCGGGCTGGATACCAGCACGAAGAGGCGGAGCCAAACGCCTGGCCCCGCCCCGCCCCGGCCCCGCCCCTCGCAGCCTCTCGCCTCCCGGCTGCCCGAGGGGGCGCAGTGCCCGCCGCGAGGGGAACCTTCGCCGTCCGCTCCCGGCAACCGCGGGGGAACCCGGGCCGACAGGCACGAGGCCGCCCCGTGGTCCGCCCTCCGCGGCGGCCCCGGCCCCTTCAGAGCCTCGGACCCCCTCCACCCAGCCCATGAGGGCCGGCCTAGGAGTCCGGGGGGACCCCTCAGAGGCTGCCTACGTGTCTATCGCGAAGCACCCTCACTAATGGCCAGCTCAGGGCTTAGGGCCTCCGAGGACAGGCTGGCCTGAGTGGGGACCACTCCCAGCCTATAAGCAAGAACAAGATGTTTTCTCTCAAGGGAGACGGGGCAGAGGGTAGGCTGTGGGGAGCACTGGGAGCCCCGTCATTGCTCTCCCGTGGGAACTCTGGTAATTTTTCATTTTGGCCTGGCTCCCTCCCCTCCCTCCTGTCTTCTCCCCCTTCCCCAGCCTTCTGGGCTGCCTCCCCCCAGCCAGCTGGTGTGTGCTCAGAAAATCCAAACTCATTTCCACGTGAGTGGAGGGGGATATAATTAAGAAGGCCCCTTACCCAAGCAGAAAGAGGGAAGCCTCCTGTGTGCCCAGGACTCACTGCGCCAAGGCCACGTCAGACCAGCTTTAGGAGGGCTCTGCCCATCAGGTGCTCAGGGCTGAGCTCCTGCAGGCAACCTGGTGACCCTGTGTGACCCCGTGCGGGATCTAGGTCCAGTCCCTCTGGTCACCTGAGCAGCCCAGGCAGCTCTCGCTAGCCCCGCCGCGTGGCTTTTGCCTGAGGGAGCTGTGGATGGGAAATCCACTTACCTGGTGCTCATGGGTCGCCTCCCCCCAGGTGGACTGCACTGAGGCGGGGGAGGAGGTGGCAGAGATGCAAGTGGGCATCCAGAACCCACGCACCTCGCTGCACTTGATTCACACACTGCAGACACCAGCTAAAATAAGGGGCCGTCTGCCTGGCCCTCCACTCTGATCCACAGCCAGAAAGGTATTGTTACCAGGAAGTTTTGCTTTATCATTCCAAGTTTTGTTTCCAGCTACCCTCTCCTTCTTCCCTATGAGTCCCAAGATACCCCAACAGGCCCAAAGGTGAAATCAAGATGCCTCCAGAGACAGTACAGGACTAGGCTCCTGGCGGACACTGTGGGGCTAGAGCTCCATGGTGCCCAGAGGTACACTGCCCCAAAGCAAAGGAGGCTGCAGACAGCCCAAGCGCTCCCCCCAGGCCTGCACCCACACCGTGGCCCTGAAGCCAGCAGCATGTCCTGACCCAGGCTCGCCTCCAAGACTGACAGTTTCCAGTGCAGGGCCTCCTCTGCTGAACTGTAGTGTCTGCCCTCTGCAAAGGTAAGCACATTAAGAAATCACCTGCCCCGGCCTTTAAGAATTGAGAATTCAGAATTAACGATAATACTGTCTGTGTGCACAGCAACTCACATAGCACAGAACCCACTTCCGCCTACATTCCCTCCCTCAGTGAGAGCACAAGCCCATATTAGAGACAGACACTGAGGCACAGGGAGGGAGAGGGGTCTGCTCGCGGTCAGCTGGTGGAGCCAAGCGGGGAGCGTGTGTTTTCTGACTCCGATGGTAACAGCTAACTCTGAGGTTACTATGTGCTGTGCACGTTTCATAGCTTCATTTTCACTTAGTTCACCCGCACAATCTTAAGAGGGAGGTGCTACTATTTGGCTCCTTTTGCAAAAAAGGAAACCAAGGTACAGAGAGGGAATGTGATGTCCCCAAGGTCACAGCTCATTAGAGAAGGGCTGGGATTAAAGCTCAGGCAGTATCTCTGGGGCCTACACTTTGCCTTCTACATCACAGTGCTCTCAGTGCAATGCACCCTTTTGCTGCTGCCTCCTGAAGGCTGGCGTCCAGATCAGAATGATCCCCGGAAAGACAGACAGGGCCCAGGTTACCGGGTGTCGGGCAGGAGGGCAGGCCAGGGGCTAGGCTCAGCAACAGGGTAGCATATGGAAACTGGGGCAGATGCCAGGGGTGAGGGGCTAGTGCTAAAGACCATCACACCTCATGTCCCAGGCTGGGCCTCTGGCCGGACTCCTCCATGCCCAGCTCAGCACCTGCTTCACCACCAACAGGCACCCCCGAGCAAGCCAATCTAGGGGCAAAGGGCCAGGGCCAGATGGCAGCCCACACTCCTAGCTGGCTCCAGGCAGCCAGGGGAGGTGAGAACCAGGCGCTCAATTTGGGCAGTTGCTCCACAGAGAGAGAGACAGCTAGACTATGGGCATAGGGGGAGCAGTACCCCTGTACGGAGTGGGCAGAGCACAGGCCAGTGTTTGGGTGTGGACTCCCTGGCTGAGGCGGCACAAGGAAATCAAGAACGGTCGTGGTGACAGGACACTGCCTCGTTGGAGGGCAGGGCACAATCCCCACTCACAGACAATGACAGGAAGTGGACCAGCAGAGGGAGCAACAGGTGTGGATGCGCACAGGTGTGAGGGGGGGACGCATTCCTGTCCCCCTTCCCCAGAACTCCACGTATGGGGGAGTGCAGCAAGGAGACTGACAGAAATGATGGGGGGCTCCTACAGAGAAAAATACCTTGAGGGGGGTCTTCCCTGTAGGGCAGCTAAGGCACAGCCAAACGCAAGGTGCCTTGGGGAATCTGAGAAATGGACACACACAGCCCCCAGGCAGCAGCAGAGGCCCTGGGAGCCCTCCCCAGCCTTCCAAGCAAAGGCTTCCAGGGCCCTCTTCAGAAACTTCGTCCACTCCCCAGTCCCCCTCTGACTCCTGCTTAGCCCTGATTCCATGGCTGCACTTGGTCTTCAAAGGAGTGACCCACCCCTAACAAGAGGCCTGTGGGAGGGGGAAGAATGGAGGTAAGGAGCCCAAGCCCACGCAGCCCTTCCTGCTACATCCATCCCTGCTGTGAGGCCCCAGAGCTTGATGCCCACCGAGGCCTTCTGGCTACTGCCAACAGCAACTAACACTGCCCCCCCTCCCCCCTTGGTTTCCTTTCACTTGGTTTCCTTGTTTGCAAGACCAGGAGGTCCGGAGACTACTGAAGCGGGTGGGTGTGGCTGCAGAGCTCGGGGCAGCTGCTACTCAGCTCCAGCCCACCGGGGCCATGAAAAGTATACCCAGTGTGACAGGCAGTTGACTTTTCAAGAGAAGCTGAAAATTGAGCTTTTGTTGAAATTCCCAGTTTTAAAATACAGGCAAATAACCAAAAGTAAGATGTTTGTGGGTGTACGGGCCACATCTGGGAGTCCCACCTCACCACGTGCTCACTGGACTGTCTCACAGGCACACGCATGGCCACGGTGCCCTTTGCTACCACTGCACTTGGATGTCACGTCGGGGCGCAGGCACACAGAGGAAACCCTGTGGACGAAGAAGGGGCCACAGACTGAAGCTGACGAGTTCAGGGGAGCCAGCATGGCAGGCCCTGCAAACTCAGAGACCGAACGTAACCACGCAGGATGGTCTGAACATAAAATTCCTAAAAGTGGGTCATGGCCGGTAGTCACATCCTTGGCCTATAGCTTCCTTGACAAAGGTCAATCTTCACCTTAAGTGAGGCTGTCTATTGTCTTTTTACATCTAAGATAACAGACCTTTGAACCGTCAGAGTAATCCCCAGACCCATCAGGGTACAACCTCCCACTACACCAGAGCCCCAGACTGCAGAACCCCTCACTGTTATCTTGTTCCCCAAATACCATCTCTCTGTACTGTAAATGCTATTAACTATCCTGTACCCACCAATGTAAAAGAAGTATGTGTCTCCATTTGACTTTTTATCCAATCCCAGAGATTTCCCCGCTTTGCTTTCTCCCACCCCCTTAATCTACCACCCATGGATTTCATGTAACCCTCCTCCTCTGATTCTAATGTATAAAATAAGCTGCAAAACTGCCATTCCCCAGAGCATTTCCTTAAATCAGTTGAGATTTTGCTTGCCAGCAATTGTCATCAGTTTGGCTCAAGTCAATGCATAAAAACTCTCGACAGGTTTGAACGTTTCTTACGTGGACACCTCCTTGGCCTGCGCAGCCCTGGTACTGCACTTCACCCTTCCCGCAGTGCACTGCCCACCCCTAAACCTCTGAGGAGGTTCCCCTCAAGTGCCTGCCCTCGCCATCTATCCACGCCTGCCTCTTTTCCTTCGAGGCCAGCTCCAAGCCGCCACCTCCCAATACCTATCCTAAACAGAAAACTTCTCAGAATTTCCACCCCCCTCTTAGCCCTGAGGGTCAACACTTCCCAGCAGCACCCCATTCCTGCATCTCTCTGCTGTCTGCCCTAGTCATTCTACATGCATAATTTCATTGGCCCTACCCTAAAATTGCTAAGATTGGAGCCTGGCCAGCCAAGGTGGGAGACAAAAAGTAAAAATCCACAGGAGGATATTCAGTGATAGACAGAAGATTGGCAGAGAAGAGACATCCCTTTTCACCTTCCATCAGGGCACTCAGCTCACCTAAAAACAAGACAGGTCCGCCCATGGCTTCCAGGGGCAGTCCAGCATCCTCAGCCCCAAAACTCGGCCCACCTGGCACTGAGCCCATGGCAGAAGCGCCACCTGGTGGCTACTCCATACAGCGCAGCGTCTTAGCAGAGTGTAGCGGTACCATTTAGGCATATCTACTCCCAAGCCGTTCTGTAGCCACTCCTCCCTCTGCACCCCCACCCCCACCCCCCAAATCCATCTCTGAGCCTTCATTCTCAGTGCCCAAAGCCTGAGGCAGAACAGGATCTTGTGGGACTCACGTGGAACCCATCTAGACTAACCAAGTCTCCTGACTAGTTATGGCTGGGAGGCCAGAAAATGCAGTCCCAGCTTGGCGGCTAACCCAAGTGAAGCAAGGCCCTGCCCCAGCCCAGGCCTCCACTTCGTGTTTACAAACAGAGAAAGAGGAGCTAAAACAGTCCTTCCGATCTATCTCCTCTACCTAGACCAGAAACATTTCCTGCATTTCCTTGTTTGGAGGTTGAAATAAATATGCTTTTAAAACTCTCTCCGCAGGACAGAAGGTGTCCCAGGGCTCTCCAGCGCTGATGTAATCCTTGGGCCGGCTGGGGCCGGAGTGAGATGATAAATGCATGCAGTCTCCCACAAATATCTTTCTTTCATGGATACAGTGATACAAGAAGCCCAATTCTTGACATTAGAAGTCTCAAAGGTCATTCAATGCAACCTGGGAGCCCGTTACAACAGCTTCATGGCGGTCAGGCAGCCTCTGCTTACATACTCCCGCTGCCAATGAGCTCTCCCCACGGGAGCCTTGCCCATCTTGTTTAGCGCTGACACAAAGCCTCCCCCCCCCAAGAGGAAGACCTTACCGCCCCCCACGCACACACACCCCACTGTCCCGGTGGTCCTAAAGCTGTCCTCCAAGGCCACAGACCATGTCTAATCCCACTTCCTGGAATGGAGCCCTTCAGGGATTTCATGCCCTTCTAAATGTACTTTTTCAATAACCCCCGTTTCAACTAGGGCTCTCATGGGGCTTTGCTTGGTCTCACTACTCCTGGTTGATTCCTAGGACCTCAGTGAGTCACTTACCAAACTTCTACTGAGACCCTCCGAGGTGCCAGGCATTCGGCTTTGCAGCCACCTCTCTCCAGACCTGGTGCCAGCTCAGAATGTAACACCCAGAGGAGAGGCTGAGCAGTGAAGGGCTGGAGTGACAGGCCTTGCTCCTGATGACAACCCCCCGGACGCCAGGCTGTTAAATCCCGATCTCTTAGCCCAGGGTCACCCTTGGGCCAACTGCCACCCATCAGTAGTGGCTTTCTGGGATGCTGCTTGAGAAAGATGGTGAGTTTGAATCTGGGCCCAGAAGAAAAAATGAGACCCTATCCTGCGTGAGAGCAACTGGTTTTCTGATCCCACCACAGGACCTTGGATTGTCCCTGTTCCTGGCCCTCATTAGGGCGGCCTCATTGTCAGGATCCTGTCGGTCTTCTAGAACATTCACCAGTCCAGCTCTGACTGTCCTGGCATCTTCGGTGTAAAAATGATCAATATCCACTTGTGCAAGTTGAGGGACATTTCAAACAGGACCCAACTGAGGCTCCAAGACGTCAAGCCGTGTAGGGAAGTGACCTAAACTCGGTCAGATGTAGCAGCCTGATTCCCCACCAAGACCCAAGCTGCCGCTTCCAGGGAGGATGAGTGGAGAGCAGCCCCTGCAGGCCCTGAGCGGCTCCCAGGCCTTCCTGCCAGCCACAGGCCCCACGTGGGTGCTCGGATGGGACTGTGCTGATACAATCCCCACCCCCACCCCCAAGTCCTGGAAAGGTCAGTTTCCTGGAAAAGTTGCCTGGAAAGGCAGTCACATCCTGTTAACGGGCAGCACTCACTGTAAATGGAAATAATGGTACCTACTCAGGATCCACGGAGATGGCGTATGTGAGCACCTGGCTTGACTGGCACAGAGAGGGTGCCTGATAAATGGGCACTTGCATACCGACCGCACTGCTGCTAGACACTTTGCCAAGGTAGAGCAGGGCAGTGCCTGGGTCTCTGCAAAAGGCATTTCAAGCACAGAGCATGCTCAATCCTGTTACCAGCAAGTGCAGAGCCACAGGAGCCAGACAAGGCTGGGCCCCGGGAAGCGAGGGGCACAGCCAAGCTGACCTAACCCCAGCCCAGGGCCAGAGGGGGCTTGGAGAGGCTGGATAAGCAGAGGGAAGCCTAAATAACATCCCCCACCCCCAACACCCTCACCAAACATTTACTGCCAAGGCCTGTGGCAAAGGCATGAAGAGGCCAGCTCAGAGCAGAGCTCTGCGAGCTTGGTCTGGGGCCCAGGCCAGAGGAGGCTGAGGCAAGGAGCAGAGCCCGGGCCCATGTGCCTAACAAGCTGTGCCAGCCCAGCCAAATTTGAGTTATATCAAGAGAAGGGATCTGTTCAGAAAACTCACCAGTCGCTACATATTTGCATATTCTATTTCGGGGTCTCTTCCTTTTTTTCCCCTTGGCTTACTAGGAAAGTTCTCGTGATCAATTCCAACTTCACCTCTGCTTAACCACGAAAGCTCCCTCAGTCCTGTCTTCCAACCACCACCTCCCTCTAGCCGCCCTCTCGCCAGCGAGCCTCTCCAGTTCTCAGCACTCCCTGCCCCACCTATTCAGGCCCCAACCCCTACAGGTGGGCTCTGGTTCCACAGTAGCACCTCTCCAAGGCCACCAAGGTTCAAGTCAGCCGAGTCCAAGGTCAAACCTGCTATTACTAGATTTCTCTGTGGCATCTCACACCACTATGTCCTCTGTCCAGTTCCTTCCGCTCCGTCAGCGTAGATGACTCCTGTTCTTGCCTTCCTGGAGGCAGCAGATCCCACCCCCTTCCATTTTCCATGTCCATCACTCACCATTTCCTAAAAAGCCTAGCTCCTTAGTGGGCGTCCCTTTTCCTTTACTTTTCCCTGAAAAGTTGAATTCCCTTCCCACATGACATGGACCCAGTCTTCAATTTAAAACTTCCTGATCATGATCTTTAGCCTAGAAACATCCAACTGTCTACAAGGCATCCCCACATGGCTGTCCATACCACTTCAAGCTCAACGTGTCCAAAACTGGTGTTGCATTCCAAATTCCAAGCCGTGCCTTGCTCCTGCTGCACCATCTACCCACTCACGTCTGGCCTGCCTCCTCCCTTTCCCTCTCCCCCCAGATCTAGTCTGTCTTTCACATCTCACATCCCACCTTCCTCCCCTCCAGCCCAGGGCCCAACCATGTCCCATTTGGAGGCAGCGAGCATCCTAGCTGGCCTCACTGCCTCACCTCCCACAAATCCAGCCTCCACACAGCTGTCAGATTCTCTCACATGCGTCTGGTCCCCCACTGCCACGCCTAAAGCCATCCTGGGTGCTCTTTGCCCTCAAGACAAAGGCCAAGCTCCTCAGCCTGATCAGACCCTGTATTCCCTCCCCCCTGCACACTCAGAGGCCATGGGCAGCAATGGGAAGGGTCCCGGCTTTGGCCTAAGACAGACCGGAGTTTCTAAGGCCTACTTGTTCACGCCTAACCATGAGACTGCGGACAGATGACCTCACCTCTCCACCTCAGCACCCCCATCTGATAAACGGAGCTAACCGTACACAGCTTCCCAAGATGTGCCGTCGCTGATCCCCGGTCTCTCTCCTCCCGCACGGCCAGGTCAGCCCACCATCGGTTCCAGGGGATAACAGCTTCTCCACTGGTCTCCCTCCCTCAGGCGGGGCCCACTCCCCATCTATTCACACAGCAGCCAGTGACCTTTCTAAAGTGCAAACCTGACTCTCTCCCTCCTTTAAATTCTCCTGTGGCTCCCCACTGTCCTTAGATAAGTCCAAACTCCTTCCACGGCTTCTCATGATCTGGCCTCTACCTGGTGCCCCAGCCTGACACAGGGCTGCAGGGGCCGTGCTGTCCCCACACCCAGCCCAGCCAGCACATACACCTTCCTGCCCAATCCCTGCTCATACTTCAGGCCTCAGTTTAGACACCGCTTTCTCCAAGCTCTCCCTCACACACCCCCACCCCCACCCCAATCCAAGTTAGCCCCCCTCCCTCTGAGCCCCACGCCCACTGGGTGTGCCTGGCTAGTCTCAGCAGGGAGCATACACATCGGTTTGTCTGCCTGAACAATGACATGGTTCTGTGGGAGCAGGGACCCGACACGTTTACCTGGCACAGAGTACAGGCTCAATGTTTGTTGAGAGAGTGAAGGAGACAATGGTGAGGAAGGAGTCCTTGGCCCTTGGAAAGCCCCAGGCTCAGTGGGGCATGTATCAGACTCAACATATATTATTTAAAACCTGGTCACAGGAAGCAAAGTCAACTTGCTAAGACCCTGGAGGAAAGAGCTGACAAAGAAGGGAAAGGGAAATCGTAGGAATGGCTCAATTCTGGGAAGCAGTGTAACTGTTATTTGGGGGTCAGTTCCAGGGAGGGCAGGGTTACCCAAATGTTCCAAGCGCAATGGGGTGGGAGAGCTAAGGAGCCCATGTCTTTGAAGGCAGTCCCTGGGGCCGGGTGGGAGTTGCCCCGGAACGGAAACCAGCTCTAGGCCGGTGGTACCATGGGCACAAGGGCTGTGTCAGTTCACCAACCAAGGCAGCTATGGGAAGATGGAAGCGGCCTGTTCCCACCACCACCGAGCCAGGGACTCGGGCTTCAAAGACAGGGCTTCCGGACCTTGCCCCAACCATATGGAGGCTACTGGGCTCCAGGGAGCTGCTGAGGGCTGGCCCCAACAAGCCTGGTGGGGTCAGTCTGAGTCTTCTCAGTCCACAGTGCAAACACCTCTCGACGTTAATTCTGGGATTGACAGGGAAATGTGGAGACTTCCCATTTTCTGGAGGAAGGAAAGAACACTGTACGGTTCAGGCCATTTCTGGAATAGTGGTTCCTCCCGAGTATCTCCCTTTAGGAGTATCACTGATCACAGGAGGTCATCCAGAGAGAAGCCCAGGCTGTGCTGGGGACCAAAACCAGACGACAGGTCCAGGGGCAAGCACCTGCCACTCGCCTCCGTAGCTGAAGCCGTGCTAGTGGGGCAAAGGGAGCAGGCCCGCCGTGTGCCCCCTCGGCCAGCAAGGGGCAGGGTGGCAGTCCTCAGAAGTGGCCCACCTTTGGTCCCAGGTGACAAGCAGAGGCCAAATGACCATGACTGCAGATGCTGGGATGGAACCTCTGCCCAAAACACAACACAGGGCAGACCTCTGAGCACCTCTCTACTGAAACCATCTGAAGGGAAGGATTTTCCTCCTGACAGAATATTCAAGGCACAGGAAACCCATTCGCTCAACTTGGACACGTCTGCACCGCGGCAGGCAGCGCCGTGCCAAGGCGAACGAGAGCTCGGGCAGATGGAGGAGCAGCTTGGGGTTGCTGCCCTCTCTTCAATATGAAAGCTGAGCCCTGTTCCTGTTGGTGTTGTTTAGGATTGTTATTTAACTGCTCTTGCATTTTACGCCTTCAGGACAGAGAAGAGGGCCATGCCTCCTGGCACAGCTCTGAGGCTTCGATTCTGGCATCTAAATGACAGAATAGGCTTCCAAGAATGCCGGTGAGACTGGGCTGGGGGAGGGACAAGGAGCCTTTCGAGGCCTTCGGGGAGGGAACATGTGGAAGGGAAGTGCCCCTACCTGCTCTTCTGAAAGTCCACCTGAAGCCGCTGCTGGCCGTAAGTGGGACCCAGCAGTCTTGCTCCAGCCTTGGGCACGTTCTGAGGATACCACACCCCAAAGCACCAGGGGCTCTGGGGACTAGCACTAGAAACTTCTCCCACAAGAGAACGTGTGTCTAAAATTCTCCCACAGGCCCAGAAGCAGACCCAGCTGTGCTCTGCGGTCACAGCACCAGGCAAGACCCACCCACCATGCTCACCCCATTGCCTCCACCACGCGGGTCAGACAGAAAGGCCAAGCACTGAACCAAGCGACGTCGACCAATCAGGTGTATTGGGAGAGGAGATGGGACGCCTTTTGGGCGCCTCCTGGGGCAGCCGCCTTGGCAGTCTGCTGGGCTTTCGGGAGCAGCAGGGAGTTCATGGGGCTCCCCCGGCAAAGATGAGTTCCAGGGCCGCTTGGATGTCCCCCCCAGTGGCCTGTAGGGCCCGCAGGCTCAGCTCATCGTCCTGAATGCCCATGTCACGCAGCTGCTGCAGCTGGGGCTGCCACTGGCTCTGCAGAAAGATAGGACCAGGCAGAAGCTGTTAGTTGAGATCCTACCAAGACTTGCTTAGCTCTGTCCTTTCCGGGGAGAAAAAAAGGCGGGTTCCTACGGCAAAGCCACAGATGTGAAGCTCCACAGAACACAGGGCTTCCAGGAAGACTACAAGAAGGAATAAGATATAGAGACCACATGAAACTTTATCCAATAAAAACAGGAAATTTTTCCCTGTTCGAGAAAAGCATCCGAGGAGCTGCTTTGGGAACGAGGGTTTTTTGACTACTTGATATGCTAATCATCATTTGAATTTCCCAGCCCCTTCTGGCCTGCTTGCTTCAAACTGGCCAGCACCCACTAGCCAGATTGACACATTCCGTTTCTCACACAGGGATTTTGTACAACTGGGAATTTTCAATTCAATATATTCTGCAATGGCTAAGAAAACGTAAAATAAAGTGAAGAGTATCCAAAAAAATAAAAAATAAAAAAATAAAAACAGGAAATTTTTAACAGAAGAATAAAAAAAACACACATATTACTCAATGTCTCAAGTTCAAAACATTAAGTTACTTTCTTTCTCCTGCTATATGTACAGACATACACACACAAAAGGGGCGAGAGGGATAAATTTTAATGTTAGTTTTGTTTTCTAGGACAACAAATAGTGGAAAGTCTTCCTTTCCTCCACTCTCATCCTCACCCCAGATAACCGACTTCATTCCAAGGAGAAACACACAGGTACTCCTATCTTTACCTTTTCCTTATTCCCGTCTACATCCACCCCTCTCTTCTTTTTGTAACATGCTCAGTGCATCCTGGAGATCTATCTACGCCAGGACATAAAGACATTTTTAATAACCATGTAATTTTCCAACAAGGGGAAGTCCTGAAATGCACCATAATAAGGCTATTTTCAATCTTTTGCTGTTGGAACAACGCTGCAGGAACTGACTGTACAAATGTCACTTTCTTCACACATATACATCTCCAGGATAAATTCCGAGAAGTGGGACTGAGGAATTACATGGCTTAGGGGCCATCTGTACTTCCTTTCCATGAATAGTCTGTTCATGGCCAGTGCTCGTATTTCTATGGAGTTGTTGGTCCTAAGGTACTAGAACCTCTACATCAGGGACGTTTTTCCCGTGGTCTGATATGTTACAGATTTTTTCCCAGTATGTTGTTAGCATGCAGACTTTGCCTGATTTTTTTTGTTTGGTTTGGTAAGCATAAATTTTCACTTTTATGAACTCAAAATGCATTGCTCGTTATATAATGGCTCCTGGATTTTGACTTTCACTTATAAAAGGCCTTCTCAACTGGCAGGGTTTAAAGAACTTAACCCACATTTTCTCTTAGTACATTCAGAGATTCATTAATACCTCTATCTCAGGAAGGAGGTAAGTGCACAATTTAGGGAGTCATGTGTTCACACTGTGGGAGGGGAAGGCAGTGGGAAGCAGGCACATGCAGAGGCAAGCGGCAAGGGTGAGGCTGGGGAGGGCTGGAAAACCCACACGAACCAACTGGGACTCAGTCTGCAGGCCAAGTGCAGCGAGGGAAAGCTCCTGAGCTGTACAGCAGGGGAACAGGCAGGCTCCTAGCTGGGGCCATAGAGGACTGGAAAAGACAAGCCGTCCATGGGTCCTGCTCCCGTCCCCTCACTGTCCACCCGGGCCACATGGGGTACACAGAGACACACGGCTTGACTCCCATCTCTACCACGCACTGGCTTCCTGACCCTGAACGCGTTCCAGAAACAACACTGCCCCTCAGGCTCCTTGTGAGGAGCAAAGGACACAGTGAAGCAGAAAGCTGTGCACAGAGACGCTCTGAAACCTGATCCCTGGGCCTTCCACTTAGCTGCTAAAGTGACCAGACGTGCCACTCTCCCTGCTTAGAACCTCCCATGGCTCCCTACTGAGTGCTGGATCAAGTCTAATCTCCTCACCCAGGCACGCCAGGCCCTCACACTCAGGCTCCTGCCCCCTTTTCTCTGGCTCCATCTCAGGATCTCCTCCACGAGAACACTCCTTCGGGCCTCGTGGTGATGACTACGTCCCTTGTCCCTCCACACATTTGCTCTAGCAGGTAAGCCTCTCCCTGGATCCCCCACTGCCCTGCCTGAATAACCTCTAACGAATTCTGTGACGGTCAGCGTAAACACCCCTTCCTCAGAAGGGGTTTTGCCTGACCTAGGCCCTCCCCTCAAGCCTGGACAAGGCTTCTCGCCCTGTCGCTCCCCCAGTTCAGTGACTGCCTGATGCCCCTCTATGGCAGGAACGAGGGCGACTTGTCTCTCCCTCAGGCCCGGGACCCAGGCCCGGTATATACATGCTCAGTGCTCAGTCAGCACTCACGGAATGAATGAACTGAGCCGAGCTGCCACACGTACCCACGCCAGGCCGTCAGTGGAGTGAGGCCATGGTCACAGCGTGCAGGAGTGGAAGCCACAGGGACAGCTGCCCTTGCGGCGGGTGTGGGGGGGCATTCCAGGACTGAACATGCCAGGTGGGAAGGCCCTCAGAGAGCAGAAAAAGGTTCCGCATCCCGAGCAACCAGGAAAGCTGCACGGATAGCAGGAGCGGGCAAGACTGACCTGCAGGCTGGGCTGTCCAGAGGCCTGCAGGGCATGCTGCAGGGCTTGGCTGAAGAGATCATTGGTGATGGGCGTGCCTGACTGGATGCCGGAGGACATTGGCGAGGTCCCTGAGGAATGGCCCTGGAGACAAACCAGTGGTCAGGGCTACCGCAGAGCCACCTCAGTCTCCCAGCACATACCCACTGCTGTCACAGCACCCCACGGTGCTCCCGGGGGCCCCACTACTGCCTCCCACAGGGGCCTGCGTGAGCCAACCACACAGAGGTACCTAAAAGCTCGTTATGTGGGCAGGAAAGGCCCCATTCTCCTCTGCACCAGGGAAGTGGAATCGAGCCCCCCACCTGGACGAGGACCCCAGCACTGGGGGCCCCCACCTCGGAAGCTCGTGACCATCACGAGGAATACTTAAGCCGGTGAGGGCTGGGCCCTGTCGGGGATGAGGACGCTCACGTTATGTGATGGGGGGGTTCTCCTGAACTACTAGGGCCAGGAATCAATCAAGACAGTGCTGCACCCCGGACTTCTGAGCCCTGGAGGCAAGTAAGGGGGGCGCCCCAGCCCCGCCGCAGTGAGAGGCCCACCAGGGCCCAGGCAGAGTGCAGCTCAAACCAGATCTAGCACCGGGGTCGGCAAGGGCAAACCCACTCCACCGCTGCGGGGCCCAGAACCAGCTTCCCACCCTGTCTCCATACCTGGGTGCCAGGGGTGGGGGTGTGAGAGCTGCTCTCAGGAGTGCTGGCCAGGGCCAGGGCGGTGGCCAGTTCGCTCTGGGTGATGGGCCTGGGTCCGGCAGCTCCACTGTACCCCAGGGAGGCTGGGCGGGAGCTGGGTGTGCTGCTAGAGGGCGTGGACCTGGTGCTCTGGAGAAGGGAGCCCCAGAATCAGGGAAGCGGCCTTTGATGGACCCAGATGACCTCACCCCCACCCAGGTACAGTTCTTGCCAGGTCCAGATAGCAAGTGTGACATGGCCGGTGACCACCTCCCAGCTTGGGCACGCCAGGGCCCCGGGTGGGGCTCATCCCTGGCACCGTGTCCCCAAAGGGCAGGCAGCCAGGCCACTTACTGGGTGAAAGTCATCCTCTTCATCAGAGAGCCCCTCAAACAGGAAGCCACCTGGAGGAGGGAGAACAGATTTCAGGAGGAAGAACGGAAAGGCACAGGCGGAGCTCCAGAATCTCAGCTCACTCTCCAAATTCATATTTTCATCTCTCCCCTTGGAAAATTACAGGACAGATGCACTCACTCCCTGACTCAAACTGAGTTTCAGAGGAACACACTCTGCCAGCGCTATACATAGCTGCTGAGCAAAGCATTTCCTGGGCCATGCTGGGTCCCGAGGGACCTGCATTACGCTCTCTTGGGACTCACCTGGCATGTCCCGGTACGAGCTGGAGGGCATGCTTCGGGAAGAGGAGTCAGCCCCCGGTAGTGGAGTGCTGCCTGCCACCGAGTGCAGAACCAGGACGATGGCATTGACTAGGGCTGGGTGAGCAGGTACCAACCTGGGACAGGGGCAGGAAGAAACCCCAAGGGTAAACACGAAGGTCAGGGCGCCCTCACCATGACAGGAGTCTGGGTGCCCCTTGCAACTATCCAGCCACCAGCGACTGCCCTTAAATCTCAGTGTTCAGCACCTCCCTCCAGTGGGCTTTGTCTTCTTGCTGTTCGGCCCCCAGCAACATTGGCAAGGCCATCAGTTCTTGGATCTACTGCGGATGCCTGACCTTCCCCTCGGCATGATGGGAGGCCCAGAGGTCAGTCTGGTCTGGCCTCCGTCACTGTTTGGGGACCACCTCTGACAGGTCCCTTCCCGAGGGGCAAACTGTTTCCTTCACATGCAAAATAAGAGCTATAACTTCTTATTAGAGCTGTCCCTTCCAGCTCTAATCCATAGGGATCTATACACCTGCTTCCTTCCCCAGCTTCACATCTTTCCAAGGCTCCTTGGCAGCTACTGAACGAGAGCTGAGTTGAGCCAGGCATGCAAAGCCACCTCCCTCAAGCCCTGCTTCACCTCCACAGCTCCGCGTGCCCCTGCCCTTGGGCTTGTCGTTCCACCACAGCACCCTGCTTTCTCACCTCCTGACATATTTAGAAGGTAGACTTGGGGAAGGCAGGGCTTTGGCTCCAAGAGCAGAATCCAGGGCGACCATTAGGCTTCTGGCCCAACCACAGGAGGAGAGATAGGGGACTCTTTAATAAGATGGGCATACTTACGTATCAAGCATGTTGGGATCAGCGAAGACAGAGAAGAGGTCCTTGTCCTGGAGAACCCCTAACGAGAACAGAGCTCACCTTAGACTGGAAATCTAGCCACATCCAAAAGAGAGAAGAGCTAAGCTTTAGACCTCAGAGCAACTGGCTCAACAGGGACACAGGACCACAAAGCAACCCTTGTGAAAAGCAGAGGAAACAAAGCACCAAGCAGCACAACCAAGTGCTCTCCATTTTGTCCCCTGCTCGCCATTTCCCCATGCAAGTCAGTCACATACTGTGTACCAGCATGCCAGCCTTTCCCTCTAGCTCTGGGTTCCTCCCTTATCTCTCCAAGTGTGCAGGAAATCTTCCCTGATTGTTGTGGTTTGGGCTAAGGCTGCCCTCACTGGACACCCTCAGTCTCATTTATGATGTTAATTAGGCCATGAGTTTTCAGCTCTTGGAGGGCTGGGTACGTGGAACACATCTTGGTTCTCCCCTCCCCTACAATTCTTCAAAAGGTAGTCAGTTTCTTTAGGATCGCCTTCTTCTGGATTCTCCTTCTCCAATGATTACTATTTCTTCCAGTTCAGTCCTGCACTTACCGAGAGCAATGGGGTCACTGCTGAGGCCTGGGGTGGCCACAATAATCTGATCCAAAGATTCCTTATTGCTGAGCATCTTAAAGACCTGCAGGAAAAATGAGGAGGGCTGAACATCCAAGCAGCTCAATCCACTCAGAAAGTATCCACATTCTGCTCAAGTACGACCCCCCCTCTAAGTGCCTGCACATACAGTTCCACAGTGGGACAACAGCCCCAGGAAACAGATGAACCTCTTTCTTCACTGAGGTCAGGGCTTACTGGAGGGGAAACAAACAATTAAAAAGAAAAAAAGCAATATTACAGTAAACCTTCAATCTCTGGTCCTTCCCCCATTTACAGTTCTAATGCTTCCAAAATAAAAGCTCTCATTACAAGCCAATAACAAAGCTTTCTCTAGGTCCCAAAAGTCCTTTTCAATCTCCATACAATTATCATTTCATATTCATATACCAGGGGTGCCAAACAAATGTATACACATTTTAAGAGATGGTCAACATTGCTCAAGCAGTAGTTCGCAGTAATCAGAAGTGTCTGGACGCTGATGGTAACCACTTTGAGCCCCTCCTATAATTGCAGAACTCAAACGTGACTTGTACTCATCTTCTGTTATTGGTATATATCGAGTATTACAATTTTAATAGTTTCTTCCTTTCTTAAAATGCGTATACATTTTGTTGGCACCCTCTGTATACTGGGAAGTTCACAGCTGTGTTAATTTTGCTTATCCCCTCTCCTACAGAAAGACATCAGTGCATTTCCCAGTAAGGAAATCCAGGTAAGGAGCAGTGGGCAGGCAGGCAGTTCAGCCAAATTTAAAGCATGAAGCCCAGCAGAAACACTATATGGACCCTTTGGCTGTAATCATATTCATTCTGTGAGGTCAATATCAGGAGAGGTCGTATCATTATCGTTAGAGGAAAATCAACAATACCTAGATGATACAGCCTCTTTGGGGGCAGACAAGGCTCTACGGAGACCCACAGGCATGACAAAAGCTCCCTGAGGAACTCTTGGTAGCCATGGCAACAGGCTCCCAGCTCCTACTCTACACCACCCTGCAGCGTTCACACTCACTCTTGCAGACACGGCCAGCATCTTGGGCAGGGGCCGCAGCACACACTCACCGCCTCCCTGTAGGAGGAGCTGCTGTGCAGGGCAGTGTGCAAGACCCGGAACTCCCTCAGGGCGGCCACTTTGTCCACAGGTTCTGCGGATAAGACACTCAATTACCTCGGAGGCCTGCCCCTCACACAGACGCAGAGTATCATTTCAGCATGTGTCCAGGGGCAGCTTGGTCTGCAGGTTCCCCTCCCTCATCACCCTAAGAAAGTGAGTGCCCATTCAGAAAAATCCCTTCAGGATACAGAAGTGAAAACTGCACTCTTAAGCATCCTCAGTAGATAATGAAAGTCAAGTTCCAGCAGAGGGGAATCTTACCACACGCAAGAGACTGCTCGGATCAACCTCCCACTGCAGGAATTCTAGACTTCTTACATTTGAAAAGAAGGAACATACAACCAACTCGGTAGATTTTTATGCAGTAATTTAAAATACCAAGTGCTGTAAGCCGTCTGAAAAATATGGAGCTACATTGCCACAGTATGTTAAAGAAGCAGAACACAACGCTGTATGTGTGTTCTCTAGTGAAACTACACAAAACGTGTCAGCATGCATGTGGTCCAGGGCTGGACAGGACAAGGGACAGAACAGCACTTGGTAGGGCGACAGGATCTGGGGTAACTGCTTGTCTTTGATATTTTCTTTCAGGCTTCCTTAATATTATTTTGAATTATAAAAAAATAATACGACAGGGACCAATAAAAACACACACTGCACTTTTAGGGTTCTTAACAACTTTCGTCACATGCATGGTAGCAAGTATTTCAATGAGACTCAAAGTTTCTTTTTCATCTTTGGACACTGATTCATACATATGGGAAAGTTTAGCAGTTGTCTTAGTTTGACTTGGTTGCTTTACTACTTAGGACACCGGCCCATTTCATAGGTGACGAAATGTGGGTAAAAGAAGGGAGAGTAAGCAGGAAGTTCCCCTGGGTCACCCCCACCTCAGACGGCTACTTGTGATTATGCCGACTGTGTACTGCCCACCTCCAGAAGCACCATTCCCAAAGCACCATTCCCCCTGTGGTTCCATATGGAACCACATGCTTACCTGCAGTTCTCATTATGAGGGTGGTCTCTTGAAAAATATTTATGTTAAGCAAGTTACCAAATTTATTCAGTCAACAAACATGTACTAAGCATTTACTCCGTGCCTGGTTTGGGGCAAGGCAAAGGAACGTACAAAATGATTCCCTGACATCAAGGAACTCTTAGGACAGCAGGAGAAACAAGACTAGATCAAATACAAACCACAGGATTTCAAAATACCCTCCTGAGGACCTCAGCAGAGGCGTGGACCCCAGCTAGAGCGACAGAAACAGAAGGCAGATAGCCATTACTGAAAGGGACGGTTAAGACACAGAGCTGTCTCCCGGGGAGACCATGAGACGGTATTTAAGGGAGAGTAGATGTTTACTAGGGAGAGAAGCTTATGAGAGAACATGTGTAAAAGCATAGAATAAAATGAGGTGCTTGAAAGGAATAGCAAGTGTTTTTTGTGGCTGGAACTTGAGGTACACACCCCTGCTCAAATTGCAGGCTTTGGGAGACCTGAAGGGATTTGTAATGCTCCACAGAGAACCACCAAGGGATCCAGGTGGAAAGGGAAGTTGACAGATTCTCCTTCTATAGGCGCTAATCTAGTGTGGTCAAGAAATATGCTTCCTGGAAGACCCGTTGGCTCAGTTGGTTAGAGCTCAGTGCTCATAACACCAAAGTCGCCAGTTCGATTCCCACATGGGCCAGTGAGCTGCACCCTCCACAACTAGGTTGAAAACAATGACTTGACTTGGAGCTGATGGGTCCTGGAAAAACACTATTCCTCAATATTCCCCAATAAAAAAATTAAAAAGAAATGTGCTTCCTTTGGAAGAGCACTCAAGGACAAAATATCTCACAGTTTATTTTTACCTCCCAATAAAACATACATTTGTTTCAAAAATAAATGTCCAGGAAGAAGAGGGGAGGAAAAGGATTCTTAGCCATCATCAGCTAAGAGTTATTGTTGTGTCTATAACGTCTCTGAGCTCATCTCACCCTTTGGAAGTGGGAAGCAGCCAGCCCAGGGAAAAAAACATGGGCTCTTGAGCCAGGAAAACCTGGATTCATATCCCAGCCCTTGCGTTCATTTTCTAAGTAGGTGGTAGGTGACCTTGAATAAATACCTTTCTAAACCCTCTTTTCCTTCATCTATAAAATGCTAATGCTGTTACCTATCCTGCAGGGCCACTCTCATGACTAAATGAGATATCAAGGAGAAACAATCTGGCTGCAAGAAGCCACAAATGTTACTTTCCTTCTGTCAGTGCCCTCCAGCCAAAGACCAGAGGGGCTCACTTACAGTTGCACAAGTTGGATTTCCTGCTCCTTAGAGGAGAATGCACACCACAGATTTAGCAGGGCATCTCAATAAGAGGATGTTAGAAAGGATTTTTTATAGGATTTGGGCTTTGGCTGGTTGATTTGGGGGGAAGTTTAAGGAAGTGGGGTTTTGCTTTGGATTGGATGCTGTCAGGAAGTAGAGGTGATTTTATGATTGGGTATCTTAATCATTCTATCTAGAAAGAAGGAAAACTAGAGCAAGGCAAAGGTGTAATTGGAAAGAAGCAGCACTCATAATAGCCAGGAGAGAGGAATACTTGGTCTTTCTTGTGGTTTGGACAATGTTCAGGGTTTTTTCTCTGTTTGGAAATGAGAGGGCTCTGGTTTTTGTCTTGATTCATTATGGTCTCTGAGTAACCTTGTAGATGGTGATGTGTGAAACTGTGCATGTTCCAAGGCCGAGCTGAGAGCCAAGCCAACCCCTGGATATCAGGGTTTCTCTTTCTCACTTCTCATCAGAATACAAAAGATCTTTTTGTCCTTTATGTTTAGAATTGAAAAGAGGATAAATTGCAAGCTGATAATCAGTCATAGCAATCATGAACATTATAAAAATGTCAAACTGCCAGTTCGACAAAGCTAATCTTTTTAATATAGCCTAGCTTTATCCTTGGGGAGGCTTTTAAAACACAGATGCAAAATTTACATTATGAATGCCAAGCAGCACCTTTTACCAATAAATCCAAAAGGCATTAGAGGCTTTGTATGTTTTCTCCAGGAGCTACTTTAATCCTGTTCGAATACTTTCAAGCTCTAGGAGAATAAATCACCAGTAGAGCAGGAGGAATAAGTTGAATGAACAAGGCACCACCTGAGGCAGTTCCCCGGAAGATTTGTAAACAAGAACTACAGCATTAGAGGACTGCAAGCAGTTTGCAGCTTTTTTTTCCTAATGAGAATAACAAAAAGATACAAAGTTCACTGAGAAATAAACTGTTAACCTAAAGGAGTTTAAGTAGACACACACTTCCCACCCCATTAAAACAGTGGATAATGAACTTAAAAAATAGAGAGGGGGGAAATCCCCGTCCCTTGGTGGTGTTGGCAGTGAGAAGATCAACATTACATTCTGTTTATCAACGTGGTCTAACCCAGTCAGTAATAAAGATATCCTCTCTTACCATTTCAGTAAATCACGCCCTTGTCCCATCCCCCCAAGCCTGTGCCTCAAACACCCTCAACAGACCCGTCCCTCACAGGCCCTTCAGAAGCTCTTCCTGTCTGACTGCGGGCCAAGCCTCACTCACCTGGTTTCTGGTCGGGCTCGGGCCAGGACTTGCGCAGAACATAGACTGTGGACCCAGGCTGAATGCCATAGAAGTCCAGGGTCTGCTCATCTTTTAGCTTCCGGCCACAGTAGATCAGATCTAAAAAGAAAGAACTGTCCATTTATATTTTGCTCCTCAAAACAATTTAGATGGTTTCTGTCCCCGAGGAACCTTATTTTGATTGGACAGATAGCTGGAGAATGACACATGTAAGGGTGAAATTCAGGGAATCAATGACGCGGTTATACTTAGCTAGTTTGCAGTTTGACTCACTGCACAGCTCACTCTCTAGCCATCAGTAATTAGACTTAAGTTTGTTTGCAGTTTGATCCACCCTCATATTCAGTTTTTTTCTCTTTGCTTCTTCCCTCATTGACTAACCGAAGAACTCTGTTCCCTTTCTCAGGGCTACCCATACCTCGGTAATTAACAACATCCTAACCTGAAAGAGCAATTTCTTAATCCTCAGATGCCTGGACACCGGAATCCAATTTACAACTAACTCCCCTGCAGTTTTTACTGGTGACACATACCATGTTTCCCCGAAAATAAGCCCCAGTTCAGAGAGTCAGATGACGCATTTAGTACGTTGTGACGGTGCTCCAGAAGATGACATGACTGTATTTGAATAAATGTAGGTTGATGTACATGAAAAAATAAGACATCCCCTAAAAATACATCCTAATGCATCTTTTGGAGCAATAATTAATATAAGACCCAGTCTTATTTTCAGGGAAATACGGTATAAGACTCGGTCTTATTTTGGGGGAAACATGGTAGTCCCAGGCCGCGATGGCCAAGTCCAAGTCTGGAGATAACATCGTCTTCAAACAGACCAGACCCCAGGAAGGATGTCAGCCCCCAGACCTGCCTGACCGACTCCTCCTTTCCTATATAAGAAAAAGCCAACCTGTAGTTCGGGGCAGCTGTCCACTCTGAGACTCTGGACCCTGCTCCTGCAACACCCCCACCACCACACACACCGGTATTTCTCTCCTTACAACCCACAGCTGCTGTCATCTTTGGACACTGCCATGGGCATTTTCTCTCTGCCCTAACTTTAATAAAAATGTCCTTTGCTCTCCTACTTTGTAGCGTCTGTGAATGCTTTCACCTTTTGCGAACGACCAGGGGTTAATTCCACACCAGACCAATACATGCTTTAAAAAGCATTCTTACTTAATACATTTTAATAACAACTGTTAGCAAGTACTAACTCATAAAATACAGAATCTATGTACAAGAAAGCTCTAGACCTTAGTATTGTGAAGACTGATCAATTTAAATGAAAGGGAAAATACAACAAGAAAGGATGAACTCAGTGTTATGACTGAAAACACACTTTTTGACAGTTGGATACCTTAGCTATTATCAATTACCTTTATAATATAATTTGTTATATTTAATTCCTTCTTCCTCCACCTAGAATGCCCTTGCCATCTTCCTTTCCCTTTTTCCTGCCTTCGCTCTAACAACCTACCAAAAATCTGTTTAATCATCCCTTAAAGCCCATCTCAAAATGCGATATACTTGGGGGGCTTTCCTGGACCAGCTCCTCCTTCCCTACCCCACCCCAAATTCTTGCTCTCTCAGAAAAAGAAATCAACAACCTCACCGTTAAGAAATTTGTGATAAAGCAGTTCACTGTAATGCACACTGAAATGGCAACCAACAGTTTTATACGATTTGTGTTTCTTTTCACCAACAACACTCACTTCTCTGGAGTGTTAACAGTAGGGCAACAAATCCCAAATTCTTAAGTTACCCTTGTAATTCCAGATGTATCCTCGCCCAAAAGAGATCAGAGCAGCAGCCCATCTCCAGTGCACACAGACTCACCAATCAGCTCCGGGTCCGGAACTGATTCCTGGAGTTTGCCAGCAATGAGCTGCTTCAGAAATGAAATACTATAGCCCCCCAGTGAGGATTCTCCCAGCTCTGTCTCTGGCAAACGAAGAATAGACTTTGGGGCAAGTGGCTGGTCCGCCAGTTTCACCGCCAGGTGCCAATCTGAGAGAGACATCCTCTCTCTTTCGCGCTCTCTCTTTCTCCCTGTAAAGCAACAGAGCCTTAGTGGTTAAAAGATACATCACCACCCTACTCCACCCCCACCCCACCAAGGGGCTGAATGATTTCAGTGTGACTCTTCAGGAAAAGCACAGGATGCCGCATCAGGCCAGAACTACAATCTGGGGTCCTCTCTTTACTCATCCAATGATGGACAGGAAGGAACTTCAGCTCTTTAGGCCTCAGTTTCCCCATCTTTAAAGTAGACATAAATATGGTGATAACTCTGTTAGTGCCAGATGGGTACTGTTGAATGACTATGATGTACACCTGAAACTAATATAATATTGTATGTTAGCTACATTTTAATAAAAATCTGAAAAAAATAGACATAAAAATACCATCCCAGCTAATAGGAATGTTGTGAGTTCAAATGAGATTATCCACCTCTTTCCCTTCTGTACACTCCATTTCTGATTTTCTTCATCAACTCTTGCCTGAACTATTACAAAAGCTTTATAACAAGGTTCCCGACTCTTGCCTTTCCCTATCAGACAGCCATGCTGCCACCCAAGTCATCATTTTAAAACACAGATTGATCAAGTCACTTCTCTGCTTAGAACTCCTCCAATAACTTGAAACCACCTCTATGAAAAAGTCTAAACTCCACAACCTGGCTCACAAGTACATTCACGTCTGTTCCCTCTGCCAGCCTTCCTGCCAAAAGGACTCTGTCCCACCCTCCCCAATACTTAAATCCGCCCCACTAAGCCTCCATTCAAAACAAAGCTCCCCCAGTTTACCCTTCTGCTCATCTAACTGTGCCTGTAATCCCTCTTCACTCATTGGCCTCCTAGCGAAATTCAGCAAACTCCTACCAAAACCAACCCAAATACCACTTCTTCTGGTCCCTCGCTTTGTTGTTCCCACATTCCTTCAGGGCAAAGGATTACAAATAACTACTGACTTTCCAATCTCACCCCATCCCATTCTTGGGAGCTTTTGAAAGCACAGACTAGAATTTTCTGCCTTTGTTCCCAGTGGGTGCCCCCAAAATGAATCAGAAATTCTGAGGGTGGAAGAATCTCGTAAGGCAAGACAAGCCCTTGTTATAATCAAGCCCTTGCTTCCAAGGAGGCCTCCCTCCCGTAGGGACGAAGATAGAAAAGGTTGTGAGGTTGAGAGGCTGCCCAATGGACCCTAGCCATCCTCAAGGTAACGCCCACGCCCAGGTTCAGGACAGGGGAAGGAGTACGTCTTGTAATATGCCACATCTCATTTAATCCTCACAATCGTTCCCCAAGGCCGGCATGATCATGCACACATGGCAGCCCTGGGAACCGAGACTCAGAAAGGTGCAGTCACCGGCCCAGGGTCACAGACAGCTCGTAGTGGGCAGGGACACTACCTCTTTGGCGACGACCCCACCACTCCTATGGGACCAGCTAAGTAGTGGACACGAGTCGAGCCCGCAAAGCCCGGGGCCCAGCGCCCTCACCCGTCCCGCGGAAGGAACCCGGCCGCAGAGCCGCCGGTGTAAACACTCACTCCGGTCCTCTTGCCGGAAACCGGAAGTTCCGCTCTGCATTCTGGGAGTTGCAGTTCCCGCAGGCCCCGCCCCTGACAAGTAGTCGGCCAGCAAGTGGCGCTAGCCGCAAACTTCCGGTTCCTGGGGGCGTGGTGTGTGGGCTGTCTGAAATTCCGCGCGCTCCGGGCTCCTGCGCGTTCGCTTGGAGTCCTAGTTCCTGTAGGTGTTCCAGGGCTCGAGTCGCGAGGAGGAGGCCTGTTTTGCCATGTACAGCCCCGTGACTTCGCGCCGTCCTGGGAAGCGCGGAGAGTCGGTCGGTCACGCCGCGTGGGAAGCGGGCTGCGCGGCCCTTGGCCAGATCGCGGACCCCAGCCGTCCCGGCTCCTACCCTTCGGCCCCCAGGGCCCTTTCCCTAGCGGCTTCTTCAGACACGCCCCGATGTTCCCCGCACTCCTCGCCATGACACCGGTGCCTTCGGGGCAGCCAGCGTCTTGTCTCCTCGCCACAGACTTCTGGCGGAGAACCCACGTGTGGGCGGATCAGGAGCCAAAGGATGAGTCCCTGCGAAAGTGGGTTCGCGGGGGGGAGTTGCAGGTCGGGTGGTGAGGTGCATGTATCAGTCCTTCGCAGAGTCGGTTTGGGGAGGCGGATTTCCGCTGAAACTACGGGTCTGTTTTAGCTGCCTGGTTAGGATTGGGTTATGTGTGCAAGAAGTCAGGATTCGCCAACGTGTTGAAGAGTAAAAGGGCCATTCGGGAACATCTGGTGTAGGACCTGGGGCTGGGCAGCGCCCAAGCAGGAGGAGAGCGCGCACCGCAGGCCTCACAGGGCCCAGCACCGGGCCACGCGGAGACTTGCGCAGCGCCTGGCACTCCTGCAGGCTCAAGTCCAGGAACCTCGTGGCCGTCCCCACGCTGCGAAGCTTCAGCTGTGCCCTCTTTCCAGAGACCCTTCCCAACTACCCAGCCCTCTTTAGGCTGCCCGCTCTCCTATCGACTAAGGTACTTGCAACCTCCACCACATAGGTTAATGTTTTGTTCAGCGGTTCAATATTGTGCCTTCACTGCCTCCGGGAAGAAGCCAGCACCTGTCTTCATTTCATTTTCCTTGAAGTGGATCTGAAATGCTAGGTGCTCATGAGTTCTTGTTTTGATTGATTTTATTGTAATCTCTGTAGGAGAATGGGCCATGGCTATCTCGTACTCCACCTCGTCTTCAGCAGTTCACCAGGACCAGGCACATAGTGGTAGGTGAGCAATAAAAGTGTTGAATGAATAATTCAGGTCAAAGCTATCTACCAAATGTGGCTGTCTTACTTACTGTATAGCTTGTTGCTCCCAGGAGAGTAGGTAAGCCTAAATTCTGAATCATTATAATGTTCACAAACATTGTAATGATAAATTACTAAATGAGCCAATGAAGGAAGGAACAACTCAGTATCAAATAGGTTCTTTGAGCACCAAGTTACCAAGTAGGTGCTGTGCCCAGAGCAAGGGTCAGATTCTACAGAAAACTAGAAGCCTGGACACAAGACAAAGATGGATGACCAGACAGGTGGTAAGAAGAAAAGTGTCCAGGCCCTGTTCTTTAGCCAGTCCACGTTTGGACACGTTGATACTCTCACCAACTCGCTATGAGACAGTGGTGGACAGTTACGCACGAAACCTTCAAGAGATTATTCAGGCCAATAAGTAACCACTGGAAAACAAATTATAAGAATACACATTTGTATTTTTTAAATAACTTTTTTCTGTTTATAAAATATGTGGATATCTGGGTCTAACAAGATAGCAAATGAAAATCACCTGTAAATATTCCTGCTACAAACAAATGTGTAAAATAATACATGTATTAAAAATCATATAGCTGTGGTCACAGGAAAAGATGCCCTCAGATGCCAGAAATGAAGGGATAATTGGAAAAAAGCAGTGATCTTAAAAGCTGATGAAAACCTCTCCAGAGAGATTAGTGGTCCTGGAAACCTTGCGTGGAGATTTTTGTCTTAACACCAAAAGCATCGGGCCCCTCAGAAATCGAAACTATTCAAAACGAATCAATTCAAAATGTTTACCTTGCATGGTCATTTTGAAGAGCCAGAAGTTGCACGGGGCCAGGTCCGGTGAATAAGGTGGATGAGGACACACTGTAATGTTTTTATTTGACAGAAGTTGCTGTACCAGAAGCGATGTGTGACATGGAGCCTTTCAGTTGTGATCAAAAACTACAGTGAATGCTGCTGCCGAGTGCCATCCAATGGAAAGGCAGGGATCTTCGATATGGGAAGCAGCGCAGCGCGTGGAACCTAAGTAACCATGTGTGACAAGTTTCAACTTCTTTGGTGTGGTCAGTAGGGTCTGAGCTACAGCTGAGAGGAGGTGTGTTTTAAAGTGTGCCATACATTATCCTCCATCATGACAACACTCCATGTCACACATTGCTTCTGGTTTACGGCAATTTCTGTCAAATAAAAATATGTGGTCAAATAAAATATCCACCTTATTCACCGGATCTGGCACCATACGACTTCTGGCTCTTCCCCAAAGTCAAAATGATTCCAGGCATTGAGGCAGCCACAGCAGCACAGGTAAGGACACTTACGAAAGAGGACTTCCAGAACTGCTTCAGAAAGTGGCAAGAACAATGGGATGAGTGTGTTCCAAGCAAGGGGGAGTATTTTGAGGGGGATTAATGGCAATGTGTCTTACTGTAATAAATTTTTTTTTTAACATTCACCATATTTTTTTATCACACCTCGTATAACCCTATACGTTTCCTTACTGTCTGGCATGACAAGTGTTCCAGGATCATCTTTTACATTTCCCACCCCAGACACAAGAATGAGCCATTTCTTCAAGAAGCTCACATGGTTTTTAGTGGGAAATTGTATTTCGCGACCACAATCTGGGCACTAAAGATGCTTGTTGATGAATATTACTGGACTGATCATTATTTCTAAGGTGCTTTAGTGGACGAACTAGGGAGAAATCTAGATATATATCAAGACATATTTTTATCTAGATCTATGTCCATAGGGATAGAAATAGAGATAATTTATACTGCTGCTTCAAATTCAAGACTACAGGGGTTTTTTGATATTTACATGTTTATTTCCTTTCTTCCACACTGAGAATCTTAGTTCTCAAGAACATAGGCAATGACGGAATTTGAAAATTCCACAAGTACTCATTTACTTTATTTCACATTAACTACACAACATTCTCCAGAATCACAATACTAATACTACTATCACCAGTATAACTATTGAGAAGAATTTAAATTTTTTTCATATTCTTCTTCTCATTCTACCCCCTCTACTTTCCATTTTTAACAGATGTATTACACATTATCTGAATCTATACCCTATTACTTTCTTCTTTTTAACCCTTTGAATTCTCCAAAGAATCCTGTATTAATGCTCACCACTAGTTTTTTTATAATTGAAGCCAATTCTCTGCTAGATTTCTCAGAAAGGGCTAGAATATTTCCTAAAGATATTCCATATTAATAGCAGTTTGTGGTCTTTACACTTGAAAATCAGTTTTCTAAATATAAAATGCTTCATTCAGATTTTCTTTCCTTGAGATTTTTTCATTTTCTTCTGATGATCAAAATCTAGTTTTCAACCAAAAAGAACAAGACAAACAAATGAGAAACAAAAACTCATAGACACAGACAATAATTTAGTGGTTACCAGAGGGTAAGGGGGTGGGGGGTGGGTGATGAGGGTAAGGGGATCAAATATATGGTGATGGAAGGAGAACTGACTCTGTGTGGTGAACACACAATGGGATTTATAGACGATGTAATACAGAATTGCACACCTGAAATCTATGTAAATTTACTAACAATTGTCACCCCAATAAAATTAATTTAAAAAAAAAGAATCTAGTTTTCCCCTTACAAGTTACTTGCTTTTTTTGCCTAGTTACCAAAAAACCTTTTTTTTTTGATGAGGTCCAGTAATTTTTCCAGACTATTCCTTGGTGTTGTTCTAATTCAGTAGTCTCAGGCAGGTAGTGCGCTCTTTCAAAATACAGGTTCAATTCTTTTTTATTTCAGGAAAGCTTTTGTGTTCTCTTGCTTTGGTTTGCTCCTTAAGGGTACTCTTGTTAGCCATATGTTGGATCTTAATTGTCTCTTTTTAATATTTGTCACTTTTTCTCAAATCTCTTCTCTCTTCATTTCTTTTTATCTTTTAGCTGTTCTCCTGTACAACAACATGTGTGGACCTAAAAGGTTTTGTGCTAAGTGAAATAAGTCAGACCGAGAAAGACAAATACTGTATGATCTCACTTATATATGGAATCTAAAGAACAAAATAAACAAAACAGAAACAGACTAATAGATACAGAGAACAAAATGATGGTTACTAGAGGGAAGGGATTTGAGGGGCTGGGTGAGAACAGTGAAAGGATTAAGAAATAAAATTGGTAGTCACAAAATAGTCACGGGGGTGTACAGTACAGTATGGAGAATATAGTCAACAATATTGCAAAAACTATCGTATCAGATTGTCGCGTCCCCCGCCATGAGAGTTCAGGGGAGCGAGGAGGGCGGTGCAGGGTTAAGAAAAGACAGTAGACATGATTAGAGTTTAAGTGTGGAGGCCAAGGGACCAGCAGCCTCAAGGTCTGGGCTGTGGCACCTAATCGGGCCTGCGCAATAGCTTTTATTAGTTTGGTGGGGAAGTAAAGGAACTAAAGCTCGTTAATCTCAAGATCTGTGAATTCTATACATCATAATAGAAAACCGATTCGAGTCAATCACCCTTGCCTGAAGATAGCTGGACCATAAGCCAAGGGACAAAACCTATATGCATATGAATAGATGGAGAGCACCTCATTGAATCACTGCCCTTGCAGGTTTTGGGAAGGAATGCAGCCACAGAGGCTGAGGCTTTCCTTAGCCTGAGGAAGGTGGGGGGCTGTGCCCACCTCTGTGAACCCCGTGGGTTCTCCGGTTGGTCCCCACGTGACTGCGTCTGGCTTGAGTTGTTCCTTCCGTGAAGAATCTTACTCGTCATTGACTGTCCAGTCATCCTTCTGGGACCAAACAGGGAGGTATAAGGTGCAAACACAAAGGTTTAGCAAAGTCCCTGAAAGGATCCGTCTTACAGATTCTCTTTGGTGGCAGGTAGAAGGAAACAAAACGGTTAAGCTGTTGCGTGGCGACATCAGATGAGGACTAGACTCATCGGGGGATCACTTAATAAATTATATAAATGTTTAATTAATAGGCTGTACTCCTGAAATATATAAAATAATACTGAATGTCAACTATTAAAAAATAATCATGGGGATATAAACTACAACATAGGGAGTATTCATAGTCAAAACTGTGTATGTTGTCAGATGGGTAATAGACTTAGTGGGGTTGTCACTATGTGAGGTATATAAATGTCTAATCACTATGTTGTTTTGTACACCTGAAACTAATTTTTAAAAAGTTTTTAAACAAAAAAGTGTTCCTCCTTTTCACCTTATATTTCTCTTCTACCATTATCTGTTGTATTGATTTCTTCTTTTGGTTTAGACTTCATTTTGTATATTATTTTTGTAATTTTCTATTCTGAGTTCTGTCACCTCATTTCTGAGTTTTCCAAGTTCTAATTGATGTTGTACTTTCAAGTCTTACACCATTTTCTTAAAATCTTTTCATTCATTTGAAATAAATGCTTATAGTTTTATCTGTTTCTTGTGCATGTCTTATTCTTACGCTTTTATTGTCTATAGGAATGTAATTCTCTTTATTCTCTTTTTTCTCATAATAACCTTCCTTATATGAGATTTGACTTTGTTTTTTTTCTGTTTTTCATTTTTGCATGGAATTACTTTTCCTGAACTTTTAAAAGGAGGTGTGGAGAATTTCAAGAAAATGGTAAAGTAGGAAGAGCCAGGAATTTGTCTCCACCTAGACAATTGCACTGGCCGAATTTATCTGACATAACTGTTATGAACTCTGAAGTGTATTAAAGGCTAGCAAGTTCAACAAGGAGGGTTGGGTGGCAAATTTCAGTTTATATGAGTGAACTTCAGCTCTTAACACATTAGAAGTTACCCCCCACACACACACACACCCATGGCCCCTTGGCAGGCAGCTGTGCATGTATTCCAGGAGCAGCTTGCACACAGCTTGCTAGAGCCAGGGTGGGCTAAAAGGACGCTGTGCTACAAGTACTGGGGATCTGTGTTCTGATCACTGATTGTTTCTTCTGATCACACAAGTACAGACAAGGAGGACAGCCATTGTTTTTGCACCACTCCCATTGTTGCAAAGTCCTTCAGCTTCTGGCTGAAGTGACTGACTTTCAGAGAATTTTAAAAGCCAGCACCCTGGGGCAGGCCCTGTGGCTCAGGCAGTTGGAGCTCCATGCTCCTAACGCCAAAGGCTGCTGGTTCGATTCCCACATGGGCCAGTGGGCTCTCAACCACAAGGTTGCTGGTTCGACTCCTTGACTCCTGCAAGGAGTGGTGGGCTGCGCCCCCTGCAACTAACAACAGCAACTGGACCTAGGGCTGAGCCACACCCTCAACAACTAAGACTGAAAGGACAAATTGACTTGGAAAAAATCCTGGAAGTACACACTGTTCCCCAATCAAGTCCTGTTCCCCTTCCCCCATAAAATAAATAAATAAATAAACAAACAAACAAATAAATGCCAGCACCCTTTCCCTCCCTCCTCGATTTTTTCTTTTTTTCCCCTCTTGGGAGCCAGACATTAAAGACTATGACATTCAAAAGCAACTGCATATATAAGGAAAATAGAAAGTGACCATGTATGCCCAGGGAAAGGCACAAGATTGGAAAACAACTGAAAAGATCTTAATCTTACACTTCAGGTTAAGCATCGGCAAAGAAACAACCTACGAGAATAAAAAATAACAATAACAATAAAACAGCAAATGATAGGGAAGGGGGAGAATCTGATTTGAAGAGATACCACATTATTAGATTCAAACTTCCAAATTTCAACAAAATCATGAGGCATATAAAAACAGGAATGTATGGCCCATTCAAAGGAAAAAAATAAATCAACAGAAACTCCCTGAATAAAGACCAGGTGGCCAATCTACTAGACAAAGATTTTAAAAACAACTATCAAAGATGTTCAGAGAACTGAGGAATATGTAAAGAAAATCAAGAAAACAATATATGATGAAAATAGAAGTACCAATAAAGACATAGAAAACCTGAAAAAGAAACCCAAGAGAAATTCTGGAGCTCAAAAGTACAATAACTGAAATTGGGGGGAAAAAGTCACTACAGGGATTCAAAAGCAGATTTGAGGGTGCAAAAGAATCAACAAACTTGAAAATAGGAAAATGAAAGATCTTAATCCTACACTTCAGGTTAAGCATTGTCAAAGAGACAAACTATCACATCCAAGGAACAAAAAGAAAAAAGATTGAAGCAAACAGAGCCTAAGGGACCTGTAGGACACCATTAAGAGAAACAGCATACACATTGTGGGAGACCCAGAGGAGAAGAGAGAAAGGGGCAGAGAGAATACTTGAAGAAACAACAGCTGAACACAAACATCCCAAATTTGATGAAATATATGAATATAAACATCCAAGAAGCTCAACTAACTCCAAATGAGATTATTTCAAAGAGACCCACAAGATGTGTTATAATCAAATTTTCAAAACTGAAAGATAAAGGAATTTTCAAAACAGTAAGAGAGAAACAAGTCATCACAAACTAGATATACTCAATAAGATTATCAGATTTCTCATCAGAAACTTTGGAGGCCAGAAGGCAGTGTGCCAATATATTCAAAGTGCTAAAAATAAAGCTGTCAACCAAGAATCCCATATTCAGTAAAACTGTCCTTCAAAAGTGAGGAATAAATTAAGACATTCCAAGAGTTTGTTACCCCTAGACCGCCCTTCAGGAAATGCTAAGATCTCAGTGAAGCTTAATACGTGGGCAATTATAAAAGCTAGTATTATAGTAACAGTGGTTATAACTCCACTTTTTGTTTTCCAGATAATTTAAGAGACTTAATTTTTATAAATCATTAGGTTAAAAACTAGTAGTATTATAACTTTGGTTTGTAACTTACCTGTTATTATCTGCATGATTTAAGAGACTAATGCATTTTAAAGATTTATATTTTGGAGCACAGAAGATGTAAAGATGTAAACTTGTGACGTCAACAAAGGAGTGGGGAAAGGCTATAAAGGAGCAGAGTTTTTGTATGTTATTGAACTTAAGCTGCTATAAATTCAAGTTAACCACAAAGAAAATAGCTACAGAATATTTTTAAAGGAAATGAGAAAGAATTTAAATGTTTCACTACAAAAAAATCAACTAAACAGAAAACAATAAAGCAGTAACTGAGGAGGGAAAAAGTTATGTGATATAAAAACAAAATGACAGGCCCCTCATATCAGTAATTAAATGTACGTGGATTAAACTCTCCAATCAAGAGACAGAAATTGGTAGAATCCAACCATATACTATCTACAAGAGATCCATTTTAGGTCCAAAGACACAAATAGATTTAAAGTGAAAGGATGGAAAAACAATGCATGCACATAGAAACCAAAAGGGAACAGGCATGGCTATACTAATATCAGACAAAATAGACTTTAAATTTAAAAAGTTTACAAGAGACAAAAGAAGAACATTATAAATTAATAAAAGGGCCAACCAACAAGAACATATGGTTATTGTTGTAAACATTTACGTATCTAATGACAGGCTATCAAAATAAAAGAAAAGTTGACAAAATCAAAGGGAGAAACAGAAAACTCTACAGTAATAGTTGGAGACTTCAATATCTGACTCTCACATCCATACAAAATATGAGTAAGGAAATAGAGGACTTAACATAATAAACCAACAAATTTGGTTAATAAATACAAAAACACAATAAACCAACTAATAGGTATACACAGAACACTCTACCCAATAAAAACAGTATAGATATTTTTCTCAAATGCACATGGGATATTTTCCCAGGATAAACTGTATGTTAGGCCACAAATTCTCAGTAGATTTTTAAAACTTAGTATCATACAAAGTATCTTCTCTGACCACAATGGGATGAAGTTAGAAATCAATTAACAAGCAAAACTGGAAAATGCACAAAATTGTGGAAATTAACTTTCAAACGAGTGGATGAAAAAAAAATCACAAGGGAAATTAGAAAATACTTGGAGACAAATGAAACAAAAAAACAACATACCAAAACTTATGGGCTGCAGCAAAAGTGATGCTAAAGGGAAATTTTAGAGCTACAAATTTTTACATTAAAAAAAAAGAATCTCTTTGGGCAAGGGCAACAGAAGCAAAAATAAACAAATGGGAATACATCAAACCAAAAGTTTTTGCACAGTGAAGGAAACCATATACAAAATGAAAAGACAACCTACTGAATGGGAGAAGATATTTGCAAATGATATATTTGATAAAAATATGCAAAGTATATGCAGAATTCATACAAGAGAACATCAGAAAAATCCAATTAAAAAATGGGCAGAGGACCTGAATGGACACTTCTCCAAAGAAGATATACAGATAGCCAACAGACCATGAAAAGATGCTCAACATCACTAATCATCAGGGAAATGCAATCAAAACCACAATGAGATACCACCTCACACCTGTCAGATGGCTATTATTAAAAGACAACAAATAAGTTGATGACAAGGATATGGAGAAAAGGCGACCCTCATGCATTGTAGGTGGGATTATAAAATGGTGCAGACATTATAAAAAGCAGTATGGAGGTTCCTCAAAAAATTAACAATAGAACTACCATACAACCCAGCAATTCCACTTCTGGGTATTTATCTGGGGGGAAAAATGAAACTACTAATGCAAAAAGATATATTCATTCCTCCATTCACTGCAGCTTTACAATACCCAAGATATGGAAGCAACCCAACTGTCTATCGACAGATGGATAAAGGTGATGTGGTAGATATATATGATGGAATATTGCTCAGCCATTAAAAAAACAATGACATTTTGCCACTTGTGATAACATAGATGGACATAGAGGGTATTGTGCTAAGTGAAATAAGAGAGAAAGAAAAATCCTGTATTATTTCACTTATATGTGGAATCTGAAAAACAAATGAACCAACAAAACCGAAACAGACTCAGAACAAACTGATGGTTGCCAGAGGGGAGGAAGGTGGGGGATGGGTGAAAAAGGTAAAGGGAATTAAGAGGTACAAACTTCCATTTATAAAATAAGTAAGTCACAGAGTTGTACAGCATAGGGAATATAGTCAATAATATCATAACTTTGTTATGTGATAGATGGTTACTAGACTTATCACAATGATCATTTTGAGATATAATGTCAAATCACTATGTTGCACACCTGAAACTAATATAATATTGTATGTCAATTATAATTTTAAAAATATCAAATCAAAAAACTAACTGAAGTTAACTAAGGAACTAGAAAAAAAAATTAAACCCAGAACTAGCCGAAGGGAGATAAATAGAGTAGAGAAAAACAATAGAAAAAACTCAATAAACCCAAAAGTTGGTTTCTTGAAAAGATCAACAAAATTGACAAACCTTTAGCTAGATGAGCTAAGAAGAGAGAGAGAAGACTGAAATTACTAAAATCAAATGAAAGTGAGGACATTACCACCAGTTCTACAGAAATAAAATGGATTCTAAGAGACTATTTTGAACAATTGTATTCCAAATTGGATAACCTAGATGAAATGGACAAATTCCTAGAAATACAAAACCTACCGAGACTAGAGCACAGAAATAGAATATCTGAATAGACCTATAACTAGTAAGGTGATTTCATTAATAATCAAAAATCTACCAAAAAGAAAAGTCCTAGACCTGATGCTTTTACTGGTGAATTCTATCAAGTATTTAAAGAACTAGTACCAATCCTTTTCAAACTTTTCCAAAAAATCGAAGAGGAGGGAACTCTTCCTAACTCATTTTACAAGGGCAGGATTACCCTAATACCAAAGCCAGACAAAGACACCACAAGAAAAGAAAACTACAAACCAATATCCCTTATTGAACGTTGATGAAAAAACCCTGAAAAAATGCTAACAGAATCAGCAACTTATTAAAAGGATTATACACAAGATCAAATTACTAGCCTGGGATCAAATTTTAGTCTGGGATTTGTTCCTGGAAAGCAAGGATGGTACAACATATGAAAATCAGTCAATATAATACATCTTATCAAAAAAATGGAGGGAAAAAACAGTGGAGTGTCTCATTGTACAAAATAAATTGACAATATTCAACATTCTTTCAAGATTAAAAAAACACTGAACAAATTAGCAATAGAAGGAAACGACCTCAGCATAATAAAGGGGGCCTTCTCAATTATATCCCCCTCCACTCACGTGGAAATGAGTTTGGATTTTCTGAGCACACACCAGCTGGCTGGGGGGAGGCAGCCCAGAAGGCTGGGGAAGGGGGAGAAGACAGGAGGGAGGGGAGGGAGCCAGGCCAAAATGAAAAATTACCAGAGTTCCCACGGGAGAGCAATGACGGGGCTCCCAGTGCTCCCCACAGCCTACCCTCTGCCCCGTCTCCCTTGAGAGAAAACATCTTGTTCTTGCTTATAGGCTGGGAGTGGTCCCCACTCAGGCCAGCCTGTCCTCGGAGGCCCTAAGCCCTGAGCTGGCCATTAGTGAGGGTGCTTCGCGATAGACACGTAGGCAGCCTCTGAGGGGTCCCCCCGGACTCCTAGGCCGGCCCTCATGGGCTGGGTGGAGGGGGTCCGAGGCTCTGAAGGGGCCGGGACCGCCGCGGAGGGCGGACCACGGGGCGGCCTCGTGCCTGTCGGCCCGGGTTCCCCCGCGGTTGCCGGGAGCGGACGGCGAAGGTTCCCCTCGCGGCGGGCACTGCGCCCCCTCGGGCAGCCGGGAGGCGAGAGGCTGCGAGGGGCGGGGCCGGGGCGGGGCGGGGCCAGGCGTTTGGCTCCGCCTCTTCGTGCTGGTATCCAGCCCGCGGTCGGCGCTGGCTCAGTCTGTGCTGCTCGCCGCTGTGGCTCCGGGGCTGCGGGATGACACCGCCTCCGCCTGGATGCGCCGCCCTCGGCACCCCGCGCGCCCGCGTCCCCAGCCCGCCGGCTCGTTCTGGGCTCCTGCTGCGGCTGCTGCTGCTGCTGCTCGGGGTGGCCGCCACCCGCCAAGGCCACCCGCGGAACGGACCTCGCATCTCGGCTGTCTGGAAAGGTAGGTGGCGCCGCGCAGCTGGCGGGGCGCGGGATCTGACGCCGCGCGGGGCGGCTGCGGAGTGCGAGGCGCCGGGGGGAGCGCGTGCGAGCGGCTCTGGGGGTCCCGGACTGTCCTTGCAAGACGCGTGCGGGTCGGGGTGAGTGTGAGCGTGCGCCGCGGCACGCCGGAGCGGCTGGGACGCTGCGGGGGCGAGCGGCGGCCCGGAGCCCCGGCTAAGTCTCTCCTCGCAGGGGCCAGCTTCTATGGGGACATGCCAGGTGAGTCCCAAGAGAGCGTAATGCAGGTCCCTCGGGACCCAGCATGGCCCAGGAAATGCTTTGCTCAGCAGCTATGTATAGCGCTGGCAGAGTGTGTTCCTCTGAAACTCAGTTTGAGTCAGGGAGTGAGTGCATCTGTCCTGTAATTTTCCAAGGGGAGAGATGAAAATATGAATTTGGAGAGTGAGCTGAGATTCTGGAGCTCCGCCTGTGCCTTTCCGTTCTTCCTCCTGAAATCTGTTCTCCCTCCTCCAGGTGGCTTCCTGTTTGAGGGGCTCTCTGATGAAGAGGATGACTTTCACCCAGTAAGCGGCCTGGCTGCCTGCCCTTTGGGGACACGGTGCCAGGGATGAGCCCCACCCGGGGCCCTGGCGTGCCCAAGCTGGGAGGTGGTCACCGGCCGTGTCACACTTGCTATCTGGACCTGGCAAGAACTGTACCTGGGTGGGGGTGAGGTCATCTGGGTCCATCAAAGGCCGCTTCCCTGATTCTGGGCTCCCTTCTCCAGAGCACCAGGTCCACGCCCTCTAGCAGCACACCCAGCTCCCGCCCAGCCTCCCTGGGGTACAGTGGAGCTGCCGGACCCAGGCCCATCACCCAGAGCGAACTGGCCACCGCCCTGGCCCTGGCCAGCACTCCTGAGAGCAGCTCTCACACCCCCACCCCTGGCACCCAGGTATGGAGACAGGGTGGGAAGGTGGTTCTGGGCCCCGCAGCGGTGGAGTGGGTTTGCCCTTGCCGACCCCGGTGCTAGATCTGGTTTGAGCTGCACTCTGCCTGGGCCCTGGTGGGCCTCTCACTGCGGCGGGGCTGGGGCGCCCCCCCTTACTTGCCTCCAGGGCTCAGAAGTCCGGGGTGCAGCACTGTCTTGATTGATTCCTGGCCCTAGTAGTTCAGGAGAACCCCCCATCACATAACGTGAGCGTCCTCATCCCCGACAGGGCCCAGCCCTCACCGGCTTAAGTATTCCTCGTGATGGTCACGAGCTTCCGAGGTGGGGGCCCCCAGTGCTGGGGTCCTCGTCCAGGTGGGGGGCTCGATTCCACTTCCCTGGTGCAGAGGAGAATGGGGCCTTTCCTGCCCACATAACGAGCTTTTAGGTACCTCTGTGTGGTTGGCTCACGCAGGCCCCTGTGGGAGGCAGTAGTGGGGCCCCCGGGAGCACCGTGGGGTGATGTGACAGGAGTGGGTATGTGCTGGGAGACTGAGGTGGCTCTGCGGTAGCCCTGACCACTGGTTTGTCTCCAGGGCCATTCCTCAGGGACCTCGCCAATGTCCTCCGGCATCCAGTCAGGCACGCCCATCACCAATGATCTCTTCAGCCAAGCCCTGCAGCATGCCCTGCAGGCCTCTGGACAGCCCAGCCTGCAGGTCAGTCTTGCCCGCTCCTGCTATCCGTGCAGCTTTCCTGGTTGCTCAGGATACGGAACCTTTTTCTGCTCTCTGAGGGCCTTCCCACCTGGCATGTTCAGTCCTGGAATGCCCCCCCACACCCCCCGCAAGGGCAGCTGTCCCTGTGGCTCCCACTCCTGCACGCTGTGACCATGGCCTCACTCCACTGACTGCCTGGCGTGGGTACGTGTGGCAGCTCGGCTCAGTTCATTCATTCCGTGAGTGCTGACTGAGCACTGAGCATGTATATACCGGGCCTGGGTCCCGGGCCTGAGGTCGCCCTCATTCCTGCCACAGAGGGGCATCAGGCAGTCACTGAACTGGGGGAGCGACAGGGCGAGAAGCCTTGTCCAGGCTTGAGGGGAGGGCCTAGGTCAGGCAAAACCCCTTCTGAGGAAGGGGTGTTTACGCTGACCGTCACAGAATTCGTTAGAGGTTATTCAGGCAGGGCAGTGGGGGATCCAGGGAGAGACTTACCTGCTAGAGCGAATGTGTGGAGGGACAAGGGACGTAGTCATCACCACGAGGCCCGAAGGAGTGTTCTCGTGGAGGAGATCCTGAGATGGAGCCAGAGAAAAGGGGGGCAGGAGCCTGAGTGTGAGGGCCTGGCGTGCCTGGGTGAGGAGATTAGACTTGATCCAGCACTCAGTAGGGAGCCATGGGAGGTTCTAAGCAGGGAGAGTGGCACGTCTGGTCACTTTAGCAGCTAAGTGGAAGGCCCAGGGATCAGGTTTCAGAGCGTCTCTGTGCACAGCTTTCTGCTTCACTGTGTCCTTTGCTCCTCACAAGGAGCCTGAGGGGCAGTGTTGTTTCTGGAATGCTTTCAGGGTCAGGAAGCCAGTGCGTGGTAGAGATGAGGGTCAAGCCGTGTGGCTCTGTGTACCCCATGTGGCCCGGGTGGACAGTGAGGGGACGGGAGCAGGACCCATGGACGGCTTGTCTTTTCCAGTCCTCTATGGCCCCAGCTAGGAGCCTGCCTGTTCCCCTGCTGTACAGCTCAGGAGCTTTCCCTCGCTGCACTTGGCCTGCAGACTGAGTCCCGGTTGGTTCGTGTGGGTTTTCCAGCCCTCCCCAGCCTCAGCCTTGCCGCTTGCCTCTGTGCCTCCTTCCCACAGACTGAGGCCCTTTCCTGGAAGGAAGCCCTTACAGGTCAATTGCGGAGTTCGTACTGACTAGACTAGTCTGTCATTTCAGACCTGAAGCAGACTCCTTAAACTTAGCCACTACTGGAATGGGCAGAAAACCTCCCCGTTTCAGCTGCTGTTCTCAAAATGGTCAAGCTTCAGTGAGTTCCTGCTGAGTACTTATAGGAATTTCTACTCTCAGATCTGTTAGATGCTTCATTACTTACCTCTGCTTCTTTCTACACATATTCTGGTACCACGAAAGTCTTGTGGCTGCCAATAGTTGGTCCTCACCAACTTATATTTTGGAGTTCATGGAAATTTCACCTAGTATAGTATTTTGGTCATACCGCCATAAAAAAATACCAAGGAATAAGTGGCTTAAACAACAGAAATTTATTTCTCACAGTCCTGGAGGCTGGAAAGACCAAGATCAAGGTCCAGCAGAGTTTGGTTTCTGGTGAGGACTCACTTCCTGGTTTATAGATGGTGCCTTCTCGCTGGGTCCCTCTTCCGTCTGTAATTGTAGAGACGGCAAGAAAAAGAGATCTCTCTCTTCTTTCTATTTCTTCTCCCTATTATTAAGGACCCACCCTCATGACTTCATTTAACCTTAATTACCTCCTGAAAGCTCTACCTCCAAATATGGTCACATTGGAATTTAGGGTTCAACATATTAATTGGGGAGAGGACACAATTCAGTTCATAGCCCCTAGTTATTTGTTTGTTTTGAGTTTAAACGCATTTTATTTTTAGACAACCGACATGACATGATTTTCTTAAAAACGCCTCTGCTCCAAATCAATCAAGGTCAAAATAGCCGGAGAGCTCCAGGTAATCCCTGTCCCACCTGTCCTAGTGCTGTCGTGTAGGTGAAAAGCAGCTGCCAGTTATGATGCTGACAGGTGATGGATCCCACTGGCCCACTGTGTTAACATTTTTCCGTTAAAGAGAATCACCTATGGGGTCACACTATCCAAACGGCAGTCCAGCAGAGCAACCATGCCATCTGGATTCAGGTTTTCACCAATAAAGAACCGGCAGATTTTGAAATGAGCAAGGATGTGCTTGATTTGTTCCGCGGTCCCTGTCATAAAAGGTGCGACTCTTTCTGGTCTCTGTTCTTCAAGTTTCCTTTTGATTGATTTCATGTCATCTTTGATGTACTTCTTGTAGGCTTCTTTTGTGAAGCTGGTTTCCTGCAAATGACGGTTCATGACAATGTCAACACCAGCGACTACTGTACTTTCAGGACCTTCACCCTCCGGGTCTTCAGCGGAGGCATTGCCACCAATGAGCGAGTCATCAATGTCACCCTCTCTCCTCCTGACCATCTTCGCCTCCACTTCCAGGCACAGCCCATCCACAATCTCCTGGATTTTGCAGATGTGGGAGAACATCTCATGGCTGATGAGGTCCCTGTAGGGCAGGGGTGTCCAAACTGTTTTCAACGTTTTTCACCAAGGGCCATATGCGGTAAAATACACAAACAGCCGGGCCACTCACTCGAGGTGAAGTACGTATTGCCTCACCTGGTTTATTTAAGTAAACTAAATATATTTTTGGAATTCGCTGCAGGCCAATTAAAAATGGATTGTGGGCCGCAGTTGGCCCGCAGGCCGCCGTTTGGACACCCCTGCTGTAGAGGATCCTGACGGCTGAAAGGAGACCAGCAGGGCGGTGCTGGCTGAGCAGGAGCCGGAGCTGGGAGCAAGCGCCATCCAGCTTGAGTGGAGCTAAGGGGGTGGGGGGGAGCGGGCAGAAAAACCATAGTTTCTGTGTTTGTTTGTTAAGAAAATCAGACTGCCACATACAATGCCTCATTTGGATGTGTCTTGAGTCTCGGGAGCTTGACTACCCTATGTTCTACAAATGGACCTTGAGATTCTAGCAGGGAGAGTGCAGCTACTCCTATACCCTTGACAGAAGAATGGTTCTCTCCTCTGTCCGGGAAGTTTGTCCTTCTGTAGGGATGTACATGGAGTGGTGAGGGAGGAAGGGGTGCCCCTCCTAACCAGCCAAATCAACCATGGCATCAATGGCGTGACAGATGTGGCAGCAAAATCACCCTCACAGCCCATAGCACCAAGTTTCGTTATAAACATTGTCCTTGGGCTTTTGGTTTTGTTCCCCAGTTGTTCTATCTGTTTTTCAGTGGGGATCCAGAAAGACTAAAAAACCCTGTTACCCATTATGCTAAGTGAAATAAGCTAGTCACAGCCAAAAATATGAGAATCCATTTATGTGAAGTACCTAGAGTAGTTAAAATCATAGAGACAGAAGGTATAATGGCAGTTGCCAGAGGTTGCCCAGATCAAAACCTAGAACGTTAATTGCAGTCATTCCCCACCACCTCCTCCAAAGGTAACCATTATGTTGACTTCCAACACCATAGGTTGGTTTTTGCCTGATTTTGAACTTCTAAATGGAATGAGACCATGCATAGTCTTTTGTGTCTGGCTTCTTTCTCTCAACATTATATTAATCAGATACTTCCAGATTATTTTAAATAGCAATAGTGCCTTCATTTTAATTGCTCTATATTATAGCATGGTATAGATATAACACAATGTATTTATTCTATGTTGATGTGCATTTGGGTTGTTTCCCAGTTTGAACTATCAGGAATAATCCTGCAATGAATATTCTTACATTTCATGAGCATATGTATACTTTCTGTTGTATACATAGCTGGGAGTAAAACTGCCAGGATATAGGATAAGTGTATATTCAGCTTAGTACATATTGCCAAACAGACTCAGGAGCATGAGTAACTTTTCATATCAACATTTGAATATTCTCTGTTATGAAGTATCTTCTCATATAAGACTCGAGTTTGTGCTCATAGACTCTTCTACTGTAGGGTTGGAAGAGCAGCTGGGGATCACAGCAGGGGGTCCTGAAGACAACAAAGAACTTTGCGTTGGCTTAAACCCGGCTTTATCAACATCAGGAATGACACAGTGGGATGTCAGCGTAAGACACTGAACTCTGAAGCCCAAACCAACACCCCAGAAGTGGGTGATGGGTTGGACACATGGCAACATGGGGTCTTCAAAGGAAACCCATTGGCTGGTTGCTTGTAGACTTATAAGTTGTCCGATATCTTGGAAACACCAGGACTTCAAGGTCTAGTTCTCAGCCACACAGACTCAGAAAAGAGCTTTTACAAACACAGTGAGTCAGCAATTAATGTAAAAATCAGAATGCTGATATATTAGTTCATACTATGAACCAGAATTGCCAAGCATTCCAGCCTCTGATGAGAACACTCTCCCTATAAGAAAACAACTCAGGGTGGCTCAGGTGGTTGGAGCGCTGTGCTCCTAACGCCACCAGTTTGATTCCCACTTGGGCCAGTGAGCTGCGCCCTCTACAGCTAAGATTGTGAACAACAGCTCTCCCTGAGCAGCCAGAGGTTGGCATGAGCTGCCACGGCTGCTGTGTGCTGCCCACCAACAACGGGCGACCGACTGCCTCAGCGGGGGAGAGGGGGAGCGAAAAGCTCCTAATACCACATGGGCCAGGGAGCTGTGTCCTACACAACTAGACTGAGAGACAACGGCTTGAACCAGAGTCGGGGATGGGGAGGGGGAAGAAAGGGGGAAAAAAGGCAATGATCCCATAAGAAATAATTACAAAGAAGGGACTCCCTTCATAGTCACAGTCGGCAAACCTGTTTTCCCAGACCTACCTTAATACATGCACGCATATCGGAGGAGGGGTTGATGGGGAGATTGGAGGGTCTCGGAAGGAAAGGAAGTTTATGACATTAGATGCTAGCCATCATGATTCATCCTTTGAAGCTGGGAACACCACAGTCCCGAATAAAACCTGTTCTAGTAGCAAAGGGGGAGGATTGCTGTTACTAGGTAGATTTCACAACCTGTCTTTATGGGAGGATGAAGAAAGGCCCGGCTTTCACGCCGCTCAGCCTCACCGAGACATGCGTGTAGTGCCCTCTAGTGGGCTATGGTGGCACGTCAGTCAGGCCGATCTGAAGCCTCCACTTCCCACCTCTACCACTCTGATCCAAACCACCATCATTTCAGGCAAGAATTATCCTAATTGGTCTCCCTCCTTCCACCCCTGTCCACCAGAATGATCTTTTAAAACCTTCATCAGATTGTGTGACTTCTCTGCTCAAAACTCAGGAGGCCGGACGGCTCAGTTGGTGAGAGCGCGAGTTCTGAACAACAGGGTTGCTGGTTGGATTCCCACCTGGGCCAGTGAGCTGCGCCCTCCACAACTAGACTGAGGACAGTGAGCTGCCACCGAGCTTCTGGAGGGGAGGACTGATGGCTCCGTCGGTTAGAGCGCGGGTTGTCAACAAGGTGGCCGGTTCAATCCCCACATGGGATCTGGGTTGAGCCCCCTGCAACTGAAGATTGAAAATGGTCACTGGACTTGGAGCTGCGCTGCAGCACAACTATGTAGATTGACTTGGAGCTGATGGGCCCTGGAGAAACACACCGTTCCCCAGTATTCCCCAATAAAATTTATTTACAAAACAACTCAGGAGTAACTTTCCTTCTCACTCAGAGCTAAAGCCAAAGTCCTCACTACCCCCACTACCCCACCCGTCTACCCTTCACTTACTCCGGTGTAGCCGCACCAGGCTGCTTGCTCTTCCTCTGCAAGTATAACACAGCAAGCATGCCCCGCCTTGTGTTTGCTATCTCTTCTACCGGGAACACATGGCTTACTCCTTCACAACTATACTCAAATGTCCCCAAATGTCACCTCATCACCTGGTCACCCAAAACAAAGGAAGAAAACAGCCTTTTTCCTACCATTCAACTGGATTTTTTTTTCTGTGAAAGAATTTGGTATTTAGAATTAGCCCGCTGGACTCAGTGTAGATGATCCCATTTTGCTGGCAACATCCAAAGCATCATAGTCAGGAGCCAGCCCAACATATGCCTTCTTGTCTCCATCAGGCCTGATCAGGGTGTTGACCTGGGAGGCATCAATGTCACAGAGCTTCTTCACAGCCCGTTTGATCTGGTGCTTGGTTTTGACATCCACAATGAACACAAGTATATTGTTGGCTTCTGTCTACCTCATGGCTGACTGCGTTGTGAGGGGGAATTTGATGATACATAGTATCACATACATATACATATACATATACATATACATATACATATACATATACATATACATATACATACACATAGTAATCAAGCTCGTTTCTCCTGGGGGCGCTCTTCCCAGGATATGTAGGCTGCCTTCGGAGCCGCAGTGTCTTGGGCCTTGGGAAGGTGGGTGACGTCCGGATCTTCTTTGTGGTGTGGCTGTGGACGCCTTTCAGGACTGCTTTCTTTGCCTTCAGAGCCTTTGCTTTGGCTTCGGCTTTGGGAGGGTCACAGGCTTCCTTCTTCGCTTTCGGCGCCATCTGCATGAAAAGCTGGATTCATTTTTTTTCCATAGCATTTAATACCATCCGACATGTTGCTTATTTACTTGTGATATACCCTCGTGCGTTACGTGTATATTACCTGTGTCCTCCTGCTAGAATATATATTCCAAAATGGCAAGAACCTTGCCTGTTTTGTTCACAGCCGTATTCCGAGCTGCTCAGCATATGGTAGGTTCTTGGAGTTTTTCTGAGTAAATAAGCGAAGCAAGACCTGAGCAACGAGTAGGCCTTATATGGCCTTCGTTGTCTCATTCTTCGACATCAAAACTTGATGTCACAAAAAGATCAACTCCACAAATGTATATAAAAATAATAAATTCCAATTATAATATCCACAGATTTCTTTTTAATTTTATTAAATTATCTTAAAATTCATTTGGAAAGAATAAAGCACCTGTGAATAGCCAATAAATGTAGGAAGAATACATTAAGGGTTACCAGATATCAGAAGACACTATAAAACTACCATAATAAAATCCATGTGATATTGGCATACGGATAGACAGTCGAACCAGCGTAACAGACTAGAAAATCCAGGAATAGGGATCTCTTTACAAGAATATAACACATAAAAGGTGAAATTTTAATTCTGTGGGAAAAGGATGATTATATAATAAATAGTGTTGCTATTATTTACCGGGAAAACTTCGACCCCCATTTCATACTATTTACAACAATGAGTGCCAAGTAGATTCAATGCTGAAATGTAGTTGATACTTTCAGAACCCTAACATAAGTTCAAATATTGTTAATTTTACCCTCATGCCTCTGTGAAGACGTATGACTGATTCCATCCCAGTCAGAATTGATAGTGCACGTTCTTAGTCCATTTCCTTTAAAAAATCCCATTTCCTGGCTGGGCCCAAGCAGAACAAGGAGGAGTCCATGTGGGGAGATGGGGAACCGTGGTGGTTGAGTGAGGTGTGGGAGCCCAAGCACAGCTGGGTTTCCACAGGGATGGGGGTGTGGCAGCAGCCGCCCCGCTGGGAATATCAGAGTTCAAGTCAGGTGAAGAGGGAGCTGATGACAGGGCAGGACACTGGTGACACAGAAGACAGCAGGGGACTGATCAAAGAAGTAAATACAGTATTTTGATGATAATAGGCTAATGGAAGCCAAGTTTCTCAGTATCAAAAATGTAAGGACAAATAGAGTAATGGAGAAACTAGAAAATCCCTATGGTGTTGGACTGGAATAGGAATGGTTTTCACTTGATATAAATAGGTAAGGATGTATGTGTAAGTGTATGTGTGTATAAAACATTTGTTCCCTACACCTGTCCTCTGAGAGCAGCTAGAAGCAGCGACATCCTAAAGCAGGGAGCCCACTTAGCACCCAGATCTTAGATTCTGAGAGCTTAGAAACCTGGCGGAGACCGTCTTAATCAAATTAATCCAGTAACCAAAGTTAACATCACAACTCACGCAACAAATTGAATTATGCCCCACCTGGTAGGATGCAGAGGAAAGAACACAGAACCACTTCCGTGATATTCCTGCTAAAGTTCGTAACTTGAATCTAGACACGAGGACACATCAGACAAACCCAGATCAAGGGACATTCGACAAAATAAGTGGCCTGTTATCAAAAGTAGTCATGAAGCTCAAGGAAAGACTGAGGAAATGTTCCAGACTAAAAGAAACTAAAGAGGGATGGAAATCAAAGCAAGGTGTACTCCTGGGTTAGATTCTTTTGCAAGGACGTTGTTGGGACAATTGGTAAAACTCAAATGGGGTCTGTGGGTTAGATTGTAGTGAAGTGTCATTGTCAGCATCCTGGTTTTGATGCTTGTGTTGTACTCATCATGTAAGAGAAAGTTGTATTTCTCTTACAACTTTCTCTTACAACTTAGGAAATATACACAACACTCAGAAAGTATTTGTGTGATTGACAGGGCATATGATGTGTGACAATTAAGTTTGCAAACTTGTTGCAACAACATTGCTAACATTTTTTTATATCAGAGGGATTGTTCATTATGAATTTGTACCAGCTGGACAAACAGTTAACCAAGTTTACTATTTGGAAGTGCTGAAAAGGCTGCATGAAAAAGTTAGACGACCTGAACTTTTCACCATCAATTCATGGCTCTTGCATCACGACAATGCACCAGCTCACACAGCACTATCTGTGAGGGAGTTTTTAGCCAGTAAACAAATCACTGTATAGGAACACCCTCCCTACTCACCTGATCTGGCTCCCAGTGACTTCTTTCTTCACCCGAAGATAAAGGAAACATTGAAAGGAAGACATTTGGATGACATTCAGGACATCAAGGGTAATATGACTACAGCTCTGATGGCCATTCCAGAAAAAGAGTTCCAACATTGCTTTGAAGAGTGGACTAGGCATTGGCTCAGTGCACAGCTTCCCAAGGGGAGGACTTCGAAGATGACCATAGTGATTTTCAGCAATGAGGTGTGTAGCACTTTTTCTAGGATAAGTTTGCAAACTTAATTGTCCGACCTTCGTATGCTGGCAACATACTCTTAAATGGCTCAGGACAAAAAAGTTCTTTGCACTAGTCTTGTGATTCTTCTGTAAGTTTGGAATTATTTCAAAATAAAAAGAAAGGAAAAATATCTTGTTTTGACTACTGATTCAGTGGGGGAGGAAGAAACATGAAACAAAATTGCACAGGTACAATTTAAATTTACATTTTTGTGTACACATATACACACCTCAAAACAAAATAATTGTCAACTTATAGAAAGAATGAAAGCATGTATTTCTAGAAAGAAAGAGGTACTAGAAAGAGGGGTACTGCCTCTGTGCAGCCGTGCTTTGGTAGCCTGTCCCAGTGCTGTACCAGGCCAGCGTCTGCTTTCATCGGGTACAGTACACGATATGACCACTAATGCCGTGATCATGGGCCTACTCCCACAACTCCTGGTCTGCTACAGTTCTGTGGGACCCGGGATAGTGGATCAAATAGTCCATAAGCCCGCAGTGAGTTGTGCTGGCTGACCCCTCAGACAGGAAAGGCAACCCATCCCTGGGATACGTGTCAGTTCCTGTGAGGGAACTGCTGGCCCTTCTGGGATGGAAGGAAAGCCCCGTGTTCGGGGCCAGCCTCAGTCAAAGCCGTCATCCTTGGAGCAGTCTCCTTCGGTGTCTCCTACACTGCCTGGAGAACCTGAACAGGCCAGGTGGTGTGCTTGCCTTCACACATCAACTTTTTCCATGCTTCTAGAATCCATCCTAGTCACGAGTTTCCACCATCTCTCCTGATTCTTGCCAGGATATTGAATCTGTAACTCAAGACAGGGATCTCGGGCCAGCCTGGTGACTCAGGCGGTTGGAGCTCCATTCTCCTAACTCCGAAGGCTGCTGGTTCGATTCCCACATGGGCCACTGGACTCTCAGCCACAAGGTTGCCGGTTCGGTTCCTCGAGTCCCGTAAGGGATGGTGGTCTCCACCCCCTACAACTAGTAACGGCAACTGGACCTGGGGCTGGGCTGCGCCCTCCACAACTTAGACTGAAAGGACAACAACTCGAAGCTGAATGGCACGCTCCACGACTGGGATTGGAGGGACAACAACTTGACTTGGAAAAAAAAAAGTCCTGGAAGTGCACACTGTTCTCCCAATAAAGTCCTGTTCCCCTTCCCCAATAAAATCTTAAAAAGAGAGAGAGAGAGAGAGAGAGAGAGAGAGAGAGAGAGAGAGAGAGAGAGAGAGAGGGATCTCAAGTCGATAGACTCTTCCCTTTTCAATTTTATGTTCCTTCCCCCTTCATCGAGTACCCCTAGGATTCAGTACCATGTGTACCCTCAGTACACGCTGGCTGGGCTTTGCCACTCCTGTGGGGTACAGTCCCTTTCCTCCCTTAGCAAGCCCAGCACTTCCCTGGCTGGGGTATGCTGCAGTTAACCTAGCATAGGCCAAGCAGCTAGGAGGGGAGGTGGACACATCCTGAGGGGGTACCTGTTCTTTGTGAGGGAGACGGGTCTGCATTTTCTCCCAGAAGAGATGGAGTGCTGGCTCTTCCCACGGAGGAGTGGGCCACTTCTGAAGGCCCAGAAGGTTCAGAGGAATTAGTGGCATCAAAGTCTTCAGGGGCATCCACTCTGACATCTGTTCCACGTGTCAGGGTCCCAGGTGTTTCCAACCAGGACCCTAACTTCAGCATAAGACATCTGCCTCACTTGGGCATTTAACTGTCTTTGAAGTCCGTCACTCAGACTAGAAAACCCTCGGCTTCTCCACGCTTTCCCACTGCAGGAGATGTGGGCTCCTTGTGTGAACCACAGAGGCCCTCTGATTTTCATGTCCGGCTTTCAATTGCTTGTTACTGGCCCTACGTTGTTCATTATCCTGCAGCACATCCATGGAGCTTAGCAAGGAACTCCAGTTCCATCATCCTGATAGCTACTATTCCCTCCATATACCTCAAGCATCTGACACATTGTGCCATCTGTCTAGAACATTCCATTCGATTGGTCCACTCTCCCAATTCACTACTGGTTGTCTGTGTGCTGACCTACCTCCAGTATTGGAGCCCTTGCTGTCAAATGGACGGTGATCCAGTCCCCAAAACCATATCTTATCAGCTGCTTTCTCGTTCACTTCTGGTACCAACTGTTGAAGGTCAGGTTCTCAAGAAACAGAGAGAGTTTAGGGTGCACAGTGCTTAGGAGAGACCCACACCTGTGCAAGGAAGGGAGCAAAAGCAGGATAGGACAGAGGGAAAGTCAACCTGTGCCAAGAGCGCCACCAAGACTCAGCCAATTGTCAGGTCGCTGGAGTGAGAAGTCCCATTGCAGTTATCCAGCATCGAGTCTACGTGGCTGGGCCTTACATCCCTGCCTTGGTCAGTCACCAGATGCAGGCTGTTCCGGCAAGGACACGACCTCAGGCAAGGTGGCTCTGAAGGCTCTGAAGCAGCTGATAGCTGGGGATTAACTGCTGACCACGCTCCCTGCAGCTGAGCAGCTGGACCATCCTTGAAGGGGGGTCTGGGCAACATATCACCATTGTGTCCCCCAGTGACATGAAAGTCTGTAAGTCCTGAGTGTACAGCGGGTGAACTCACCCAGGCAACCACCTCCAGCTCAAGAAATAGACATATCAGCAGCGCCCCTTTTATCCACCTTCTCAGTCAGTGTCTCTCCCCCAAGGTGACTATCCTTCTTTTATCACCATAGACTCATTTACCTGCTTTTTTTTTAAATTCTAACTGTGGTCAAATACACATAACGTAACATTTAACTGTAGTCAAATTCACATAAGGTAACATTTAACTGTAGTCAAATACACACAACGTAACCTTTACCATCCTAACCACTTCAGAGCACCGTTCTGCAGTGTGAAGAACAGCACGCTATTGTGCAATCCAGCTCCAGAACTCAGCTCATCTTGCAAAACTGACCCTCCACACCCATTGAAGAACATTTCTCCACTCCCCTTCTCCAGTCGTTGGCAACCACACTGTGAATTTGACAGTGTGCTACTCTGGGTACCTCATATAAATGGACTCATGGTATTTGTCTTCTTGTGACTGGCTTATTTCACTCAGTGTAATGTCCTCAAGGTTCCATGTTGTAGCATATGTCACAGTTTCCTCCCATTGTATATGTATACCTTACTTTGTTTATCTATTCATCTGTCAACAGACACTTGGGTTGCTTCCATCTTTTGGCTGTTGTGGATATGAGTGTACTTGTTTACCTGCTCTTGAACTTTATACAAATGGAATAAATTATACCATGTGTATTCTTTTCTAGCTAGTTTCTTTCCTTCAACATTATGTTTGTGAAATTCATCCATCTTATTGCATATAGCAATAGTTTATTCTTTCTCATTGATACATAGTATTCCACTGTATGATCACGTCCCAATTTGCTTATTTATTCTACCATTGATGGACACTTAAAGTTGTTTACTGGTTTTAGCCATTATGAAGAGTGCTACTATGAATATCTTGTTTGTGTCTTCTAGTATTCACATGTATGCATTTCTGAGGGTATATACCCATGAGTTAAATTACTGAGTTACATATATTTAATTTTACTAGGTACTGCCACATAGTTTTCCAATTGGCTATACCAATTTATCCTCTGAATGAGTGTTCCAGTTGTTTCAACATCCTCAACAACACTTGATATCATCAGGCATTTTAATTTTAGCCATTTTCATTTGTATATCATTGTGGTTTTACTTTGTATTTCCCTGATGACTAATGAGGTTGAAAACTTTTCATGTTTATCAGTCAATTACATATCCTCTTTTGTGAAGTGCTTGTTCATATCTCTTGCCCTTTTCTTAATTGAATTGTCTGTTTCTCTTTTTTTCTTGTTGAATTTTAGCATTATAGTGTGTGTATGTGTTTTCCAAAGAGTTTAATTCTGTACTGCAGATCACATGGGCTTGCTCTAGAACCCAAAGGACCCTTCTATGGCTTGCCACAAATTACACATCCCGACCTCTCCCATCTCCCACCGCAACACACATATGCATGTTCTTGGTAAGTGTCCACTGTTGAATATATGTATCACAAATATAAATTATATTTATATAATGTATAATATAATATAAATATATAATTATTTCTTGAACCATTTGAGAGTTAATTGCAAATATGCCCTTTGACACCTAAATATTTGAATATGTTTCCTAAAACAAGGACATTCTCTTACATAACAATAGCACAATTATAAAATCCAAAAAAATAGCACTTATACAATAATACTATCTATCCTACAGATCTCATTCAGATATTATCAACTGTCTCAATAATGTTCTTTATAACAAAGAGAAATGTATTTTTCCAGTTCCACATATTGCATTTAGTTGACAAGTCTCGAATTTTCTTGAGTCTGGAATAATTCCTCAGTCTTTCTTTGCCTTCTTTTACCTTGTCACTTGAAGAGTACAGGCCAGATGTTTTGTACAAAGTCCTTCAATTTAGGTGTACCTGTTTTTCCCTCATGATTAAATTTAGACTATGCAATTTTGGCAGGAAAAGCACAAAAATGATGCTTTTTCTTCCCAGTTCATTAAATCAGGAGGCACATGACATCTATTTGTTCCATTACTGGTGATGTTAACTAACTTTGATCCCTCAGTTAAGATGGTGTCTGTCAGGTTTTCCATTGTAAAGTTATTCTTTGTCCATTTGTAATTAATAAATATCATGTGGGGAGATATTTTATACTATATCTTATTTCTCATAAAACTTTCACCCACTAGTTTTAGTATCCATTGATGCTAAAGTTATTCTTTTCATGATCCAATGATTTTTTAAAATCCAAATATGGTGACTATAGTGAACACAAGTCTTCTGAGAAGTCAAATCCTCAGATTCCCTCCTCCTGTTACCTGTTTTTTGTGTGTCCTTGCGGCATAGACTTGGGGCACAGGATACTGAAACCCATTTCTCTTTCTTCTTCTTGGGCCTGAAGGATGACAATATTTCCTACCCTGCCTTGCAGTGAATCTGGGCCTATGAGACTAGTTCTAGCTCAAGAGCTATGAACAAAAGGGATATGTGCCCTCCTGGGCCAAAGCATTTATTGTTAGTGTATGACTCCCCAGCTCTCTCTTCCCTTGCTGCAACAATTGGAGGAAATGGAGGCCATGGCTTTAGATGGTGAAGCCACGAGATGGAAACAGCCTGGATCCCTGTGTCACCACATGGAGAACAGCTGCCCTAAAAGGTAGCCCATCTTGCACTGAACATGGGTATGCACAAGAAATATAAGTCTTTGCTGTGGTAAGCGACAGATATTTCAAGTTTAACATGATTTAGCTTATCCTGATGAAATTTTTCTGGAAATATTCTTCACATATTAAAAATATGTGGTTTATGCATAATTTTATGTGTGTATATAGATATATCATGCAATATTCTGTATCTTCCTTTTCTTACCTAACAACATCTTTGGGATTTTTTTCTACATCAGAATACATAACTCATTCTTCTTAAGATTTGAAAAGTGCTCTATGGTATAGTGTATTTTAATACATTTAGAAGGTACATTTCTTTAATTTAAATTTCTTTCTCTTTTTTCTTTTTTTATTGGGGAAGAGAAGAACAGGACTTTATTGGGGAACAGTGTGTACTCCCAGGAGATTTTCCAAGTCAAGTTGTTGTCCTTTCAATCTTAGTTGTGGAAGGTGCTGTTCAGCTTCATGTTGTTGTCCTTTCAGTCTTAGTTGTGGAGGGCGCAGCTCAGCTCCAGGTCCAGTTGCCGTTGCTAGTTGCAGGGGGCGCAACCCACCATCCCTTGTGGGAGTCGAACCAGCAGCCTTCAGCATTAGGAGCACCGAGCTCCAACCGCCTGAGCCACTGGGTTGGCCCCTAATTTAAATTTCTTGAATAGGTACTACATACATATAGTCCAAAATTAAAATAGTTCAGAAAAGTGTATGTGAAAAATTCTCCCTCCCATGATTTCCGAGCCAGCATACTTCCCACCAAAGGTAATCAATATTTCCTGTTCTATATGTATATTTCTAGTAATATGTTATAAATAGGATGTTTAAATGAACCTCGCTTAGTCTCAGGTTGGGCTGAGACCTCAAAACAGTAAAGTCATATTCTAAGTTAGACGCAAATCCACCAACACAGGATTTGCAGCAAGAGATTGTAGAAAAAGTTTTTCTCTTAGTTCACCACCCATCTTCAGCCTACGAAAGGTGCTGGAGAGTTTGCAAAAGATAGGAGATTCAAGGTTTTTAGAGAGAGTTATTGGTGTCCTGAGTCATTGCCGCCATCCCTGACTTCGCCATACGGAGTATATGCCCTCACCTCACACTGATACAAGGAGCTTTACTGGGATCATGCAGCAGTACATAATATCTGTTCCTTCCAGCTGGAGAGCCGCAGTGCTGATGGCTGAATGTTGAAAATCTCTCTGAGAGATCTTTAGAAATATAACTGCAATATTTTCCCTTAGTGCAGTACAACGTCCTTGTTGTGAGATGAGGAGGTTGTGTAAGGCCACCGTGTTTTGGCTTACTCCCTGTCTTGTTGTAGTGACTCCTTGCAATAACAAGCCTAACGCATGGGAGGTCTTTGTTAAGCTTGCAGTCATTTCTCCAACCCATAAACTTGCAGAACTCTCTCAACCTTCTGTGTCCCCTGCAAGACACGTGTGAAGCTGCCTGAAGGCAAAATTCACTTTTCGACTAAGTGCATAGCCATTATGGCAAGGTTTGCTCACATATATGTGAGGAATGAAAGGATTTCGGGTTTTGTAATGTTACCAAAAAAGGATCTTTGAGTAAAGTCCTGAATTATTCTAAACACAGGCATTAGCTTCAGCCTCAGCTGGGAACATGTGTACTGGCTAACTCAGATTTTTCACTACTCTGAGCATACATGCACTTACTTGTCTGCGAATGACCTTGAAAGCCTCCCAAATATTGATTTTGGGGTTACAAATAAATTTTAGCAAGTAGATGAATTAGCAAATATGGAATCCATGAATAATGAGGATCAACTGTATCACTCTCTTATTGAAGGATATTTATTTTATGTCAGTTGCTATAATGAATTAAGCTGCTGTGAACATTCTAAATAAATAAATGGATGAACGAATGAATGAATGAACATGGCAACAGTTGCCATGAGTAGAAACTTACTGCCAATCTGCAGGGAGTAGCCAGCAGGCCTTTATTCCACAAATCAAGTACCACTCATTAGCAGTTCCGTAGGAACTGGGTTCACGCCTGGGTAGCCCAGGATTCTCATTATGGATCCTGGTAGTTAGTGGATTTGAGATTACTCCTGTTTGAAACTAATATGAAATGTCTAAAAGAATGCTTTGGTATACTGCATTCTTGCAGTATGGCAAACTGCTGTTTGGCAACTGCTGCATAGATTAAGCATTTTTTCAGATGAACCATACCGATGATTCTTCCACTGGGCTGTCAATTCTGTAAAAGTTTGATCACACAAACTGGTCCCTGCCTTACACCCTGCCTACAGGATTTTTGTGTAAGCAAAAGTGTCCTACTGTAGGCATGACAATAAACGGTATTGGTGGCTCGGCATTATTCGGTTTGTGACGGTGTTTACCAGTCATGAAGAGTTTATTGCTTATTGAAGTCACTGGTGTTATTTAAGGGAATTATATGACCTGAAGGGAAGTGAGTACAACCCAGCAAGTTGATCTGGCTGGATGTGAGCTAATCATGGACAAGTATTTGTTGTATACAGAGTTCACTAAAAGCAAGAGAAGAGTGTCAACAACAGAAACAGAACAGGCCCATGATGAAAAGAGCCTTGGCATGTTAAACGTATTTGATCTTATAGTATGCTACCTTCTGGGTAGGAAATAAAAGAGGGAGAAATAACAAAATATACATGTGCACACTAATTTGTACAAAAAAGAAACACAGGATGGATAAACCAGAAACTAATGAGATTAGTTACCTACAGGAGGTGGTGGCAGTGGGATGGAGAGAAAGGGAGATGGAAACAGATTGGAAGGGATAGAGAGAGGGGCACTTTTCTGAATACACCTGTTATATAGTTCAGACATTTGTAACCATGTTAGTGTCGCAAATACTCAAAAAAGCAAATCAAGGAGGCTAGGGGTAGGATTCCCAAATGGCATATAACTAGGAACATATGACCCACCTGCATTTTCAAATAAATAACTACATTGAAGGAGGGGAGGGCAGTGGGGGGGAATTAACCCAGGTAACTTCTTTTTCAATCTAGTTGTGGAGGGCGTAGCTCACTGGCCCTTGTGGGAATTGAACTGGCGGTCTTGGTGTTATGAGTATTGCATTCTAACTACTGGGCAAACCGGCCACCCAACCCAGGTAACTTCTTAACACAATATGTTGACTATATATACCCTGAGGCTAAAGACCAAAAAACCCACCAAACAACTAGAAAGAAATATTGAACTCTAGTTAGTGTGTTTGTTTTTCACAGTGGTATGGGTTACAATTCTGAAACTATCTTATGTATATTCCAAGACTGAGAGAATAAATAAATATATTACAGAGAATGAGTGCCAGGTTTCTTACTGTTCAAGAGTTACAAACATGGAAAAATTAAAGACGAGAATAAACCCTATGGTATTGAAGTGAAAATTCAATGGAGATGAAATGGAGATGTCCATTATTTATTCATGTTTTTAAAAGGTAGGGGGAGATATATACATATAAATTTAACATCAATTAAATTTATAATTATGTAGTTTCCTAGTTTTATCTGTTGAGAGCGCCTAAAGGCGCCAACAAGTAACACTCCACTAATGATGAGTACACCCAGTATTCAGGTTTTTCTTCTCTTAAATATCATTTTCCACTAAAAGGAACTGGGGCTTTTTGGAGAAATGACTGAGTCCAGGGAAGGAACAAGATGAGCCTGGAACTTCTTGTTCATCTGGAAAGTGCTCAAAGAATGGTGGAGTCATGTCAAAATAATACAGAAGATAGCTGGAAAAGGCTCCCAGTAACCAAATCTGGACCATTTTCAGAATTAAAATAAATAATTATAAAAATGGAATAAAATAAGAATCTATTAGTTCATATTTACATAAAGAAATAAACAGTGGGCAGGACTCTTCCTTACAGAATTCCAAGTAATAAATGAAGAAAGAATTATGGAATTGAATGAGAAAAATCACCGTTTGACAATCAACATAGTAATAATTGTTTCAGGCAAGAATCACAAATGGATGCTAAAACTAAGTGGATAAGAGTTAAATGAGAAACAATATTTATTATAGGGTTTCAGTGTCTCTCCATATAAAATACTTTTAATTACCAAGGGAAAAAGAGTAACTTTACAAAGGAGAAAATACAGACACCACCGTAACCAAGGGACCCAAGTTAACATCCCCAGTAATGAGAAAAATTGACAAACGTGCCTCCTGGTGTCATGCGCTGAGATAAAAACACCGCCACACTGTAATGCTCCTGCCAGAAATGCATATCCTCAGTTAATCAGGCACACTCAAACTGCAGGACATTGTATAAAATAATGGGCCCAAACTTTTCAGAAATGTCAAAATTATAGTAGATAAAGACGGTAGATTATTGATTTAAAGGAGAATAAAGAGAGTTGACAATTTTATATGCAATGCATGATCTGGACCAGAAAAAAACTTTTTTGTTTGATTTTGATATCAAAGATATTTTGGGGACATTTGGAAAAATAAGAATATGATCTATAAATTAGATAATAGTATTGTAGTGACGTTAATTACTAAATTTTTATAATTATACTATGGTTCTTTAGGAGAATGTACTTGTATTTATGAAATACACACTAAAATATTTAGGTACAAAGGGACATTGTGTCTGAAAGAATGATAAAGCGAATGTGGTAAAATGTTAACATTCGTGGAGTCTGGGGGTAGGGTACATGAGAATTCTTTGTACTAATTTTGCAACATTCTGACAGAGTGGAAATTTATAACCAGGAGGATAAAGAACCAAAGCGTGAAAAGAAGGACATGTCAGTGAGTGGTTCTGGGGTACAGGCTTCCTACTTCAGACTGTCATCAGCCTGTGCCGAAGTTATTCATAGCAATTTCTGACAACCACTGCTTTGGGGCACCTCTCTAGGAACCCCCATTTAAAATTCCCAGTGAGTGCAATTTCCTAATTTTTATTGGTGCACCACAGATAATGTCACTTTAGCTGAGTAATGTGAATCCAAAGATCAATCCTTTGGCGTTTGCTGTGATAAGGTCCTTTTTAAACAAGGTTTAAGTTTCTCTGGTATTTCCAAAATACCCAATCACCGCGTCTGAGGTCATTTAGAAGCCAGCTGGGTGGCTGGCAAGGGAACATGGCCTGTGCCTGTTGGTGTAAGACTAAGTATGCTGGGTCAATCCTTTACAACATTTAGCCAGCTCTGCCTGTAAGAGGTTAGAATGAGAACAGGTGGAGAGATTCCTAGTCACCAGGGCCAGCCTGCCACTGACCAATGGGGAGGCAATCTATGAGTTCCTGAATGGGAAGAACACAGTTTTAAAGGCCAAGGAGAGTATTTAAGGCCATGGGAACACAAGTGTGTCTGATAATTTAGCTAATTTAATTTTGATTTAATTTAATTAAGTGCTGGGCCTAAGAGCAGCAGAAGAAATGCCACCTCCCTGACCTGAGACTCTGTCCAGGACTGTTAGGTGAGGAAGAAATAAACGATTTGCCAAGTCATCTTTTGGACCTGTCTGTTGCAGTTTAGCTTAAATTACTGATACATACCCCATGAGTCATAATTCTTCAATAATAGTGATTATTTATGTACATCCTTTTTAAACATAATTATTAATGATAACATACTAAACACTCTGTTATGAACCTCGCTATTTTTTTCCTTAAGATTTGATTGGGGAAGGGGAATAGGACTTTACTTGGGAACAGTGTATATACTTCCAGGCCTTTTTTCCAAATCAAGTTGTTGTCCTTTCAGTCTTAGTTGTGGAGGGTGCCGTTCAGCTCCAGGTCCAGTTGCCGTTTCTAGTTGCAGGGGGCGCAGCCCACCATCCCTTGCGGGAGTCGAACCAGCAACCTTGTGGTTGAGAGGACACGCTCCAACCAACTGAGCCATCCGGGAGCTCAGCGGCAGCTCAGCTCAAGGTGCCGTGTTCAATCTTAGTTATAGGGGGCAGAGCCCACCATCCTTTGCGGCAGTCGAGGAGTAGAACTAGAAACCCTGTGAACCTTGCTATTTTTCATTTAATGTCTTGGAAAGTGTTCCATATCAGTACATTAAAAATTTCCCCATTTTTCTTTTCTTGCTTGATAGCCTAAGTACCACATGTCATTGAACCAGTTCCCGACGGATGGACATTTAGGCTGTTTCTCATCTTTTGCTAGTGTCCTGTGTTCCAGTTCTTTCAGTTGGTACTCTGTAAATGCAGGCACAGGTCAGTTTCATGTCCAACATGAAACTGGTTTTCCTCTCAGATTCAGGGCTTCACATAGCTTCTTTTAGCCAAATTACAAAGCTAATATGCAACCACATTGATTCTCTGTGGCCCACTATTGTAAAATGTATATACTGAAAAATAAACTCAAGGGCGGGCCTGGTGGCTCAGGTGGTTGGAGCTCCATGATTCTAACTCCGAAGGCTGCAGGTTCAATTCCCACATAGACCAGTGGGCTCTCAACCACAAGGTTGCCAGTTGGACTCCTTGACTCCCGCAAATGATGGTGGGCTGTGCCCCCTGCAACCAGCAACGGCAACTGGACCTGGAGCTGAGCTGCGCCCTCCACAACTAAGATTGAAAGGACAACAACTTGAAGCTGAATGGCATCCTCCACAACTAAGATTGAAAGGACAACAACTTGACTTGGAAAAAAGTCCTGGAAGTACACACTGTTCCCCAATAAAGTCCTGTTCCCCTTCCCCAATAAAATCTTTGAAAAATAAACTCAAATGGTTACAAATCAAATATTTACACTGATGGGAGAAATATAACATGGTGGTTAGGAGCATGAATTGCAGACAGCCCTGGATTTAAATCTCAGCTCTGCTACCTGTAACATATAACTTAATCTTGGGCAAGTGACTTAACTTCTACAAGTATTAGTTTTCTCACCTGTAAAATGGGGGTTATTGTGAAGATTAAATGATAATGTAAGTGAAGTGCTTAGTGCATAACTATCAGTTAGTAAGGACTGTGGATTTTTCCTTAATGTATAATTTTTTCTAATTACCAAAGAAACCAAAAATCAAACTTGAGTCTAACATTAGGACATGTATCATAACTATATTGTTAAGATGGGAAATTGTTTTTCAAAAGATTCAATCATCATTCAATTTTTTTCAAACTAATTTTATTTTACATACTTTTCTATAACTTGCTAGTTTCTCTTTAAATCTTACCACTGACATCTTCCTATGTCAGAAGAAATGTATTGACTTCATTCTTTTTAATGGCTATAACCATTTTTCTTTGGGTAACTATTCATTTTTAATAAGGAAAGAACCCTCAAATCTTGTGACTAATTCATTTTAATTTTGTATCAATTAGTGTTAGATTGCACTGGGTCAGGGCTGATGTGTATTGTAGGTGCAGGAAATGCAGCCATTGCACATGCCATAATTAATGTTAAAGCAAACCACACGGAGGCTTCATGCCTTTCGAGAGTGAGAAGGAAAGGAGTTGTAGAAAACATACATAATGTAAATACCATTCTCCTAGCACTTGAATTCCAGAAGTGAAACTGGAGGGCTGAACTGTCCATATTAGGAAATGACTAGTTGCTTGATGACCACAGTGTTAAGCTAAGTATTTTGTCCTTTTATTTGGCGGGGGTGTGGGGTGGGATGGAAGGGAATTGGTCAGGAGGGTATTATTATTAGATCCGTTAACTTTATAACCACTCTATTCTCTTCCAACATAATCTCAGGGAAGTTATAAGCATTACAAAAATCAAACTTTCACTTAACTGGAAAAACCAAAAACCTAGCTCAGTGTTTAACAATGAAGTTTCTGAATCAGATTGCCAAATGAGGTTGTGTTCTTCCCTGAAATTGCAGCAGGGTTAAAAACCTGTGTTAAGATTAGTTTGAATCAAAGGATTCAACATGTGCTCTTGCTATAAAGTGGTAAATGAAGGCCTGGGGTATAGACAACCTTTTCAACCTCTCTGGCACTGAACATATTATTTCACCTTAATAAAACACCAGGAATTATACCATACTTCGTTTCCTTTAGTTAAGAATCAGGGCTAAAATAGCATTAAGCTTGCAAGAGGAATACAGTTGTGTGGCACGTGCTAATATGTGGGGGCATAAAGAAATGATGAGCCAGAAGCCCCAACACCCACATCTAACAAAAGAAAGTGTGCCCCACCCTGTATTTGAGAAACTTCTTTTCCGCTTAAGTTCCCTCATGATACCTTGCATCCCCTGAGCTCAAGTTTCCAAAATACTTGCCTGGTGTCCTCCATAACTTCTCTATACTTTGCTCCTGAAACTGACAGGTTTTTTGTTGTTGTTTTTTTCCTTAACTCCGAGAGGACAACCTTAACAATAGAAAATGCATATTACCACCCTTGATAACTCAACATTCAGTGCTGGAGCTTGGAAATAAAGATTTCTGATGGGTGTAAGCGCCGGGGCATGTGTGGGTGTCTACAGACACAAAGCAATTGGTTGGCCCCGGGATTCTTCCAGACAGCCAAGCTCACTGCCAAGCAGACTTCAGCTCAGGCACCCTCTCCTGAGTCTCGCCAGCACTTGTTATAAATCTGGCTTATAACAGCTCTGGCGGATGGGGGGCCAGATGGCCCCCAAAGAGCGCCAACCAGAGGCAAGGACCTGTGACCAGATGTCTTGTTCTAGGACAGAGGGCTCGCACTGCCTCCTGCTCCCTTTGCTCTGCAGCTGAGTGCTGGGGCCACCACGCAAATCTGGATGGAGCTTTGCAAAGACAGCTTTCAACTCAGTATCAAGGAAAGTGAAACGACCCAATGTTTTCAAAGATGAGTCACTTTGGAATTGGCCTTTGGACTTGCCTTAGAGGTCTGATCTCTCTTCTAGTACCTGGAGAGGGAAAGAATACAGTCAAGGCAGTTTGTCAGAATGTGGGCAAATCCCCGAGTCACAGGATGGGAAAGAACTTTTGCAGTGAGAGCAGAGACCTGCAGGGGAATGCTGGCTGCCCACTGCCAGGAGGCTTCATTACTTAGAAGACCTCTCCCAGTTCAGCTTTGGGCCTCAGTAACGAGGTGCTGGCACTTCCCCAGGATGTACTGGCTTGTGGAGGCTGATACACCATGTAACTCAAGACATCAGACACCAAATACCAATTGTCTGATTCAAAATATGAAGAGTTTCATTTAAGAAAGGATTCAGGAGTCAATCTGATGGGCATATCTCTGCCTCCTCCCAGGAAAACACCTGGGCACTAGACGCCCAGTCAGGTGCAGGTAACACTAACACGCCTCCACCTCCGTGATAAAGAGGTCCCCTCAGGAATGTGGGGACTTGACACACCTTTTTTCAGGTCCCCCCTGGCATTGTCACATTCTTTCTTTACACATGTTAATACCATTTACTCAGCAGAGGCTTTACACATGCTAACAGGCTCCTGGAGGCTATACTTAGATCTCAGGACAAGAAGAAACCTTAATCATCAGGTTACATTTTAATTTTCCATGACAGTAAAAGGTACAGTAATTCTAGGACAGTCCTCTCCTGCCTTACTAGGGCTAGCAATCCTGAAAAACTTCTTGTGGGGCCAATGCAAGTTGAAAATGTCATCATTCATTTCAGTGGGAAAACATTTTACACGTTCCCTGACTCCCAAAATTGACACCCACTCATGCTAAAACATCAAATCTCATTAAAATGGACACAATCACATCAATAATTGACATTGGCTATCATAAACACACACCTCAGGCATTTTCCCTTCACTAGTTATGACTAATTATATTATTCTTCTATAATATGATCATTTAACTGTTGTTTCTTAGCTTTTATGCCCTGTACATATAAAATTAAATTTATAACACATACAAATGATACCCAATATTTATACAATTCAACCTTTAGTTATGAAAAGAAAATCAATGAAAACCACGCAAACGATATTACTTTTACTGAACAAGCTGAAATACAACAGACATATGTATAGGATTATCCCTGCTATAAATAAACAAAACTATGAGAAATCTGATGGGAGACCTTAAGGTAACATAGGCCAGCTACATGAGGATGATATACGGTGGCTCTCTTCCTTTTGTGCTCAGTGGCTCCAAGAAACACACCCAACCAAATTCAGCCTGACACATGCAGAGAACGCCTTGGGTATCAGTTATCTTTGATTGCAAAACAAACCACCTCAAAACTTATTGAGTTAACTCTAAGACAATATTTTTCGCTGGTCTGTGGATTCACTGGGGGTTTCTACTGGTCTAGGCCAGCACAGCTGAGCCTAGAAGGCCTATAACAGCCTGGCTCACGTACTTGGCAGGTGAGCTGGTCTAAGGGGCCACACTGCAGTCTGGCAGTTGGTTAGAAGTCAGACGGGATGATGACCACTCTCATCGTCCATCAGGTTAGTAGGAGTTTTTCACAGGTGGTGGAAGCGTTCCCAGCAGCAGGAGAGAAGAGTTACAATTGTAAGCACTTTTTAAGATTCTCCTTGTATCAGATTTGCTAATGTCCCACAGAACAAGTACTGGTAAGGCAAGTCACATGGCCAAGCCTACATGCAGAGAATGGAGGAATAGACTCCACCTCTTGATGGGAGAAGCTGAAAAATACAGTAAGCACACACTTAATGTTCTGTGACTTTAAGAGAAACAACGGATAGCAAAATCAATTTTACCACAGGCTAATAAACAATAGTTAAGTTTCTGCAGCATCTCATCAATGTTGTAACGAAACCTTATTCAAGGACCTGCTGTACTGTGGTTACTATGTTCAGTCTACCATACCTTGGAAGCCGAGATGGAGAGATTAAATGCTTTCCTTGTGACCAGAATGGGTGTATACCTTGAGGTTTAAACATATTTCTATGAAGGGGGTGGGGCTCTTCTGATTTAACTACTGAGGTCATCCAGTAAGGCTGCCCTCTTGAGTTCTCTACTACACCTGCAGCAAAGACATAAAACCAAAGAGGTAGGCAGAGGCTAGGGCTCTAAAGACCACGTGAAGGAATTTAGGTCTTGATCTCAAGAGCAGTGGGAAGCCACAGAGTGTTTTAAGGAGAGAGATAAGATCACTTGGGCTGCAGTGAGGACAGTAATTCTAGAAGCTTTGCTAGGAAGGGGAACAGGGAGATAAGGCTTTAAGTACAGAATATAGGGTCAAAGAACAGGCTTTTTTGTGGGGTTTTTTGTTTTCTTTTTTAAAGCAAAATATGGTTGAAACTTGAGCCTGTTTGAATACTGATTGAAGGATCCAGTATTGCAACAGCCCTTAGAATTGGGAAGGGAAACTTCAGCACACATGGAAGTTTGGCTTAAAAAAATAATTATAAAACTGATTGCATTTTTGTTTTACAGTCCTATTAATTTGACTACATGTATAAATTCATGTAACTGACACCACGGCCAGGATACAGAGGAGTAATCAACCCTGAAAAACCTCCTGTGGCCCAAATCCTGTTTTGCTATCCCCTGTTGTCACTTCTCCACCCCTCACTCCTAGCAACCACTGACTTATTCTCCATCGCTATAGTTTTAACCTTTTCAAGAGTGTCACTTTGAGACCAGTTTCTTTCACTCAGCATAATGCCTTTATTGTTATATTGTTGAGCATAATGCCTTTATTGTTATTTTCTTCTAATCCCAAGTTGCTGGGTATATCAATGCTTTATTCCTTTTCATTGCTAAGGGATCAGATTCTGATCCGGGTCAGTAAATGATATCTTTATTCTACCAGTTACCTGGGTCAAACCTGCACATCCAATCTATTAGCAAATTCTGGTGGCTTTACTTTCAAATAACACCTGGAATCTGACCCCTTCTTACCACCCCCACGGCTGCCATCTAGTTTAGGCCACTATCATCTTCTGCCAGGACTAGTGCTTCCACTCTTACCCCTCCACCCTCATAATCTATTCTCCACACAAGACCTAGACGGGTCCTTTTGGAGACTTAAGTCTGATCAAGTCACTCCTCTGCTCGAAACTCTCCAGCGGTAACGATCCAAAACTGTCGCCGTGGCCTTCAGGCCCTGCCTGGCTGGGCCCCTGCCCTCCTCCTCCTCCCTGCGGCTGCAGTGGGCGCCTGGCCAGTCCTATGGCGTGTCGCGCCTGCTCCTGCCTCAGATCATTCGCGTTTGCTGTCACCGGTGTCTGGAACACTCTTTCCCTGAATACCCACATGGCTCGCTCCCTTCAAGTCAATTCTAGTTTCTGCTTAAATCTCATCCAAGAGTCCTTCTTTACGTCCAAAATAGCAGCGACCGGACCCCACTATGTAACCCTTACGCTGCCTTGTTCTGCTTCATAGCACGTATGGACATTTGTTTGTCTCCCTGCACTAGAAAGAGCCTTTAGGACAAAGCATTGTTTTGTCCAACACTCGACAAGCAGCTGCGTGAGTGCCTTGCCGGGCACACGGTGGGAGCTGAATGACTACTTGGGACGGAATAAATTATAGAAAGAGAGGAGAGGATGGAACTACACGTAGACTTTGGGGCAGTGGGCATTTCCCGTTCCCTACACGTACCGTAGGATGGCCCGGGAACGCGCACTAGCAGGGTCAGACAGACATTTGCAGGGACAGGGCCGAGCGCCAACCGGACAACTGCAGTGAGACTCCAGGCACCGCTCACAGCCCACTGAAGGCTGAAATTAGCGCCGCGGCGTGTGCGGCAGGGTCCTTTTCTGTGGCAAGGCACACGCGGCGCGGAGAACGTCGGCGCAGCCAGGGGGAGGCTCAGCGCGCAGACGAGGAGCGCGCGGAGGCTGCAGAGCGCGTCGGCGCAGGGCCGGAGGGGCTGGCGCCGCCCGCCACGGCAGGGCAGGGCCGTGGAGAGAGGAGCACGAGCGAGGCTCAGTGGGAGGGCGGCGGGCAGGCGGGCAGGATCCGGGCCGTGGGGGCCGCGGCTGTCCCGCGACCGAAGGTCTCCGGAGACGGGATCCCGGGCAGAGGCGAGGCCCGCGGGACACGCCCGCCCACCCTGCCTGACGGTCGCAGAGGAAGCGGGGCCGGAGCCCGACGCACCGAGAAGCAGCTGCTCTCTACAGAGGCCGTTAAATGGCTGGCCGCCTCGAGAATCAGCGTCGGAGAGGCCAGGCGTTTTACGAGGCGACAGCGTTCGGCAGAGAGTGCCCCGCCTTTGGAACGTGGGACGTGAGAGGGTGCCGGGGGCGCCTCGGCGAGCGGCCCGCTCTCAGCCCAGGTGGGAATGGACTTCAGAGAAAAGCTGATGTGGAGGGGCGCTCGGAAAAGGCCGGTTTAAAGGTTGGACGTTGGGGAGGGGACCGGAACCCTGACACTCCTCGTCCTTTATTTGTCTTCCTCCCAACCTAGCGCCCGCGCCACACCAACCTCCGCAACCAGAAAACGCGCAGAGAAAACTACGAGACGCGGTCTCTTCAACTCCCCGCGAAAAGCGCTCACACCGGAACTCCTCCGAGTCTCCACTATCCCATTGGTGGAAGCCCCCGCCAGCTTCGACCCGCTTCCGCTCACGACTTCGTGGGGCGGGACCGTCCCTAGAAATCACTTCCGCCTGACCCCGCCCCTCGATCCCTTTTTGGCCGCTTCCGGCGTCAGGCCGCGCCCCACCTCGTGCGGCACCGCCCCCTCCCCGCCCAGGGCCGACTGACCGGCCCCGCGGCGCCTCTTCCGGTGCGGGCCCCGCCCCGGCTGTGGCCCCCGGCTGCGGAGACGTCCGAGACGCAGCTGCGGCGCGGGGGCCAGAGCGGCAGCCTCCACCGCAGCCGGCGCACCCGGCGCGCCCCGCACAGGTACGCCTCGCGGCCCGGCTCCGGCAGCCGCGGCGGGAGCGGGGCCTGTGGCAGGTGGAGGGGACGGGGGTGGGGAGGGACGGAGGCAGGTGTGCTTGGGCAGACGTGACGGCGGGGGCCGGCGGAGCGCGGGGCCGCGGAGGAAAAAGTGAGCGCTGGGCGGAGGCCGGAGACGCCCTGCGCCCTTCGGGTGGCTGGAGATAAAGGGATGCGCTGAGTCAGGACCCCCAGCCCCGGGAAGCGGGCGGGCGGGGTGGGAGGCCGTGCTAGGGGGGGAGGCGGTAGGGCGGCATTGCGGGTGGCCGGGGCTGGAGAGATCCCGCCGCCGGGCGGGGGGAACGTGGGCGAGGCCGTGGCTGCGAGCTCGGCGGCCGGCAACTTTAGGGGACGTGGGGGCGGGGGCCTCGTGAAGGGACGAGGTGCCTTACGTTTCCGAGACGCGTCTGCTAGACGTGGGCAGGTGGCATTGTTCGCGCCGCCGGCTGCCCGGGACGGGAGCACGGGCTTCGGGGGCGCGTGTGCGCCGAGTGGTGGGACTTAGTCGCTCCGGTCGTGCTGGCGGCGTGCGACGCCGTCCTCCGCGGGGACCGCGGGCGGGGCGGTGGGGCCGGGAGACGACGGGCGGGACGCGGCGGAACGCTGTCCTGCTGGCGACTGACTGACTGTGATGGTGACCAGGAAATGAAAACGACCACCGAATCATTTGTGTTCTTCTTCTGTGTAGTTTTCTCTGACGCAGGTTGTTTTTATTTTTAATGCCCACTTTAGCCCACTAGATTTACTTACTGCGGGTGTAAACCTTTGCATGCTTTGTTCCCCTCGAAGGACGGCGAAAGCAGAACGGAGGTGCTGCTGCGCGCACCGCTCAGGTTCCGAGGGTTAAGAGAGGAAGTAAAGGCAGTAAGAGGCAAATCGGAATCTGACTCGCACCGAACGCGGAAAGGCAAAGGCAGCGCTTCTAAGACAAACAGAAAGTTAGAATTTTTTTCTCTCCACTGTTTTGCCTACCTTTTTTCTCTAACCCATTAAAATATTTATAAATCCAAGCAGTTTTGCTTGCTAGGGATGTGATTACTTCCCCCCAGGGATTTTTGAAGACTTTAAAGACATTTAGTTTTTTAAATCTTTCTACCCAATCCTAAAGCAATGGAACAATGCAAATATCAAGTCCCAACCTGTGCGCGCAGCTTCTCCTTTCCTGGGATAACATGGGACGCCATGCTGCCAGTGCTGTTCACCTAGAGTTTGCCCGGGCACAGCAGTGACCCATCCAGTTATGGAGACTGGGGGGGAAAGTAACTCAAGTCGGGGGTGGGGGTGGGGACTCGGGAGAGAGGGCCGGGGGTGTGAGAGGAGAGCCCGGGAAAGGGGTGTGTGTTTGGACACTGATGGGTAAGAATGCTGATCAACCAGCCCCCAGAACACTTTTGGCCTGAAAGCCTTTTCTTTTTTATATTCGTCATAGAATATAGTAGAAGTGAATCAGAAAGAAAGGGATGTGAAGAGATTTACTTGGCTGTTTATAAAAAAGAAGCAGTAATTTGCTATATAGGCAATATTGATATCTGTTTCAAATTAATTAACTTGAAAATCTCCAGAGGAATTCCCCCTGTTTGTTTTTGAGTGACGATTGCAATTTGAAACTTGCCTCCTTGCTGGATTGGGGGGTATACATTCTTTCATGTTGTTGAAATTGGATTCTTTTTGAGGCTATAATGTCCAGTTGGCATGGCCCAGCCCACTTGAAAAGCAGGTCGGCAATTGGATCTGGGAAGTTTGAAAAGTTTAAAACCAAGAGCAGTTTGATAGGTTCTGCTTTTCAGTGATTGAAATCACTGTCTGCCTGATTGATAGCTCTGTGTCTAGCTTGGAGGATAATTTTTTTTCTCTGGTGGGCCTGAGAACGTAAGCAATATGTTCTCTTTTATAGGCAAGACCTTTTCCTTTATTATTGTGGTGTTCATACAGCCTTTGTATAGTGCAAACCCAGTTGCTTTTTCAGTAATAAACACATCAATGTTTGGTAATGTTGATGGAGGAAGACGAAAATACAGAGAGGTTTGTAAGCAATATATCGTCTGGATTTACTTCTTTTAAACCCAAGTAGCCCATCATTGCTGAGATTGATGCCACATTTCCCCTCTTAAATTGCCCCTCTTCAACCCCTTTCTTACCCACCCACTCCCGAAATTCTCACCACTCACTCATCCTAAAACTCAGGTTTAGGAGCATATGTTTAGAATTCAAGCTCTTTACTGGAGAAAAGAAAGTCTTTTTATACCTGTTTTACATAGTTCCCCCCCCCCCTTTCTCCTTCTTTGTGGTTTCTGTTAATCACTTAAGGTTTAGACCAGTGTGCCTGCGGGGCCGCGCCCAGGTTCAGAGCCATGCCAATCAGTGGGTGAAGCTTGAGGCAGTGATGGAGCCGCTGCAGCAGAAGCCACAGCAGCAGCAGCCACAGCAGCAGCCACCACACCAGGGTCCTCTGCAGATGGATGCCAGAGAGAAGCAGGGACAGCAGATGAGAGAAACCCAGTTCTTGTACGCCCAGAAGCTGGTCACACAGACTCTTCTTTCTGCCACACCTGGGAGGCCTTCTGGCAGCCCTGCCCTGGGTCCCTTGGCCAGGGTGGCCCCAGCCACAGCAGTGACCCGAGTGTTTGAACGGAGCAGCGTGAACTCAGAGCCTGAGGAAGAGGAAGGAGGTTTGGAAGATGAGGATGGGGACGATGATGTTACAGAGGTGGCTGGGAAAGAGGCCCAGGCTGCTTCAAAATATTTTCATGTGCAGAAAGGGGCTCTCCGAGACCCTAGAGCGGCACCCATCTCCGGTCTCCTTCCGGCAGCAGGCCTCCCACCACACGGACAGCAGGCTCAAGAAGACCATACCAAAGATGCTGCTTCAGCCTCCGCCGCTGGGCAGCCAGGCTGGAACCTGGATGAGCAACTCAAGCAGGTCAGTCTTTCCGGTGTGGGGCTCATTTGTTCTTCCTAAAGGCCAGCCAGCGAGGGCTGCTGCACTGCCAGGCTGACATGCAGCCCAAACGTGATAGACGTCAAAGGTGTTTGCCAGCCTTGTTTCCTTGATTAAAGCACTGAAATGTGTAAGTTACTCCTCGTATAGATTGTTCCGAAACTGAAGGGAAAGGATGTCAGTACAATCTCTTTTATTTTGTAAAGGAGGGATGAGATTGCAGCAGTGTTATGAGGGACATCTAAAAACGAGACGTGGGACTCTCATTCCACTTTTTCTAGTAGTCACGTAAAAGAACGTCTGCCCAAGACAGTTTCCTGGCTCCAGGCTAGCCCAGGATTATGCTCTTCTGGACAGTTTTGTTTTGCAGCTAAACTGAGCTGGTGAGAAGCGCTTGCATTCTGTGTATTTTCTAACAAAGAGCCTTGTAGACATGATTTCATCTCACAGGAAAGGGTAGACCTCAGATTTCCCATTTTAGCCAAGACAACCTTACGTGATTTTCAGACACAGCTAAGCATTGGTTACGTATGCAGCTTTTTAAAAAATACAGATGCCAGGGTCCTAATGAATTATCTCAGGGGGTGGGGCCTACAGACTGTTCTCAGCCAAGCCTCTGACTTCTAGTTCCTCTTTTTCTGACCTGCACTGCCGGTTTTCCTCACCCATGAACATGAGCGATGCTAAGTTCCCGGTTAAGTGACTTACTGGTGCTTAGGCAGGCCGCTCATGATAAAGCTGGTAATATCTGGGCACTCCCCATAAGCACATGCTCTTCCTGTGGTCCAGTAGTGCTGTTTAGAAACCCATTGTGAAGAGCTGGGGGTTTTCACAGGGCAACTAGAAGTCACATAAGAAAACCCTTTGGAACCTGAAAAATCAGTGTCTTCGTATAAAGGAACCTGTGCAGGTCATCTGAGTTTAAAATAGCTGTGTTTGCAGTCGATTCCAGAGCCAACAAAGTGGGGTTCAGAGCCCATCTCTTCCATTTATTACCCTGTGATCTTTCGATGGGCTCTTCGTCTCTGAGCCTGTGTCTTCTTGTCTGAGATAAAAATAATGAAGCCTGTCTTCCAGGGGTGTCATAAGGATTAACAGCGAGCGCGGGGTGGGCACTAGTGCTCCGAGCTCTTTAATACCAACATTGCCACCTCTGCTGCATCCACACACGTGCTCTGAGGCAGGGAGGATGCTGAGCTGCAGAGGTTTGCCCTCAGATCACCAGAGAGCTAGTGGTGGAGCTAGGACGAGGATCAGAGAAACCCGCTTCCACGACAGCAGCCGCCTGGCCGCCCGCCCAGACCAGCCTCCAGGCTGATTGCTCTGCTTGAGCAAAACATCTGTGGTTGCTGGCAGCCCCCGCACTGCCGGGCGGTTGGCAGGCTTCCATGCCGGCCGCTGAGTCAGCGCCGAGGCTCCCGCCCCAACAGCACTGGGAAAGTTCAGGCCTGGCGGCTGGGCTGCCCCTGCCTTGGCAGCTCGCCAGCCTCTGCGTGTGTGCGGTAGTTCCTAGAAAGTGCAGCCGCGTGCGAGGAACAAGTGGAGCTCCAGAGCCTGTCTGTCTTCAGGAAGTGCAGCAGGTGTTGAGGTCAGGCCATTAGAGCTTTGAAAAAAGACTCTTCAGAACTGGCGTGTGCGCGCACATGTGCACACATGTGGCAGGCGCCCAGCGCCCTGCTCCACAGATCCGTGCTCAGGGGACTTCTGTTGGCTTCTGAAACCCTCTGAGTTCGTTTTAGTCTCTGAGGCGTACTCTAATTGTAGCCTGCGTGGCAGAGCACTGCCAAAATGTGTTATATACGCCAGCGAGCCGAGGCCTAACCTAACCCCTACATGTACCTTCTTCCTGGATTTGGAGATCAAGAACTGGTTTGGGGGCCATTAGGTAACAGTGACTTAAAACCTTAGATTTGTACCTCCTTTCCCTCCTGAGTTTAATTTTGCAAAATCAGTTTGGGATGTGCCCTCCTCCTTTGTCGGATCCTGCTTTTAAAGGAGTGAACAATGTGCTTGGTGATTAAAAAACTGGTTTTTTCTTAAGTTGTGCTTTAGAAGAGGGGCTAAAAATTTAATACTGTTTGGAGAGCCTCTACAAACCATTAGGAACCATGAAACTAGCTTCTTTTTATTGTTCAGTCTTTTGTTTCCCATGTGGTTAATTTCTAGAGAGCAGAAGAGCAGAAATAGAGTAACTTCCAGGAACAATTACAAAGATTTTTTTACAGTTGACACAAAATGACCTTACTGTTGATGTGTTGCAGTGTCAATTTTGTTCTTTTACATCACAAACTTTTACAGAGGCCTCTCGGGGCCAGGCCTGTGCTCCATGGGTGAAGGCGTGCTTCTCTGGGGGCTCACTCTCTAGCAGAGGCAGTGTGGGAACCCCACGGGAGATTGGGTCTTGGGTTGCAACAATTTCACTCTGTACTAAGTCATCTGAAGACCAACTGCTCAGTCTGAGCTATGCTGCAGATATTTATAAAAGGTTTTGTTTCAAACGTTAACACACCAAAGTAAAAAGTTAATTTTGTGTATAGCATAGCTGGCATAACTTAGTAAACTGACAGGAATACTCAAAAGTATTTTGTAAAATTTGGATGGGGGAAGCGCCACGCATCTGCCAACTGAAAAGCAAAATTTGAAAAGCTTAAGGGCTCCACAGATTATCTTTTGTTTTTGAAATCCCTTTGTTAGAACATGTGAAGTCAAAATAATTTCATGGATTCTCTTTGAAGAAACTCTGAGAAAATAATTGCTTCTCAAGCCTGGATCCTCAGAAAGACTGTAGGATTCTCTGATACCAGAGTGATGGGAAGATAGATAACAGCCCAGTGTTCTAAAGCCCATCAGATTTCGATGAGCAGAGTAAATAATTGTAAAACAATACAGCAGACAAAGAGCTGAGTGTCCCTTCTCTCAGAGGAGATCAGCAGAGCTCTGTCAGCATACAGCCAGCTGGTGGGGAGTGTTGCTGGCCTCTTAGGGGTGGTCTTCTGTCCTCCTGAAAAGAGGCAGCATAGGCTTTGTCTGTCTTGAACCCATTCGTGGAGCCATGTTTCCAGAAGGGCATAAACTCCCATGGAATAGGAAGATGAGCAGTGGCTTGGTAGGCATGTGGGAGGAGAGTGTGCGTCTGATGTTCTGCATACTTTGACAGTCTCTTGGGTTACTGAGTGTGGGAAGGGAGGACGACTGCTTGGGCTCCAGAATCTATCCCGAGAGTCCCTCTAAGTAGTAAGGTATGGTCTCTTGGGCTAAGCTTACTTTCCTTGGTACATACTGCATGTCTTTGGAACATTAGATGCTTTTTGTAAATACTATGCAAGCTATTGCCTGGAAAAAAATAAGGTCATACGCTTTCCCCACTTTCTTAGTAGGTTTATCTTGCATGCCCCTAGTAGTTTCTATAATCAGTGGAATCCATGTAGGTAAGTGGTTCTCAATTAGAGCGATTTCCCCCCTCTTCCTGCCTCCAGGGAATGTTTGGTTACTACGACTGGGGGCGGGGCGGATATGCTGCTGGCAAGTAGTGGGTAGACACCAGGGTAGTGCTAAACAGCCTGCAGTGCTGGGGCAGTCCTCCACCACAAAGAATTACCTGGCTCTAAATGTTAGTAGTGCCACGGTGGAGAAACCCTGCTTTAGATTGTGTAATCAGAAAGGGACTATATGCTGTGCTTTCATCAGACGCTGGAGGCTCTGTTGTTCCTTTGGGTTTCGGTCTCGTAAATGAAGAATCTGGCAGCCTTGAGTTTTTCACTTCTATTTTCATTGTCTGTGTTGAGTTCATGTCTTCTGGGTGAACAGACTGTCACTTGGGAGACGATTGGAACCTAAAATTTGCACTTTCTTATATGGCTCTGCCAGTGGTTCTCCAGCCCAGTGTTCAGTGATGTCTAAGATGTCGAACGTCTAAGATGTGAAACGGCTAATTTGTGAGAGCACTTGGTTGCTCTTTTAGGCTCTACTCAAAAAGTTAAGGCATAAATACTGAGCAAACTTGTACTTAGTAACAGATTTCATTATTAAATCGGCCAAAAGACACAGGTTTAGATTCTAGGTCCATTCCACAGCTTGCTTGCTGTAGTGCTTGGAGCGGGTATCCTAACGTGCCCTTGTCAGCCCCTGCAGAAATCTGCTCTCCCGCCATCCTCAGGGAGTGATTTTAAAGATGTTGCAAAGCAGTGGGTTTTTCCTTTTGATTTATGGTCTCCTTTCCTCCCAAGTTATAGCAAGCAACTAAAAGCCATCTTCCCATAAACACAAATTGTGTGACTTCTCTTTAGATTTGCTAGTACCAAAGCTTGTTGGCCATTTATCTGTACCCTCCCAGAGTCATTTCTTCTGCATTGGATTCATTTATTTCACTTTCTCTCCCAAAGCTCAAAATTATCTGGAGACGTGGATGTATTTTTCATTTAGCTCTAGACCTTATATTTTAAAAATAAAGATATTACAAAGGTGGAAGAAGAACATGAGTGTGAAAGATCTTTGTAAAATTTATACCATCGTACAAAGTTTAGGTTGAATTGATGTTAGCATCTAAATACTTTTTGAAGCTATAATTTTTCAGTGTTTACTACCTTTGTAGGTAAAGTGCTCCATAAATCCTAGACACTAAAACTCCTTTTTTCTAGAGCTGTGACCAAACTCTAGTATTCTCTCTGAAACATTTCAGGATTGTGTAAGCTGAAAATGTTGCCCTTTTGAGGCTGCTGCTTTCCATATTAAAATAGGGATATGTGCATATTTCTTCTTTAGGTAGAGGTAAAGTATTAATTTTTTTTTTAAAGAAGATTTTATTCGGAAGGGGAACAGGACTTTATGGGGGAACAGTAATGTGTTTTTCCCAGGACTCATCTGCTCCATTCAAGCCAAATCCTTTCTGTCTTAGTTGTGGAGGGCGCAGCTCAGCTCCAGGTCCAGTTGCCATTGTTAGTTGCAGGGGGCACAGCCCACCATCCCTTGCAGGACTCAAGGAGTTGAACCGGCAGCCTTGTGATTGAGAGCCCGCACTTCAACCAAGCCATCTGGCCACCCGGGAGCTGAGTGGCAGTTCATTGACTTTATTCTAGTTGCAGAGAGCGCAGCTCACTGGCCCATGTGGGAATTGAACTGGCAGCCCTGTTGCCCTGAGCTTGCGCTCTAACCAACTGAGCCACCCGTCTGCCCCTATATTTAATTCTTATAAATACGTGATCAGTGACTTAACTTGGGCTTTATCCTCCATTCCAAACACTAATCCCTCCACGTGTGTCCCAGATCCCATGTCCTCCTAATTTTCAGGGACTTGTTCCATCAGCAAACCCCCATTTCCCTGAATCTTTGGACTCATTCTCTTTTGAAGCCCTTTCCACATTCACAAATGTTTACTATCTCCCAGATTAAAAACAAAAACAAAAATCTTCTTTAATCAGTAAATCTGCCGGATTCTATTGTTACAAGGAAATAAGAGGTTGCTTTTTAAAAACATCCCCCCCCAGCTCACCTCTTCCAGCTTGTTCTGTGGTCCTAACTGTCCCTCCACTCCCCAGAGTGGGAGCTTCTCAGAGGAATTGTCTGACTGCTCGGCACACTTCCTCTGGACTCGGCCTCTTCTACGTCCGCGAAGTTCCTCCCGGAACTCCCCGTGCCCACTGTGTTTCTAAGCCCGCTGCCCTCCCGCCCTGGATTTCTCAGCAGTGTCACACAGTGGGCCTCTCATTCGCTTTCTGTAGCCCTTCTGTTAGGTTATTTTCCTTGTCTTCTCTTCTATCTGACCTCAAGAACTCCCAAGTTCCCGGGGCTCAGTCTTATAAACTCTCTTCTCTGTTCCCCCATGGGCAATTTCTTTCACTTTCATGGCTTTAAATACTATTCACAAGCCATTGATTCCTATATACAGAGGGTGCCCAAAAAACCTATACACATTTTAAGAAAGGAAAAAACTATTAAAATTGGAATACTCCATATATACCGGTAACAAAAGATGAGTACAAGCCATGTGTATACGTGTGTTTTGTACCTCCACTATGTTGTTTGAGCCCATGTTTCCATTCTGAATTTAAATGATAAATATTCCCACCTGCTTTCTTGACATTTCTATTTAAATGTTTTACTGGCATCTCAAGTTGAACACATACAAAACTGAACTCTTGATTTCAAACCTACTCCCCCACAATTATTTCCTCCTTTATTTTCCTTTGCTGTAAGTGGCATGTTTTTTGAATTGGGCATTCATATCAGAAACCGTAAGAATTGACTACCTTTCACACCTCCTAATCTGTCACTCCATTTGATGATGGCCAGTCCATCTCCAAGTTTATCAATTCTCCCATCTAAATATCCAGAATCCTGCCACTTCTCCCCAGCCTTCAGCTCTCACTCTGGCATCACTTCCTCACCTCTCGTGTAGGTCAGGTTATATGCTGTCATTGAACATGATACTTTAATATTCGTGTAGTTGGTTTGTTTGTTTCATAACTGATCCCTATACTTGATGGTCAGTTATAATAGGACAGGTCCCATGTCAGTCACAGGTCAATGACAGGTACCAAATCATTGTATCCCAGCACCCAGAAGAGTCATCACAGATAATAGGTACTGAACAATATTTGTTTCTTCTGCTTTTAATTTGCCTTTTTAAAAAATGTCAATGGCATAATTTTGTTTCTTAAAAAAATAGACTTTATTTTCTAGGGCCTTTTTGGGTTCATAGCAAAATTGAGCAGAAGGTGCAGTGGTTTCCCATAAACCCTCTGCCCCATCACCCACACAGCCACCTCCACTGTCAACACCCCCTCCGGCAGGGAACACCTTGCGGTAGATGAAGCTACACTGACGCACACGTCATTATCACCCAAAGTCCATAGTTTACATTAGATTCACTCTTGGTGTTGGACGTTCTGTGGGTTCTGACAAATGTATAAGGGCATGTATCCATCGTTACAGTATCATACAGACGAGTTTCACAGCCCTAAATGTTCTCTCTGCTCCATCTAGTCATCCCTTCCTGCCCCCAACACTTGGCAACCACTGATCTTTATACTGTCTCCATGGTTTTGCCTGTTCTAGAATGTCATAGATTTGGAATCATACAGTATGCAGCCTTTTCAGATTGCTTTCTTTCACTTAGTCATGTGCACTTAAGGTTCCTTCATGCCTTTTCATGGCTTGATAGCTCATTTCTTCTTAGGGCTTAATCATATTCCATTATGCGGATGTACCACAGTTTATCCGTTCAGCTACTGAAGGAAGTCTTTGTTACTCGCTTCCAAGTTTTGTCAAGAAGTATAAATAAAGCTGCGATAAACATCTGTATATAAGTTTTTGTGTAAACATAAGTTTTCAACTCCTTTGATAAATACCGAGCAGCACGATTGCTGGATTATGTGGTAAGAGTATGTTTAGTTTTGTAAGAAACTACCAAACTGTCTTCCAAAGTGACTAACATTTTGCATTCCCACTAACAGTGAAACAGAATTCCTGTTACTCAACTTCAGTGCCAGCATTTGGTGGTGTTAGTGTTGGGGATTTTGTTCGTGTTGGTCTTTTTGTTCTTGTTTTTTTGAAGTTGAAATTTTCATTGAAGATCATTGTATATTCAGGTGCTGTTGTAGGAAATAATTCAGAGAGACCCCTGTACACCTGGCGCATTTCCCTCAGTGGTAACATTTTATAAAACTATAGTATACTATCACAACTCAGACTTGACCTTGGTAAGATCCAATTATTAGGTTTCCTAATTTGTGCTAGTACCGTGTGTAGGTTTCCTAATTTGTGCTAGTACCGTGTGTGTATTCTATTTTTAAGCCTATTTAGTTATTTGTTTAACTAAATTTGTTTAATTTAGTTATCTGAAATTCTTGTTACTTGATAAATGCATTTGAAGTTGTAGGTTTTTGTCAAGGTCGAACTTTTGCTGTATCTCGTGAGTTTTGATATGTAATGCTTTTCATTGGTTAGTACTAAACATTTCTTAATTTCAGTTGTGATTGCTTCTTTAACTAATGGGTGGGTCAAGAGTGTTTTTAGTTTCCAGGTATGTGCTGTTTATCTTTTTTTAAAACATTAATTTATAGTTTATAATTAAGCTCTAACCATTGTGGTTAGAGAACTAGTATGATGTCAATTTTCTGGAATCTGTTACAGTATTCTTTGTGTTGGCCTTGTATATGGTCAGCTTCTGTAAAATCTGCTTAGAAAGAATGTATACTCTTTATTTGATAAATGTGGGGTTATATATCTATTGGATCAAGCTTATTGTTGGTCAGATCTTCTTTATCCTTACTAAGTTTCGTTTGTGTGATCATTTCAGAGAGAGGTGAATCCAAAATATTTTGGTGTAAGACTGGCTTTCTTTTTATTAGTATTAGTATGTTAATACTTTTTAAAAAAATTACACCTTCCATTCTTTATGTTTTGAAACCACATTTAAAAGACCTGTAATCTATCTTTTTTTATTAGGTTAATGTAATCCAGGTAGTTATTAGGATTGGTGATATATTTGGACTTATTTGTGCCCTCTAAATTTTGATTTTTGGTTTAACTATTCTTTTTCTTTGCTTCTTGTTTTCTCCTTTCCTGTCTTTTGTTCATTTAATTGAATTTTCTTTATTCATTCTTTATCTCTTCCACCAATTTAGTAGTTATACTTTCTGTTTCTATTCTTTTCTTGGTTACTTTTAGATTTTAATTTGTATTCTTGACTTTTTATTATACATTACTTTCAAACAATGCTAGGACCTTAGAAATTCTAGTTTTAACTTCTGCCTTCCCATTCCTATCTTCCAGTTTATTTGGCCAGTATTTTAGTTCCATTTCTTTTCACTCCTCCCCCAAATTAGTTTTTCCCCCCTACCAGTCAATATTTATTTAGACTTCCGAAGAAGGTTATACATTTCTTTTCTCACCATTACTTCTTATATCCCACTCTTTCCCTTTGAGTTCGGTCTTCTTTTCCCTTTTTTAATAACTCTTTTAGCAGAGATTTGCATATAGTAAACTCAATTGTGGTATGTCTGGACAAAGATTTTTAAATTTATATGTTTATTTTGACCTTATTCTTTTTTTATTTTATTTTATTGGGGACTATTGGGGAACAGTGTGTTTCTCCAGGGGCCATCAACTCCAGGTCGTTGTCCTTCAATCTAGCTGTGGAGGGCGCAGGTCAGCTCCAAGTCCAGTAGCCATTTGCAGTCTTGTTTCAGGGGGCACAGCCCACCATCCCATGTGGGAATTGAATCGGCAGCCTTGTTGAGAACCTGCACTCTAACCAACTGAGCCATCCAGCTGCCCCTCCAGAAGTTCAGTGGCAGCTCATTGTCTTCAATCTAATTGTGGAAGGCGCAGCTCACTGGCCCAGGTGGGAATCGAACCAGCAACCCTGTTGTTCAGAACTTGCGCTCTAACCACCTGAGCCTTCCGGTCGCCCCTGACCTTACTCTTATACAATTGTTCATGGCTATAGATTCTAGATTGACCATTATTTTTCTTAACACTTTGATGAAAAGATTCCATTGTCTCCAGCAACTATTTTTGCTGTTGAGAAATCTGTTATCAGTCTAATTGTCACCTTTGTGAATCTTTCTCTTGGAGCTTTAAAACTTTCTTTTTGACACTGCTGTTGTGCCCTTGTACTGCAGTTTTCTAGATTTGGACTTAATTTTATTTATCCCACTTGGGCCTTGGTCTGCTCCTTCAACCTTAATATGTGTTTTAGGGGCTGGGGGGATTCTTGGCTGCTAGTTTTTTCTTGACCAGTTCTCTAAGTATTTGAACCTCTTGTTTAGTCTCCTATGTAGCTTTTCTTTTATAACCTTATTTGTCATTCTCCTGCATTCTGGAATATTTTCACATTCTGGTTTTCTAATTTCTAATTCTCTCTCTTCAATTCTGTCTATTCTACTTTATAAGACGTCTAAAAATTGTTTTATCTTAATATTGTGTTTAATTTTTATACATTTTTTGACTTCCAAAATTTGCCTGTTCTTACCTCCTGGTTCTTCTATTCCTTTCTTTAGCTCTTTGAACATCTTTAACTTTCTAAAAAGTATTTTTTGTGGAATTGTTGAAATTTTTTATTATGGAAATCTCAAACACACAAAAGAGAGAATGATAATGAACCATCTGTGTCCTTTACCCAGCTTTCAACAATTACCAACACACTGCTATTCTTTAAACATGCTGATTATAAAGATGCTTTCAGATTATTCTGTTGTTATCTCTAATTCTTAGGGTGCAAGTTCTCCTTATGTCATGTTACTCTCCCTTATGATGGTTTATTTCCTCTTGTGGTTTGTTTTTGTTTTTTCCACCCCATGTAAGTTCATTTTGAGTTGGGATTTGTTTCCATGGGAGTCCCATGTGCTTTGTATTACAGAAGCATTCCTACGGGAAGTTTTGTTTTCTCGTCTGCTAGGGCCCTACAAGTTTAGCTGGTTGTCATTGGTTTGGGTAATGTGAATTTGGGGTCTACATCTGTGCCTGGTGAGAGCCTGGGTTTCCGTTTCGAAGGGCCCTCTTTTTCTGTGAGGGCTTTCACAGATGGCATGGTTCCTGGCTGCTTTTGCAGACTGGTGGGCAGTTTTTCTAGGCCCCAGTTCATAGGGGATGGGAGTGTAGTCCTTTAGGACCTCTGGCTTTCTGCATTTATGTCAGTTCTGGTTCCTGGGACGCAAACCTGCAGCCCAGACTCCTCTCTTTCAGGGTGGGTAAATCCCCAGCCCGCAGCCCTTGAGTCCTCTAACCAGGTCCTATTTTCCCTGGAGCCCTTCATCTTCAGTGCCTCTCACTGCTTGCTGATCCCCTTCTTTTTGTTTGTGGCACTTTGGACTCTGCTTTTTTTTCTTGGTTTCAAGCTTAGGAGGTGTGGAGTGTTAAATTTTTTCTAGCATTTCTAAGTGAGGTTTTCTTTAGAGAGGGACAGAGGGCAGTGGTAGAGGACCTCCACTTCAGATTATCCTCATTCGTGGGTGTTTTTTGCTTCTTTGTCTTTGATTTTTAGTAGCTTAGACTTTTTTGACCTCTCGTGTGCCAGATACTTACCATGATTCCCGAAAATACGACCTAGCCAGACAGTCAGCTCTAATGTGTCTTTTGGAGCAAAAATTAATATAAGATCTGGTCTTATTTGACTATAACATAAGACCAGGTCTTATATAACATAATATAATGTAATATAATATGACATAATATAATATCGGGTCTTATATTAATTTTTGCTCCAAAAGATACCTTAGAGCTGATGATCCGGCTAGGTCTTATTTTTGGGGAAACAGGGTACTTGCCTGATTTTACTAAGTGATGTGAGGCAGGCCCTGATATTCATCCCCCTTCCATGTTTCTGTTCTTTTACAGATGAGGAAAGGAGGGTTCAGTGCTCTGCTTGCGCTCACAGAAAGCTGGGCGATGAACGCAGGCCATTTGGTTTCAGCCTCCGTACATCCCAGGCACCCTCTCGCCCCACTCCGGTGAGAGCAGGGCAAGGGCGATCTTTTTCTCAATGGTTTCATTTTTTTCTCATTGTCAAAATAATTTCAGGCCTTTTAGAAAATACGGAAAATATAAAAATTTGTAAGGAAGATATATAATTGTAACTTAGATTTAACTGTAAACATTTTCTTGTATTCCCTTTGTGTTTCTTGAAAAATGTCTATTACAGGCATATTTTTTATTTTTTGTGTCCAACTTTTATCATTTAAGAGACTATAAGCAATTTTTGTCATTAAAATTTATTTTAAAGTAGTTTAACTTTTAAAAAACATATTATAGAAGTTATATTGAGTCAAATAATTTTAGAAATGTAGAAATGTATAAAGTAAAGCCTCTCCTTCCATCAGTCATTGTTAACAATTTGCTCTAAACCTTTTCAGAGCTCTTTCTCTTCAAAAAGATGTATTGTTTGTTTTTAACAAAAATAGGAACGCTACATACTAGTCTACAACTAGTCTTTTTACTCAGTTATAGCTATCCATCCATGTTCCATGTTCATAAAGATCTGTTTATTAATGTTTTTAGAATCACTTGTCTGTAAATCACATAAGTAATGTGAATTAGATGCTCATGAAAAATGGAAACAGTGCAGGAAAGTACAGCGTCACAATGTATAGTTTTGAAAATACACCCTACTGTCCTCTGGCCTGCTCCCTCCCTCTACTCCCTTGCGCAGACGAAGCCAGTTAGGCATGAATCAGCTTTTAGGGTTGTTTGTGTGTGTTTACTTATTTAAGCGTGCAGTCACAGAATGTGTGAGAGTACGTGTATGTGTAGCATAAATACAGACTCTCTTTGTAGGTGCTGTGCAACTCTGTGCCTTTTTGTCTCTATTTCTCTGGTAGGATAGATCATTCTAAAGGTTGAATTTTGCTGTATCATCATATTACTATCTTTTCATATGTTTACTTGCCTTTTTTGTTCTGTGCCTTAGCTGCTTGTAGCTTTTGTCTGTTTTCCCTTCTTTTTTATTGTAAAAAACACATGGGGTATATATACTCTCTTAACAGATTTTTAAGTGTACAGTACATGTTGCTAACTGTAAGCACAATGTCGTATAGAAGCTCTCTAGAACTTTTTGCCTATGACTAGCTTATTTCACTTTACGTTTATTTATATTTTTGTTTAAATATTTAAATTATTTGGCATAATGTCCTGCAGGTTCATCCGTGTTCTCACATATTTCAGGATCTCCTTTTTAATGACTGAATAGTATTCCACTGTGTGTACATACGTTGTTTGCTTTCTCCGTTCCTTCATCGGGGGCACTTCGGGTGCTTTCGTATGTTGGTTATTGTGAGCAACACTCCAGAGAACATGGTGTGCAGATATCTCTTCAAGATCCTTAGTTCAGTTCTTATGGATAAATATCTAGAAGTGGGATTGCCGGATCATATGATAGTTCTGTTTTTTGTTTTTTCAGAAACCTCCATACTGTTCGCCATATCTGCTCTACCGCTTTACATTCCCACCAACAGTGCTCAAGGATTCCAGTTTCTCTACAACCTCTCCCACACTTATTTTCTGTCTTTTGTTGTTTTTATAATGGCCATCCTAACACATGTGAGGTGATACCTCATGTGGCTTTCATTTGAGTTTCCTTGATGACTAGTGATACTAAGCATTTTATAGTAAGTTGCTATTAAGTTGTAGGCGTTCCTTATAGCTTTTGGATATTAATCCCTGTTCAGATACATGGTTTCCAAGTATTTTCTCGCATTCTGTAGGTTTCCTTTTCATTCTGTTGATTGATTCCTTTACTGTGCAGAAACGTTTTAGTTTATCCCGTTTGTCTGTTGTTTGCTTTCGTTGTCTGTGTTTTTTGATGTCATATCCCAGAAATCATTGCCAAGACTAATGTCATGAAGCTTATACCATATGCTTTCTTCTAGGAGCTTTACAGTTTCGGGTATTATATTTACATCTTTAAACCATTTTGAGTTGATTTTTATGTATGGTGTAAGGTAAGGATCCAATTTTATTCTTTTGCACATAGAGATCCAGTTTTACCAACATCATTTGTTGAAGAGACTATCCTTTCTCCATTGTATATATTGTTGGCTCTCTACTAAAGATCAGTTGACTGTATGTGTGTGGGTTTATTTCTGGGCTCTGTATTCTGTTCCATTGGTCTATATGTCTGTCTTTATATCAGTACCATATTTTTGGTTACTGTAGCTTTGTATTATGTTTTTAAATCAGGAATTGTGAGGCTTCAGCTTTGTTCATCTTTCTTCAAGATTGTTTTGGCTATTCGGGGTCCTTTGTGTTCTATATGAATTTTACAATTAATTGGATTTTTCTGTTTCTGTTAAAAAATGCCATTGGGATTTTTGATAGGGATTGTATTGAATCTGTAGATAGCTTGGGGTAGTGTGGACATTCTAACAATATTAACTCTTCCAATCCATAAACACGGATGTCTTTTTTTTATCCATGTCTTTAATTTCTTTCAGCAATGTTTTGCAGTTTTCAGTGTTACAAGTCTTTCGTCTCCTTGGTTAGGTTTATTTCTATGTATTTTATTCTGTTTCATGCTATTATAAATGGGATTGTTTTTCTTAGTTTCCTTCTCTGTTTCTTGTTAGTGTATACAAACAGAGGTGATTTTCGTATGTTGATTTTGTGTCCTGCAGGTTTCCAGAATTCATTTATTCTAACAAAGTTTTTTGTGGAATCTTTAGAGTTTGCTACATATAAGATCATATCATTTGGGAATAGAGATAATTTTACTTTTTCCTTTCCGATTTGGATGCCTTGCATTTCTATTCTTACCTAATTGCTCTGGTTAGAACTTCTATACGTGTTAGATAGGAGTGGTAAGAGGAAACAAGAGCTTTAGTTTTTCACCATTGAGTATGAGGTTAGCTGTGGGCTTTTCATATGTTGCCTTTGTAATGTGGAGGGTTATTTCCCTTATATTCCTCATTTGTTGAGTATTTTTTGTCATGAAAGAAGATTACATTATGTCATATTTTTTTCTGTATCTATTGGGATAATCATGATGTTTATCCTTCATTTTGTTGATGTGGTGTATAACGTACGTTGGATCGTTCTTGCATCCCAGGCATAAGTCCCACTTGATCATGGTGTTCGAGCCTTTTAATGTGTTACAGTGTGGTTTACTAGTACTTTATTAAGGATTTTGCATCTGTATTCATCCGGTCATTTTCTTGTAGTGTCCTTTTCTGGCTTTTACATCACAGTAATGCTGGCTTCAGAAAAATGAGTTTGGGAAGGATTGGTATTAATTCTTCTTCAAATATTTTGTAGAATTCACCTGTGCAGCCATCTGGCCCTGGGTTTGTTTGGGGTTTTTGTTTGTTTGTTTGTTTTAGATTTTATTGGGGAAGGGGAATAAGACTTTATTGGGGAACAGTGTGTACTTCCGGGATTTTTTCCAAGTCAAGTTGTTGTCCTTTCAGTCTTAGTGGTGGAGGGCGCAGCTCAGCTCCAGGTCCAGTCCCCGTGGTTAGTTGCAGGGGGCGCTGCCCACCATCCCTTGGAGGGAGTGGAGGAGTCGAACCAGCAGCCTTGTGGTTGAGAGCCCACGCTTCAACCAACTGAGCCATCTGGCCACCAGGAGCTGAGCAGCAGCTCATTTACTTCATTCTAGTTGCAGAGGGCGCAGCTCGCTGGCCCATGTGGGAATCGAACCAGCAGCCCTGTTGCCCAGAGCTCGCGCTCTAACCAACTGAGCCACCCATCCGCTCCCCTGAGTTTTATTTTATTGGGAGATTTTTTGATTACTGATTCAGTCTCCTTACCAATTATAGGTCTGCTCAGATTTCCATTTTTTCATGACTCAGTCTTGGTAGGTTGTCATGTTCTAGGACTTGATCCATTTCTTCTAGGTTATTCAATTTGTTGGTGTCTAATTGTTCGTATGGTCTCTTGTGGTCCTTTTTATTTCTGTGGCAATCGTAGTGTATCCTCTTTCGTTTTTGACTTTATATTTGAGACTTCTCTTTTTTTCTTAGTTTAGCAAAATGTCGATTTTGTTGATCTTTTCCAAAAAACCAACTGTAGTTTTGTTGATGTTTTTCTATTGTTTTGTTCATTTCTGCTCTAATCTTTATTTCCTTCCTTCTGCTAACTTTGGGCTTAGTTTGTTGTTCTTTTTCTAGTTCCTTGAGGTGTAGTGTTAGGTAGTTTACTTGAGATCTTGTAATGTATGTGTTTATCGCTGTACTCTTCCCTCTCAGCGCTGCTTTTGCTGTATCCCATGAGTTTTGGTATGCTGTGTTCCTGTTGCCTTTCCTCATTTTTCAATGCTGTTAACTTTTTCGTACTGATCTGTAGTAGCTCTTGTGCATAGGCCCTTGTCTTTAGGTTTTTACCATGTTTCCCCGAAAATAAGACCTAGCTGGACAATCAACTCTAATGCGTCTTTTGGAGCAAAAATTAATATAAGACCCGGTCTTATATTATATTATATTGTATTATATTATATTAATTATATTTATTATTTACATTATATTATATTTACTATATTATATTACATTACATTATACCTGGTCTTAAAATAAGACCAGGTCTTATATTAATTTTTGCTCCGAAAGACACATTAGAGCTGATTGTCCGGCTAGGTCTTATTTTCGGGAAAACACGGTAGTATTTTCACAGTTATTGGTCTTTCAACTTGATTTGTAGTTCTTTGTCAGGTAGGAGTTGAAATTTTGATGTAGTTGAATCTATTGCTCTTTCCCTTTGTGGTTGCTGTCGTACTTAAAAACGCCCTCCTTTCTCCAGCATTGTTTTTTTTCAATTCTTATTATTTTGTAGTTGTATTTTTTTATGTAGCCCTTTACTCTCTCTTGAAGTAATGGAAAGCAGGGATTGAACATTTTTAAAAAGCAGTATTATTTTAATTCTATCAAATGGATAGCATCTTAATGTGTTGCCTATTCCTTCAATGTCAGAACTTTAGGCTATTTCTAAATTTTTACTGTTATAAATAAAATTGAACCGTATTTCTAGTAATTTCCTTAGGGTAGATTCATAGACCAGAATTACAAGATCAGGAGGAGACTAAGGATGGGAGGCAGTTACAGACAGCGGCTTGAAGCTGCGCTGCCTGGTCCAGGCTCCACTGTTTGGTCACTTTGCGTCCTTCTTCTTGCAAGTCACTGTTTGCGAGGCACATTGTACCTTGGTTTTCTCATCTGAAAAATGGGGGTAATAATAATACCTACCTCAGAGCGTGGTGCTGAGGTTTAAATGTTTAACACACATAAAATACTGGAACGGGGCCCAGTACATAATAAGTACTCAATCATCATTAGTTGTTGCTGCTGCTGCTGTTTCTATTGTGATGTTCTTCTGGAAAGGTCATGACATTTTTATATTTCCATTATGGGAACATAGGAGATCCCATCGCCCCAACACTTGTTATCATTGAATATTATCATTTTTTAAAGTTTTGCTAATTTTACATCTGAAGAATGAACTTTTTTTAACACACATTCCTTTTACCCTCTTGAATCTTAAAATAAACTGCTATCTTTAGGAAATGCTTTATATTTTGTTCTAGATCCCTTTTATGGATTTGTGCTTTAGAACTTGAAGCTCACCTTCTTTTAATTATGTACTTTTCCCCCAAATTTATCACTTAGCCTGCGGTGATTCTCCTGGGTTTCATCTTCGGTTCCTGACATTCATTTGAGCCCCCCCCCCGCCCCCATCTAGCAGGCCCTGTGCTGGCTACACAAGCGCACAGAGGAGTAAGGCACTGCCCCTGTAGGAGAAGCTCATAGCCTGGGAGACAGAGGTGGCAGGCAGCACAGGGGCAGCTGGCGTCAGCTGGGCCATGTGGACCTGGTCCCACCCCAGACCGGGATGTGGGCTGGGAGAAGCCCTAGGAGAAGCTCTGCATGACGTAAGTTGTCTGAGTTAAACACAAAGTGCAACTGTGTTCTTATTCTGCCAGAGGAGACCTGTGGAATCCCAAACTTGGAAATGAAAGAGGGATGTTTTTTAACTTTAAGAAATAATTCATAATAGCATTAAAAAAAAAAGTATTCTGGGGATCAAATATATGGTGATGGAAGGAGAACTGACTCTGGGTGGTGAACACACAATGGGATTTATAGACGATGTAATACAGAATTGTACACCTGAAATCTATGTAAATTTACTAACAATTGTCACCCAAATAAAATTAATTTAAAAAAAAAATGAAGAAAAAAAAAAGAAAGGAAAAAAAAAAAGTATTCTTCCCGTACATTTAAAATACGTAGTAGTTTGAAAACAGGAGTTCTGTGTAACTTTTCTGAAGCCTTGACGTGAGGCGGCTTTCCTGGCCTCTTCAGGTGTCAGCTTCCTCCTGTCAGGTGAGGTGTTGCTCTGCCCAGCCTCCACCTCTGCCTTCCGGAGCCTGTGGTGTGACTGTATGTCAGCAGCCATTGTGGAAGCGCAGCTGCGAGGTCGCTCCCAGGGGCGAGCAGGCAGTGCTGCCAACCCAGATTTTTCAGCGAAAGGGAGCTGGGACTTTCCTGTGGCTCTTGGACTTGGACTTGGCTGGCCCAGTTCAGCCTGTGGCATAGAGGCGTCCTCGTCGCCAGCCCGCCTTTCAGCTCTTCTTTTGCAGGAACAGCCCATTGCTGGGCAGTCGTCTTGTCAGTGCACGGAGTGATTGTGTGCCCACGTGGGCAGGTAGGACTGCGCCCTCTCCCCTCCCCCACCCTCCTCAGGTCTGCTTAATCAGAAAAGTGGCCCTTAGCTCTTTTTCCAAGCCACCGGGTTTGAATTGATCTTTGTTGCTGGTAAGAGGTGGGAAGGCGCTTTCCGGTTCCTACTAAGGTTACCTGACAGCGGAAGGTGTGCACCTGATAATTATAACTCTGGTGTTTCCAAGGCTGGAGCGATTTCGTTAAGAGCAATAATCCTGATCTTATCAGGAGGGTTTTGTAGTCCAACAGCGTTGCTTATACCAGGATCTGTTTTACTTCCTGGGGCTCCCCTCTCCTCCTAGGATTCTCCTAGAATCCTGCCCATTACCTCCTTGTGCACGTCTCGTTAGCTCCTGGAATCACTTACAATGGGGGTGGGAAGGGTAAAGGTGTTTTCCTTTTCTTCCTGCCGAGATCTGGAAATTGGATTTTAACATTACAGCATCACCAACCAGCCAGCAGTGGGGCAGCCCCAAGTGTGGTTCACACAGTACCTGCACAACCGCTGGTCTAGCCAAAGGGAAGGTGGTTAGGCATTGCTTAGGTAAAACCTACAGTACCAAGGACAGCAGTGTTTAGCCCAAACACTTTAGTTCCAGTTTGTATTTCAAAATAATTGGTATCCATGAGCTTGGGAGCCCCTGCGAAGTCCCGTGATTTCACTCAAGACAACTTTGAGGTTCAGTCCTAGGAACTTGCCCGGGTCCTTGACCGCGGCGTCCAGAATCTGTTAGATGATAGGGAGTCGACAGGCCACATTACTGTCTGTGCCCTCAGAGAACACTCAGGAATCTCTGTAAAAGTTGTCCAGGGCCAGGACAGGCTCCTCGAGGTTTCAGAATACTGGGAGTCCACCGGACAGTTGGTAGCTGAGCCTCCACACTTGAAGCCTGAGGAAAGGGTTAACTCTGGCCCTGGGGAGGAGTGAGCAATGGGGACTGAAATTGCTTTGGACATCTGAGCTTTGCTTTAATAAGATATTCCAGGTGGCCAAGCGTAATCCTAAAATAGCCTAGATACTTAATTGCTTTTAAAGTCAGGGCTTCTGTCTCTGGGGAGGTACAGCTCTAAGGAATGTGCTGCTGGCTCCTAAGATCTTAGAGGCGTGGTCTGGTCGGCCTTTTTTTTTTCTTTCTTTTTTTTTTTTCAAATCCCAGTAAAAAAGAAAGGCTGAAGGCAGCCTTCTTGGGTCAGGAGACACTGGTTAAATTTCTCCCTTTCTCCTTCCTCATTGGAAGGTTGGCAATAAGCCTTTGGCTCCTGCTCTTGCCAGATGCCATAACCTGGCTTCCTCCAGGGCTCTGGGATTGGTCTTGTCACCTGCCCCACCCCCCACACACCCCCAGAGACCGTGGTCTATTTTCATTAGTGCTCAAAGGCTTCCTTCCTGCTCTGTCCCCTGCCCAGTGTCTGTCCGTTCCCATCAGAACATACCTTTCTCATAAGATTCAGATCCATTTTTCTTTTTTTCTGTCATGCCCTCAGACTTAGTTGCGTCTTAAGACAGTCGTTTCTCCCTGGTTTGCTGCCCCTGCCCTCCACCCAGACTCAGTGTAGGCTGGCTTTCCCTCTCAAATCTTCAGTACTGTTTACAAAAGTAATATGTTGACATTGTAAGTCATTACTGAGGGGCATTAAAGATAGTTTTTAAATGAAGAGTCACACTACTGTGTTACTTGAAAGACTCAATTTTGTGAAGATGTCAGTTCGCTAAAGACAATTTCAGTGTGATCCCGGCTTTCCTTGTTGGGGAGAGCAAGTGATGGGTCTTGACAAATGATTCAAAAGTGAATCTAGAAAAAGTAAACTATTTTTTAATTCTCTCCATTAAACTTTAAGCTCCATGAGGCCAGATACTCTTACCTGCCTTGTTCCTTTTCCCTCAGAACCTTTCACAGTGTCTGGTGTATCCTAGGTAATCAAATGTTGGTACATTAATGAATATAATGAAAAAAATCGAAAAGTGAAAATCCCCCATAATCCAATTCAGTTAGGTGTCTTCATACATTTGTATGTGTATATATATTTTTCCAACAAAAATGCATTATTGAAATAACCTAAAATGCTGTTTTAATCATTTGTTTTGCTGTTGAGAAAACATCCACTGCCTCCTCACTGTTCACAGTTCAGTTTCAATTTCCTCCTGGTATTCAAGGCATTTCACAGCCTGTTGCCACCTTAGCTGCTCACCCTTGATCCCCCTGCCAAAACATACCTTGTTTATCCTGCACTCCGGCACTCATTTAAACTGCAAACTCCCCTCAACCCGTTCTTCCAGGCCAGCTTCCTCCCTCGGATCCCCCCACCCCCTCCTGGGCACTTTGTTTCGGTACTTGTTGCCTTGCTCTGTTAAATGCTGTGTGTGTGCTCAGCTTGTTTTTCCGACTCCGCGGGCAGGGCATTTCGCTCCTCGGCAGCTTGCTCAGTGCTCCACTGGCTGCGTCCTGGGGAAAGCAGTGCTGAGTGGCTTTGTCCTACCGGACGCCCTCTTGTCCAGCACTGTCTCATGGTGGATCCCACACACGCCACTACAGACAGATGGTCATCTGGGGACAGGAAGCTGCCCACCCCCAGAGAAGGCCCACTCCACTACCGGGCAGTTCTGATGGTTAGTAAAGTCCTTCTGTTGGCCTGACATCTTCTTGGTAACTTCTGCCCAAGGACTCTAGTTCTGCCCTCCAGGGCTTTAGAGAAAAACAAAAACAAAAACCAGAACAAAAGAAACCCTCTGCTTCCTCTTGCACAGGGCAGCCTTTTAGATTTTCAAAGATAGTGGATCCATTTCCCCTGTCTTTTCCATCTTCCAGGCTGAGGTGTTGAGGGAGCACTGTTGTAACTGAGTAGCAGCTTAGACTTTGATTCTTGTACTTTGAAGGCCTTTTATGTGCATGTCACGAGCTAGGTGCCATATTCTCTGGTCCCCCCAGAGGTGTAACCCGCGTGTCTCTCCCCTGTCCCCTGGGGAAGGCGGGGGCCCATCCTACTCAGGTTGTTCTGTTTTGGAGTTAGTGATACAGGTTAGGAGTTTATACTCCAGTACACTGAGGAATTTCCTGAGCGAGTGTGTGTGGGCTGATTTTTCTGGTTGGCTCCACTGCCCCGATGAAGCCAATGAGATGATTTAGGACTAGAGAGTCTCCCGCCGACAGGAGCCACCCAGGCCAGTGATGGCATTGTAGGAGTTCTATGGACATAGGATTTTCTTCTTTCTTCTTTTCCTCCCTCTGTCCCTTCCTGGTGTCCCCAGCCAGAACGCTCTCTACTGTTCTTTCCCCACGAGGCAGCATGGTGTAACAGAGCCAGGCAGGCCTGGCTTGAAATGCTGAAGCGGCTGCTTGGACGCTCTGAGAACCCGGGCAAGTTACGGGAGCTTTTTGAGTCATTGTTTTCCCATCTCTAAAATCACTACCTCCACATTGTAGAATTAAGTAAGAAAATACTCTGTTGAGCTCCTGGCACAGCCTTTGCTGCACAGAAAATGCACAAACACTAACTTCCTGCTTCCCTTTTCTCCTTTCACCACCATTTTTGAGAAATTTAAAGGCACAATGCTCTGTGGCTTCCCTGGGGAAAATGAGCCCAATGTGGGTATAATAAATAGCCAAAGCTAGACGTGGTTGGGTATTTGGGAACAAACTGTCAGTTTCCTGTGAACTCCTGGTGAGATCAAAGCTGTTAAGAGAAGAGCGGTCTCAAGCGGGAGAGGCTGAGAAGCTCGTAAATGGCAGTAAGTGACCGCTCGCTACTGTTAACTCCTGCACACATTCTGGGCGGTTGGACACTGCCTACTGCCTGTTCCCCTGGCCATTAGACTTGCATGCAGTGACCCTTCAACTGGAATGCCTTTCTCAGGGACCCCTCTTGATCCCTAAACTGTGGAGCTGGCTCTTTTGACTGTTTGGCATACTCGCCTCTACTGCTCCCTGCTTTCCTCCACTCTAGGGTCTTAGTCAGCCAACTCAGCATCCCAGAAAAAATCATTTCTGGGCTGCTAACTTTCCAGCAGTCACATCCACACCCTGTTGACAGGCCAGGAAACCCCCTGCCCGCAAACTTGAATTGCGTAAGTGAGCCGTGTTTTGCTGCAGTTGATCAGAGTTAAGAACCAAGAAAATAACAGCTGGAGCCTGTAACCCTCCCAGTTAAAGGAGGAGGGGAGAACAGAATTGTGGGGTTGGAGGCCCCGTGGGGGAGCCCATCCCTGTCTTGCGGCAGATGTGTCAGTGCTTTCCATGGGCTAGGGATGGGGGAACCCCTGACAGGATGCTTACAGACTGAGGACACGGGCAGAAGTCACCAGATCCCGAGTGACAGCCCAGTGGAGCAAGGTGTTAATTCTGCCTGCTGGGCAGAGGTGGAGGCTTCATGGAGGAAACAGCATTCCAGCTGCACTGTGAAGGGCAGGCAGGGTTCAAGAGTTACTCTTACCTGAGCCAGAAAATCCTGTGAAGCAGGGTCAAAGCTTAACTGCCCCAAAACTAAGAATAACGCGAAGAAAGTGGACATTTCCCTGTCGGCCCCAACTGAGTATTTTAACTTAAGTAAGGGACCCTCCTTGCCTTGGAACTGGACAGCAGGAAGCATCTCCACTCGCGGCAACTGTTTTCCCCGTGTTGTTTTTAAATAGTAACTGACCTTCCTATCTGGAATGGGTCAAACAGTGGGATTGCTCAAAGAATTTAGTGTCCCATTTCTGTCCTGTTTCGGCAGGTCTCCCTGTCCTTTCTGGTCATTGAACTAGGGATGTTGCAGGCTAAACTGCTATCACTCAGCAGGTTTTTAAGCTAAGTGGTTCGCACTTGGTGGCCATAGTGCAAGTTCTGACCATCCTACTGCTTGGTTCCGTTCCGGTTCCCTGGTGGGTTGGTTCCGTGGTGGGTTGGCACAGCTGGAGAAAGCGTGGGGGCCATGCTGAGCCCCAGCCCCCATCCTACAAGGCATTCTCTGTTCCCAGAGCTGAGCTCTCAGCTCTCGCACTTGGGTGTTTATTTTCACACGTAGTCACACAATAGCTGCACTGGTGTGCTTGTTTACACTCCTCCCCTGCTGTGGAAAACCCTGTCTGAGATTCTAGGTTGTGGATTCTGTCCTCTCCACCTAGCTGAGTGTTAAATAGTTTCTGAGTAAGCACTGAGAGAGCTGGAAGTTACTGTAATTAGCAAACAAAACTGTGTTTTCGTCTCTCTGGGGAACTGACAGAAAGAATCCTCCAGTGAACAGAACCAGCTTCAGATCTCCAGCTAGAGAGAGTTGGGAATTGAGCCACCACAGTAAACAGCTGACATAACAGAGGCGGCAGTGGTCCCGCATTAAATGCCTTTCAGCTGATAGGGGATCCGGGGATAATTGACTTGCCAGCAGGAATGAGTGGCGCAAACGAAATCACGGCATTAGGGCAGCCTACTGCATGCTTTGAAGGGGGACTGGAGCTGTCTGGTTTTGCTGACCTGACAGGCATGATTCATCTTGGTTATTCGTTGTCCTAGCTGCCACCAGATGACACCCGATTTCTGTTGACTGTAATTACAGTGTGGGGTGAGTTTCAGCTGTGTTTTTTTTAAATAGTGTTCCACCCCCTTGGTTGTTGGCCTCCCTGAGCTGAAGGTGCTTGCTGCAGGGTGATTTGTGCAGCACCTGCCTGGTGGGGGGGGGGGTGGTGAGCACATAGTCAGAGAGCGTTTACTGAGCACTTCCTTATACGAGGCTTTTACTGGATAAGCAGGGAAACTATTTAGTGTAGCCTGTTTCATGTCAGCTGACAGGGTGTCACTTCTTGGTTATGCTTACCTCCCTGTGTGCTAGATTGCTGCTGTCAGAAAGTGGGTCTGCATCTCAGAGCCCACTTTGAGTAAGTGAATCAAAGGATGGCCCCCAAATAAATGTAACTGATATGATATGCTTTCAGGCAAGCTTTCTTAAAGGGAGAAGAGGAAGAGAACGGAATAAGCTTTCACTTCATTGGCATGGTTTCTTCATGAGATCCCTGTGCAGACCAAAAAATGTCCTCTCAAGAAACCTCTGCTCCCCGTGCCCAGATGCCCTCCAACCTCTTACACCCCCAGCCAGCTGGGCGGTTTGTGCCTGCGTGTGTGTGCGCGCGTGTGCGTGCACGCACCTGTGGTCCTAGGGGAGAAATGAGAGAAGGATGGGCTCAGTGCATCCAATCCCATCCACTGGGTCCTCCACTGACCAGTGGGACAGGCGTGGACAGCACTTTTTATGACATTTTATATACCCCAGTAGCCGAGGGCCTGTTTTACTCTACTGTATGGTATGTGTGTTTGCATTTTTTTTTTTTTTGAGGAGGTGCTCCTTTGGTTCAAGTAGCCAGTTAATGTTTTGTAACAGTAATTATAGTTCATCAGGCATTGCACTGGGGCCTAATAAGTGCCAGGCAGTGTGCTCTATGCTGGAGATACAAAGATGAATAAGACCCGTTTGTTCTCAAGTTACTTATAGCACAGATAATTCCAAAATAATACTTTAAATTCTAAGCTCCAAACGTGCCGAGATTGCTTCCAGAGTACTTAGCATGGCCAGGGTGATGAGGAGGCCGCCCGTACAAGACGATGCCTGATTGGAGGAATAAGTGTTACCAACTGAATAAAGGTAGGAAGCACATTTCAAGGTGTATTTATAGTTACCATTTCCTCCCTTCATTAAGTGGTGTTGGTTTAACCTAATCAATCGAATTGGGATTAGGTTTTCATTATTGCTCTAATGAAAATGAACTTCAGCCTGGTGGCAGAGTCTCTGTAGCTTGGGAAGAATCTCAGGCCCCGGGGGCTTTCATAGCACTAGGGAGTTCTGATCACTAGACCTGGGGCTTCTTGTGGTGAGTCTGGGGTGAGAGACCACAGCTTCCGGATCTGTGTCCTACATCCTCTGCTCCCTTATCCCCCACGGAGAGTGTTGTCTGGAAAGCCAGGCGAGCTGTCTTCACAACAGACTGTATAATACACAAACACACGCACCAGGCGGGACATGGTAGTGCGTCCCAGAGTGGTGGCTCCCGGAAGGGCCGCTGGGGATGAGCAGGTTCCCTTTGTGTCGTCCTCCTCTTCCAGGGGTCTCAGGTATAAGTAACGCCCACCCTCCTTCAAAAATGGAGCTGATTCTTCCACCTGCCCCCCTCGTTTTGGAACCATAAGCAGAAAAGAGCCAGCTCTCCCTAGAGGGTGGCGGAGATAGCAACCTGAGCAGCCACTTGCAGTGTGAGTTGGCAGCACAGTTGCTAAGGGTCTTCCCCTCCCGCTGAATGATTGCCTTGCCTCTCGTGTTTGCCCCCCACTCCCTCTGAACTCTGTGCTTTGTTCCCCTTTAGAATGGTGGTTTGGCCTGGAGTGATGATACGGATGGCGGCCGGGCAAGAGAGATCTCGCGAGATTTTGCCAAGGTCTGTAATGTTTCCTTTGTGATGACGAGGGGGCGCTTCTATGGTGGGTCATTTTGTCTGATCCCCAAGGAATAGAGCAGCAGTGGCCTGTGAGTCACATCTGGAGTCATTGAGATGGTTGTGTGTCTCTGGTGTGAGACGTCCTGCATAAGGCGGAATTTTTCATTGTGTTTTTTTCTGGGGGGATTGGGATTGCAGCTGTATGAACTGGACAGTGATCCGGAAAGGAAGGAGTTCCTGGACGACCTCTTCGTCTTTATGCAGAAGAGGGGTGAGTGTCTGCTGATGAGTCCACTCATCATTTCGAGTCTGTGAATATTTATTGAGTGCCTACTGTGTGCAAGTCACACTTTGGCGTAACACCTCCCGGCAGAGTGCCAGCATCTTTGCTCAAGAAGGTAAGAGGCACTGACTTTGATTGGTTCCGAACTTAGCTGAACCACTGACGAGCAGATTGAAGAGGGCAGAGAGGGCCTTGGCAGAAAATGAGTGGAATGACCATTCAAATTAGGGCTTGCCTTATTTGTGTCCCTCTTCTGATTAACTGTTCTCTGGAGTCATTTCAAATTCAAATGTACTTTTTTTCTTAGCCTTATAGCTTCCCCTGGACATCACTTAAATTGGTATGTGGGGCTTCCTATTGATGCGTCTAGTCTTATAGAGACCAAGAAAGGCCAATGAAAGAATAGAGACTTCTCAGGATTTGTTGGGAGGCTCTGAAATGACCCATAAAAGGAAAGGCTAACTCTTTTATTCTTACCCATTGCCTCTTTGATTTTTGCATCCACTGGCTTGGTTGGGGACATTCCTGCTGTTTAACTGTAGGGTACATGGGTGGCTGCTTTATAATGCACCTTCCCCCTTCCTCTCCCTCTCACTCCCCCCACCCACCCCTAACCATCTCCACTTTGGCCTATGGCATGACTGGGCCTTGAGCCCAGTGACTCAGCTTCCTGGCTTTATAGTCTGTCATAGCAGCGGGTCCCCCAGCTGGGTCAGCCCTCTGAAAGCACAGGCAGAACCCCGCCTCCCTAGGAGAAGGTCCTCAGCAACCGGTGTAACTTCACCTCTGTCATCAGGACAGAGCCACGGGGGAGAGCTGCTGCCAGCAGCCTCCTCCCAGGACCCTGCTTTCATCTGTTCATGCATACCTTGGTTTCTGTGTCAGCTCCTTCATGGAGGGCTGACAGTGTGGCATCCCTCTTCTCCTAGGCTGTCCTATCCTGTAATGGCAGCCCTAGTTGCTGAATATTCTGAGTGAACTCCTCTTCTCCCTCCCTCCCTCTCTGCCTCCGCCTGCCTCCCCCCCACCCTCATTCCTCCATCTCTCCCCCTTCTTCCCCTTTCCCTTCCAAAAGGTATTGCTTTCCTAGTAGTATGCTTATTACTGCCTGTTTGCTCACCAAGGCAATCGAAAGTGTCAAGGCTCTGTGTCCCCCCATCTCCAAACATATGAAAGCAGTCTAGGCAGAGCCCTAATTAGTTTACTCCTCCTATTGTTATCTGGAGCTGCGTGTGTCAGTGAAAAACAAGAATATAATCCCAGAAGATAATGTGACTAGCAGCAATGAAACGTCCTGGTTGCCGAGAGAGAGAAATCCACTTAATACTTTGGTCTCCCCTTCCAATTACCTTTTAATTATTTACAAGCTCCACAGGCCCAGCTGGTACAAGCCCAGGAGCTGCTCTCGCCTCAGAGGGGCTGCCATAGCAATATAGATTTTAATCAGTGATGCAGCTCCATGGCTTTATTTTCTGCTTTATCGCTTTTATCCCTTCCCAGAAGGCTTTTTAAAGGAAAATGGAAGTTGTATCTGCCTAGCCAAGAGTGAAGATCCATAATTGTTTGTTTAGGACTCTGTGTCCCCACTAGACTGGGAGCTCCTTGAGGACAGCCACTTTGTCATTTCTTTGCATCCCCAGTGCTAGCCCAGGGCCAGATGGGGGTGCTCAGGCTGTTTGCTGCATGAGGAGGGAGGCCGAGCTGCCCTCGTTAGGCAGTAGTTGGAGGTCAGCAGTGTGTGTCCAGTCTCCTGCTGCTCCACAGCAGCTGGGGACGGCCAGACTGCCCTCTGGTTATTTCTTGGTGAACCCAGAGCAGGAGCAAGTGACTCCCTTTTAGTGTGTCCGCTGATGGTGTATTCACGCCTGAGTGAGCCCTCTCCGTGTTCAGCACTTAGGTTAGGGATTTCGCTATTTGTTGGCATCACCACCGGAAGGGAAACAGCTGAGGCAGTTTGGCTCGTTCCTCTAATACGAGGTTTCTCAGCCTTAGCATATTGACTCTGGGGACTGGATCATCCCCAGTCCCCCCTCCGTGGTGATAACCAAACCTGTCTCCAGGTATTGTAAATGTCCCTAGGGGACACACTTGCCCCCGCTTGCCTCCTCCCCCGTTGAGAACCACTACACGGTAGAAGGACGGAAAAGAGTGGAGATCTAAAATTTCCTTGGCAGAGAAACTCTATGGAAACCGTCTTCCCCCCACTCAGGTAGCAGCGCCTGAGGGCAGCGAGGTCTGTGTCAGACCACATTGCCAGTGCCCCCATCCTGGGCTAGGGTGCAGGGCAGGCCTCAGACAAGAGCGGCAGCCCCCGATGTCAGTGTCACAGAAGTGGGGGGCCGCTCAGGGCTGTGACTGGCGCGGGTTCAGCTAGGAGAAGCCTTGTTTGTGTCCTGCATGACTCAGCTACCACCAGGCTGGGAAGAGTTTGGGCCAAGAAGTTAGCACTCCTGCCTGTGGCCAGAGCGGAGTTATGGAAGTTACGGGGAGTGTCACCAGAGCTGGGCCTGCAGGACACTTGCTATGGCAAACCGTGTGTAGTCGGGCAGGAGAGGGGAGACAAAGGCAGCGGGACAGAGTGGAAGTTGTTCCCTTAAATTCACAGTGATGTCCCTGGCAGATCTGAATGAGGGTGGGTGGTTCAAGAGGGTGGTAACAGGGTGTCCCCTTAACCCCATGAAGCTTGCTGTCTGCTTTTCACAGCGCGGTGAGACCAAGGGCCCCTAGACATACTTGTGACTATTTATCACCCCCAAGTTGGGGTGTCTGAGGCACTCAGGAGCCAGACCTTGTTAGCTCGGTCCAAGGAGAAGCCTCACCGACCTCGGCAGGCGCTCATCCAGCAGAAGACTTCCCAGGAGCCACTGAAAACAGCCGAGTTTGAGAGGCCTGGGGGCATCCACCTGGACCATGAGTGGGGCCCAGTGGTGCTGACACAGCAGGCTGCCCCGCAGAGGAAGTGGACAGGGCTCCCAGGAGGCAGCACCCAGCAGGCTGCCCCAGGTGACTGCAGCTGCAGGTGATGAAACGGCGTCCAGTGGGAGAGGGGCCAGGCTGTCGCTGCTTCATGCTGCCTCTTTCGCTTGTTAACACATTTGGGTGAGTTGACTGCTACAGATGGGCCTTTCAGCTCCTGGCACCTTGGTTTCTAGGCCAGACTGCGGTGACTTGTACCCTGGTGACCCCTCCCCCACCAGAGCAACCTGCCCCAGAAGGAGCCTGAGAAGAGGCCGCACGGTGCCCAGTCAGGCTCACTGCCTGCCTCCTGCACCAGGAAACAGCCCTGTTGAGAGGCATGTGTCGGGGAAAGAGCTCCACATGGATAAGTGTGAAGCCAGGGCTACCATCCTACCCTTCTCCCTGATCTTGAGCAAATCCTTCCCTTTCTGGGGGCCACAGTTTGTGTATCTCTAAAATGAGAGGGTTCCAGAGGCAATCTGGAAGTTTCTTACAAGTTCTATGTTTTGTGTGCAAGATTGAGAAACTAATAGATAAGAGCCATATTCAGTGACCAAAAGAAGAAAAGCTTTTTTTCTTAAGCAATTTTCTATCAAAATAGTGGTGTAAAAAAACAAAGCAGAGACCCGAAAACCAAGTATGTCTCCACTTTCCTTGCTGAATAAGGTGCTTCTACTTTTGCTGACTGAAGCCAAATTGAATTAAACAAGTTGCCTTGATTCTCTTCCCCCAAATGTTTCCCTAGAATGATTGTTTAGAACTCTGGTGCTCCTTTTTGCTCTCCTTTTCTGCATACTCATGCGTGTGTGTGTAAAATACACGTTTTCTTTGCCAAAAATAAAGCCGAATAGTTTTTTAACTCACTGTGGGTGGTTTCTGAAATATCCCCTGGTTGGTAGGTTTCCAGGAGGAAATGGGGGGGAGGAGCTAATTTGGAAGTCTAGTAAACTAAGGCTTATAAACAATTCCATTCTTCCTTTATCAGTGAAGAAGAAAAACTTGTTCTCTTGTTCCCTAGGCCTGTGAAACAGAAGGAAGTGTGGTCTCATCAAAGAGGAGGAGGATGGTTTGCTGTGGCTTGTATTACTATTATCCCATGCACTGGACAGAACCCTTTCAACCCATTATCTGACCTGCTGCTCCCCACAGCTCCAGTTCTGTGGGGTTAGAGAAAGCAGAGGTGGTCAGTTATCCATGAAGAATCAGTCCCCAAGTTAAGTGACTTACCTGAGGCCACAGAGCAGACTTAGCACTTGGTTTCCCAACCCCCAGACCAGTGCTCTTTCCCTGTCCTGCACCACCGTTGTGCAATGTGGTCCAGCACCAGCAACTCCAGCATTTCTCACTGGGCAGTGGGCGAGCCTTGTCTCTCCTTCAGCCCTTCTAAGCCTGTCTCCACAGGCGGCTATCCGCTAGGGCCTGACAGCATCTCGCTGATTAACATGGGGTAGAACTCTTTGTGCAAGGCCCATTTCTCAGGGAAGGGCAGATGTGACAGTTCACAGTGGCACAGAGACTGCCATCTGTCAAGGCAGGGTGGGGTGGGGGTGGGGGCACAGGAGCCAGAAGCCCTCACAGCAGCATCTTGCGCACGAGCAGGGCTGTCCTCTCCAGCCCCTGCCCCAGCCGGGCGCACCAGGCTAAGGAATCGCTTGGTCATGTGGAAAAGTTTTGCCAAGACCTCACCAGAGAGCTGCCCGCCCCCACACACACTAGTTCTGTTCAAGGCTGCAAACTGACCTTGGTTTTCCCAAATGGATTGTTGGATCTGTTGTTGATGTGTATATACAAAGAATTTACTATGGGAAAAGGGCTTGGTCTGCCTCCAAGTGCAATTTGAGTGTTTTTCCTTCTGTTGTGTGCTTATCTGTCCATCTCAGGCAAGGAAATGTTCATGACATATATTGCTTTGCCTTTTAATGGAGGCAGTTTCTGTATATATTCTTTGTATCTTGCAGTAAAGGCCTGTGCTGCGGACACTCTTCCTGATAGACTAAAATGTATTGTCTTTGTCAGATGAAATAGGCTTTGGGGATTCATTTTCTAACCTTATCCCCAAATGAAAGTCTAAAATGCAAATCTTTGTGTCAGGATTAGCCCTTTGTCTGAAGCCTGGTACTTTTCTCTCCCCAGATGATCCAACTACTGTTGATAATACTGTTTTTCTTTTTTCCACATTTAGTAGTCATTTAATATCCTATAAGTATGCAGTTATCCATGATCGTGGGAAGGGATCCTGGTTTTTGAAAGGCATGATTAATTTGAATAACCCACTTTTATAATTAAATCCAGCTTCCTCCCCTTCAAAATCTTTTATTGGTACTTGGTAAACTTGCATTGATAGTTTTTCCTCCTTTGTCCAAGATGAGCTAATATTGAGTAAATTGTCCAAGAATTAGTATAACGGGAACGTTTGAAGGGAGGGTTTGTTCCACTTACACGGAGGGAATATCTGCTGGGTTTGAGAGGCCAGTGGGCCAGTGGCATGGGTTGGCAGTGGAAGCTCAGACAGCCATGCACTACCCAGGCCAGAGGCGCTGGAGTTAGGCCTCTGCCCTGCCAGCCTTCCCCACTGCCTGGCATGGACACACCAGCCAGGTCTGTTGATCAGCAGCGGACAAAGCAGAGAAGACCTGCCAGTCCACCTCCTCCTAACTCCTGGGCCAATTTCTCTGGGTTTAAGGGAGGATCCTGACAGCACAGCCGTGCCATAGTTTTATTACCAGCCATCGTGTATGGCATTGCACACGCTGTTGGACTCCACCTGAAGCAGTTCGTCTGAGCTGGAGTATCAAACGGGGATGAATTTAAAATTAGCCTCTGGGGTTGTGGTACCTCCAGAACTTCAGTGTCTTGCTGCTGGACAATAGAAATGGACATAACAACTTTGGAAATCTGTTCTGTAGTATTTACTAAAACTAAACATATGCCATCCCTGTTACCCAGCAATTCCGCTCCTAAGTGTATGCCCAGTAGAAATGAGTGCTTCTGTTCACGGAAAGACGCATGCAAGAATATTCATAGCAGTGCCATTCAGTGAAGCCAAATACTGGAGAGAACTCAAACATGTACGTCAGTAGTAGACTGGATAAATAAATGGTGGCATCGTCCTGTAATGGAATCCCACACAGCAGTAAAAAAGAATGAGCTGCTGTACACAGCTGGGATGGTTGTCACACACCTACTGCTGAGCAAAGAAGCCAGACACAAAGGAATATATGCTACGTGATTCTGTTTATTTAAAGGTCTAGACAAATCAGCTGTGGTGATACATTTTGGGATGTGATTACCTTCTGGGAAGGCTGGAGTTGGGGGTGGGTATTGATCGGGAACGAGGGAGTTTTCTGGGGTGCTGGGAATGTGCTGCATTTTCATCTGAGCAGTGGATACAGGGCTATACACAGAAGAGAAAATCCCATGAGCTGTGTACTTGAGATTAGTGCACTGTGCCGTGTCAGTCAGACCCACGTGGTGGGAGAGTCGGAGGCGGAGGGGTTGGGGCCACTCCCAGGAGGTTCGCACACCCTTGCCCTGCGCTGTCTGTCTTGTGGAGCAGTTGGCCGCACCCTGTACTGCTGCTCCGTCTCCCAGAGGCACTGGTGCCTTTCTCCACAAACAAGTGGGGGAAATCACCAGTCATTTCTCTGCTTATTCCTGGGGAGCAGGACTGGAGCGGGGAAAGAATTAATATGCAGAGGAATGGGCAGGAAGCCTGCCTGCTTAACATGGCTCTTAACTCTTCCAGGCTCCCTGGTCAGCCGCCCAGCTCTCTTGACAGGCTATGCAAGTGATTAATGATCTTTTTCAAAGCCAGGAAAAAGCAGCGAGGGTCCCTGGCAGAGCCACACCCTGGGTCCTGAGCCCTCACCCCTGACCAGTAGGCAGGAAGGCAGCCATGTGACTATGTCTGGGGTCCCTGCCCTCCTCGCCCCCCGTTACTTCTGGTCTTCAGTGGAAAGTACCCATTCTCTTGTGGGGAGGAAGCAGCCCTCCCTCCAGTACTCCTGCCATCTCCATCTCTGTTTCTAGTGCTACAGGAGGTCATCTCCTCCCTCTGCCCTCACCCCTACCCCCCAGCTCTGTTTCCTCAGGAGAGCAGAGTCCCAGGAAACAGCTTTTGTTTAGCTCCATCTGCTCTGGAAGCTCTTGATCACAGCTTAGGCGAGCCAGTGCCAGTGCCCAGCAGCATTCCCACCACCAAGGGTTAAAGCCCGGGAGCCCCGCAGCCTCACTGGGTCCAGGCCCTCATAAAAGCCTTTTCCACCCAGCCCCTGGGCTGCCCCCGGCTCCCTGCCTGAAATCTGATAAGGGGCCTCTTTGTTGGGACTGTCAGTCTCCTTTATTGAGGAGGGAACTGGAGACCAGCAGCATTTCTTGGGGTACCGATAAGGCCCTGGATTCCTGTCAGAGAGAGCATGATTAATTACCCTCAATCCTGGCTCCTGCTTTGATAAGCAATGACTGACAGTCCACAGGCTTCCCTGTTAGGTGCTCACGCCCCTCTGGGACGCTAGTCCAGCAAGGCCAGCACCAGTGACCCCAAGGAGGGCTGGCTGCCTCCATCCTGGTTCTAGGCAGGTTGCTCTTGCATTTGTTGTGGGCAGAGGCCTGTCCCCTCTCAAGTAAAAAGCCTCCTTAGAGGAAGATGTAATCCCGCCCAGAGAGCAGGCCACAGACACCACTTCCCCCCAAAGCTGGGGAAAGAACTGGTGTCTGTGCCGTTGAACTTCACAGCCAGTCCTAAGCCACCTAGGACAATGCAGAGAAGATCCCAAACCTTCCGTCTCAAGGTTACTTGGCAGCATTATTCTATAATTCAGGCAAGTTTCTAAAACCTGGGCCTGAATTATAGAAAACCAGCTCACACCCTCCCTTTGGTAATAATCATGACTGTTAATTTTTTTGTTTTTAAGTTTTTATTCATAGACTCTTAGGACTTTAGAACTGAAAGTCATCTAGTCCAAAATCCTCATTTCATAGGTGGGGAAACTGAGGCATGAATCTGTCGCTCTCCCACCCCTACCTCCAGTATGATGTATTGTTCTCTTTTTTATTCAGGCCTCTCCCCTCTCTCATCATAGAGTCTCCTTGGGACAAAGGAGGTGGCTACCAGGTCCCTTGGGGACAGACAGCAGAGACAGACCAGCTTGAGGGTCCAACTTCTCTGTTGATTGTCAGAGCATGAAGCCAGGGCAGGCTTTGTGTCTGGATTGTCTGGGTAATGTGAGAAAAGCAGGCCGTCACCCAGAGCTAGCACTCAAATAGCCTCAGCTTTGTTTCTGACCCCTCCAGGGGCCGCCTGCACTGGGAACTACTTTTAGCTGCTTTGCAGAGGGCCAGCCATGATGAACACACGCATCCCCTTATCCACTGATGTCTGGAAACACATGGGGACCTGTGTGAGGGGACCCACGGGCAGGACTGCAGGGGCCACCACCAGGGCTCCAGGATGGGCCTGGCCAGTGGTTTCTCTGCGGAGGTGCCGGGAACAGGTTGCTTTCTGGTTCCATCTACAGCCTTGACCTCAAACGACACTTTGCCTCTTGCCTTCTCAGGTCCAATCTCTGCCTGTTTCCTCTGCCCAGAGTAGTTCTTAGCCTAATGCAGTCACACTCTACGGGACTATAACGGGACTTTTTATGGAATTTCTACGTCTGTACTATCTCAAATGGCTAGACATTTAGTCCAGTGAGTACTCAGGGTGAATTTACGTATAATTCCTCCGGGGAATTGACCTTCAGAGGAGGCAGTTTGAGCCATACTAGAAATCTGGCTTTGTTTTTGGCTACAGCTCTTCAAACAAAATCTATAAACAGCCTAGTCACTTCATCCTATTCTGCTGGCCTGCCTCCATGAATGACCTTTTCTAAAAGTAAAGTGCACCCTTTAGGTTTGAAGATTTACCATCACAGAAGACATTCAAATGAAAATAGTGCAAACTCTTAAGGCTGTTTGCAGATGGAGTTACAAAGCTCGTGGTAACTGGCCCCCAGGAGGGTGACTGTCCTGAAGGCTGGCACTCCATCGGCTGGGCAGGCCCTGCTTGGCGGTCAGCTGTTCTGCGTGCGTCCCAGATCCAGCCACCTTCCCCTTGTTAGCAGGTGATTCCCCTTCTCTCTGGCCCCGCTGTAAAGTTATGTATTCTTTGCTTTCTCAGAATCTCCACCTTTCTGTCCATTCTTCTGCTCTGCTGCTCATCCTTTTATTGTGGGACTATTATGCAGAGACGTTGACCACTCTGCACCTCAGTTTCCCGCTCTGTTTAATGAACGTCATGAGCCTGCTGAGCCTGCTGGGGCCTGAGAGGAAAAGAGGACGTCTTTCAGGGCTACCAGCTCTAAACTTTTAGTGCTAGCGATGGGTCCTGGCGGGCACACCACACGGGAGGGAAATGCAGTTAAGATTCCCAGTGCGGTTACCATGGAGCTGGCTGCTTTGACTTTGAAGAGCTTTCTTTTTTTTTTTTTTTTTAATCTGCGCGGTAGTTTAGTTTATTAAACACTATCATTAATATTGAAGACATGTGAAGGAAAAATAGTCGCTGCCTTCGTGGAGCTACAGCCTCCCTGGGATACGAAATGAACATAGACAAAACAATTAGAAAATAAGTCTTTGCTGAGCTTGGAGGGGTTATGATAGAAATTCTGAAAGAGAAGGCATCCACGTGACCTGGAGCAGTTAGGAAATTGTTCCTAGAGGGACTGAACATCCAAGGCCATTGAAGAGAGGGTTTGAACAAAGGCAGCTCATTTTGGCTTGGGGAAGACGGAGAGCACAAAGCAAAAGAAACGAGCTTGGTTTGGGCTGTAAAAGTGAGGAGACCCAACTTATTGGAGAGCGAGTTGTTGGGGTGTGCTGAAAGTACTTCCTCCACGCTCTGAAGGTGCGTCGGGGAACCGGGTCATGACGTTGAACATGTGCGGTGGGGTGGCTAGGCAGGAAGAGTCTTGGGAGGTTTCTGTGGCCTCTGTAGGAGGGGAATAATACAGTGAGAGTAGTGTTTTAACAAGACTGTCTGGCAATCGTGTGCAGGGTGAGTGCGTGGATAAGGGGCTGCTGCAGGCGTCTGATGGTGAGCCGGCCAGAGCCTGGTCCAGGCTGGTGCCTGCAGGCTGCAGAGGGGGAACTGGGGACGTACCTCAGAGGGAGTCTCAGCAGGGCTTCCTAACAGCACAAAGGCTGGTGAGAGAGGAGAGGAGAGGAGCCAGTGCTGCCCCTGAGGCTCCTGCCTAAAACCTCAAAGAATAATGTGCTGTTGGGAGAAGGAAGTGATGGGAAAGGGAGCTGGCTTAGGGGATAACAGCTCAGTGCGAACGCAGACGTGGAGTGAACAGGTCACACATGTGAAGATGTCCTGGAAGCTTCTGGAAATCGAGCTTAGTGGGCCTATGTGAGGGGGCCTTGGGAGTGGTCCCCATGGAGGCCATTCGTGTGCTCAAGCAGACGGGTCTCCAGAAGGGACGGCTCCTTCGTCTGTCCTGCCAGGAGACTGGTTCTGCCGCCTAAGGCAGGAGTGAGGGTGACCGTCCAGAGCAGCACGGGTAGCGAAAGCTAAGCAGCGTACGAGCTGCATTGCCAGCGTGTCTGAGGAGCATACCAGCAGTCCTCTGATAGTTTACCAATGAGTTTGAAGCTAACTCATGAGCCCTTTGTCCTTGACCCTTCAAAGACTAGCTGGTCAAGACAGAGGCCTTGGAAACCTTTCGTTCCCCCCTCACACTGAGAAAAGAGGCCTCCTGCCATAGCAGTCCCACGTGTTCACATGCACTCTGCTTCCTCTTCATAAACGTGGGAGCCTTCACTCCATTCTCTGGCTTGAATTACCCTATAAAAAGAGTTGGTGGGGCTGACATTCCAGGGCTGAGAAGAGAATGCCTTTCCTTGAGGGGAAAGAAGCGGGAGGAGCCGAAACAAACAGCCCTTCTCAAGTCAGTCTGGCCTAACACGTCCACCAGGCAGGCGGTCAGTGAGATTGGGGCAGTGGGAGGGGACCACGGAGAGGAGCAGCCTGTGTACAGTACAAGGAGTTTGCCATCAAAAGGCAACAAGTCTCATACCCTGCCCTGCACGCTGACCCTTCCCTTTGGAATTCTCCCCTCTGACCTCCGGATCATTAATCCCGAGGCTGCCAAATGACAGTCATCCATCACGCCTCCTGACGAGCATCCCAGCCGCCTGTGAAAGGAGCCCAGCCCCACCCTCCCTGTGTCCCCTGGTGCTCATTAGTGGGCCTTCCTGCTCGGTGCCAGGTTTCCTAATCAAGGCCCTGGCTCCGCTCACTTCCCTTCGGGGCCAGTGGGCGGAAGCTCCTCTGACCCTCCCTCTTTCAAAGGCCAGGGAGGGAGTGGAGTGATTAGAGGAGAGAGAATTGTTGAGTGGTTTTTTTATCCCCCTGGAGACCTGTGTTTCCAGCAGCTCCTTTGACATGGTGGGGACACAAGAGAGAAAAACCCATTTCTCTCTCCTGCAGCCAGAGCGAAGGAAGCAGGCAGTTATCCAGGCAGGAGCTCCCCTGTCAAGGGAATCTGAGAAGGCTTCCCTGAGGAGGCAGCTAAATGGCTTCTGAAGGCTGCAGAGGAGTGAGTTGCCACATCACCAAGAAAGAATCTGGACTCAGTACTACTACCAAAAAAAAAGAAAAATCTTTCAAGTCATCTAGTCCATCTAGTCCCCTTGTTTTATAGATGGGAAGATGGACCCAGAAAGCCTACATGTTTTACCCAAGGCCACTTAGCCAGTTAGTTGGACCTGTCTTTCTATTTGTTCCAAGAAAACTGGCAACTCGTATGATAGCTCCCAGGCTTTGGGAGTTTGAGTCAAATTACACTTCTAAGCAGATTTGTGGACATGCTTCGAACTCAGCAAAAGGTGGGTATACATAGGTGTCTTGTTTTCTCTGCTTGAGGATAATGCAATCCTGTTTCTGTCTTGGACAATCACAGGGACCCCCATCAACCGGATCCCCATCATGGCTAAGCAGATCCTTGACCTGTATATGCTGTACAAGCTGGTGACGGAGAAGGGAGGCCTGGTGGAGATCATCAACAAGAAGATCTGGAGGGAGGTCACCAAGGGCCTCAATCTGCCCACGTCCATCACCAGTGCTGCCTTCACCCTGCGGACCCAGTGAGTGGGCAGAGGGCTGGGGCTGGAGAATGGGGCGCTTTAACCCAGAGCAAAGGAAGGAGGAAATTCTGTTGTCCAGTGAGCACCATGAGTGGGGCTCCTGAGACAGCCAGGAGCTTTCTAGATGAATCTCTCACTAGACTGGAGTAATCACGAGAGCTGCTATTCCCTGGGGGTACTGTGTGCTGCTCCTTCACCGTTCTGGTGCATTTGCCTCACCATCAGCTGTCACCCTCCGTTTCCAGATTACCAAAACTAAGTCTCAGGTTAGTTTGGTGAAGGCCATGCCAGCTAGTAAGAGGTAGCGCTGAGATTCACACCTGGGCCTATCTCTGAAATCTACACTCTCCAAGACATTGTCTGCCACACAGCACCTCCACCCAAAACCAGGCCCTTCCTGCGTGACACACAGGGCCCAGGAGAAGGCAGGCAGGCAGGCAGGCCCCCTGCGGTCAGTGACCGATTTTTGTCACTCAGTTAACTGGGCGGTAGAAGCAGTGAGAGCAAGAACAGCATTGGAAAATGAAGGCCAGAGGGGATTCTCTTCTTTGGGAACAGTCTGGAGATGATGGAATGAGTACCTGACATATCAGTTAGGTAGCATGCCATGTCCTTATTGAAACACGAGGGTTTTATCTATTGGAGCCGCTCCAGTAGGAGCGGGGGACAGAGCTGTAACCAGTGTCGCAGCCCTTCTCTCAAGCTGCTTGGGTGGAGAGTTGCTTCCTGGGACATCGGACACAAAAGGAACAGCATTTCCAGCTCCACCTACAAGGAGAGGGATGGCCCCTGTCTGGCCAGCCTGACTCGGGTGGTTAGGAGATCAAGGAGCCAGGCAGACATGTCACAGCACAGCCTGGTTTGCCGCCAGAGCACTGAAAAGGCACCAGACAACCGTGAACAACAGCGGGGATGTCTCCTACCTCCCTTAGTGAGCGATGCTTGCACTTTGAGCAGTCCTCAGAGTTAAGTAGCAGTTAGAGGGGCCTGGGCTGGGACGGGCAGCGGTGTTGTCCCGGACTTTTCCGTCAGGCACGCCGGGTTGTGGCCTCTGTCCTAGAGGCCTGTCCACAGAGGCTGCTTCCACAGACCCAGCGACTTAAAATGGGAGGCCTCTGATGCCATGATCTAGATGCCTCTCCTTGCTTGCTTCCTTCCGTCCAGGTATATGAAGTACCTCTATGCTTACGAGTGTGAGAAGAAGGCCTTGAGCTCCCCGGCCGAGCTCCAGGCAGCCATCGATGGCAATCGGCGGGAGGGCCGGCGGCCCAGCTACAGCTCTTCCCTCTTCGGCTACTCGCCTGCTGCTGCCACTGCTGCTGCCGGAGCCCCTGCCCTTCTCTCTCCACCCAAGATGCGCTTCCCCATCCTCGGGCTGGGCTCCAGCAGTGGCACCAGTGCCAGCAGCCCTCGGATGCCCCCAGCAACCACACTTAGGAAAGGTCTGCAGGGTCCTGTGGGAGGAAGGGAGCCACGTTCCTGTGTTCAGGACACTGGTGGGAGGGGGGATTGTGGGTCGGTACAGCTCTGGTACCTTTGCCAGGTGATGGAGTCCCGGTGACAACGCTGCCTGTGCCAAATCGCCTGGCTGTGCCCATGACCTTGGCAGGCCAGCAGGCCGGCACCCGGACCGCCACCCTGGAGCAGCTGCGGGAGCGGCTGGAGTCGGGGGAGCCCCCTGAGAAGAAGGCATCCAGGCTGTCAGAGGAGGAGCAGCGCCTAGTACAGCAGGCCTTCCAGCGCAGCTTTTTCGGCATGGCGCGGCAGCTGCCCATGAAGATCCGGGTCAACGGCAGGGGTGAGTACCGGGCCCAGGAGCGCCCGGCCACGCTCCACTGAAGGATCTAGAGGCCAGAAAGCCCCATGGGGCTTCTGAGATCTCAGTTCACCAAGCTGAGGTCATTTCCTAGGGGACCAGAAATTTCTTTGGGCAGAGCCCTGTTTTCTAACAAAGAGAAGAAGCAGTTGTTCGAGGGGTGGGGGGAGCCAGAGACCTTCAGGGACATCTGCTGTGTCTCCCCCACTGGCCTTTTGATCTGTCTAAATTAAAGGGCTCAGCCTTCCCCCCAGGACCTGACCGGATGCAGGGATGTAGGCCAGCGTTGGGCGGGTCTGTTCCCGAGGCTCAGTGAGGGGCCGAGCTGCCTCAGGCCAGGCTGCCGGTGACCCTCCCCGCAAGCGGGAAGTAGGAAATACAAGTTTGGCCGCATCACTGGCATCCTTTGCCTTCCTCTCTCAGTTTTTCGGGTGCCCTACTTTTTTGTCCCCTGACACACACTCCAGTATCTTGTCCCTGTCCCTCCACACACACGTTTTCTTTGCCATTCTTGCCCTTGACGCTGTCTCAGAACAAACATGAAATAAGCATGTATGGGGAGGAAATCAAGTGTGGAGGCAGCTGTGCATATTCCCAGCGGCCTGTCCCTGTCCCACTTGCCCCTAAGTGAGGAGCAGAAGGAGGCTGGAGGTAACAGCCCAGAGTTCAGGGTTCTGCTCTGGTACCCACTCAGGGCCAGCTACCCCGGTCCTGCACAAGCCAGAGGCTAACAGCAAAAGCACCTCACCTGGAAGAATCCGTGGCCTTGCGTATGAACGGGCGGAGTCTGGAGTCGCTGGGCAGGGGCCCTGTGTGCCAGCGCCCACAGCCTGCCATGAGCCCCAGGTGCTGGACAGGTAGACCCTCTCCTTGAGGACCTGCGAGCCCAGGGAAGGGGAGGAAAGGCAGGGCAAGTCCTCAGAGGCAGACACGGGGTCCTGGTCGGTCCCCCAGCCTGATGAGTGGGGATGCTCATTAGGTTTGCGTGATGGCGTTGACAGCGCCAGTGCTCAGCTGGGAGCCGAGGCAGCCTCCTTGCTGACAGACCTGTTTGCTGTGTGGGCAGACGGAGTTGTGGGGAAAGCAAGCAATGGACGCGGGCAAGCCTGGCTGCTTCTGTCAGACCTGACCCTCAGGAGAAGGTCAGATAGGTGCTTTGTGACAGTGGGCCTCAGCCTGCCGTAGCCAGGCGGGGGCATGGAGAGCCTCAGGACGACGAGAGTGCCGGAAGGAAAGCTGACCAGGCCCGCTGTCTCCCTGTCCGCAGCAGAAGACAGATCGGAGGCGTCAGCCACGGCGCTGAACCTCAGCACAGGCAGCTTCGGGAGCATCAACATGTCTGTGGACATCGATGGCACCACCTATGCAGGTGAGGCCTGAGCTCCAGGAGGCCGCTGTGGCGTGGCAGCCCGCCTCCCTGCAGCCCCCAGCGCGTCCCGCTTGTCGCCCTCCTGTCGCACGCCTTCCTGGGGAGGGCTTCCTTTTAGGTAGTCTCAGGCTTCCACAGGTACAGTGGTTCTTCTGGAGCATTGCTAACAGGATGACACATCCCCCTCCACCTTCGACAGAACGATACGAAGCCCTCTTCAGACCCCTTTGGACCAGTGGTTGACCCATTAACTAAAAACGTCATTTAATGTGAAGAATCACAATGAATTCTAAGTCCGTTCCTGAAACACTGTATTATAAGTTAAATTGGTGTCCGCTGTTAGGATCTTCCAGTGCATGGGTGGCTCCTTTCTTTGTGCTTTGACTGTTCTCTCAGACATCTGCCATCCCTTTTCTCTTCAGTGGTTCAAGGACAGACAAAGACAGGAATCTGAGTTGTAGCAAAACCCGCCTGTATTTTGGTGACTTTTCCCCTAGTCGTTTACAATTGTTTCTCCCTAAATCTAATTTGACAGTAATAGTATTTTTGTTGGTTGGTTGAGCCCCTCTACCAAGGCAGTCAGCTTACTTTCATAGCGGCCTTCTGTTCCCACTCCGGTTTTGATGGTTTAGGGATGAGCTTGGGAACACACCCAGCCGACTCTTACGAAGCACAGGTTAGTGAGTGGAGGCAAGAGCCCGGGCACACTAGCCAGGGGCCCCCTGCCAGGAGCCTGGGCGTCGGCCACCTGTCTTACAGAGGCCGTGGGACGTGCACCTGCCAACAAAATGGAGCATTCCCCAGGGAGTGCTTCCAGCCTTTTAAATGCTCCCGTGCTGTGGGCTCAGGACACCGCCCTCGGGCCTCATGCTCTGGATCTCTGCTGGGCCACCTGCTGCAGGGACAGGGACCATTCCTGGAAGCGGCCTGAGAGGCAGCAGTGCCAGGTTGCTTCGCCTGTCACGCATAGCTGGTGCTTCAGAGGCCACAGGCACGGTGCCTGTCACGGGAGGTCTCAGGAGACCAGGCGAGACAGTGGGAGGGGCTGGACGCACTCTTCCTTCTGCAGTGCTCTGGTGGTCCGGGAGGTTTTGGGGGTTGGGAGAGGATGCGTGGGGAACGCAGGGAAGGAGATTGGGGCCTGGTCTCAACATCCTCTGGTTCTCTCGCGAGAAAGGAGGAGCTAACACCTCCTCTCTCCCCATAGGGAGCAGTCAGAAGAGAGGTGAAGGCTCCCCAAACCTCCCATGCCTCAGTCCCTGCCCACCTGTGCCCTTTCTCAGTGGGTGTGCAGTCACCAGGCCAGGGACCTGGACGTCGCCCTGACAGCCCCTCAAGCCCATCCTCGCCCCCACAGTTAGGCACACCCCACGATGCTGTCTCCTCTTCCTGCCACCCGTGCCCCTGCTGCCCTGGGTCAGGCCTCTTCCCTGGCAAAGTAGCTTCCTTGCGGGTCCCCACCCATATTCCTCCCAACTCCACAGAACATTCTAAAACATACATCTCAGGATGTCCCTCCCTTCTTAAAACTTTCACGGGCCTCACGACCCCTACAGGGCGGGACCCGGGCTTCCTTAGAGGCCTGCAGACCTGTTACCTTGCCACCCGGCTCTGCAGCCTCCCCTTCCTCCCCACCTTGCCCTCGGCAGCCCCTAGTCAGACCACATGACTGGCGGCCTCAGGCATGGCTGCCACCTCTCTCTGCTCTTCATTCCCCCAGATTCCTCTGCCTGGCACACCATCTCCTCCCTCTTCTTTGGCCACTTTTTCTAACAGTCCAGGCGTGGCCTCCCCCTGGAGCCTTTCCTGACCAAGTTTCCCCTGCCCTCCCATAACCTTTTTGTTCCCACAACACCCTGGGTACACTTCCCTCAGCATTTGTGACATTGCAGCAAAATTACTCTGCCCACTTGTCTGTCCCCTCACGGGCCTGGAAGCAGCTGGAAGCAGGACAGTGTTTGGGACTTGTGTCAATACCTAGCACAGCGTCTAGAGCGGAGCCTTGCGCGGTTAGGCAGCAGTAGGTTAGTGCAAATGCACGGAACCTGCCCCTTCTTCCTCCCCTGCTCACAGCTTTTTGTCCTCCCCACCCCAGGGGTGCTGTTTGCCCAGAAGCCTGTGGTCCATCTCATCGCGGGATCTGCTTCCCAGAGCATTGGCAGCAGTGCCAGCAGCAGCAGCAGTTCTCACTGCTCGCCAAGTCCTACCTCATCCCGGGGCACCCCCAGTGCAGAGCCCTCCACCAGCTGGTCCCTCTGAGGGGCAGGACCCAGCTTCCCACCCCACTCTCCTGTCGAGAGGGAAGGAAGTGACGCACAGAATTTACCTCATCTCACAGAGCCCACGTCAAACACCATTTGGCCAGATGCTGAGAGTTTGGATGTGTCCACCTGTCCGGACTCAATTCACGTCCTGCTGTACTCTGGGGACAGGGAGAGGCTAGAGGGCAGGACAGGGCAGCGTTGTCCAATCAGGGATTCTCCTGGAGGGCTGGGTGGGGTTTGTGGGTGGCCAGCTTCCTCGGGGGTTCCCAGGCCACCTCCCATCCTGGGCACAATGTATCGACAATCTGTAAGCCGACACAGGGCTGGAGCCCTCCATATCCCTTCCCCTTTAATTTATTTTCCTTGTCCTGCCTTCTACCATGACCCCAGGGTCACTGGTTTCTGCTTAGTCCCCCAATTTGACTCATGGGGCTGCTAGGAGCCAAGAGCATGCCTTTGTGGCCCTTCTCTGCTGAGTGTGAGATGGGGCCCTCCCAGCCCACCTTCCCTACTGTGTTTGGTTCCTGGGGTGTGGGTCCCAAAAATTCAAGTCCTGAAGCAGTCCTCAGGGCCCCTTATCCGCCTTGTAATGGTCCCAAGAAAGGGCACCTGAGGGCAACCCTCAGGTGCCAGGGTCTACTGCGCATCTGCTGAGGGAGAGGCAGCACCTGGGGGCTGCCCCCGCAGGCCCTGGCACCCACCTCACGCTGACCCTTCTCTCACCCCCCAGACCTCATGCTGCCCACTCGCTCTCTTGGCCAGCTTTCGCAAGAACAGCCCACTTGTCCCTTGGGCCCCCCCCCCCTTGTAATGGGGCCATCGCAGCCCCAACATCCCCAAGCCTGCCGATGTCAGGTTCATTGAAATACCTCAGATTTGTAATTGTTGACGTTTGACTCTTCAGGAAGTATTTGCATCTCTGAAATCTTTTTTATATGTGTTTTGCTGACTTTTGTTTTTTATTTTTAAATTTTTATTGTTGTAGCACCAAAGAAATAAGCAGATCACCCCAAAGCCAAACAAATGATTTGGTACCCCAGCCCCTCTGGCCCTTCCCTGAGACCCCAGTGAGGAGGCGAGGAGGCAGGCAGGAGACGTGACTCAGGGATCACAGCAGCGGGAAGGGGTGGAAGGGAGAGGCCCGCTCTTGCGCAGGCTGGGTCCTGAAACCACACCAGTTCTGAAGATGGTCCTCGGCCCATTTCCTGCCAGAGCATGCCTAGTCCCAGCCTCTACCCCCCACTCAGCAGTGGGGGCAGGACGTCTCCCCTTCACTCAACACTCCCACCTCAGGACGGGCAAGCCGTAGGCCTTTCGGGGTGGAGCTGCCCCAGAGCTGAGGAGATGTGAGAGAGCTCCGCCTGTCCTCCTGGCCCCCGGGGTGGAGCAGGCTGGTCTGTGCTGTAAAGGACTGATTCTCGCCTGGCTCACTGTGCAGTCCAGTAAGCTCTGCACTGTGCAGTAGGAGTCCACGCGGCACGGGCCCGCGTCAGTCCTGTCTAGGGAAGGATGGGAAATCAAGAGCTTGAGCACAAAAGATACCTCAGCCTGGTGAGCTGCAGCTCGCGGGCCTGCATCCTCTCTCCCCTCACCCAGCTCTCCACACCCACTCAGCCCCATCCACTGGGGCTGACGCTCTGCTGGCCTCAGAAGCCTTCCAACCTGACCCACCAGACAAGCGCAGGGTATGGGCGCGGGGGCATCTGGGCCCTGGTGCCCGAGAGGAATGAGCCCAGTTCGCTGGCGCTGGGCCTGCTTGAAGGTGTCACAGACATTTCGCCAGTATGTTTTTCTCAGGGGTTTGGTCACGAAGGATGGACTCTTCCCACCCAGAGGATGCAGGGATAGCGCACTGTGTCTTGCTGGTCACTGGACCCTGTCCCTTTCCCCAGGCAGCTTGCCCACCTCCCCTCCCTCAGCGAATTCTCCGTGCCCTCAGGACAACAGCAGGGTCTCAGCCTGAGAGCTTGTGAATGGTGGCACCAGCACGTGCCCCTGGCAGCAGCCCTGGGCCAAGAGGAGCTTTCCCTGAAAGCGCAGCCCCGAAGGCCACGTGGCAGGCCGGGTCGGCCAGGGCAGCTCTGTCCCCTTGCCCTCTCCACATTGTGTGTGTTCTAACCAGGAAAAACGCGATAGCACATGGGTAGCCCAGGCAGTGGAGAAATACCTCAAACGTCCTCTTGCAGCAAGTGTCTGTATATGTTGTGGTTATTTTCTATCTTACATGTTCTCGAATGTTTATATTTCAATAAACCTCTACCTCTTCACACAAGCAGGCGTTTCCAGTGACTTTTCCATTGGATGATACTGGGGAAAGGCAAGAGCCTTCAGAGTGAAAAGGAAGTGAGTGAACTGCTTCTCTGATCCTGATTTTTCCTGACCCTTCTCCCCTTCACTCCTTTCCCCAAAGTACTGGCTCTCAGCCTGTCTTCTTAGCAGAGTACCTCTGGTATCGCCTGGTCACCAGAACTGACCAGTGGGTCACATCAGTGTCCCACAGGCACAGGGCCAGGGGGTGGCCTGCATTTACCAAGCTTTTTTTGAGCTGCTGCTGAATAAGTATGGTCCCCGTGCACATGGCCCTCATAGTCTTGTCTGGGAGAGACACGTGATTTTACGAGGTCTGACAATTACATTCGCAAACTCGCCACCGTGCGCTTACACTGGCAGCCCTGTACACAGCTAGGTAAGGTGTCATAACCTTGGTACATCAGTGTCTCACAGCTGTGCTCCTGTCAACATGTGGCGGTGTCTTGCTGAGTGGTGTTCGTTATTGTTGCGTGTTGTGTGCTGTCGTGAGAATGTCTGAGCTTGAATAAGAGCAACGAAGAAACATCAAATTTCTTGTTAAACTTGGCAAGAGTGGACGTGAAATCAGGGACATGTTAGTCCAAGTGTATGGGGATAATGCCATGAAGAAAACGGCAGTGTACAAGTGGATTAAATGTTTTTCTGAGGGGAGAGAACACGCCACTGATGAAGAGAGGTCAGGACGGCCAGTAACAAGCAGAACTGATGAAAACATTGCAAAAATTCATCAAGTTGTGTGTCAAAATCATCGGCTGATTGTGAGAAACATAGTAGACCAAGTTAAACATCGATAGAGAAACAGTTAGGAAAATCTGAAAATCTTGGCATGAGAAAGGTGTGTGCAAAAATGGTCCCGAAGGAGCTCACCGATGAACAGAAGCAAAGGAAATTCGAAGTTTGCCAAGACCTTTTGGAGAGGCAAAATGATGTTTTGGGTAGTGTTATCACTGGTATTGAAACCTGGGTGTACCAAGACGACCCTTAAACAAAGTGTCAAAATGCACAATGGAAGTCAGCCAGTTCTCCATGATCAAAAAAGTTCCATCAGTCCAAATCAAGAGTCAAAAAAATGTTGCTAATCTTTTTTGATATCAGAGGGATTGTTTATTATGAATTTGTACCAACTGGACAATTAACCAAGTTTACTATTTGGAAGTGCTGAAAAGGCTGCATGAAAAAGTTAGATGAAAACAATCTGAATTTTTCACCAACAATTCGTGGCTCTTGTATCACGACAATGCACCAGCTCACACGGCACTGTCTGTGAGGGAGTTTTTAGCCAGTAAACAAATAACTGCATTGGAACACCCTCCCCACTCACCTGATCTGGCTCCCAATGACTTCGTTTCTTTACCCGAAGATAAAGGAAATATTAAAAGGAAGACACTTGGATGACATTCAGGACATCAAGGGTAATAGACGACAGCTCGGATGGCCATTCCAGAAAAAGAGTTCCAAAATGGCTTTGAAGGGTGGACTAGGCGCTGGTATCAGTGCACAGCCTCCCAAGGGGAGGACTTCGAAGGTGACCACAGTGATATTCAGCAATGAGGTATGTAGCACTTTTTCTAGGATGAAGTCACGTACTTAATTGTCGGAGCTCATAGACAAAAGCTGATTCTTTAGAAACAGCATGACTGGGACAGTAGACTACAGAAGGGCTAATAGATGCTGGAACAGCTCACTAGACAATCTCTGGAAGGCTTCCCAGAGGTGGCATTTAAGCTAGAAGAATGAGATTGCCAGCTGGAGATGTGAGGAAGAGCATTCTCAGCAGAGGAGCTGATACATAATGGAAAACCTGGTGGCATCAAAAGACCTGACGTTCGGGAAGTGGCCATTGCCTAGGATGGAGCAGAGGGGAAGTGGGAAAAAGTGCAGCTGGGCCAGGATGGATGCCAAACTTAAGGGATTTGGGTTCCATCCTCTGAGCATCAGGCCACTCACTGCCCATGTGCTTGTCTAGAAGGGTGATAGGAAGCTGGGAAATATTGTGGCGTGGACGCCCTGGAGCTCAGGTCTAGGACCGAGAGTGCTTGGTATTTTTCTCTGCCATGGTGCACATCCGATGGGCCCAGCCTTGTTTTGGCGAAAGCAAAAGAAATGGGCAGAGATAAAGCACTGGATGGGTTTGTAATTGCCCTCCTCCATCCCACACCCTACACTTCACCTGTCTGCATCCCTCTGTTGCAAAGTGGGGACCCTTTTCTCTGCCATTTTGAAATGCTAGAAAATGAGGGTGACACTGGGACAGTCTTGAGCCTCTCACTGATTTTTTAAAAATCTTTTGAAATGATTAACCCTTTAGTACTTTAATTACTGGTGACCAATAGTCGGCCTCACATCTCAACTTCCTGTGACTCTAGGACCTGTTCTGTGGAGATTCGTGGGCCTCATCTAGGAGAGTGCTGAAGGGTGAGAGAAGCAGAGTCCGGAGACATCTGCAATGGAAACAGGACAGAGTGCAGGGAGACAATGCAGAGAGGTGAGAGATGAGTAAGACTCCCAGTGGAGACGGAGAACCTAGGGAGAATAAGGCACCAGGCCACTGCAATTCAATCCCATTTCAATTCCCAGAAGGAAATACAGGAGAATATCTCAAAGACAGAAAAGGAAGAATTTCTCACACTAGAACCTCCAAAAAAGTCCATCAAAAGATAACGTAAAGACCAACTGGGAGGAGATACTGGCAACACACAACAAAGTAGTAGCCAGAATGAATTTTTTTTTAATGCTATTAAAAGCAAAAAGAAGGGTTGAGAGAGGGGGCAAAGTCATAAACAGGTGTTTGGCAGGAGAGGAAATACAAATGGCTGGTCCTAATGAGGGAAGTACACGGAAAACCATTGCACACCATCAGACTGACACAAACTAGTCTTACAGTACCAGGACTTCGCAAGGATGGGGAGTGATGGCAACTCCCACAGACTACTGGGAGTGGGGAGTTAGCCAAACCAGTTTGGAAAACACTCGCACTACCTAGGGAACATGCATCTCCTCTAGGGCCCAGCGATTCTGCTAATTGTCCTCAGGAAGCGGAGCAGCACTGATGGTGATATCTGCTGTGAAACTACCAATTACCAAACACTAGTGTGTGTCGGGGCCTGCTGGAGTCCTTTGTGTGAATTAACTTCTTAGATCCTCTACACATTAGCGAGATGGGACTACCATGTTTCCCCAAAAATAAGACCTAACCGGAAAATAAGCCCTAATACGACTTTTGGAGCAAAAGTTCATATATAAGACCTCTTATTTTAGGGGAAATAGGCACAGAGAGGTTGAGTAACTAGCCTGAGGTCCCGTCGTGGGGAGAAGAGCAGCAGGGCTTGTAATTCAGTGGCTGCAGAGCCCAGTCTGCCCTAACCACAGCGTTAAGCACTCTAACAGTATCTCACTGAACACTCCACCCAAGGCCAGTGAGGCAGTGACTGTTCCTTTTACAGACGAAACGTGCCGGAGGTCATATATCCAGTGAACTGCAGGGCTGGGAAGGGACTCTTGCTATTACCACCTCTTCCGCCTGTGTCTGCCTTCCGTGAGGGGCTGGGGCGACCCAGCGCGGCGAGGAGAGGGAAGCCGAGGTTGCAAGGGTGTTTGCCCCGGTCCCTGCTCGGCCTGGAGGTGCACTGCGGGAGTCACCTGCCAGCCCAGAGCAGCATTCCGGGCTGCGCCGCAACCTGCCCTCTGATTGGCCAAGGCAGACCACGTGTCGCCGACAGCCGAGGGGGCGGGCGAGGGGCAGGGCCGATAACTGCGCGCGGGCACGTGGGTCGAGGTAAGACGCCTGCAGGCCAGCGCACAGAAGGAATGGGGAGTTGGTGGCTTGGGGCTTCTGACAGAGCAGGTTCAGAGTCACCACCGGAAGGGAGGGGCGAAGGGAGCCACCAGGATAGGAGGACTTGGAAGAAGGGGGGGGGGCTCTCCCAGTGGCACTTGGAGGTTGGGAGCTACAAATCCCTTGGGACACAGACACAGATCAGTTGCCCGGGAACAGGCAGGAGCCAGGTCTGAGAGCAAGCCGGGGCGGGAGGGGGCCGCATGGGAGGGGGGAGCCTGTTGGGGGTGTTTCCCTGGCGGGACCCAACCATTCAGGCCAGTCAGGAGAAAGGAGAGGGACTTATTCTAGGACTCCAGGGTGTGCGGGGAGCCCAAGGGCAGTGGGACCTGGGGCTGGCTTCTAGAAGGGTCTGGAACCTGGAAGGTGTTCCTCTCCTTCTGAAGACCAGCTCACCCTGCTGCCCAGGCCACAGAGCAAGGTGAGATGACCATCCCAAAGGTCAGGTTTATGTCTCCTTCATGCAGGAGACCCCCTGGGCCAAACCAAAGTCTCCATCCCAATTCTACTTTCTGTAAGGTGTTGGCTCCATCTGCTTTTACTAGAATCCAGCTTTTTCCACAGTGAAAAACAGGCCAGTTGACAGTTCCCAAGATTTATGTGTCCAGTCTTCAGCCCTGGAGAGACTACTCTTTTGTCTCAAGCCCAGGAAGGAGCCCACTGCTTCAGCTAGATCAGTATCCAGTCCTGGATCAGTCACTAGAGAATTCGGCGGCCTCCACAGCAACCGCGTGGATGGCAAGGAGGACAGAAAACGTTTTGCAGAAGACGATGGTGGGAAAGAATCCCAGAGATGTCCCTGCCACAGAGTATCCCCTGCAAGACTCTCCTTCAGTTGAGGTAGTAGATGGAGGGAGTGCTCAGTGGCACAGCTGAGGGTTCTGGAGGCATGCAGCCCAGCTGGCAGAGCTCAGTAGGGGAAGGAAGCACACAGCAGGGTGGTGGGGGTGGCGGGGAACGTTCAGAAAAAGGAAATTACCAGATGACTTTCAGAGGGACATCAACCCCAAGAGGGCCTTGCGCATGGCCATTGAAGATGGTCATGCTACCAAGCTCAGAACAGGCAGTGTGAAATGAGAAGCCACCTTTCTGGGACAAGTTAGGGAACCAGAGGGCTTAGCTGCTATTTTGCTGTGTGACCTAGGGCAGTTCCTGACCTTCTCTGGGCAGTTTCCCTGTCTGAAAGGGGAACTGTAGAGTGATCTGAGGCACCAGTGAACTCACTTTGGAAAGGCTAAAGCCGAGTGCCCAAGGCCTTCACCAGTATGACAGACAGTCCCTGGTCATCATCCTGGTGGCACTGTGGCAGTGAATGGGCCAACCAAACCCCAAAGGACCCCAGCACCCCTACTAACCACTCCCTGCCCAGCTCTACTCCTATTCACAGGGTTTCGCCTGAGAAAGGGCCAGGTGGCTTCATCCACTGAGAGTCAAGCAACTTGTGCTGACATGGGCATTTCAAGCCCCATGGCAGGCAGAGGACAGGGAGGCTTGTGGCTGCAGCCACCTCCAAGCTCCGCGCCTCAGGCCTGACAGAGACCCCGGCCTCGGGGGCTAAAGGCACAGCCATGGGCCTCCAGTCTCCCCAAGGAGTTTGGCCGACCCTTGGCTCCTGTACCTCTGTGCCAGCACCAGCCAGCTCACCGGGGTTGGGCAACAGGCTGACTTCAGTCTCTGTGAGCACTGCGGCTGTTCCCCGGGGGCCCCGGCCTCGTCTCCACACCACCTCTCCTCCTCGGCACTCCCCCAGCTACTGACTTTTCTTAGCATAAACCAGTGGCAGCTCCAGGCGATAGAACTTGTTATATTGTCTGTCACTGGTGGCGGCACTTGCATCAGGTTCCCTGAATTTCATACGAAGTGCAAATAATGCCTTGTTGGAACACTGGATAAACAGACTTTATGATTAAAGTCCTACCTGCATTTGGTCTTGGGCACACCTGGTGGCTTTATGACTTTAGTACTGACTCATGCTAATGGGACCCCAGGTAGTGGGGACCTCAGGAGGACGGGAAGCAGGCAGCGTGCCAGGCACACTGTCTCATGTCATCCTCGCATTGCCCTTTGAGGTGGGTGCTGTTAGTATCCCCATTTACAGATGAGGAAACTGAGGCTTAGGAAGGCAGACTTGCTCACACTCACTGAGCTGCTCGGATAGAGCTAACACGAGCCCAGGACTTCTCGGCTCTGAGGCCGCTCTCCTTCCATCTGTGACCCTAGGCCCCAGAACACAGATGTCCTGACTCCCTGCGCCCCCAGAGCCCACCCAGCACGCCCCCTGCTGCTGCTTCCCCTGTGTTCTCTTCAGAGAAGAGGAGGCAGACCACGAGATCTATCAGGCTCCAGGCCTGGCAGTGTCTCCCCAGGGGACACTGAGGTCCCCCACAATGTGACCCCAAATGCCCCCTCTCACCTGCCCCAGATCCTCAGGGGAAGGGGAAGAGCTGTGGGGCCCAATGAGCATCTCTGTGAGGGAAGGGGTTTCTCTCTCCCCAGAGCCCCTTCTCCCCATGGTCCTCACTTTTCCATCAGCTCCTGCTCCAGTATCCTCCAGCCTCAGCTTCTCAGCAAGGCTCCTGCCACCTTGGGGGTAGGGCAGAGGGGCAATGAGCACAGTCCAGGGCCTGAGGCCTCTCTGGGGGCAGTGAGGGTTTGGGAGGGATTTCACTGAGGGCAGGGGAGGTCAGTGGCCACAGTGGGAGTCTGAGCACCGTCCTGGGGGTGCTGGCCTGGCACAGGCACGGTGATGGGGGCGGGGAGAGGGACGGCACGGCCCAGGGCCCACTGAGTCCCAAGCTTTCAGCATGTCCCAGCCGTTCTGGAGCTCAGCTGGCATCTGGGCCAGCTCTGAGCCCACTTCCATCAGGGAAGTCCGGGAAGGGGTGAGGGCCTTCGGTTCCTATCTTGAGCTGGTGCTTCCCCTAGGACATTACCCACCCTGGTCTCAGAGCTCCATTCTCACAGCGCCCCGCCTGGGACTACGTCTTGACCCAAAGATGGGGCACAATGGCTGCGAGGTGCTGGGAAAGGCTGATGGAACAGCACTGGTGGTGGAGAGCAAGATGCCTCATTCTTCCCTTCTGGACTGTATAGGTAATATTTCCTGGATCCCCAAATATTGCTGAGGGCAGACCCGGGTCTGCAGCCCCCTCCATCTCCAGCCCCTCCTCTCTGGCTCCCTGCACAGGGGCCCTGTGCCTTGGCCCCACATACCTGCTTTACGTTAATTGGTGACCCGCCATCAAGGAGTCAGTGCCTGGTTCGTCCCAGGGCCACCTAGAGACAGCGCAAGGGCGAGGCCTGGGGTCCAGCCTGGGGTGGGTCTAGGCTCTGCTCTTGGCCCTTGGTGGAGACACCCTGGTCCCAACAAACCAGGTAACCTCCCTCCTCACCTCCCAGGTTCAGCCCCACCTTCTGCTCTCCAGGTGGCCTCGGTCTCACCTGTTCCTGGTCACAAGGGTCCAGTATGGTCTTTGGGGACCTGGTCCACACAGCAAAGGGAGACCCCTGCTCCAGCCCTACACCCAGCTTGATCTGAGGGGCACAGCTGGGACCACCCAGGCCTGCCCCTGAGTTCTTCCCTCTGCCTCTGGCGGGGCCCACCCTCGACAGTCCTCTGGCTCCTCTTTGGGCCTCAGCTCTGGCCGCTTCTGGGCACAGCAGGACCCTGTCCCCTCGGCCCCACCCCATTCTGAGCATCATCAGCCCAACCAAGGTCAGTGGGCTGCTCACCTGGGACACAGGTGCAGGTCTAAGGGGCTGTAGGGAGTGTGACGCAGGGACAGTGACCCCGTGGGTAAACTGACCAGGGTCACAGGATCATTGAGGGTCAGAACCCCAGTCCAGCCAACACCACTTTCAGGGTACAGACAGGACCTGAGAGCGGAGACAAGGGGCTTGGCTGGGGCCACAGGCCACAACCCATCTCCGTGATCTTGGGAACCCCACTGCCTGTGAGGCCCAGGCAGGGCTCCACAGAGGTCCCCCCACACTCTTCTCAGGTCTGGGGAGGTCCTGTCCTGCCTCCCTCACCCGATGTGGGGGAGAAGCCTGGGGCTCCACAAGCAGCACCCACCCCGACTCAACAAGGCCCCCCAACCAAACCACACTCCAGCCTCTGCAGCTGGGTCAGGATTAAATGAGGGGAAAAACGGCAGAAAACAGTTGGGTTTCAAGGTCCCAAGTCACACCTAACCAACCCAGCAGGAAACCAGCAGGAAGAAAACGGGCTGTTATGGGGTGAATTGTGTCCTTCCCCCGTAATCCTGCAAAAAAAGTTTGTGTTCTAACCCCCAGGACCTCAGAATGTGACCTTATTTGGAGACTGGGTCTTTACAGAGGTGATCAAGTTAAAATGAGGTCATCAGAGTGGGCCCTAATCCAATATAATGGGTGTCCTTATAAAAAGGGGACATTTGGACACAAAAACATTCACACAGGGAAAGCACCTAGTGAGCTTGGAGGCAGAGACAAGCAAAGGACAGCACAGACTGGCAGCAGCCACCAGGAGGTGGGCCGGGCAGGAACCGACCTCCTGGAAGCCCTCAGGAGGAGCCAGCCCGGCCTACAGCTCACTCTCAGACTCCAGAACTAGGAGACAGCTGCTGTTGTTGCAGCCCCCCACTTTGTGGTACGCGGTTATGGCAGCCCCAGCAAACTAATACAGAGGGTGAGTGGGATCAAACGCCACGTGGCAGCTCACTGGCCCCAAAGGGACCCTGTTTTAGAAGGGGACTTTCGCCTCAGAGCAACCATGCCTGCAGCAGCACAAAGCATGCAATAACAGTAACTGACATTTCATGACCACGTGCTATGCACCCACACAGCACTAAGCCTCTTACAGACTTGTCCAATTTAACCCTCATAGCCAGCTGTTGGGGGAGAACTGGTACTGTTCTCATTTGTTTCCAGATGAGGCCCAGAGAGGTTGAGTAATTTGTCCAAGGTCACACAGCTAGTATAATGTGGAGACAGGATTTAAGCTCAGTACCAGTATTCTTCAGGCTCCTAGTCCACAGTCTTTTTTTTTCTCTATTAAAATTTATTTTTCAATTACAGTTGACATATATTAGTTTCAGGTATACAACATAGTGATTGGATATCTATTAATGCACACCTTACAAGATGTTCACCTCAGTAAGTCTAGTACCCATCTCACACCATATATAGTTATTACCATATTATTGACTATATGCCTCATGCTGTACTTTACATCCCCGTGACTGTTTATAACTGACAATTTGTACTTCTTTTTTCCCCTTCTTCCGCCTCCCTCGTGGACAGGCCCAGGGCCTGGGGGCACCCACTTGCTCACAGAAGGTGAGTCCTGGGCAGCCTTCCCCAGGAACTGGAGAAAGAGGAGAAATGGCCTGGGCAGTCCCTAAGGGGCAAAGGTCTGGAAGGCCCTAGCGTTGGGGCACAAATTTGCACTGGTTTTGGATGTTTGCATAGGGCTCACCTGGTGCCACCTCCTTCCAGGGGCCTGAGGCGGCCCCAGCCCTAGGTCACGGTGGGCCCTGCCTTCTCGCTGACATTGTCCCTGTGAGGTGGGGGTCTACTTGACTAGAGTGCACAACCCATAAAGGACAGAGCCCCTCCAGGCCCGGTGGAGACAACATCCGATCCTCAAGGGGCTGGGCTAAGCAGATAAAAACGGAGACTCTTTTCTGTACGCGTGTGCAGTTGTAGATTATCATTGGAAGTCCGCTTCCTTGAGGAACTAACAGACTCCTCAGAGCACAGCTCTGGACCCGTTTGAGAGACACCGATTGAGACCACCTCCATCTTTTATGAAGCCAGCTAAGCAGGGCTGCCGAGACTGTGCCTACCCCTCCCAGCCAGAGCAACGCGCTAGCTCCCGCGGGGACTTCTGCGGCAGGGCGTGATGCCGTCCCGGGTCCTTCCAAGTCTCCATCCCCCTGGCTCCAAGCCATCTCCTTGGCGTCTGGGTCTCTGATGTGCATCTTGTGTGTGTGTGTGTGTGTCCATCTGTCTTGTCTGCCTGTGCACATACATTTGTCCGGGACACTGGCCAGGAGAGGCAGTCACCAAACTGGAGTTGATGTAGGGTAGGCAGCGCCCAGGACACCGAGCCCTTGCTCTGGCCCATGTCCCACATTTCACAGTGACCCCCTCACCCAGTCCACTCCTCATTTCGTTCAAGGACTGCGTACAACAAACCCCCTCCATGCCTCTCCTCTCTGGGCCTTCTCGCATGCTTTTCCCTCTTGCAAAAATGTCCCTTATTCCTTCGCTCCCGGAAGATGCCTGTTCATCCTTCAGTAAGGTTCAGAGGCTCAGAAACCCCCCTGTGGGGCGGGAAACCTTCCTATCTGCTGCTATATGCCTCTCCTCTCATCGGGCATGTTAAATTGTAATTGCCAGCTCGATGATCGGTGGCCCCAAACCATAAGCTTTGGGGATGAGGAGTGGTCTGATCCAAATGTGGTCCTCCTGCGCACGGAAGCGGGTCAGACATACAACAGATACACAGGGCATGCATGCTGAATGAATGCATGGATGGTGGGGCATTGTGCGGAAGAGGCAGAGGGGAGGAAGTGGGGAATACAGCGTCCTAAGAAGGGTGAGACTAACTGGCTTGCAGTAGGGAAGACAGGGCAGTGGGGAGAGGGTGGGGAGAGCGTGGAGCTAGGCCTCAGCCTGTCTCTGCAGCTCCTCCTCTTTAAATTTCAAGGCAATGCCACCTGGTGCCAGTGTGCTTTCCAATACTCAGCCACCTTCTCACAGAGCCTGGGACGTGATTCTTCCTCTAGCTCTTCCTGGGGGGGCACTCGTGCCTCCTGGACCCGGAGTGCGCTGGTCGAGATGGCGCAGTGTGAACACAGCATGGGCGCTAGACGGCCCTACCCCACTGTCAAAGATTTCTTTCCAAGGTGCATGGATGTCCTTACTGAGTCTTGTTGGCTGGGACGGGGACTAGGGCAGGGGACCTCTTCCACGGCTCCCTGCACACAGCCTTCTGTCCTCAGCATTCTGAGGAGCTCAGCAGCTAAGGTGATGTCACCTCTCCCCATCCTGGCCCTGGGCCAGTAGGACGGGCTCAGCCAAGCATAGGGGAGACAGGGCTTGCTGAAGCTGAAGGGATTCCCACACGCTCCCATAGAAGAGCCAGAATGGGACAACCAGGAGTGTTGACACCTGGGGAAGGGCGTCTGGCTTTGGCCGTGTAATTCAGGTTTGGTGAGAAAGGCTGGCCTGCCCACAGGGCCATCTTGGGGACACCCACCCAAGCCTAGGTTTGGCACTTTGAGGGGTGGGCCCAAGCAGCCATTTACCTGGCTTCCCGGCCAGGGGCCACCGCCAGTGCTCTTAGCAGCACCGACTTCTCTCCAAGCGGCCGGCATGCTCTGCCTCCAGGGACTGTATGTGGCCTTGCAACACGGCAGACCCCTAGTCGCTGGTGGTTCTGGCTCAGCTCTCATGAGAGGCTCTTGTTCACCTGTGAAGACCCCCACTCCACTCAGAGTCATGGCTCTCCTCCACCAAGGCTGCAGGGAGCACCTGGCTGGCACCTGTCTGCTCAAGCTAGCCCCCAGGCCTCCTCCCAGAGCTCCTGATCTCATCCTCTGGGACTCCACTCTTTCAGAAGGCCCCTGTACACACACAGGTTTCTCCACACCCCAGGCTTGAAGGCAGGACAGCACCTGGCTGCGCCCCAGCAGAGGGTGCTGCTTCAGGGCTTCCAAAGTGAACGGTGCATGCTGGAGCTGTGCTGTGTGGCCCTGCTCCAGTCTGTCCCTCCTGATCATTCTCTTAACCATGGTGTCCCAAGAGGCCCTCACCCAACTTCAGAACCTCTCAAGGACAGGGCCGAGGCTCCCGCATTCTCCACCCCCGGCACAGGTGGGCATAGCCCGCTCACTCAGTTGGTGCCTTGGGTTACCTGTGGGGCTCACCCTGCCAGCTGTCTTGACCCACTTGGGTGAGCATGAGCCGCTCCTACAGGGAGGTCGTGTCCTGAGCCTGGCAGGGGTCTCAGAGGCTCGCACGGAGACTCCTCAGTTCCCATCCCAGCTCTGCTCCTGGCTCTGCAGGCCTGGCACCAGCATCTCCTACAGAAACACTCAGTCCAGGACGTCCCCTCCGGGCCCCCAGACTGTACTGATAGGACCCTAAACAAGCTCTTCCTTAGCCTGTGGCTCTGTTTTCCCATCTGAACCAGGAGGGAAGTCAGCTGGATGACTGCAGTCTCCCCAGATGGGTCGCCTCTGGGCTGAACAGAAGCCCCTGTGCTGCCCTCCTTCCCCAGTGACTGCTCCAGGAATGAGGACCAGAGAATGAAGTATACGGCAGGGCCAGTGTTCAGGTCTCTGGCATGCAACCACTTGGAGAGGGGCTACCCCAGGGGGGCTCTGGGCCAAGGGGCTGTCAGCTCATCTGGTCCACACACTTCTGGGCCTTTTCCACTTCTGCCTGCAGTAGCAGGATCCTGGGGGCAGAAGAGACTGTCTGCACATCGCCCCCCCACGCCGCCCCCTCCCATCGGCCGGCAGCCTCACTCGTCTTCTATGTCCTGTTCTGGCCTCCTCCACTCCTTCTGTCCCTGGGGTCCCTACAGCTGGTGCCTCTCCTGCTCCAGGGGGGCCATGGAGCATTCTACCTGCTGGGGGAAGGGCTGAAGACAGCATGGGGCCCCTGGAGAGGGCAGCTTTTCGCCCGTGCTCCTACCCGCAGGCACAGCAGTGCCTGTGGATTCTGATAAAGCAGAATCCTTTATCATGAGGTCCTGTCTGCTCCACCAGTTGTGATAGGCTCAGCCCGAGGCTCAGCTGACAGCCCCTTGACCCAGAGCCCCCTGGGGTAGCCCCTCTCCAAGTGGCCGCATGGCTGAGCCCTGCATGGACATGTGCCCTGGCTTGTACATAAGGGACGGCAGCACACGGCTCTTCCTTCAGCTAGACCCGAGACACGTCACCTCTCCACCCCAACTGCTGACGGCTTTGGAGCTCCAGGAAGATCAGGGATGCTGTCATGGAATGCTAGCGAGCGGGCAAGCCTGAGGAGACAGCTTGTCAACCACCCCAGGGATCAGCAGCTCTAGAAGGGTCAGCTGTGGGTGGAGACCCCCCGGTCAGTAAAGGCTTGGGTACCTAGGGTATCACAGGGTGGCGCTGTCCACTCTGACAGAGATGCTGGTTACCTTCCCTAGAAGCCTCAGCTTGTATAGCCATCTCTCCCTGGGGATTGCAGCTTTCACCAGGGGCAACTGGGCTTCTAGGGAAATTCTTCTGTGCAGTGAGCTAAAACCATCTCCCTCCCTCCCTCTGCCTCTCTCTGGGAGCCACAGAGACCCTGACCTTTCCTTTGTCTCTATCCAGTGCCCCTAGAGACACCAGGCAACGCACTGCACACCTCCAGGGGGCACCATTCACAGAGATGACAGTGTTCAGCACTGCCTATGGCAGCCCTGTTGGAGACTCAATTCCTGTCTCCTTTGGATGCTCCAGACTGACGAGCCTCCTTCCTGAGAACATGACACGTGATGTGGGTGCCAGCCCTGAGCGTCTGGGAGCTTTCAGCCTGGTAAAGCGACCTTGCTAGCTCAGGGAACCTCCCTAGGGCTGCGGACAAGCAAGGAAGGTCAGGGGGAGAAGACAGACCCCGCCGAGTGTCTGTGCTGGCTCCAACAGGGCCAGCCGTGCTACCCACAGGCGGCGGCCAGCTCAGCCCGCGGCCAGCCACACCCACAGGTCCTTCTCTAATGCCTTCCAGTTCCGGACTGTCTCTGAGTTCCTGCCAGGCTTCGGCCTGGGTCCCAGGGGCTGCTGTGCCTCCCTCCCCCATGCTCACCTGTACCCTTCAGTGCAGCTGCGTAGGCAGGCACAGTCTAGTGACCAGAAGTGACAAGAGTGCCGGAGACAGAGGAAGGGCCTGCACCACGTCCATGGGGCTCTGCCTCAGTGGGTCCTGAGAGCAGGACGGACAGGAAAGCCTGGAGCTGAGGCTGGCCTGCCCTTCCAGAGCACCAGCCCGAGGTCCCTCTGATCTGGAAGCTAAGGCCCGGGGCTGAGCAGGCACTTAGAGCCTGCAATCCTCAGCCTCTTGGCCCAGGTTTCCCTAGTAATTCAGATTTCAAATAAACACCAGCCTCAACTCCACTACACAATTCTCAGTCCCAAGTTTCCAAGAGCTGTGGTGCTGACTGTGGCCCAGCTACTTGCTGACCAGCAAGCTCATTCCGGCCTCCCAGTCTGGGCAAGTGGGGCTGAAGCTCAGAGGAGGGCATCAGTTGCCCCAGACCATGCGGGGAGTCGGCCCATTTTGAAGTGGGCTCCACCCCTTCTTCTCCCCTCCCCAGTGTGGGAGTCTGCAAATGGCAGGGTCAGGGGAACATTTAGGGGACATGGTAGTTTAGCTCTGATGTGGGGAGTCAGAAGCCCTTGAATTATGTCACTGCTCTGATACCTGTGGCTTCCACAGCTCCAGCGGTGAGATGGGGACCCTGACCCTCATGCCCTACCAGCTTGGTGAGGGAACTCATGGGGTAGACAGGGGCTGCCCCCCACCCTATTCCTCCTTATTCCCACCCACTTTGGGCCTCAGGATCCTACCACTGTCTCCCTACCCACACCCCAGGCACCAGGTACTTGCCGCAGCTCTGTGTGGGCGCAAGAAGAGGGTACCCATTGAGGAGAGGGTTCACTGGGCTGAGCCCACCCATGCCAACTGACCTGCGCACTCCTCACATCCCCAGAGAGGCTCCCTGCTCAGGATAGCACCATACCCAGCAGGCCTTCCCCTCCAGACACCTTGACTCTCTCCTCTCCCGACTGCAGGCCCTGGTTCTTGCAGCCCCCTCCAGGCTCTCTCCCCGGGATTCACCACCACACAAGGTCTCTCCAAAAGGAACCAAGAGGACCCCACTCTGGCTGGGTGCTCTGTTTTTCCACTTAGAACTAGGAACTCGCCGTGGGCAGCCCCAGCCCTTACTGGGACCCCACGCCCAGCGTGGCTTGGTTTTGGAGGGGCTCATGGTCTGCCAGGTTGTTGAGCTTGTGGAGCTGGCACAGAGGACAGCACAGGTACCAGGTGCCACGGGAGCACAGGGAAGGGAGCCAGATTGTCCAGAGAGGTGACCCTGGGGTTGAGGCTTGAAGGTGAATTACCTGCCCTCAGAGAAGGTAAAGATGAACATGGCAGACAGAAGAGAGAGCTAGAGCAGCAGGACAAGGAAGGGATCAGTGAAGCTGGGGGCCGGAGGGGGTGGTGAGCTAAGCCAGCAGCCCCGGGGGAGGGGCAAATGGGACATAAAGAGGCGTGAGAGTTGCTGTGGGCACAGGTGGCTGAAGGCAGGCTGCACGGGGTCTCCCTGGAACCACTGAATCAGGCTGCCATCCTCCTACCTGGTACCCTCAGGGGTGAGCACTGGCGAAGGAGCTTGGGCCTGAGGGGCAGAGGATGTGCAGCCAGCCTTCTCTGAAGGTGGCCCCCACGGAGCTCCCTGGGTCTCAGTCCAGCACTGGAGAAAGGCGGTGGAAGAGTGGGGTCACGGTGGACGGACTTACCCAGATTATCTCAGGGCAGGTTTTTTCCACGTGCTGGACACTCTGCCTCTTCCTTCTAGGTGAGTTCTTTCAGGAATTAAGAGACAAAAGAATGAAGTTCTAGTAGCATCTCAGGGACAACAGCTGCTGGACCGCAGACTTTGGCGAGGGAGCTGAGACATGGCTCCCACTCCACTTTAGAAAATGGGACAGCAGCTTCGTTACCGGGAGGCAGGGAATCCTGGGTTCTCTATGGTGGGAGGGCCGGTGGGAAGCCCCCGGCACCTGGGCCCGAGGCAGGGCTGAGGACAGGAGCCGCTCTGAGCCCCTCTGCTCTCGCGGCCCTGGCTTCCAGGAGCCCTGGAAACCGCAGCCGCACAGCGGTGGGAGGAGGACGCACCCCACAGTCCTCCCACGTCGACTGAGCGGATGACACCGGGATGAAACCCGGCCGGTGTGGCCGCGGCCACGGGCCAAGCGCTGGGCCCGGGCAGGACAGCGCCTCCCGTGCGGCAGCAGGCAGCGTGGGGCCTGGGGCGCGCCGGCGGGACCGCAGCCGCCCCCGAATCCCCGGACTGGGGGCGGCTGTTCTCGGCCGGCAGGGGACCAGGAGCAGGTCTTGAGGTGCCCCTTTCTACTCCGGGCGGAGGTGGTGAAGTACCAGATTTGGGCTACCAAGCATTCCCTCAAGCGATGCCGGCAGACCCGGTTAAGGGGGAGCCAGACACGCAGCACGGGAGGGACCGCCGCGAGCCCGCAGCGGAAGGACGCGCTCAGACTGCGCCCGCGAGGGCGGGGAGCCTGCGTCTCGCGTGGGGGCGTGCCCAGTCCTCACGGGGGAGGCGTGGCATGGGCGGGGCCGGGGAACCCCTGCTGCCCCGCGGCGTGGCGAGGGGAGGGGCGGGGCCTGGAGGCTGCCTCCCCCCCGCGTCCCAGCCCCGGCGTGGGGCCCCGCCCGCGGGCCTCGCTGAACCACGCCAGCGGAAGCTGGGGGCCGTGCACGCTCACAAACCGTGAGGTGTCCTAAAGGGCCCAACCTCGGCTTTATCTGTAAAACGGGGCGGCGTCGTCCCGCCCCAAGCGCAGGGCAGGGGGTGGGAGGGGGCCGTGGAGTCCCTCCGAGGAGAAATGGTCGGGGCCCCGCCGCAGCAGGGCGCGGGGTCTGCTAACAGGAACGAGGCTGTGCGCCCCGGCCGTGCTCTCGGAGGAGACCCCGCCCCCGGGGCTCTCGGCCGGGTCCCACCAAGCGCCCCGCGGGCCCCGGCGCCGGGCGAGCCGCCCCGGCTTTGCCCCGCTCCGCGCACGGAGGATGTGGGCTTGTGGGCTTCCTTCACCTAAGCGAGCGTCGCGGCCGCCGGCACGAGCCTCGGTGCAGGGCGCCCGGCGCCCCGGCCGGACAGCAGCTCGAGGCCAGGCGGCTCTTCACCGAGGCGAGCGCGCAACAATGCCGTCCTCCCTGCGCGCAGGAGGGGGCTGGCGGGCGCGGGCGGGGCGCGCCGGCCGGGTCGCAGCTCCCCGCGGCGGCTCCCAGGGCGCGCCGGCCGGGGACGGCGCCCCAGTCGCGTCTTCGCGCCTACGTGCGTCGCGCCACGGCGGGGGCGGGCCTGGGGCGGCCCCTCGGCCCTCGCGGCACCAGTCTCCCCCGAGGCCGCAGCGACCGGGCCGGAGAAGGCGGGTCGTCCAGAGCCTTCGAGTCGGGAGCTAGAGCGGCCGGGCCGCCGAGCTGGGCGGGCGACGCCGCGTCACGCGGGGGGCGGGGCCGCCGCGGGCGGAGGCTGGAGCCGGAAGCGGAAGCGGCGCTCCGAGCGGGGAGTGGGGCCTAGCCGCAGCCTGAGCCTGGAGACGGTGAGTGCGGCCCGGGGCCGGGGGCTGCGGCGGGCTGAGGCGCGGGCGGGCGCGCGGGCTGCCGGGCCCAGGCTCCGGCGTCGGGCGCGGCCTCCTCTCTTTCGTTCTCCTCCTCGGCCACCTCAGGCCGCGGCCCCGACCTCTCACCCCTGACCCGCCGCTTCTCCCCGGGAGGCCGGTCACCGCGGACCCCGGCGTGTCGACCCCTTGGTGTCGGGAATGCGAGCCTGAGCAGCCCCGGGGCGCCTGCAGGGCGGCGGCGGCCCGCAGCTGCCGGCGGAGCGGGGCTGTGCCCCCGAGGCTCCCCGGGAGGCCCGCGGACCCCTCCCCAGCCTCGGCTCGCGGCTCGGCCCGCAGGCGCCTCCTCCCCGCGCGCCGCGGGTTGGGTTCTGGCGCAGCCTGGCGGGCCCCCTGCCCCCGGGGCTTCCCCCGGCCGCCGCTGGCGGCGGTTACGGGGAGCGGGGCTCGGATCCCTGGCGCCCCGGGCGTCGGGAAGGGGCGCGAGCGAGGGCCGCAGGGCCCCGCAGGCCGTGTGGTGACGCCGGAGCCGCGCCGGCCCGGGGGAGGGGCCGCGGCCGGGCCGCGCTGACCGGACGGACGCCCGGGCCGCTGCGCTTCAGTTCCGGGTGTGGGAGCCCCGGGGCGGCGCGGCGCTGGACGCGGCCCGAGCCAGGCCCCCGCCGGGGCGGAGCTGGCGGCCTTCCAGCCTCCCTCCTCCGTGCCCTTGAGAAGGAGGAGCGTTTCACCCGGCGCCGGCGGCTCGCGAGGTGGCAGGTGTGAGATGGCGGTGCGGGAGCGTCGGCCGGGAATGACCCGGCGGCCGGGCGAGGGCAGCGCTGGCGGGCGGGCGGCCGGGCCTGGGGAGGAGCGGCCGCAGGCCTGGGCGCGGGCACCGCTGCGTCCTGCCCGTGTCCTTCGCGTTACCTTTTCTTTTAAAGCTTCTTTTTACTGGGGAACAGTGTGCGCTCCCAGGGTGTTTTTTCCCCAAGTCAAGTTGTTGTCCTTTCAGTCTTAGCTGTGGAGGCGCAGCTCAGCTCCGGGTCCAGTTGCCGTTGCTGGTTGCGGGGGCGCAGCCCACCATCCCTTAGTTGCAGGGGCGCAGCCCACCATCCCTTAGTTGCAGGGGGCGCTGCCCACCATCCCTTAGTTGCAGGGGCGCAGCCCATCATCCCTTAGTTGCAGGGGGCGCTGCCCACCATCCCTTAGTTGCAGGGGGCGCTGCCCACCATCCCTTAGTTGCAGGGGCGCAGCCCATCATCCCTTAGTTGCAGGGGCGCTGCCCACCATCCCTTATTTGCAGGGGCGCAGCCCATCATCCCTTAGTTGCAGGGGCGCTGCCCACCATCCCTTAGTTGCAGGGGGCGCTGCCCACCATCCCTTAGTTGCAGGGGCGCAGCCCACCATCCCTTAGTTGCAGGGGGCGCTGCCCACCATCCCTTAGTTGCAGGGGCGCTGCCCACCATCCCTTAGTTGCAGGGGCGCAGCCCACCATCCCTTAGTTGCAGGGGGCGCTGCCCACCATCCCTTAGTTGCAGGGGCGCTGCCCACCATCCCTTAGTTGCAGGGGGCGCTGCCCACCATCCCTTAGTTGCAGGGGCGCAGCCCACCATCCCTTAGTTGCAGGGGGCGCTGCCCACCATCCCTTAGTTGCAGGGGCGCTGCCCACCATCCCTTAGTTGCAGGGGCGCAGCCCACCATCCCTTAGTTGCAGGGGGCGCAGCCCACCATCCCTTAGTTGCAGGGGCGCTGCCCACCATCCCTTAGTTGCAGGGGGCGCTGCCCACCATCCCTTAGTTGCAGGGGGCGCTGCCCACCATCCCTTAGTTGCAGGGGCGCAGCCCATCATCCCTTAGTTGCAGGGGCGCTGCCCACCATCCCTTATTTGCAGGGGCGCAGCCCATCATCCCTTAGTTGCAGGGGCGCTGCCCACCATCCCTTAGTTGCAGGGGGCGCTGCCCACCATCCCTTAGTTGCAGGGGCGCAGCCCACCATCCCTTAGTTGCAGGGGGCGCTGCCCACCATCCCTTAGTTGCAGGGGCGCTGCCCACCATCCCTTAGTTGCAGGGGCGCAGCCCACCATCCCTTAGTTGCAGGGGGCGCTGCCCACCATCCCTTAGTTGCAGGGGCGCAGCCCACCATCCCTTAGTTGCAGGGGCGCAGCCCACCATCCCTTAGTTGCAGGGGCGCAGCCCATCATCCCTTAGTTGCAGGGGCGCTGCCCACCATCCCTTAGTTGCAGGGGCGCAGCCCACCATCCCTTAGTTGCAGGGGGCGCTGCCCACCATCCCTTAGTTGCAGGGGCGCAGCCCACCATCCCTTAGTTGCAGGGGGCGCTGCCCACCATCCCTTAGTTGCAGGGGCGCAGCCCACCATCCCTTAGTTGCAGGGGGCGCTGCCCACCATCCCTTAGTTGCAGGGGCGCAGCCCACCATCCCTTAGTTGCAGGGGGCGCTGCCCACCATCCCTTAGTTGCAGGGGCGCTGCCCACCATCCCTTAGTTGCAGGGGCGCAGCCCACCATCCCTTAGTTGCAGGGGGCGCTGCCCACCATCCCTTAGTTGCAGGGGCGCAGCCCACCATCCCTTAGTTGCAGGGGCGCAGCCCACCATCCCTTAGTTGCAGGGGCGCAGCCCATCATCCCTTAGTTGCAGGGGCGCTGCCCACCATCCCTTAGTTGCAGGGGCGCAGCCCACCATCCCTTAGTTGCAGGGGCGCAGCCCACCATCCCTTAGTTGCAGGGGCGCAGCCCACCATCCCTTAGTTGCAGGGGCGCAGCCCACCATCCCTTAGTTGCAGGGGCGCTGCCCACCATCCCTTAGTTGCAGGGGCGCAGCCCACCATCCCTTAGTTGCAGGGGGCGCTGCCCACCATCCCTTAGTTGCAGGGGGTGCAGCCCACCATCCCTTAGTTGCAGGGGCGCTGCCCACCATCCCTTAGTTGCAGGGGGCGCTGCCCACCATCCCTTAGTTGCAGGGGGCGCTGCCCACCATCCCTTAGTTGCAGGGGCGCAGCCCACCATCCCTTAGTTGCAGGGGGCGCTGCCCACCATCCCTTAGTTGCAGGGGCGCTGCCCACCATCCCTTAGTTGCAGGGGCGCTGCCCACCATCCCTTAGTTGCAGGGGCGCTGCCCACCATCCCTTATTTGCAGGGGCGCAGCCCACCATCCCTTAGTTGCAGGGGCGCTGCCCACCATCCCTTAGTTGCAGGGGGCGCTGCCCACCATCCCTTATTTGCAGGGGCGCAGCCCACCATCCCTTAGTTGCAGGGGCGCTGCCCACCATCCCTTAGTTGCAGGGGGCGCTGCCCACCATCCCTTAGTTGCAGGGGGCGCAGCCCACCATCCCTTAGTTGCAGGGGCGCTGCCCACCATCCCTTAGTTGCAGGGGCGCAGCCCACCATCCCTTAGTTGCAGGGGGCGCTGCCCACCATCCCTTAGTTGCAGGGGCGCTGCCCACCATCCCTTAGTTGCAGGGGCGCTGCCCACCATCCCTTAGTTGCAGGGGCGCTGCCCACCATCCCTTAGTTGCAGGGGCGCAGCGCACCATCCCTTAGTTGCAGGGGGCGCTGCCCACCATCCCTTAGTTGCAGGGGGCGCAGCCCACCATCCCTTAGTTGCAGGGGGCGCTGCCCACCATCCCTTAGTTGCAGGGGCGCAGCCCACCATCCCTTAGTTGCAGGGGCGCAGCCCACCATCCCTTGCGGGCCTGGAGGAACCCAACTGGCAACCTTGTGGTTGGGAGGACGCGCTCCAAGCGCCTGAGCCACCGGCCGCCCCACATTACCTTGTTCTTACTTGTGCAGCAAGAGCCTTTTGGAGCATAATTGTGGCCGTCAGCTTCTTGCTGCTTCTTTAAACAACGCATTTGCTGGGGGGTCGGAATCAGAGATAATTGATGAGAAATGGGCCCTAGAGCCCTGGCAGGGAAGAGAATGAGGGGCGTCAGATAGCCCCCGGACTGCACCTGCCTAGACTGTGCTGAAGGAGAGGTGGTTTCCTCTGCGATTGCCTTGTGTACGGGACTTTATAGCTGTCATCTCCTTTGCCAGCGTGGAGGGCAGGTGTCCTTATCTCCATTTTCCAGGTATGGTAAGCAAGGCCTGGAGGGACTTGTCACCAGACCAGTAAGTGGCAGCACCGGGATTTAGTTCAGGGTTTTCTACCCAGAGCTCTCTCCTCCATGGTCCCTCCCAAGGGACTCAGTAAATGTACTTCATGCCAGGAAGGCATTTAACACAGACCCCGAGGTGTCACCTGGAACCTTCATAATGTTAAGGAAAAGCTGCCTTCAGTGCCTCTCCTGGGCCCGGACGGGGGCCAGGCGTGTGACGTGAAGGCATGTGCTAGGCATGTCACTTAAGGAGTGACGGAATCCAGTCCTCACAGAACATTTAAGGTTACCATTCCCCTGTTGCAAGAGGAAGCTGAAGATAAGAGTAGTTTAATAATTTGCCTAAAGGCACACAGCTAGAAGTGACAGTGCCAGAATTCAGATTGACATTTATCTGACTCTGAAGCTGTTCTCTAATGTGAATGTAAGAATCTTCTGGGTCCCAGGAGGGAGTCTTTGACCATGTCCCCCAGCTCTGTTGCTTTGTCTGCTGGGCTAGGCTGGGCAGGGCCTGTGTTTGTGTCACTCAGTGAAATGTGAGATCCTGCCTTCAGTCCATAGCTTGGGCACCTGACACAGGGTAATTGTAGGAAAACAGTGAAACATTAGTCAGCTGATGATCAACGCAACAATAGTCTGAGTACTTGAGGTGCTGTGGCAGTGATCTTACATAGTATTTATCTCCAAGGATTGCTGGGCCTGGACTTCCAGGTAAACGAGGGGAGACACCTGTTTGTGGGGCATTTGAGGCCAGTGACTTTCTCAGGATCACGGAGAAATTCCCAGGGGTTTGGTCACATATGCCTCACTGCCCTGCTCCTCCCAGGGGAACCGTTCTGTTCTTCTCCTGACAGACCCTTCTCATGAGATGGGGCAGCCTCAGTGGGTTTGTCCAAAATGTGCTTGGTCAGGCAAGCCCAGGGCTGACCACTGTTGGAGATTGGCTGTGGCCTAGTGAAGGGTTGGGAGTAAGGCTGGCCACAGTCTCTCGCCCAGCCTTCCCAGGGAGGCAGTGGGTGGGACAGGGAGCTGGCCTCACACAGCTCTTTCTCAGCTGGTGGCTGATCCAGCCTGGCAATTTCCTGTAGTGGATGTAAGTCCCCGCCGAGCAGGGATAGTGAGGTGGGCTCTTGTGGCCTGTCTCCCCGAGCATATCAGCCTGAGATGGGCACAGCAGAAGGGTCCTGGAGAGGGGAGAGTAGTGGTACCGTTGGGTAGAGGTGAGGCACCGCCTGTCAAGGCTCTCCAGATGGTCTGATGGTGTTAAATGGGCGTCAGGCAAGGTATTTGGCTGCTCTGAGGAGCCTGGCATCTTTATGGTGTCGAGCCTCAGTATGGACCAGTAAGGGCTGGCCAGAACTCCGTGTGCGGAATGTCTGTGGGATCCTGTTCACCTCTTTCTCCAAGAGCTGGTCTTCTCATCTCTGCCTGTCGCTCCTCACCCCAGCTTGTGGTCCTTGCTCCCTTGAGTGGGGTCCAATTCAGGGCCTCCTCATGCAACTGGGCTTCTCAGCTCGAGTGCGTTCTCCCCTTTGTCCTGTGTGTTGGCGCCCTGCCCGCAGTTGTCTGACTCTGGGCTCTGACTTGACAGAGCAGGCACTTCATAGGCCCCACAGACCAGCAGGAGGGAATTGAGCACGCGGGGCTCCCCTGTCTCCCGTGACGGTGCCCACCAGCCCTGCTGCGTTCAGCCTCAGCACCTGGTGCGGGCTCGCCTGGCTCCCCCAGTGCTCAGGCCACCAGGCCCGGATGCTGTGCTGGGAGGCAGCTGTTTGTTTGTTCACTGGCAGAGAAGGGTGTTACCCATTGTCTGCTCTTTGACCAGTGTGACCTCAGAGTTCTTCACTTCAGAAACCCCTGGGAGGGGCTGCCCCCAAACAGAACAAAGGGCCCCTTCTTCAGGAGTGCCTCGGCTGCCCAGTGGCTGGAGGTGGCTGGCTGCATGTTTAGCAGGACTTTCCATTTCTCGTGGCCTAGATGCATCACTGTAAGCGATATCGCTCCCCTGAGCCAGACCCGTACCTGAGCTACCGATGGAAAAGGAGGAGGTCTTACAGTCGGGAACATGAAGGGAGACTTCGGTACCCGTCTCGAAGGGAGCCTCCGCCCCGGAGATCTCGGTCCAGAAGGTGAGAGGGCACGAGGTCAGGCTGGGGAGACAGTGTGCAGCGTGGGGACAGCCCCCGCTCCTTCAGGGGACTACTGCCTCTGCTGGCTGCACTGAGGTCGCTGCCCTGTCTGCTTTGGGCTCTTCCCCATCTCGCCTGTATTCCCCAGCCTCCGTGTTCACTGCCATCCTTGCTGCTCCTTCTTTCTGTCCTCCCCACACATGCCCCCATTTTCTTGGCCAGGACCCCCCCGGCTAACCTCTGAGCCTTCCTCAGTAGGGATTCAGAATATAACCTCAGCACTTTCCAGAGGTTCCCTGGTGCTGTCTCAGCCCCCAGACCATAGGGAGCTCTGGGGCATTGGAACCCTTGGAGACGCTCCACCTGCGCACCTTCCCCAGGGCTCTGCCTCCTTTGGCACTGGCGGGGTGCTGGCAGTGCTGAGGTTCTGGAGGCAGGGCTTCACACCCCCCCAAACTTCCCTCGTCGGGGTCCCTCTGCTCCAGCAGGCTGCCCTTGTGAGCCTTTTGTGGGAAGCCCACCACGTGCTTCTTGCCTGGTAGCAGGAACGTGGCTGGTGGGCGGGGTCCCCATCTGACCAGTGTCCCCATCGCCCTCTTGGCAGCCATGACCGCCTGCCCTACCAGCGGCGATACCGGGAGCGCCGTGACAGCGACACGTACCGGTGTGAAGAGCGGAGCCCATCTTTTGGCGAGGACTGCTACGGATCGTCACGTTCCCACCATCGCCGGCGGTCACGGGAGAGGGAGCCGTACCGGGCCCGCAAGCATGCGCACCACTGCCACAAACGCCGCACCAGGTCTTGTAGCAGCGCCTCCTCGGTGAGTAGTGCCAGCGTGTGCTGGCTGGGGCTCCGCAGCCCCTCTCTTTCTAGCTCTCTCTCCAGCTGGCTGGTCCGGGTGAGTACTGCCAGCCCTGAGCACATGCATCTGCTGTGCGTGCGTGTGTGCGTGTGCGTGTGTGTCTGTACGTGTCGTCTGGTCCAGGCCCGGCCCGAGCAGAAGGCCCGGCTCCTCTTTCTTCTGACCCATTGGCAGTGGCAGCTGTAGGGGCTCTGGTTCCGGCGCTGGCTGGCCCCTGGCCGGTTTGTGTCTCCACAGTGCTCCAGGCACAGGCTGCATGGGTGCACGTGGCCGGGGACACTTCGTAGGGGTCCTGACAGGGTGCTGGTGTGTGGTCTGGAGCTCTGTGACCTGGTCCTGCCCCCTAGAGATGGCCTTTGCACGTAGCTGAGGGCTCTGACTGGTGTGGAATCACCTCCTTCTGCAGCCTCACCTCCACAGCCCTCCCCGAAGGCCCGGAGGGTCGGGGAGGGGCTGCCCGTCTGTCAGCTCCGACTGGGAGCTCCCTGCGGACCTCCCGCCGGGTCCTCTTCACAGGAGGGGCAGTCAAGGCGAGGGGACAAGCTGCCTATGTGACGGGACGTGTGAAACAATGACAGAAAGGCCTGCAGCCCCAGGCCTTGCGTAGTGGCAGGCCACGTGCCCAGAGCAGGGCCTGGCGGTGTTCCTAGCAGCAGGGTTGTACAGCTAGGTCTCTGCCGACACCGGGAGCCCACACCGCACTCCGACCTCCGGCGAGGAAGGCCCGGTGTGTCTCTCTGAGCTTCTGTGTTGTCTTCTCCCCATTCCTCTTCCCGTCCCCACTCCCTCCTGCCAGCCATGAGGCCTCTGAGGAGTGGCGGACCCGTGGAGGGGCCAGGCCTCTTCTCTGCCTAGCTCTCCGGTGACATGTTTGAGTGGCCTGGGCTGGAGGTTGACCGCAGGCACCCTGCATGACCTGGTGGCCTCTGCACACTGCCCACTGCCTCAGGAGGATAGTGCAGGTCTGTGGTTCTGCTTCTCTTTGGTGCTTTCTGTCATTGTGAGGCTCAGGATGGGCCTGGCCTGTGAGTAGCACGGGTGCCATGGCCAGGGCAGGAGCTGGTTGGGGCCTGTGTGGGCCATCGTGGTAGGAGGCTTGGAAGTCGACCAGCCCAGAGGATCCCGGGCTCCGTGCCCGCTGGAGGCTGGTGGCATCAGGGGTGCTGACGGAAGGCCGTTTCCGGTGGTGATGTTCAGTCTGCCACATCTGGGGTAGCAGCTCGGCTCTGAGTGGCAGTTGTCGGGTACCTGCAGGGCTGTGTGGGCAAACAGGCCGGCAAGGACAGGCTGGGCATTGTGCAGCTGAAGCCAGAGTGGCCTCCACCATTCTGGATGATCGGACCCAGGCTGGACCAGCTACCATCTTGCGCCATTTGCACTGCGTCTTCACCCTGGCTGAAGCGTCGCGGGAGGGCCGGGAGGGGGACACTCACTGGAGGAGGGAGTCAGGGCTGTGGCTCCCCGCTCGGCCGGCCCGGCCCGGCCCCCGGCAGCAGAGGCTGGTCATCTTTCTGAGCATTTGCGGCGTCTTTCTCTTAGATAATGTCCGACTTTTCTTACATACCTGTAGCTGTTTTTACTTTTCTGTTTTTGAAGTCAGTTTGTGTCTTGACGTGTCCCTTGCAATATCCCTATCGTTATATATGCTGTGTGCCTTATGAAATGCTGGGATCTGGAAAATCCAACCAACCAACCAACCCACCGGCTCCTCACCGTCTGCACCTCTGCCTTTGACTGACACCTCAATCTGTCAATCGGAACCGCCTACCATGCGATTGGTCGGATGGCGTTTCGGGGGGCGGTGCATGCAGAGAAGCCAACAGAGCAGTAAGCGCAGCAGCCGGAGTGTGGAAGATGACAAGGAGGGCCACCTGGTGTGCCGGATCGGCGATTGGCTCCAAGAGCGATGTACAGCCACCTTTCGTAAAACTTTACCTCTACTTTCTCCCCCCGTTAGAGCAGCCCTCTCCCGCCCGGAGGGGCCTCTAGTGCGCGTGGTGCCTTAGCGGGGCCACCAGTAATTGCCTGAATGACACAAACACTAGCAACTTCTGTTTTTAAGAGTGTAGCCGTGAGAGAGAAACCTTGTTTTTGAGAATTTGAATGCTGTGAACTTGCAGGAGCTGCCAACCCTCTGTCTTCCAGACCCTCACGCCCCACTTCTTTTCTCTCCTAGATGAGATTGTGGGGAACCTGGGCGAAGGCACCTTTGGCAAAGTGGTGGAGTGCTTGGACCATGCCAGGTGAGCGAGCTTCCTGGGAAGGGCTGGCCTCGGTGCCTGAAGCTGTGGCAGTCAGAGCTTAACCTCTTCCTTTCTGAAGGGGGCCCCGGAGCAGGGTTCCGGCCTACACGTGTTAGGGTTTCGCTGATCCCCCGACTAGGAGAAAGCCTGGGCTCCCAGAGGCGTGTGGCACACCTGCCCACGCATTGCTGCTTGGGGAAGGGGCTGGCCTGCCCGTTTCCCCACTTCCCCGGAGTGGTGGCTACCAGAACGGCCATGGCCGCCCCCGGGGGCTGGCCCTGCTTCCTGGGCTCACTGTGAGGGCCTGGCCTGGGTGGGCATGAGGCCCCACTCTCTAGAGGTCTGCCTGTGAGGCTGCGTGGGGCCAATGCAGACACGCACCCTGGGCTTTCTCGTCCAGCAGGCCGCTGCCGCCTCCAGTGTGGCTGGGCTGGGTGTAGTCAGTAGAACAGGGGTACTCCTTCCTGGCTGAGCAGTGTCCCCCGGCCCTCCTCTGTCAGGCTGGCGCCACTCCTGGGAGCCACACTCCCTGCCTTCACGGCACCCTCATTGCTTTGGTGCTTTAGCTGCAAAGTGTTTGTCTCCGTTGAGCCACATGCTGCCCATACGTGTCTCTTCTGCTCGTTTAGAGATGAAACATCTCAGGGTTTGCCCCTGTCCCCTGGCAGTTGAATGAAGCTGTGGGGCTCCCACGTTCGGAGGTGCTTGGAGAGGACAGTTAGCCCCAGCAGTCCAGTGGCCATGGGACCCCAAGATACAGTAGTGATGGTGACTGAGAGGACGCCTCGGGCTCTCAGTTCCCATTTAAACACCCTTGGACCCAAGAGGTTGGAGTTGGGACCAGTGGGCACAGGGACAGGTAGACTGCACTGTGACACACAGGGCAGCTAAGCCCTCTGAGTACCTCGAGGGAACGTCAGCCTGTGAACTCATGAAGGGGCGGGCACAGGGCTCGGGACCTTCAGGGGTTGCAGAGGGAGTCAGCTAAGAGGCGAGATTCAGCGCAGCCAGAGGAAGGGCCTTCTCCTCAGAGCCGTCCAGCCCTGACGCGAGCGGGCTACCTGTGGAGGCGATGGACTCCTCCCTGCTGGGGTCTGGAACGCCAGTGATAGAGCCTGTTCTAGGAGGAGGCTGGTGGCCTTTCCTCTGCGTGCCTTTCTGCCCTGAAAATCTGGAAAAGTGGGACTGGCAGAGAAAAGCAGGGTATTCTCTAGAAGATGCCTCTGCCCTCTGGCCTGTGGCCTTTCCTCAGGCACCAAGGCCAGCCTCCCAGTGGCCTCCGAGGCTGCTCCCTGTGGCCCAGAGCTGCTTGCTGCAGTCCCCACCCAGCATCTTCTCTGCTGGCATATTTCAAGTGACTTCCTGGGTGGGGCTGGGGGTGCGCGTAGAGCAGGGATTGTTAAAATCCTCACTGGACACTGAACAAGGGTTCCTGGCACTTGGTGGTGCCTGATCCATGCCGTGGCTGGTGGGCGGGCAGGTGGGGCGGAGGGGGCGTGGTCAGGGAGCTGTCCTTGGTCCATGTGGGCGGCCCCCAGCCCTGGCACCCTTATCCTCTTGCCAGGCCTTCACTCCGTCCTGGAACCCCACCCCAGGGAGGCCGTTTGCCCAGACTTGGCAGATGTGCTCAGGAAGGCCAGGTGGTGCTGAAAAGGGTGTGTGGGGGGACGTATGGCAGGGCAGGGCCGACTGGCTTACAGGGTGGGTCACCGAGGGAGCTCGGGCCGGTGTTGGTCAGCAGGACAGGCCCTGCTACTCTGCCCCGTCTGCCCAGGAGCTGGCAATGGCTGAGAGCGTAATAGCCTGCGGCTGGCGCAGGTGCCAAGGCAGCTTGCTGTTGGAAGGGTAGAGTCTGGTGTCACACGGGCAGGCTGGGTGTTACGTATTTGCACCCCTCCAGGCAGGCCCTACTCCTGGAGTCCTGAGGGATGGCTGCCAGGAGGTGCTGGGGTGGGGTGGGGGTGGGGGACGAGCTGAGCAGCTTGTCATGAGCATCTCTGCTTCCTCCCCGGTGCCAGAGGGAAGTCTCAGGTCGCCCTGAAGATCATCCGCAACGTGGGCAAGTACCGGGAGGCCGCCCGGTTGGAAATCAACGTCCTGAAAAAGATCAAGGAGAAGGACAAGGAGAACAAGTTGTGAGTGTCGGCACGGAATGGGTGGCTTTCACAGGCACCTGCATGCTCCGCGGCCCGGCGGCCCCGACCCCCTGGGGCCGAGCAGTGTCCTCTCACCTGGTGGGCCCGGGCCTCCACCCTGCACCCAGAGCCGGGGAGTCCGGCGGGTGTGTCCTGGGGGAGGAGCCTCTGGACTTCAGCCCACGCTCCAGCACGACCCCCTCCGAGTCCTGAGGCAGGCCGCCCAGCCCTGCATCTGTGCATTGGGGGCCCCTGGGAGGGGTGGGCATCAGGCAAAACAGAAACCGGAAGCTGCTTGGGGCTCTTCACAGCCAGACACCCAAAGGAGAGCCACCTTTGGTACATAGATGCCAAGCACGTCCTCACCTCCAAGCACCACGCACACTCAGAAAGCTACGCGGAGGGAGTTGGGAAAGGCACTGCTAGTCCTGTGGAGTACCCTGCTGTTCTTCCATCTTTCTCGAAGATGCAGGGGAGGGGTCACGCCCGTATTAGAAGTAGGTGAGGCAGAATGCCCCCCACCGTCACAACCGGAAGCTCAGTCCTTGTTCCGAGTCGATGTGGGTGATGGCTGGTGGAGGGTGTGCCCTTGCTGCTACCTGATTCTTCATGTGTTTCTGCATCCCGAGTGTGACCCAGTGGCCTGGGCGGGAGTAGGCACTGGCTTGCTCTGAGGCAGGGCTGGGGCAGCTCGCCCCCAGCACCGAGCCTGAGGCCTCCTTCTTCCCCCCCAGCCTGTGCGTCTTGATGTCCGACTGGTTCAACTTCCACGGTCACATGTGCATTGCCTTTGAGCTGCTGGGCAAGAACACCTTCGAGTTCCTGAAGGAGAATAACTTCCAGCCTTACCCCCTGCCACACGTCCGGCACATGGCCTACCAGCTCTGCCACGCCCTGCGATGTGAGTGTCCGCCCTGGCATGCAGCAGAGTCACCTGGGGGGCTCGGCTCCCCATTCCTGCCCGCACTGTTAAGCGTCTGAGCCTCGTGTCCCAGGCCTCCCGGTACGAACCTGTGGACGGAGAGGCTGCAGCTCCTCCAGGGGCCTGCGGAGCCCGCCTCTGCCCCAGATGCTCTAGACTTCTCCCGGCCACCAATCCTGCTAGCACTTCCCTGCAAAGGGTGAAGAGGTCCAAGGGACCTGGGAGATGCCCCCGCCATAGCTCCTGCCCCGTCCAGCTGCCACTCTCCATCCGTCTGCCACGTACTTGGTGGTAGCCGTGCCCAACGCTGCAGGATTTGTGGTGGCTGGAGCAAGACCGCCGGCCCCTGGGGACGTGTGGGGACCTAGAGCAGGTGTGCGTAGATGCAGGGGACAGCAAGACGAGCAGCTCACTGACGGGCCAGTGTGCCGCGTGCTGATTCCTGGTAGAGGACGGCCTGTGCTGGGGACAGGTGGCCCACACTGCTCTGAGGGTCTGCAGTGCCAGATGGGCGCCCAGAGCCTGGAAGTGAGGCGTGGCAGGGAGCCATCTATTGGTGTGCCAGAGATCAGAGGAAACACACGGCCCCTGCTCAGGGCTAGAAACGAGGCAGGGCTGGTTTCATGGGTGGCCCTGTGCTGGCTTTAAAGCTTTGTTGCCACCTGCTCAACGTTCTTAATTTCTGAGTAAGGAGACCTGCATTTTCTTTTTTGCTCCTGGCACTGCAACTACTATAGCCAGTGTTAGGGAGAGGGTGCACCCCACCACCACTCACGTTGCAGCTTTGGTGACAGACAGGCTGAGGAGGGGAGTATTTTGAATGGAAAGCTCCCCTGTCCCCGTTTTAAAGCCTGTCCGGGGCCCTGGCAGGAGCCAGGGGGGAAGCTCCCTCTCAGTCTGCTTCCCTCCTGTCTCGCCTCCCTCAGTTCTCCATGACAACCAGCTGACCCACACGGACCTGAAACCGGAGAACATCCTGTTTGTGAATTCTGAGTTTGAAACCCTCTACAACGAGCACAAGGTACTGGTGGGGGGGACGGGAGGGAGGCCCCGGCCGGCCGGGCTGCCCTGCGGCCCTGACCACCGCCTTCCCTCGGCAGAGCTGCGAGGAGAAGGCGGTGAAGAACAGCAGCATCCGCGTGGCGGACTTCGGCAGCGCCACCTTTGATCACGAGCACCACACGACCATAGTGGCCACGCGGCACTACCGGCCCCCGGAGGTGATCCTCGGTGAGCGGCTGCCCGGGGGGAGGCGCAGCAAGGCGCCCGGCCGCCACTGGGGGGCCGGCGGCCGGGGGTTTGCGCGAGTCGTGCCAGCCAGCGTGGCAGCCGCCAGCGACCGAGGCTGGAACCAGGGCTGACTCAGCCTCTCCCCATCTCGCTTCAGAGCTGGGCTGGGCACAGCCCTGCGACGTCTGGAGCATTGGCTGCATTCTCTTCGAGTACTACCGGGGCTTCACACTCTTCCAGGTACGGCGCCCCCCGCTGCTCCAGCCCCCCAACACGATTCTCTGGCTGGCAGGCCACGGGGGGCGGCTCCAGCATGTTGTGAGACTCAGACTCTTGAAGGTTATAGGTGCTCGGGGAGGAGGAGGGCAGGGGAGCTGGGGCACTCAGGCCGCGAAGATGGAGGGCTGGGGCCGGAGAGGGGGCACAGCACGTGTCGGGGTCATGTGGGCTGGGGTTGGTTGGGTTCTGGGGACAGGTTAGCAGGCCGCCACCACATCAGAGGCTGGGAAGGCACTTGCCCAGCTTTTTCCCTCCTCTGAGGGGTCTCAGCTGGCACTAACCTCCGCTTGCCCTATTCCTGACCTTCCAGACCCACGAAAACCGAGAGCATTTGGTGATGATGGAGAAAATCCTGGGGCCCCTCCCGTCACACATGATCCACCGAACCAGGTACAGAGGCCTGGCCCAGGCGCCTTTCCCGTCTTGGCTGTGGGTCAACAAGCTACTAGAGTCTTTGCGGAATGCTCCCTGGCCCCTGCGGGCTCCCAGCAGCCTTCCCTGGACACCCCCGAGCAGCCTGCCAAACCTGCTGCCCAGACCGTCCTGCCCTGCTGGGTCAGCCCAGGATCCTGTCTGGCCAGGCGGCCACTGTCCTCCCTACCCCCCCCCTCAAGACTCGACCCCCTCCCTTTGCTTTCCAGGAAGCAGAAATATTTCTACAAAGGGGGCCTGGTTTGGGATGAGAACAGCTCTGATGGCCGGTATGTGAAGGAGAACTGCAAACCTCTGAAGGTCAGTTTCTGGCTTCCCCCAGCCCAGCTTATGCCAAGGAGACCCCAGGCGCTGGCACACACAGCAGAGAGGCCAGGCAGCTAAGGGCTGCCCCTCCTCCAGCTCTATGGGAGGCCGCCCCCGGGGCTGCTGGGTGCTGGCAGACTGCCCCACATGGGCCCTTAACCCCTCCCCTTCCCCATAGGGTGGCTATGAATGTAATTGGGGAACACCAGACCTTGCTGCTTCCTGTCCCCCATTCCCCCAAGTGTGGGAACAACTAGGCAGGACTGAGGTTGGGTGGCCAGAGACCTAGACGTGGCCAGGAAGCCTCTGCCAACTGCGTTTGGGGCTCGGACAGTGTATTTCGCAGAGGTGATTTCTCCCCACCCGTCAGGACTTTGCATGTGGGGGCAGAGACACCAGGGCAGCAAGCCACCCAGTGGCCTGACCAGGTCCGAGCAAAAGGCTGTAACAGGCATGAAAAGAAAGGAGCTGCTCGTGGTCCAGGAGGCGTCCCTGCGTCCCCTGCCGCGCAGCACGGCTCCCCGTGGCCCCCCATCACACTGACTGAGGCGCTTGTGTCCTCCCCGAGCAGAGTTACATGCTCCAGGACTCCGTGGAGCACGTGCAGCTGTTTGACCTGATGCGCAGGATGTTAGAATTTGACCCTGCCCAGCGCATCACACTGGCGGAAGCCCTGCTGCACCCCTTCTTCGCTGGCCTGACCCCTGAGGAACGGTCCTTCCACAGCAGCCGCAACCCCAGCAGATGACAGCACAGCCACCAAGCGAGGGGGAGGGCATGGGCTGGCCGGCCCATGGCTCCAGCTGCTCACCCCTGGGCCCCCGGGCCCCCAGCACCAGTGAACAGTGCAATGTGAAGGGAGGGAGGGAGGGAGGGCCTGGGGGGGGAAGACCTGACGCCCAGCTGCCAGGAAGCACAGATTTGACCCCAGCTATTTATATGTTGTAAAGTTATAATAAAGTGTTTCTTACTGTTTGTAACCCCTGGTACCAGTGTGTCCGTCTCCAGGCTCCTTGCCTTCTCCCTTCCCTGCTTTCCTAATAAAGTCTTTCTTAGCGGTTTAGCCTGTGGAGAGCTAAGGTGACCTGCGCCCAGGCCCAGAAGGGCTACCAGTGACAAGATGGGCTGGGCAGTCCAGGCCCTGAGGCTCTACCTGTCAGCTCCCGCTCGCGTCTATCCGCCCACTCTTGTCACTGGCTGGGACCTGAGGCTGGACGTGCCCCAACGATGGCTTCCTGAAGGCTGTCGGCCTGGGGCCGGCTGGGCGCCTAGGGCTGGGCCCTAGTCCTCGCTCACTGCAGCCCACAGAGCAGAACTGACACAGCACAGGACTCCATCATTCAACTTTATTTCAGTGCTGGTTTGGGTTCCCCAAGAGCCGCATAAGTGAGTCTTGAGGATCCCCTTGGGGACTGGGGACTGTGGGCAGGACGCCCCTGAAAAGACCAAAGGTAGAGGAATCCTACTTGAATACCACTGGGGAAGGCCCAGGCTGAGGGCAGCAAGAGGCTCCAGTGCCACCAGGGGAGAAAAAGAGGGGCTTGGGCACAAACTCCCAGTGGCCCCTCAACAAGGCCATCACCCCCAGGGCCACTGCGACTTCAGGAGTGAGCAGTCGGGCCAGGATGTCCTGAAGGGCTGCGTACGGAAATGCCTGGCATCCAGCACTGCTCGTCACGGCCCATCGTGGCCGCTGTGTGGCCGAGTAAGCGGGGGCTCGGAGCGCAGCGCGGCTCAGTCTCGGGCCTCCCACTGCTGGACACAACGGAACGTCTGAGGGCGGCTGGGCAGGAAGGAGGGGCCAGCCCTCCCCCCGCTGCATGTGTCCTGGCTGCTCCACAAGGAAAGGGACACGAGGCCTCCCCACCCCGTGCCCACGATCCTTGGTGAGCCTCCCTACTCACCCCTTTAACCAGAACTGGGGAGCCCGAAGCCCTGGGAAAGGCTTGAACGCACTAGCCTTCTGCAAGAGCCACTCCAGGGACCCCAGGGCATGGCTCCCACCGCCAGGCTCCAGGCCCCCGGCCAGCGACGGTCCAGGGCGTGGTGCCGGGACAGGAGCAGCAGTGTTCTGTGGCTGAGCGGCGCCTGCCAGCTCATCCAGAACCAGCCCGATTCTGGCGTCTGAGATCGGGTGCTGGCCCCCAGCCTACTCATCTAGAGTGGACGGTCAACAAGGTTCAGTCCGGACACCGAGCCGGGGTGGAGCCCAGGCAGGGGAGGGACATGCGCCTGCTCTGGGAGGACAGCTACAGCGGACACTGCAGGGCAAGGGCAGAGCTGACCGAACAGTGGGGGCGTGTGCCGGGGGGGGGCGGGGCGGGGGCGTCTAGGACAAGCACCAGGAGCCTCCTCTGGCTCAGCACCAGGCTCCCCCAGGGGCCTCCCCAGTACTGAACGTGAAAGCTGCACCCTGAGGGCTCTGGCCCCAGCTGCTGAGGGGATGGGCTTGGGGGCACTGCTGGCAAGATGGGCACCGTGTGGTTCTACAGTAACACCTTACACCACCTGTGCTGAAGACACCAGGAAAACAGTATAAAATCCCAGGACAGCAAAACTGTCCTGATGCCACCCCCTTCCCTGCCTCTCAGACTGACGGAGTGGAAAGGAGGAAGGTCTTTTGGAAACAAATCGCAGCAGAAAACTTGGATCAGCTCAGGAGAAAGGGTCAAAACCCCCAAATGACCTCGTAGGGCTCAGGGGAGGCCTCGGCTCTCAGGAACGGGGAGTGCGAGTCTGCCCTCTAGTGGGCAGCTGCGGCGCGGCCGGCTGTGCACGACAGAGGAAGGGCTGCCAGCTGGGCACAGGCAGGCAGGAGCGAGGGAGACAGAGCCACAGGCTCTGAAACAGCAAGCACAGGCCCCAGCCAGGACCGGCCCCTGCCCGCAAGGTGCTGTAAACCTGAAACAGTCTGTGAGCTGCCTATGTCTGTAAACAAAGCCCCAGCTAGCCACGCAGGAGCCGCTGCGCACGCAGCCTGCCACTCGCCCTGCACACCCAGGGAAAGCCTTTCCTGGTTAAGGACGGGTGACAGGTCGGCTTTAAATATGATCCGTTCTCTCACGGAAGAAACAAACCCAAAATAAAAAATTTAACAAGGTCCATGAAGCTTCACATCCTTAAGGCGTTTGCTGTCAAGTTCAGTGTCAAGAGCAGCAGGGGACTGTGCCCAGCCTGCCCAGAGCCCCTCTAGGCAGAGTGCAGTGGGATGACAAACTTGCAGCCAAAGGGTGAGTGGTAGCTGATGCCCACCTCCTGAAACACCTGCTGGGGAATGCCGATGTCACACAGGTAGACGCGGCCTGCGCGCTCCCCCAGCGGCAGAGGCAGGCCCAGAGCCAGGGACCACTTGGCATCAATGCCCTGTCCGACTTCGTGCACAGGAGGGTCTATGCTGAGCACTGGTGCGCGGTTCTGGTTGGCCCAGGCCACGGCCGCCTTGTACCAGGGCTGATCCCGCAGGAAGGCATTCTCGGGGCAATCCAGGCAGTTGATCACCAGGTCCACAGGGCTAGTGGGCAGATCTGCAGGTGGAGAGAGTGCCACGTGAAAATCCTGGGAAGCACAGAGCAGCCCAGGCTGGGCCTAGTACCCAGGCACCACCCGGCGGCCTCTCCGGGGGCCAGGACTCAGGCCCCGCGAGTTCCAAGGCGTGGTTGGGTTGGGTGCTGGCGAGACCAAGGGCACGTCAGCCCGCTGGACCGTCCTCCTGGAGCACCCCGGCTGAAGCATGCCCCTGCTGGGTGTGCAGGGCTGCTCAGGCCACAAGGCCCTCACCACCTCTGCAATCTGACCAACTCCTTGGGTCCACGGGGAAGCGGGGTCAGCCCTCACTGGCCTCTCCCACTGTTCTCAGGGAAATGGGTCCTCCTTGCAGCCCAACCTTAAGAATGGGAGGGAACCCATCACTTCTCCCAGATATTTAAAAAGGCTTCTCTGCTCTAACCAGGCCTCTGGGTCAGTACAAGAACAGGTATCCCAACAAGTATGTAAGTCGTGACCAGCCTAAGAGGTTAAAATGCAAATCACAGAAACCAGAGAAAATCAAGGGCCGGCATCCTCAGGCTTGCCTCGGGCAGCTGGCATGGGAAGGAAGCCTCTGGGGCAGCCAGAGAGCTGCCTGGAGCAGGCATCAGGTAGATGTCAAGAGGGGAACCCACACCAGGCACCCTCCCCAGCTCAGCCTCAAGTAAGGCGATTTCTCAGTGAGACTCACAACTGAGAGTTAGGAGACAGGTGCTGGCCCAGGCTCGGGCCCCAGCTCACCCTCTGACCCCCGGCAAGGCCCTTTGTTTGGGCCGTATTTGTTCTTTCCACGTCTCCCGTTCTCACTTCAACCCGCCCCGATCAGACTTGGCCCCCAGCACTCCACCTGCAACTGCTCTTGTCAAGAGCTTTGGGGGCGTCCACACCGCTACCTCCAGCGGTCGCTTCTCAGTCTCCACTGGAACTAGAATGGCTGCCGACACGAGGTACCAGACTCTCCTGCTTTCCTTCTCCTTCCCTGTCTCCTCTGCGGATCTCTCAACTCTGACTTCTTAACAAAGAACTCAGCCTGACAACTTCTCCACCTCCTAGTCTCTCTCCCTACGACACGTCTCCTCCAGGCTCATTATGGCTGCAAACACCACCTACACACGTGTGACTCCACAGTGGTCCCTTCACTTAACTCCAGACTCACCTGCATCCCAGCCAGCATTTCTGCCTGCACGTCCAGTGGCACGTCTAGCTGAGCTGTTCTTCCTCCCCAAACCTCGTCCCCAAGTCTTCCCATCTCCGTGACGGCACCGCCATCCTTCCAGTCACTCAGGCCAGAGCGCCTGGAGCCACTCAACCTTCTCGTTCTCTCATTCCTTACATCCAATCTGTAGGCTCCATCTTCAAAATCGATTCAGAAACTAACCACCTTCCGCCACTTCCACCATCTCAAGCACCATCCCCTCTAATTTATCACAGCCTCTTAACACCTCTGTCAGCTCTAAGCTGCTTGCAAGCAGCAGGCAGAACGATCACGTGGAACCTGAGTTGATGATATCTTCCTTCTACTTACTCTGGCAGGGACTCTCCATCTCACCCCCGCGAAAGGTCAAACCGACGCAGTGACCTGCAGGCCCTTACAGCCTGAGCCTGAATGTCTGTCTGCTACTCCTCACCCAACCGTCCAACATTCTCTACCTCCCTTCCCTGCTTTATTTGTCTCCATCACACTTACTGCCTTCTCACCTAATAGAAACGTTACTTGTCTCTTCGCCTGTCATAACCACAGTGTTAAGCTCCAGGGAAGCATGTACTGAAGAAAAAAAAAGAAACCTACTGCCCTGTCCCGTGTCAGGAACAGTGCCTGCTCCGTAAATATCTGTGAAAGGAATAAATGGGTGCCCAGCTCTCCATCTGAGTAGTGGGAGAGGGAGGGTGAAGGGATGGGAGGCAGGCGCGCGGACACCAGAGGCATTTCCTGTGCGTATTAATAAGACCCCTTCCGGCAGAGCACTCTTTACGCTCATGGTGCTTTTCCACCTGTCGCCGCTGGGCGGCACCATCACACCACCAAACTACGGGGGCGGGAGGAGGCCTCAGCCAGGCCGAAGAGCTCACCTTTGAGGCTAGACACTTGTTGGCCTTGGGTCTTGCTGAACAGAGACAGCTCGTTGGTGATGGACTCCAGCATCTTGACAAAGTTGGGCAGGAAGAGGATGACCTGGACGTCATGGTTGGCGAGGTGCCTTCCACAGCTGATGCCCTGAGCCCCCTTCACATGGGGCCCACATAACAAGGCCACTGTAGGCCTCTGGTGGACATTTTTGGGATTCAACCTGGAAGAGAGGTCAAGAAGCCTTATCAACCACAGACATGGCAACCCCTTGCACCCAAAACCAAACGAGTGCCTCGGCGCCTGTTGCTCAGAGGTCTTGATAGTCCCAGGTCCCAGAGGGGGGCAGGTCGCTCTACAGGACGGCATTCCTACTGTCACCACGCCACTTCATCTGCTGGGTCCTCTGCCTCGGTTCACTCAGATCTTGTTCCAGGAGATGCCGCTGCCAGAACACTGCTTTCTGACCAAGAGCACGCACTGTGCTCGCGGTGGGAACTCCCTACGTCCAAACTGCACCTAACAAAGAGGCTTTTCCACCTGCGCAGCCTTCTTGGCTCTCCTTCCCCAACATAGCTGCTCCAGAAGCAAGGCTGGGCTCATCATCCTCTCCTGCACTTATAAAGCTCTTTCTTCCTCCTGCCCCAACTGTGTCCCCTGGCCAGAAAGCCCTTCACCTGTCACACTCTGACCCATCTTTTCTTTGAGATGCAGCTGAAGGCTCACCTCTCCTAGCGTTACTCTAGCTCACTAAGAAACCCACAGCAAGTACCACACAGGATTGTTCTAGATCGCCCTCAGTTTCCAGCCAAGTTGTATACTGAGCTGCCACAAGGGCACTGCTGTAGATACTAACAGGACCCATTTCATCGGCTGCCTGTGGATTACTGGATGCACAGCACCGAGAGCAGGTCCGACACAAGTGCTCGGTCGGTGTTGGTACCAATATGTCACTGGTCACAGAAAAGGCAGCTGGAAGCTGCTTTGGACACCCACCTCTTGATGAAGTCACTTTCAGTTTCCTGCCATTCAAAGCTGAGACCCCTCTGGGGGTCTGAGAAACCACAGGGAAGGAGGTTTGGACAATCAGCCTGGAGCTGTGCCTAACTCACAGGCCACGTGGTCTGCCCTCAGGGCTTGAGGTCTGGAAGACAGCCCGCCAGAAAGCGGCGGAGGTCCTTGCTGGGGGTGGCGCAGTGACAATCACTTACTGGTCTCCCAAAGGGAGAAAGATGACAGCGGCTGTCAAGCCAAACAGCCAAATAAATTTGGGGAATTCAGCAATGTACTCTACATATACACCAAACCATCCATTTCCCCATTATGTTTGCACATTAAGGAAATATGATGAGTACTTCTCCCTTAAGACAGACACTGAAGAGTTCTGGCATCTGACTCAGCCGTGTCTGTTTTCTAAACAGACTCCCTCTCACAGAGGCACCCCCAGCAGGACTCAGCAGACACCTACGTACCCACGGGGGAGGGGGGGCGCAGAGTATAGGCCCTGGAAACAGTCCTACCAGGATCGGAGACCTGGCTCGTACAGGCCAGGCCACATGGGCAAGTCTTTCAGCACCCTGAGGCTTAGCTTGCTCATCTTAAAACACCAGGTGGGGGGGAGGGTGGCCCGGTGGCTCAGGTGGTGGGAGCGCCATGCTCCTAACACCCAGGTCGCCAAAGACTGCCTCAGCCAGGGGGAGCTCATAATACCACATGGGTCAGGGAGCTGTGTCCTACAACTAGACCAAGAAACAACGGCTTGAACCAGAGTGTGTGGGGTGGGGGGAAGTGGGTGCGGAAGAAGGGGGAAGAAAAAACAAAACACCAGGTGACTATTCACCTTCGAACTGGTTATGGGATGAAATTCAAGGCTGTTGAGAAAGGCCACATGGTACTTGCCCTACGTGAAAATGATTACTAACTGGTGATCCTTCTCAAAGGAAAACCAGCAACTGCTGCAAGGAAAGGGGACGATCTTTCTGTGAGTTCAGACCGGCACAGGATAGCCTACTAGATAGGAATGTGACTTTGAGGGGACATTCAGATCCTGCCTCCAAACTACTGCTTCTCGGAAGCCACTTAATGGCCTCCAGCACTCCTGGGAAGAGCCAATTCCAGGAGCTGTCCCAATAGCCACCCTGACAGGTGTGGCAGCCACCAGAACCAAGGGCCTGATGCCCCCCCAGAGGGCAGCCTGCACTCCTCACTCCTTTGGGGGTCTCCATGGGCTCTTCCCTGGCACAGGGGAGGCCAGGGATCTAGCAGCTGAGAAGCAGGCCTAAATCAAGGGGCAGGGAAGAACAGACACCCCCACAACTCTACAGGATGAGAGGAGCAGGGGAGCGAGAAGGGGAAACGTCATACCCAGCTGGAGCACTCAGACTCCGCCCTCCCACAGGCTGGCCTGACCAATCAGCAGACAGCCGTCAAGTTGAACTTGCTTCATCTCCCGGCAGTCCACTGCTGACCATTCCTTTCTTCTTCAAATACTATCTCTTCGGTTCTAAAGCGCTGTCCTCTGGCTTTCTTCCCTGTCGGGCTTCCTTTCTCAGCCACTCTAGAAGGTTCCTCATCTCCTAACTATGCCTTCATGCTGATGTTCCCCAGAAGTCTACCCTCTCCTCAGACGATCTCATCTAGTCTTCTATCACCTGCGAGCTGTTGACTTGCAGCTCTCTACCTTCTGATCAGACCTTTTTAGGAACCTCAGGTCCAGACTGCTAGTGGTCACACAGGCCTCCCACACTCAACACGATCCGTCTTCCCCAAACCTGCCCCCTCCCCACTTCCCTACCACAGTGAATGTTATCACTATCCAACCACGGGTCCACGCTGGAAAGCTTGAAGCTCGATGATCTCGGACACTCCAACTTTCCACCAGCTCACATCCATGCAATGACCCTGCCCTGCTGAGTTTATCTTTAGACACATACCCGCCGTCTGCACTTGTCTGATCCCTACTTCCGTTTGGGGCCGCCAACATTGGGCCCCTGGCTCAGTTTTCTGACTGGTCTCATTGCCTGCTGTCCCGCCTCCGCTGTCTACTGAGCCCAAATCATGTCTGCGTGACAAGCCTAATCATGTCACAGCCCGATGACGCCCCTCAGTGGCTCCCTACGGCTCAGCTGCACTGGCGCCCTGCTTTCTGGCCAGACAGTGACTTCCAGCTCCCTTGCACTTCACGGTTCCTCAGCACTTTCTGCTCATGGCACATGCTACTCCCAGAGCTCCACTACTTCCCGCTTCATGCCTGCCCATTAACCGCCCTTGCACTGCAGGACTCAGCTTCGATGCCGGCTAAGAAGGGTGATGGGTTTCTCCAGCCGGGAGCTTGAAGAAACGGGGCTTGCTGGGGGAATCTTCCTGTCCTCTAGCATGGTACTCCCTGGAGACCTCACTCCGCTCCCACAGGGCAGGGGCTGTGTTTCATTCTTCTCTGTCCCCTTAGTTCTAGCACACAGCCTGGTACATGGTGTCAGTAAATGTCCACAACGAAAAGGAAGCATTGCTTCCTGAACCCAAAGGGCAGGTGGGAAGGTACCAAACCCCAGCTCTCCCACTCAGCTGTCAGGGTGGTTCAAGAAGTTCCCAGGTGTAGAGCTCAGGGCCGATTTGTGTCCAGCCCCTCTGAGTGAATGAAAGTGCCAAAGGCCGGGTCTCTGAAGGTCCTCAGAAGGCAGGCTCTGAGAGTCAGTCAGCAGCAGCTGTCAAGCCAGCTGCCAGCAGACAAGAAAGGGGCAGAGGGTGAGTTGCTGGGAGAAGAACGAGGAGCTCCAGGAGACGGTGAGAGGGGCACACAAATACCTGCAGCCTCCAGGAAAGCGACTTCACAGAGGAGCTCCCATTAGCCGGGCATCAGCTGTGATGGGCTCCTGTGTGAGGCAGTGTGGGGGGCCCATGTACGCGCACCACCCCACACAGCCCCCACCAGGCCAGGGGCATTTACCTGTTGGGTCCTCCGAGGAGGGTCAGTGCCATCTGACTGGCACACACGCCCGTCATCTCCAGTCTCCGCTCCAGAGTCAACCCGTGCCTTTCAGCCACCGACAATAGCTTCTTATGTAGCTCATAGGAAACACTTGGGACCACCAGGCCAGAGTCTGCAGTTCACAAGGAGGTGAGGCGAGAAAGAGCAGTGATCACAGGGAAGCAGGCCACAAACGCTGTCCCAGTCCAGGATTCTGGGACAGCCGACACTTTAAGCCCCCCCCCCCACCTTCCTCATTGGGACAGGCATGCTGTGCAGCCCCCCAAGGCTCAAGCAGTGGACGCAGGGCTGAGTGAACTGCAGCTGTCTGAGCAGCTTCGCTTTGACCACAAAGGCCAAAGCCACCGGGATACGTTTGGTCCTACCGAGAAAAGGCTGGCACAGAGCATGTAACAGAACCTATCAACACTTTAGGAGGGAGCATGCCTGCCCCGCGGGGGAGAAGTGCCGTCCTGGCACTTCCTGGCGGGGTTTCCTCACAAACAAACCCCTTGCCCTTCCCCAGAAGCAGAGCAGACACCACCTAAGCCTCCTGACGCCCCAGGCCACTATTCAGTGTCAAGGCAGGATGATGTGCTCTCCCCATCTGCTCCCCACCCCCCCACATCCTCTCTTCTACTTAGCCCTGCCACTTTGCTCAAGAAATTTCACCAGCAACTAGTTTGCTCAAATAATTTGTCATTTCCTCCACATTTGGGATGAATGTGACCCAATAGTCATTCACAGGGGAACAGTACATGGAAAGTAACCTATGGCTTACTTTAAGCAACTCAGAACAATCAAGTATTTTATTCTCCATAAATAAAGACAACTCTAAAAGGCTTAGGCACAGTCATTCAAAGTATATCATGGGAAGAACTTGGCTTTACAAGGCCAAGTCTGCACCAGCTGGCACACTTGAAGGGGTCTACAGTGCTATGCAAGATCTGACAATTAGGTCCGTGAACTCATCCTGGAAAAAGTGCTACACACCTCACTGCTGAATATCACTACGGTCACCTTTGAAGTCCTCCCCTTGGGAGGCTATGCACCGACTCCAGTGTCTAGTCCACCCTTCAAAGCAGTTTTGGAACTCTTTTTCTGGAATGGCCATCAGAGCTGTCATCGTATTACCCTTGATGTCCTGAATGTCATCAAAATGTCTTCCTTTCAATATTTCCTTTATCTTCAGGTAAAGAAAGAAGTCACTGGGGACCAGATCAGGTGAGTAGGGAGGGTGTTCCCATACAGTTATCTGTTTACTGGCTAAAACCTCCCTCACAGACAGTGCTGTGTGAGCTGGTGCATTGTCGTGATGCAAGAGCCATGAATTGTTGGTGAAAAGTTCAGGTCGTTTTTATCTAACTTTTTCAGGCAGCCTTTTCAGCACTTCCAAATAGTCAACTTGGTTACCTGTGTGTCCAGTTGGTACACATTCGTAATGAACAATCCCTCTGATATCAGAAAAGGTGAGCGACAGCGTTGCCATGAACGCTGTCATGAACGTAATTGTCAGACCTGTACGCATCAGTATCAATACAGCAGGTGCTGCTTCTCCTGGAAACCCCAGCGGGACAGAAACAGGAGGAAACCCCACAGCAAGGTGAAAACCTGTGATCTGCCCTGTGCAGCTTGGCTGTGACTACCAGTGCCACCTTACAAATGCCAGAAGCCACTGGGAGCACATGCTCTGCAGAAGCGCCCCGTGTGGCCTTAACCGCGATCCCTGTCAGCGAACCCTGTCAGCCGTGTGTGAGGAGCTGTGTCTGGCTCCATGAGACGCCTTCTGAGGTGCTGTGCCCTCATCCGTGCTGGGCCGTGAACCACTCAGGGTAGGAGAACAGCCTTCTCCTCCTGGGCCCTCGCCTCACTTGTCTCACCAGACTCCAACATGCACGCGACGCAGACTAGCGCTACTTCCGGTCCGCCGGCCTCAAAGGCGGGCGTCCATCATCACCCCCTGGATCCGGAGCCTTGGGGAGAAAAACTGGTTTTTCTCATGTGTCATTTCTTCGGGCTCTATCAGGCGTCTGGTCCTGCCGACATGGTTTCTTAAAACCACACAGAATGAGGCAATACACTTTGACAGGACTCGAAGCACGAAGGCTGAAGGTCGATACCCTCTCGTGGGAAGGGGACAGAAGAGTAACTTGATGGGATGATGATGAAACATCACAGAGCACACTACGCTGTGGGCAGTGGACGTCTCTGCCTGCTGGTCCCACTCCTGCAGAGACAACAGAGAGCCATGGAAGCCTGGCTCTCCTCTCCCCACTTCACAACGCTCTGTCAGCCACTGAGGTACCGCGTGCCTATGCTGGAGGCCGCAGCCCGACCTTGCATGTCAACAGCTCATGAAAACCGCCAATTTTACGGCCTGCTCCAGACACGCACAGATTATCAGAACTCATTAGGAACTACTGATAGCAGTGTAAAAAAGCTGAACGAATTCTCAGGAGGCCTAAGCCATTTATAGCCCTGAACCTGTCAGACAAGTCACGCACCTGCCGACTTCAAACACCCGCCTTACCTGCACAGTCACGCAAGGGAGAGCTTTCCCTCAAGTCTGCATTTCTTCCCCTACTTGTTCTCTTGCCGTTGAATGGGAAGCGGGTCAGGGCAGTGAGCCTTGGGCCTGCCACTGTACAGTCGAGCTTCTTTCTGGGTCTCGGTCTTGTGCTATGTGTGCAGGCACCCCTCCCCCACGCTGAGGGCACCCTGGGGGAAGATCCAACCCTTTCTGCTGCCTCTCTCCTCGGTTCTTAGAGGGACAAAGCTCAGAGTCAGGGAGAAGAGAGCTCACCATCCTGGCGGGCTGCTGCTGCACGAGACACTGCACAGTCATTACCTCTCCTCTGAGCTGCGCGGGGGTGGGGGGGACGGGGGGGCGCTGCTGAGGAGCTGGCATCCTTGGGAGCTTAGGAAAGACAAGGCCAGGACCCTTTAGCTCAGTCTGCTGCTGCACGGTCTGGGACTCGCTGTACTCTGCTGACTGACAGCAGCATGCTAGCGCCGCAAAATGTTTCTTCTCAACATTCACACACGAAGTCTGACCGGTCGGGCTGGCTTATCAGAAACAGGCAGGGGGAATAAAACAAACTCCAAAGGAAGGGGACCGAGAATGTAGCGTGTAAATTGCAAACTGTAACACTGCCAAAGCCTGAACACGGGCCAAGCCTAATTCTGCTTGTGTTGGAAGGTGGATCTTTATTGTTCAGGGACCAAGGCAGTAAAATCAGTTGGTAGGGTTTCTCTCAATATTAATATGTGTTTTACAGCTGTTGGTGAAACAAGAAAGGGAAATATAATTATAGCCAGTTCTTGACAAGCAGAGAACTTCTTAGGATATGATTAACCTCAGAGTATCCAGGAAAATGGCCTAAGCCCACTCGGTAGAGGCCAGGAGAGGTCTCCTCGGACACCACTGACTCCACAGCATAAGGCCAGGGCCATGGGACTGAGCGGCCCGGCCCCTTCTTCACATCCTTGTCACTTATGCACTGCTTGTCCCTACACATATTGCTTCAGGCCTCTCCTGCCCTATGGACACACATGCACGTGCCCCCCACCCCCAGCACCATGTCCAAGACCCCCCGTGGCCTCTGAATGAAGACCCTTCTCCGTGCGTCAACCTCCCAGCCTGCTGTGCTGTCACAAGGCTCCCGCAAGAGTCATCTCAGACCTGCACTCACACTCCCACTGGCACGGCCCTTAGCGGGCCAGGCTCCGTCTGTTCCACGGCTCACTACTGGGCCTGCGGGTTACGCTGCGGGGCTCACAGCTGGGCAGTGCTAGCACACTGGCTCTTTTTTGGAGACGCAAACCACTGGCAAGTTCATCCCCTCACACCCTTGCTGTGCGGACAGTCCCTGCAGATTCACATCAAGTCACCGCTAAGTGCAGTGGGTGCCAAGTAATCTCTGAAAGGAGGATTCATCCCAAGAAGACTAAATACTCCCAATATTCTTTTGTTTTTTTCACTTCTCCAACAGATTTTTTTTTTTAGAATCGATTTTAAGAAAAAACATGGGGCAGAGAGGTATGGAACAGAAAATAAATACAAATGTCAGCTGTTTTGCTAGTTGTTTTCTAAGCACAACAAATGAGGACCAAGAAAGCCCTGCACAAAACACAGAGGTCCCCGATCAAGGTGTTCCTGCAGGCCAGGCTGAGACGGCAGTCTCTGGTACCTGAGTTCTAGCTGCAGTCCTTGTTTGTGGACAGGTCACTGCGTGTGGAGCACAGCCCACACTTCTGACCAGGTCTGAACAGAAAAATGGCCTCTGGGCCCAGGTAGAAGGTGGAGCGTTTGGTTTCATGCGTCACGTAACCACTGAAGTCCCTCCCCATGATGCAGGGCCACCTGGGCTTGTACTTGTCAAACCCCTTCCTAATACGTCCGCAATGTCCTTCTCTGCGTTGTATTTGTCCTGCGCCAGAGGAGCGCACTCCACCGAGGCTCGTTGCACCTCCTCGGACATACCGACATTTTGGTCACCGCCTTTCTGCCACACATGGTTACAGCGGAGCAGAACTGGCCGACTGCAGCAGTCTCCTGGGGGAGGGCTGGGAGGCTCGGACGCGGCAGGAGATGCCATTGCTGCCAAGGGCGTAGCGTCTCCCCAATACTCTTCATGGGGTCCACCAGGCCTCCCAGGATCTGGCCCCTGTAGAGGTCACCCCTTTACCTTCGACCCCAACCCCACCATGTCCCAGGCACCTTGGGGGCCTCCTGGTTCCTGAATACTTCAAGTTCCTTCTGGCCCGTGGAAGCACGTCCTTCTCCTGGCACTCTCTTCTCTCTTCCAATGCTACCCCCAAACACATGGCTGGTTCCTATTCTGCAGGTCTCAGCATAAATACCCCTTGGTCTCGGCATGCTACTTCTTTCTTTCATTGTACTTAATACAGTTTGTAGATGGTTTTCTTTTTGGACTATCTACTGTCCTGGACTGTAAGCTCCGTGAGAGCAGTGACTGTGTCTATGTCATTCAGGGCTGCACCCCTTCTTCTCCACTGGGCCTCAATGCAAGTACAGGGCCTGATGGAGGGGCTACATAATAAATGAATGAATGGATGGAAAGGAAACCTAACAGCCTCAGGACATTCCATTCTGCGGCTCGGTAAGAGCCCAGCTATCATCAGAAGCAAGAGAGGGAAAGATGACTCTTTCCCCACCTCTTCCTTTTCCATTTACAACTAGACCAACCCTCCTGTCCACACTGGACTTCGTTCCTTCAGATTAAAGCTCTACTGGAACGAGCTATGGCCTCAGGAAGTAAAGGACTTCCTGACAAGATTACTTACTAATTACAAAGAGGAAAGGCATCTTTACAAAGAAATCTGGTGGTTGCCTCACCAAGTGATAAACTTAGCCCCAGCGATGGGACAAACCGACATCGTGTATTCCACGGTGTGATGCCTGAGAGAGAGCGAGCCCCCCCAAAATCCTGGGAAAACGTCTAACAGGGATCATATCAAAAGGAAACAATCGATAAATCAAAACTAACAGGCATTCTGCAGATCAACTGGCCAAGGCTCTTCACAAATGTCAGGATCACAAAAGACAACAAAAGTCATGGGAACTGTCCTGGTGAAAGGAAACAAAAGAGATGTGGTAAGTAAATGTAACGTGCAACGACTGATTGACAATATAGCTATGAAGGACAAAACTGCAAAAGCTGGACAGTTTTGCATATGGAGTATGTATTAGATAATACCTTCATGTTAATTTTAATTTCCTGATATAATCTGGTAGTGTGGTTGCACAGAGTAATATCCTACTGAATTTGTAATGGAAGTATTTAGGCGTGATATATAATGAGTGCAACTAAATCTCAAATAGTTCAGATATGTGTGTGGCTATGTGTTTATATAAAGTAAATGTGGCAAAATGTTCATTGGTGAATCTAAATGATATATGGTTGTTAATTATACTAGTCTAGCAACTTTTTGAAATTTTTTTCAATATAAGAAGAAAACTATAGAAGGAGAAAAAAAGGGAGAGTTGAGTGCCTCCAAATACGATCAACAAATGTTTACAGAGCAACAGTACATCAAGTCAGTGGCAGAACGTAGAGAAAATGAAAAGATAGGCAAACAGATCCTGTTCCCACAGTCTTACAATCTAGCTGTAAACCGGTATGTGCGAACATCTGAGAATACACAGACTAAACTTATCCTGAGCACAAGTGCAAAGAATGGATTTGAAACCAGGAGCGGCAGGCAGTAGGTGTCAAATTCTCAATCCACAATATGCCCTGAAAGACAGAAAGGACTGTAGTCACAAAGATGAGAGAGAGAGAGAGAGAGAGAGAGAGAGAGAGAGAGAGAGAGAGAGAGAGAGAGAGAGAGAGAGAGAGAGAGAGAGAGAGAGAGAGAGAACTCAGGGTGGGGTGGGACAGAACTCTGAAAAAAGTTCCAGAGGCTGGAATGGGGGTGACATGTGCAGAAGAGAGCTTCCCTGCCTGGAGCCCAGAGGCTGATGGCAATGCCAGCTGAGAGCAGGGGCAGGGCCAGACGTTAGAAGAAGGCTTAAAAGTCAAGTTGTTTTATGTAGGATAAAGTTGACAGAGGTAGAAAATGAGGGCAGAACGGCCTTATAAAACTGATTTCAAGGGACACAGGGAACGTGTGGCGTGGCACAAGAAACTAAAAGGTCGTGACAATTTCAAGGCTGATTGTGAAGGCAGAAGGGAACCTGAAGTTGGAATGAACACTGAGGATGAAGGAAAACCCCTTGCCAGGGCTGCTACAGAAGGCATCGCCAGGCCTGCTATTGCCGACAACCAAGGACCTCCAGGGGCCTTTTTGACATCAACTTTGAATGAGTAGGCAAAGATAGCCGCAAAGCTTCCTGCTGGCCACCTAAAGAATAGTGCTTCCACTGAAAGAGATGGGAACACCCGGGAGTCAGGGATGGATGGGGTGAGTGGCTGACTTAGCTGTGGTATGTTGAATTTAAGGAGGACACACTGAAATCAAACTCCTTCCTCAGCCTGGCTGGACATCTTCGGCTCTGAAATGGCAAGAGGGCACATACTGGCAAAGTGGTCGCATCTGGAGAGACCAACTCAGGTTTTAGAATGACCCGTTGGCAGCCTCATCAAAAACTCAGTCCGGGCTATAAGGTGCTAGGCTCCAGATGACCCAGCTCTAGGTCGGAGCTTAAACTGCTCCGATGAAGCACAAGTGCTCATTACTGGGGGAAGGCTCTAGCCAAGACATCAGCTCAGCACTACTGCTCTAAACCTGAGCCCGGCCGTGGGACTCAACTCTCTGACTGCACAGAAGTCTCCTCGTCGAAGCCTATAATAATCAGGACCCCGTCCCCCCTCCGTCCCTCAGTGTGGCGACCCCAGACCCTGCTGTCTCTGAGCTCAGCCACCAAGCACTGCCAGTGGGCGTCGCAGAACCGCGCGGGCCGGGCCCACTATGAATCCCTGCCGTCCGACTCTCACCGCCACCTGCCTGCCCACAGGTGTAAAGCCTTTGAGCCCTCTTGATCACTCAGGCCTTTTCCATGCTCTCAATGAGCAAATCCGATCAAATCCCGGTCACTCCTTTCTCATCTGTCTTCCTTTCCATTCAGAGCTCCAAACCCCTGGCACATTCGCTATGTCACGAGCCTAGCTGGTTTTCCTACTCTGGTCTCTCCTCTCGTTCTACCCGGAATTCTAGCATGAGACCATTCTTCCTAACGACTCAGTCTTCCTAAATGAGATTTTGGATCACGTCATTTTCAGAATCCGTGAGTTATTCCCCGTGGCCACAGGACAAGGGTAACACTGGCACGCAGGCTCTCTGAGCCCTTGTCCAAAGCCACCGTATTCTGCCATGTATAGGGCACACTTTTTTGGCCCAAATTTATGAGGGAAAAATAAGGATGCGCATTATACATGGGTAGTCCTAATTCCGTATCTATATAAATGTTTTAATTCTTTTATTTATGTTTATGAGTTAAAAGTGTACCTCTAGAAATCCATAACGATATTCGCATGCGAAATGATGCCCTGGAATACGATCATCAGTTCTGATGAACTTAGGACGGACTTGCAACAACCAGGAGTGCTTGGCCTTCTGGGAAGCGCCAATACCGCAAATTGGTTACCAGTGCATAAATTCCTTGTACCTCGTATCTGTGCTTGTGTTTTGTGATTATTTGTTACGTAAAATTTCTTGTACCATAATATGTTTAAAAATACACGCTAAAGAGCCATCTTTCAATTGTGTTCGCAGGCGCCGCCGCGCCGCCGTCGCTCTCTAACGCCAGCGCCGCCTCTAGCTCGCCGAGCTCCAGCCGAAGGAGAAGGGGGGTAAGTAAGGAGGTCTCTATACCATGGCTCGTACAAAGCAGACTGCCCGCCAATCTACCGGTGGTAAAGCACCCAGGAAGCAACTGGCTACAAAAGCCGCTCGCAAGAGTGCGCCCTCTACCAGAGGGGTGAAGAAACCTCATCGTTACAGGCCTGGTACCGTGGCTCTCCGCGAAATTAGACGTTATCAGAAGGCCACTGAACTTCTGATTCGCAAACTTCCCTTCCAGCGTCTGGTGCGAGAAATTGCTCAGGACTTCAAAACAGATCTGCGCTTTCAGAGTGCAACTATTGGTGCTTTGCAGGAGGCAAGTGAGGCCTATCTGGTTGGCCTTTTTGAAGATACCAGCCTGTGTGCTATCCATGCCCAACGTGTAACAATTATGCCAAAAGACATCCAACTAGCACGCCGCATACGTGGAGAACGTGCTTAAGAATCCACTATGATGGGAAACATTTCATTCTTAAAAAAAAAAATTTCTCTTCTTCCTGTTATTGGTAGTTCTGAATGTTAGTTATTTTTTTTCCCATGGGGTCAAAAGGTACCTAAGTATATGATTGCAAGTGGAAAAATAGGGGACAGAAATCAGGTATTGGCAGTTTTTCCATTTTCATTTGTGTGTGAATTTTTAATATAAATGCAGGGACAAAGCATTAATGCAAGTCAAAAGTTTCAGTGAACAAGTTTCAGCAGTTCAACTTTATAACAATTATAAATAAACCTGTTAAATTTTTCTGGACAATGCCAGCATTTGGATTTTTTTAAAACAAGTCAATTTCTTATTGATGGCAACTAAATGGTGTTTGTAGCATTTTTATCATACAGGAGATTCCATCCATTCGCTATACTTTTCTAACTGAGTTGTCCTACATGCAAGTACATGTTTTTAATGTTGTCTGTCTTCTGTGCTGTTCCTGTAAGTTTGCTATTAAAATACATTAAACTTAAAAAAAATATATGCGCTAAAAGTCCTTTATAATATAAAAAATAAGTACCTCAATGTAAGCAAATAAAAATTTGAATTAAAAAACTAAAACAAAAGGTTTTTTCCCCTGAAAGTTTGGCAAAAAACGTGGGTGCACATTATACATGGGAGCGTATTATACACAGTAAAAATACGGTACTTTTAATTCCTGCCACTCCCCCTCCAAAACTCTGCCCTAGCCAAACAAGCCAGTGGCCCATCTCCCATTTCCCAGCGCATTTTAGTAACTTGGACACAAGGACTGTTTTCGAATGACTTACCAATAATGAGACCCAAAACATCTTAAATATTTCCTTAGAATATTATAAATGTTGAGCAAAGATTCTTCTTCGAAGCCTACCGCTCTCCTAACCAGTGTTTTCTGGGGACCTCTCACCACTGAACAGAGTGCTCATTTGCATCTAGCATTTTATAGCCAAACTTAGCACGTGTGTATGTGGCACCGATCCCACCACTATCTAGCAGGGCAGGTCCAGCTGGAGGACCGTATGACACAACAACATGTGACTACTGGAGGCAGCAACACCATCAAAGGACCCAAAAGGGCTTTCCAGAGAAAAAAGACAGGTTGAACAGAGCTATGTTTCGTTGCTTCCTGAACGTGTTTTCCCAATAAACAGACCTTTAGTACACTGCCCCCGCCCCCCACACAGCTGGCAGAGCACTGCCAAGGGGGGGTGTGCGCTTAGACAGTAATGGCCCGAAAACTGCGGACACCACTCAGCGTGTAGTCAGTGTGGGGATACACAGCAAGCTGTCAGGGTCCTAAAAGCCACCACTGAACGGTGGTAAACATGCTGTTCTATGGCTGCGTTGGGGCTCAGGAGAAAACGGGGTGTCTGAGGCTCTAGGACATGTCTGCACAGACCAGCTAAACCGAGGAGCCCTCCAAGCCACTTTCCACAACTGCTGAGCTTATGGGCCCACTTCTGAGAACACTGAAAAGACTAGTTTATTCTGCCAGTAAGCCGCCCTTCTCATCTTCTCCTTCCTCTTTCATTTACCTGCATTCAGAAGAGGACAGGAAATGACGGGTTTTTGCGAGCCTTTACCTCTCCGGGCCTCGTCCTCGTCAGTAAAATGAGAACAGGCCACGAGGTGACCAAATAACCCACCGTGACACTTCATGAACTGCTTGCCCACATGGTCCAGGCAGTTTGCCTCATTCTGATCCTAACATTTGCATAGATCCAACTGGCCGTGCACTATCAGAACAACACTCAGTGAAACCTGCTTGGGGGCTTAATGCCTTGGCACTGGAGCCGAGATAAAAAGCGTGCAGGAGAAGCCGCTCAGCGAGCTAACTGCTGCCTGTTCCATTTCCGGCATGGACCCTGCTTGGCCAAAGGGCCTCATTTCCGCTCCGATCACTGCTGAGAACAAAGAGAAAAACCAGATGGCACGAGGCGGCAGGGCCAGTGAAGTGCAACTGGTCGCGACACACAAGCCGCCTCCCCGAGTTCTCGGCCAAGGGCCAGCACATGTGGTTACAGTATGTCTGCTAATGGCAGTTCTGGAAAGGCAGCTTCATAGGAGGGGTGGGAACCTTTTACCTCTATCATTAAATCAATGAAATGTGTGAGGAGGAGTGTGTTGTATGAAGGAATTCCCACCTCTGCCTGAGTCTACTTCAGCAAATGTCTTCTCCGGCTCTTTACGACCTGTGGTTCTTTCCGGGTTCTCACTGTGATTCTCTCCTGTTGGCCACTTCACTCCAAGGCCAGCTATACTCTTCCCAAACTCAGGAATTTCAGGGAAACCACCCCTCACCACCCCACCACTGCTGCCCAGCGCCCTACCAGTAGGGGAAACTTATTTTGCAACTAAAAGGGCAGTGAAAGGGGAACAGTCAGAGGTGGAAAAATGGCAGGATCCCAGTGTACTACAGACCTGTGGAAGACAGCTACCTTTGAAAAGCTTAAAACCTGGCAACTTAAATTAAGCCCGATTCTGAGCGATGCTGTTTGCCTTCACACGGTGGTAAAAAGTCAAAGGAGTTCAGCAAGATTCACTCAGTGCCACTCAAGGAAACTGCCAGTCTGTCAGGGAAAGATGGAAACAATTTAGCAGTCTTTCTTAGCCTGACAGTTGGCTTATTTTTTTCACATGGCAAGTACATGCAAGCTTCCATACTCAGCAAACTCAAATACAACAGAGCCCTACTGCTGGCCACAAAAAAGCCACGCCATACCTCTACTTTTCCTCCAAATGTAAGTAAGCTGTCTCCATACTTCTCCCTGTAACTGCTACTAACAGTCAAGATTTATATTCTTTATATTCAAAACTTCAAACCAAAATGAACATTATACTCAGTTCCTTCTCTACTTATTAAAATGATTATGATTCCCCTTTTAGCTCTTAAGAACATTCAGTAACAATGGTTTCAAATCGTATTCCAACAAGCCCAGTTACTACTGTGGTTTGGGAGGAAGGGGCTGGGTGAGGCAGACTACCTCTCACACAGCTGCTTTTACCGGCCTCCGATGTCTTATATTTGAAGAAAAGATTATAACATTAAAGAAAAGAAACTTAAAAGTCGCTGTGGTAACAGACTAGAGTACCATACACACACTTACAAAACTACCAAGGCTCTATTTTGTTATATGAGGATTATGATTAGCAGACCTCAATGAGCAGGTCTAGCAGACAAGAACAGTGTAGTAAACAAATGTCATTTACTCAAACCCTAATTTTAGCCAATGGTATCAACCATCCATCTCCAACTGGTTTTTACCCCAGCAAACAACTAATAAAACAGAGTTGAACTTCTAGCAAAATGTACACGCAGTAATAGGAAAGCCAAAGTGAAAACTGGTTTGACTATGTGAATCTAGATAATCGGCCCCTACCGTGTTTCCCCCAAAATAAGACCTAGGCAGACCATCAGCTCTGTGTCTTTTGGAGCAAAAATTAATATAAGACCTGATCTTATTTTACCATAATACTGAGGTTAATATAATATGATATGATACCGGGTATTATATTAATTTTTGCTCCAAAATACGCAGTAGAGCTGATTGTCCAGCTAAGTCTTATTTTCGGGGAAACACAGTATAACTTTAGCTGTGAATCATAACATACTAAAGAAACAGCAGACCAGAACTGCCAGATACAGGATAGAGATGGACATGTCGAGAAATCGGCTCCCCCACGGGAGCAAGTAGTGCTACACTGGCCATAACCCCTGAGACAATAATAATGGGGCAACCAGCAGCCACTTTAGTTCATTCCTCTGACAAGACTGAGTCACAGTCTGGGTTGTTCTGTTTCAAGCACAAGAAACTGAAAGGGCAAAGCAGCCAGGGAAGCAACCTGGCGCAGCTCACCTGTGCAGCCAGGCATGCGGCCAGGAGCAGCTCACCTGTGCAGCCAGGGACACAGCCTGGCACAGCTCACCTGTGCAGCCAGGGACACGGCCCGGCGCAGCTCACCTGTGCAGCCACTGGGACACGGCCCGGCGCAGCTCACCTGTGCAGCCAGGGACACGGCCCGGCGCAGCTCACCTGTGCAGCCACTGGGACACGGCCCGGCGCAGCTCACCTGTGCAGCCACTGGGACACGGCCCGGCACAGCTCACCTGTGCAGCCACTGGGACACGGCCCGGTGCAGCTCACCTGTGCAGCCACTGGGACACGGCCCGGCGCAGCTCACCTGTGCAGCCAGGGACACGGCCCGGCGCAGCTCACCTGTGCAGCCACTGGGACACGGCCCGGCGCAGCTCACCTGTGCAGCCACTGGGACACGGCCCGGCGCAGCTCACCTGTGCAGCCAGGGACATGGCCCGGCGCAGCTCACCTGTGCAGCCAGGGACACGGCCCGGCGCAGCTCACCTGTGCAGCCAGGGACACGGCCCGGCGCAGCTCACCTGTGCAGCCAGGGACACGGCCCGGCGCAGCTCACCTGTGCAGCCAGGGACACGGCCTGGCACAGCTCACCTGTGCAGAACTCCTTGCTCACGCTGTGAGGCACTGTGATCCGTCGGTACACGATGGGCTCTGACTCCAGGATGTTCTCATCATGGCGGTACCGAGCAGGCCTTTCACTTGGGAGGCCCCGGGAACGGGTGCCACTTCTCCTCTCGTATGTATCAATCTCCTCAAACACAGCTGCCTTGTCAAAAAGGGCCAGGTTCCCTTCAAAATCAAAATCCGTGTCTGGGATCTCCTCAATATCGTCCCCAAAGCACTCGTCATCTTTATTCTTCATCTGGCCATTTTTTAAACCACTTTTCTTTGGAGTTGCCTGATTTGGGTGCCTGCTACTAGATGACCCTGGAGGAAAAATTGGGACTCAAGTCAGTGTGGCCACAGAAAGCGCTCAGCAAAAGCAGAACACACATTCGTCCCTTAAGGAAGAGTGTTACAAGAATCAAAGTGAAGGTGGTTAAGTTATTCTTCAGTCATGTTAAGTAGCATAAACTACCACAAATCTCCTGGAATAAGAGATTTTACATATTACCCAAATAATAGAGAATATGAAATAAGCAGCATTCCTGGAAATCATAATGAGTTCTGCCCTTCATAAGGAAACTGATAAGACAGAGGCTTTTGACAACTGAATATCAAAAAACTAAAGGGCAAAAATACAGCAGTCTTTTCCCACCAGTCTGGGTGGTCTGATTCTGAATGTCTGACAGTGGTTTGAGAGAAATACTCCAGAGTAAAAGAAAGCCAAGTCCTCATAACCTGAAGCTCACAGGAAGATACTATTCAACTGGCTCTTAATTCTATGCTCACCAAGCATGCAACCTTCTGCTTTTTAATTTGGTGCCAGGATAGACCCCAGCGGGAGGGAATCTCTGGTATAGATAGATTCCAGATTCTGAGCCAGATACACATCTCCCACTTACTATAAGTTGGCATTTTGACTTATACACCTGTTTTTGGATATTTTGGTTAATGTGATCTCTCTTCTCAGAATTTTATCACTTTCGAGTAAGCAATTTCTGAAGCATCAAATAATGACAAAGACCACATTGCCCTGATCCTGTAGAGGCCACACCAAGACCCACCCACTTCAGCACCAGAGCAGAAAGCCTCTCTGCCTGGGAGAGACCACTTGGCCTCGCCCATCGGTCAACAATTCCTCTAGCAGCCAAGGCGTCAGACGCCACAGAATTCTCCCTACACTCCATTCCCAGAAAGTCCGGAGTTGGGTTTGTACTCTGACCCCCATCTGACCACTGGAAAGGGTGGATCGGGTGACTGGTATGCCACACTGAACCTCCACCACGGTCTAAACAAATGTAATGTACTTCTTTTGAGAGACTGGGTGCCTCAATTACTGAAAATACTGAAGAAGAGGTTAGAATGGTCATGAGCAATCCCTTCCCCCACATATACCATCCCAACTATCCTGCACTACCTAACTCTTCTCACAGCAATTCCCTTCTACCCAACGGACCCTGAGTCAGGAGACCTAGGATCTAATTGTTCTGTCAATAACATGATATATAATCTTATACCTGTCATCCAACTTCTCAGTTTCCCTGTATTGAAAATGTTCACTGTGGTATCTCCAGAAGGGTTTCTAGCACATAGCATGCAGTCAATAAATATTTAATGAATTACTCAACATCAGCAAGATTAGTTACAATAATTATTCTGAAAGATGTGTATTGTGCAAATGTAACTTGTGTCCTTGTCTTCCTAAGGCCACACACTGGTATGGAAAAGGGATATGGCTGGCAGGAAAGATTTAGGCCTCTGAAAAAAAACTAAGGCCAACCAAAATAAAGAAGAGGAGGAAGAACTGGCTGAGCCACCAGAAACAGCTCAGTCTATGAACCATGGAGAAGCTCGTCAATGACTGGGTTAAGTTCTAATTCCAATAATTTGATCAAAGCATTCCGTGAGAGCGTGCTGTGTGTCACAGCTAGGTGCTGGATTCTCGTATGTAACCAAGACGTGCTACTTGAAATGGAAGGAGAGATATTTAAGCTAATAATGAAAATAAAATGTGATGAGAGTTTTACGTTTATGTAAAGTGCCATAGAAATATGGATAAAACAGCAGAGCTGGATTAGGAATGGGAGAGCAGGAATGAAAATATTAACACAAGGTCAGAATAACACCATTAGCAATATATGTCAGCAGGGGAAGAACTAGAGACAAAGTCGAGTTTGCCAAATTATCAAAGTGCTGTCTCAGTATCAAATCAAACCATCTACCAGGAAACAGGCCTCTGGCCAGTGGTCTCTCCCCAGTGGGTGTGTGCTCACCAGCAGTGTGCAGGATAATTCCCTGGGAGTAGGAAGAAGATACCACATGTTCTATTTACTCTTCCTTTTAACTAAAACCAGTAAGAAATCAAGCCTCATGAATTTAGTGCATGGATGAAAGTTGGCACCCTGAGGGGGGTCCATGCCAGCCAATCACTTCCAGTATGTGAGAGACCCGAGGAAAGAGCGAGCTTCCATAACAAGAAGTGTGTATTTCACCCCAATAAAAAAAATTATAATTAAAAAAAAAGTGTGTATATACGCAAGTAGAGTTACATCTTTTGTGTGTGTGTGGTGAAATACATGTAACCTAAAATTTACCACTTTAACCATTTAGGTGTACAGTTCAGAGGCATTAAGTACATTCACCCTGTTCAATTACACAAATTTTTAACTAAAGCATACAAAAAGTCAGTGGCTTAAAAACATTCCTATAGGGGCGTCCAGATGGCTCAGGTGGTTAGAGCGCGAGCTCTCAACAACAAGGCTGCCGGTCCAATTCCCACATGGGACGGTGGGCTGCGCCCCCTGCAACTAAAGACTGAAAACGGCGACAGGACTTGGAGCTGAGCTGCGCCCTCCACAACTAGATTGAAGGACAATGACTTGGAGCTGATGTGACCTGGAGAAACACACTGTTCCCCAATATTCCACAATAAAATTTATTTTTAGAAAAACCAAAAACATTCCTATAAAGAAACTATGTGTAAAGATAATACTAATCTTGTCCGCAGTCATAAGCGGACAAGAGAATGGCAGAGCTAACACTTCCCCTGGTATTTTCAGAGGCCTTTAGCCAGAAGAGGGTTTTAAAATTAATCTAATCAGACGGAAAACCAGACAGACCCCCACATCGAAAAGTATCAAGGTTATTCCAAACATGAATTCATATGGACGATCCCTGACCACTGAGGAACTTCAGCCTAAGTATAAATACACTGTATCAGGAGTCTGCAAAACAGAGCCCCGGGGCCAAATCCTGTCCATGGCCTGTTTCTGTACATAAAGTTTTATTTGTTTATTGGTTTGCATATTGTCTAAGGCAAGTTAAGTACATACCGGAGTGCAGGAGACAGAGACCATATGGCCTGTAAAGCCTCAAGTATTTAACATCTGACCCTTTACAGAAAGCTTGCTCACCCCACTCTACACGTCACGCCTCTCACAATTGTTCTTTCCACCTTTGACTGCCATTAAAAATAATAAGAATAATTACTGAAGCTGGGGCCAATTCTTGAATATGTTTCATTCAAAGTGTTCAGTGTGTCATTGAACTACTACAGTATTGTATTTGAACTCCACACTAGCCCTTTGTGATGTGGGCCTGAAACTCTACTAACTACATTCTTCCTTCATTAGCTGGCTTCCTGTTAGCTTCCACCACCAGAGGTCGGTACTCGGAGAGACAGGAAGGAAGAAGGAAGAAGGAAGAGACTTTCTTGTTCGCTTGCCAGTCGCGCCAGCACCGCCCTGGCAGCTGGCCATCTCCAGGGTTTCTTTCCAGTGTGAGCAGACCCAGCAGTGGTACTGGAATCAGCTCTGTGAAGCCCCTTCGCCCTACTTTCAGGTTCTGATAACCCCAACTGCCTCCCTTTGTTTGCCCTTCCTCAGTGTCTCCTTTGGCTTTTTTTAACCTTCCAACACTTCCTTAGCCATTTCCCTCTATTAATTCTTTTCTGAAAGAACTAGTGTGGTTACTACTTTCCTTAGTGGTATATCAAGATTTTTTAAATTAATGACAGTTAATCACTCTGTTCTAACGAAGTATTAATGTTTAATAAGAAATTTTTTTAAATATTTGAATAAAATATTACTATAAAAATAGTTCACTTCACGTTTATCTAATCTTTTTGAATTTGTAAATAAAGACCTTTCTGAGTTACAGACAGACACACAGAGAAATAGAGCTTATAGCTTCGATTCTAAAATCCCAGACATGGGTCAAGAGCAAACACAGAAATACACTCACCCGCCCAGATATCAAAGAGCTGCTCTTCTCCCAGTGTGTACAAAAATCTTAATTGATTTGAGCTCAAAGTAGACAATCAGAAAAGACTTTAAAAAGACTAACAAAGCAGATCCTCTGTTGTCTCTCACCTAACAGAGATTAGATACCTAAAAACATCAATCCCTTTATAGAGATACACAAGTGTTCAAACCATAAAACCAAGTTCCCAATCATTGCTGCTACCAATGGGGAAGAGCTTAGTTCTAAACCAACCGAAAACAAAACCACAAAATCAGTAGAAAGGGAAAATACCAAAGAAACAGAAAACACGTTCCTGTGCTGCTTTGGATTCACCTCTGGGAGCCAAGAAAAGATGCACCTGGGTTTCACCTGCTCATGAGGCACACCACTGATTATTTTTCAAACAGCGTTACTGAGGTGTAACTGGCATACAAAACCTGCACACACGTAACGTATACGATTTGATGCATTTGGACCTATGCAGAAACGTGTGACACCATCAGCACAATCAAGGTAATAAACACATCCACCACCCCCTCCAAAAACAGTCAATGACGCACAGATATCTGTTCTAACCAAATATTCATTTTTAAGCAAAAATACTAATAATTTGAGCCACTGAACCATATTTTGAACTAGTAAAATATTACTGTAATACAGTTCACTTCATATTTATCTAATTTGTACTTCATGTTTACCTTTTTTAATTTGTACTTTTATACCTCACATCTAATGTATATAATATGTAGGTACAGAAAACAATACATTGATGAGCCAATCAAGAGTTCTTATGAATGTCATATAAATGGTTAGTTCTGAAGAAGGAAGTACAAGAAACCTACTGACATAATACCAATATTATGAGTCAAATGCTTATTGCTGATTTAAGGCATTATTTAGGCCAAAGCATCATTCCTCTGAAGCTGAATACAGTTTACTTAGAAGAAAGGAATGGGGTTGGTCTACATGAGTCCCTTCCTTCCAGCCCAAATGCATTTGTCATCACACTGCTGAGTCCCAAACACCATCTGAGCCATGAGAGTACTCTGACTGGCCTTTTTCTTTACGCATTCATTTCAAAAAACTTTTCCTTAAGCATCTGTTGTCTCCCGAGATCTGTGCTAGGTGCTGGAGAGTCAGCAGTGAACAACAGCAATACAACCCAGGCCCCCCCTCCTGTGACGCTCACCCCGTTACTGCCTTTGCCGGTCACTCCTGCAGACCCAACAGCCAGACTGCCTGCATTTTCCAACACAGCACTTGCAACAGGCCCCTGCCACAAGTAAGCGATTTTAGAGTGAATGTGCCCTCTCCCTGTCAGCAGACTGTCTATCGCCGAGTCAACAGCCAGACCCCTCTACCCTCAAAACAGAAACACTTCTGTTCAGATTCCTCCTGTCAGCTGAAGAGGCGAATTCCTACATCACCATGGTGGCACTCCTGCCAATAACCAATTTAAGCCTGGGTGGGTGGGTGGGGTCTACGGCTGTGGTTTCCGGTGCAGGGGTCCTGCCTCCTGCAGAGCTCCTGGTTCTCAGTCAGAGCAATTCTGCCTTCCGAGGAACACCTGATAACGTCCGGAGACAGTTTCGGGTTGTCACCACCGGCGGCGGTCGGGGAGCTACTGGTACCTCGTGGGGGGGGTCCAGGGCGGCTGCTAAACATCACACCACACACAGGACAGCCACACACACATTACGCGGCCAGAAACACCCAGAGTACTGAGGCTGAGAAACATGCTAATGATGACACAGCGGACGACATGGTGTCTTTGCTCCTTTCAAAGAATGTTAAATGTGGATGAGACATGGCACTGCTGGAGCCAGCTCGTAGCAACGTGAGGACAAAGCCAACACAGGATGGCGTCAGAGGAACGGGACTGAAGCCCTGACTGTGCCACCAGGAGGGGCCGTCCTCTGCACCTACTGTGACGTTTCCTGAGTGCTGGAGCCACTGCGTAGGGTTCACTATTACAGCCAGGGCGTCCTAACTGATAGCACCTGTCTAGGACTTTAACACTTACCGGGAGCCTTTTCACCAAGATTACTTCATTAATTCTTAGAATACTCTAAGGTATTAGAGAAGCGTGGAAATACTTGAAGATGGTTATTACTGCCTACAATTACTGGCTGAGATTAGACAAAGGAAGACACTAAGGACTCCGCCACGTGTTACCTCGCAGAACCTGTGCCTGGCTGCATCTTAGGCTTCCACACACACGTTATTCCAAAACAGCCTAACTCAACTTAGAACTTACCGTGCTACCAACGATGAAACGACGGGTGCTCCAAACGTACAGAGCTAAGAAATGTCTGAGTTAGGATGTGAACTTTGATCTGTCAGCTTCCCAATTCTACACTATTTCCACATATAAAAAAAGTGGATATAAAAAATAAAAAAAGAGTAGGGAAATATAAAAAAAGAGTAGGGAAACCATGAAACTCTGACAGACGTCAGCAAAATTAAGAGCTACTAGCAGAGAGGATCATGTCTAGAAACTGAGCACGTGAGGCAAAAGCTAAGCACCTATTCAACACAGCACAACGGTTTTAAAAAAAACAGAACTCAAAAGCAACAGGAAGCAAGTATTCCTTCTTTAAAAATAACTTTTTGTTAATAAATGTTCAGAGTGGACAATGCATAAAATATATAGAAAATTACAGATATTGACTTAACATTCTGACATTTCCTTGTAGTCAAAAATATGCATCCATCTTATGAAATTTTGTATCTTGCTTTCTTCCTGAGGAGCATCTTCCTGTCTCATGAAACATTTATCCAAACATTTTTTATGGCTGCATAAATTATAGGTACCATATTGATATAAACACCATACCTACTGATGAACTTGTAAGCTATTTCTCATTTTCACTGTTGCACACTCAGCCCAAACATGCCGTCTTTGATTACTCCAGCTGAAAAATCGCTCCCATCTGACCACTTGTAGCAGTGTGGGTATCACTCATCTAGCATTTACCTTACACTACCTACCTTTCCCGCAGTGCTTATGCTAACTTTCCAAAGAGCGTGTAAGCCAACAGTGGGCACAACCGTATCATTCACCCAATACTATAGCTAGTATCATTCACCCAATACTAGCTATTGTATTCATTCACCGTATTGTATTCATTCACCGTATCATTCACCCAATACTATAGCTAGTCCACTCTAAGTACACAAGTTTGTGGTGAATTAAGAAATAAAAAGAGCCATATCAAAATAAAATAAAATAAACCAAACAAACAACAAAAGAGTCTAAAAGGTTATAGAGAAAAGGCAACTTGAGATAAACTATGAGAAAGAAAGGCAGCCACCAAAAACGATGCCAGCTGTGTTGCGTGACTGAAAAGGACAGGAAGATGCAGTTGGCAACGATAACACGTGAATATAAGGCGAGGACTTCAGAGGAAAGGAATGTGGGCATGTCTACTACGGACTGATAACGGGCTGCTCTGGACCTATCACAATCACAGACAAACACAAGCAATTAATCAGTGCGAGAGAAGACAGGGTAAAAATGCAAAATGGGAAACCATTTTTGGCTCGGCCATAGGACTCCATAAACATAACCTGCAACCACACCCAGACTGTGTCTTTAGAAGATTATCAGGCATTTTCTCGTGCTCCCTCTGAATACAGATCTTCCATTCTTTCATTTGACATACACTAAAGACCAGCTATGTTCCAAATACTGTCAGGAAAGCAGAGAGTGAAAACAAAATTTCCAGGTGTTCCAGATGACATCAAAGGTCAGCAAGAGAAAGATAAAATAAAACAAACAAAGGCAGGCTAACGTGCCCAGTTGTCTCTTATTCTTCCCTTTCCTCATACTTCAATACAAATACTGGGAAATCCTAGATGAATGAGCTGTCTCAATACTTGGTTCCTCAGCCCAAAGGGCCTTGCTCTGTATTAAGCTGGCCTTTGGCTACTGGGAGAGAAAAGCACTTCCTTCAGAAAACATAAACAGTGCTTCCCAGATTTCTTTACTTTTCAAGTACAAGGGCCAAGTATGAGTTAAGACTTGAGGCTGGCCGTCTTCCTGTGCCATTTTGCTGCCAGCCTTTGGCACAGAGGCCCCTTGGCCAGGATAACTTATAACAAACCTATTGTTGTATAACCTTCCGTGCCACTTATTTATTGGTTTTTGTCACAAACACATGTTGCAAAGGAAAACTCTGTCCTGCCCTTAGCACGCTAAAGGGCACCTGAAGGTCAAATTGCAAATGTTTTCGTGTCAGACTCAAAGGGCTTCGTGAGGAGGTGCCAGAAAGTATCTGGGACCTTCTTTTCAACTCCTAAATTCTAGGCCCTGGTCATCAGTCAACTTCTTGGGCTCAGGCAGCAGTCTGCTGGAAAAATGAAGCACATCCAAGGAGGTTAAGAAGTCACAGTAGGACCTCCGAAAACTTGGCGAAAAATCACTTGCTGACCTCAGGTGCTGGGCTCACTGCCACCCTGCACGATACACAAACGTGTATCCTTAGCGGACCACAAGTCGTTGGCCTCTGCTCCCTAGGACTGACGTTCCATTCAAATATTTTGAATGGTCAGTTCAATGACCAAGGTCATCCAGACTATCCATTATAACTGCTCCCCTCACACACCTAAAGGAAGAGATTAAAATCTGTGCTAAATCTCTCCTCCGTGTTGGATTAGGTAACTAGAGCCAACAAATCGCTCAACAATTCGTTACTAACCTTGAAAGAACACTTAAAAGCCAGAACTGAAGAGAGATTATATTCCTATAGCTTTTTCATATTTAGTCTTAACACCAATATACATATATAACGGATGAAATTCTATTTATACATTCCTAAGGAGAAAAATACTTACTCTCCATTTCTTCATTCATTAATGAGAAAAAAACTGACAACCTACGTTACAACTGTGGTGGGAAGAAACCAATCTATTTCCTTGGAATCCTTAAAATGCTACGTATGTCAATCTCTGGCAGACCGTTCTACTCATTTTCCAGGGCTCACTGAACCAATAAATAGATGTACCTATATCTTCTATCACAAACCAATTCTCAGTCACATTTCATATTCAAATTCTCAGGCCACAGACATTTCCCACACTAACCTGGATTCCAAAGAAGTTCTCTGAAAGAGAGTAACATTTTTCTGCCCATGATCTCTTTATCTTATTTACGTGCAGTTAACAATCTAGGAAAAGGGAACGGATCAAACAGCAAAAGCAGAAGCAGCATCAACCAGGGCGTACTTCTAAGAGTGACTGCACTTTTCAATCCACCAGAATGACTTGTTACAGTCAGCTACGTTACTTGTTTTGAAGTTAGCTGCACTCTTTCAAGAGGGTTGCTGTAACCGTTAATAACAGAAAAATGAATAGGAAAACCTGATAGTCTTATATACACCCAGCAATCGTGCTCCTAGGTAAACGCAACTGATCTGAAAACTTATGTCCACAGAAAACCTGCACACCAATAGCGGCGTTATTCATGACCACCAACAGCTGGTGAGCACTACCACGATGTCCTTTGATGGATAAGCAAACATCTATTCAATGAAATGTTATTCAGCAATAAAATGAATTGAGCTATCAAGCCACAAAAAGACATGGATGAATCTCAAATGCACATTGTTAAGTGAAAGGAGACAGTCTGAAAAGGCTACATACTGTGTGATTTTAATTATGTGATATTCTGGAAAAGGCAAAACTAGAGAGATGGTAACAGGTGAGTGGTTGCTGGGGCAGGAAGGAGAGGCCGTGGCAAAGGGAAAAGCCTGCACAGGCGACACGAGGGGCTCTGTCTGATACTGTGAGGATGGGTACCAGACAGAGAGCGTATTTATTAAAACCCACCAGACTTTAGAAGCACAAAGAGTGAGCTTTAACGTATGCAAATCAAAACGAATCACTGAGGAGGTTGGAGGACAGAACGCAGAATGTGACAGATTTGTTACACATGCAGGACACAAGCCGATGAAGACGAATGGTGGCGGTACGGGTTAGTGATTCCGATACAGTTATACGTGTATGCTAGAATTGAACAATTTAAGCCAAAGGATGGCAGATGGTGGGAGACGGGCTTCTCACTGTTGGAGTGAGATGTTACAGATAAGAAAAGTAGGCTAGAATGATCACATGGTCATGGGTTAAATTGGAGACATTAGTATCAACTCCTCTTTGGCTGCAAGGAGTACAGATTATATACAGAAGTATTTATGGGTATGTGCATCTATATGGTTAAGTACACACACATTTCCCTGCTCTGCCCGCTGAAAGGCAAGACGCAGCAGCAGTGAGCAGACCTAGCGCCCAGATCATTCTCCAGTCAAAGGAAATAGCTCCTTAGAGACATGGCTGATTCCAGGGCTGGCACAGGAAATACAGATGATAAGCCTGGAGCATCTTGTAGTGCCAGAAAGTAAAGAAGTACTGGGGGGCAAAACCCAACCACGAGTATATGTCAATATGCAGGCAATGCGGCATGTCAAAGGGACACAACAGCCAACTGAAAGAGCTCCCAGTGGCCAAAGCTAAAACAATGGCCTCTGAAATAAACCAGTACTGAATTTAACCCGAAGTATAAAGTAAGTACTCCTAAGTATTGATAAAAATAAATGATTGAATGAATAACTACACGGGGGAGAATCTCTGGTGCAGAAGAATTCCAAATCATTTATGTAGATGTTCTCTCTGTGTAACTCCCCACTACTCCCAAGGTGTGGGCTACACAGAGTGACTTCCTTCCAAAGAGCACAGTATGAAAAAGGAGTAACTTCATAGAATCTGACACATACACCTAAGCCGGGCAATCAAGGTCAACATCAAAAGTCATAAACCATGCTGGCAGTAGACACCCTTGATATGGTGATGACAGTGATACTTTACCTCTTCCTCCCCAAAATACATAACGCCAATCTAATCACGAGGAAAACATCAAATACCAATTGAGGGGTATTCTACAAAATGCATGGTCAGTACTCATCAAAACTGTCATCAAAAACAACAGAAGTCTGAGAAACCATCAGAGCCAAGAGGAGACATGACCATTAAATGTAAAGTGGTATGCCAGAAGGGAGCCTGTGACGGGACATTAGATAAAAGCCACTGGCAAACTGAATAAAATATAGATGTTAGTTAATAATAACGTATCAACACTGCTTCATTAATTGTAACAAATGTACCATTTTAATGTAAGATGTTAATAACGGAGAAAATATGTAGAAAAATAATATATAAATTGTTAACAAAGATTATCTCCAAGTACGTAAGATTATAAACCACTTGAATATTTAAACTTTTAACAAACAAGTCAATTTTTTTTTAAAAAAAGGGAGAAAAAAGAAAGTAGAGAAAGTTAAAGTCTAAATGGAAAGAATCATTTTCTATCCAAGCATTCTATACATTTTCAAAGGATACAGAAGTAACAATTCAATTTAAGTCTCAGGTTTTCAATCATTGTCAATTCAGGTAGTTACTTAAGAGGCATGGAAGGAAAGTGCCTTGAAATACATTTTTTTAATTTTCAAAATTCCAAGTTTATTCACAGAATCGGGTATTTTCAAAACTTAAACATGTTGGCCCTGACACAGGGGCCACACAGATTCTTGTAAATCTGTTATAATTCACCATCATAGCTTTACTTTAGTGAACACGTTAAAGAGTCTACCAGATTCTAGTGAATTCATTATGGTTCTATCAGGAGCAAACAGCATTCAACAATTCGCTAGTACCAAAGAAAAGTGAACATCGACACACACTCCAAGGCTTGCGCTCCTGGCCGTGCCAGTGGGGGCCGTGAGTACAGCACAGCTACACCGGTCAGTCTGTCAGAAACTGTAAGATCACAGACACGTCCATCTCTCTCCTCTAACTGAGGATAGGAGCCAGATCGCGAGGAAAGTGATTAAAAATCTCCTGGAACAGCCCAAGCACAGGTCCCACTCAGGCATCACTATGACCATCAGTCACCAGATGAAAACCAACGCCACTTCTGTCTATATGAACTCTAGGCTGATCACTGACTTTTCTTTCAAAAAGAGAACTGGTGTGAGTCTCTAGCAGCTTCTCTTCCCCTTAACAGCTTGAGGAAGTAGCCCTGGAATGAGAGAACCACGCTGTGTTTTTGTGACGCTCTACCAGCATCTTTTGTACTTGGGTAACAAAGGACTTGTTTATAGAACAGCAGTGGGTAACAACTTACAGCTCTGAAACATCAGGTTAAGGAGGAAGAGAACTTGCTCCAACTTACAGGAGTTGTGCCGACGACGGAAACTTTTGGACTGGCTCACGGGCTCCACGTGCCTGTCCACGTAGCTCTTGGAGCACTGCTGCTGCTGGGGGGAGATGGCCGCCTCCTGGCTCCTCCCCTCTATCCTCCTAGGGATGCTCTGAGGGGCAGTGCTGGAGGAGGCTGGCTTCCTCACCAACCTGCCCGTGCCATTCTGATTGATGCCCACTTGGAACCCAACACCAGAGGGGCCAAATTCTGTCTGATGAAGATCTCCAAAATGCTGGTTTTCTCCAGGACCTGGGATCTCTAGAATTTTTAATTCCGTAATGTCACCTGCCCTGAAATACACAAAAGAAGCCAAGTTTCAAAACTGTAATAGTGATAAAAGTGATGAAACTGGAATCAATAGTAACCAGCTATACCTTTGTAGCGCTGCATTTCAATGAGTTATCAAAGGCAAAAACTAGGAAAGGTGGTACCATGTTTCCTCAAAAATAAGACCTAACCGGACAATCAGCTCAAATGCGTCTTTTGGGGCAAAAATTAATATAAGACCCGAATTATACTACATTATTATATTATTTATATTATATTATATTATATTATACCCAGCCTTATAGTAAAATAAGACCGGCTCTTCTATTAATTTTTGCCCCAAAAGACGCATTTGAGCTGATTGTCCGGCTCGGCCTTATTTTCGGGGAAACACGGCAGAGCACTTAAGGAGAGGCTCAGCCATCAATATTCAACGGACACAGCACCAACCCTCAAAGAGCCTTGCTGGCAATGGCACACTCTCATCAGCACGTGAGCCTCCCAGAATGCAGAATGGCTTTGTCACTCATTCCTGCACTCCTCACTGGTAGGCACAGAGAGAATACTTACTGTGTGATTAAGCCCTGCACGAGGAAGAAACGAAAAGCAACACATGCCCACAAAGAACTCACAGTGTGGTCAGTGGAAAAGACCAGGAGACAACAGAAAGTGGTAAACACAGTGACAGAGGTGTGCAGAGGAGACTAGAGAACCCAGAAGGAAACACAGAAGTAGTTTGGCAGAAATGGATGAAACACGTGCTTCAAGTCTGGGTGGGGAGAAACAACAAGAGCTAGCCAAGCAGGAGAGCATCTGAGCCCAGGCTCAGAGACTGCGAAAACACGGCCCATTTGAAGAACTGCAAATGTGACGGTGTGACTAATGGGAAGGATGTGTGTGGAGGGCCATCAGTTGGGAGGACATCAGGGCCCAGTTCATACCCACATGGGATTTTCCTGGTGGCTGCAGAGAAGGTGGAGAAAGCAAAGCCAGGAGCACCAGTTAGGAGACCAAGCAAGAAGTAAGAGGGGATGAACAGGGCAAATGTTGACGCAAAGGGAGAAGGGGGGATGGAACCAGGAGACATTTGGAATCCACAGGATCTGGTAACTAACTGAACTAGGGGATCAAAGAAGAATTTCTTCTTATTCTTAAGTTTCTAACTTGGGTGAAAGGTGTCATTGGTCACCTATTAATGGAAGCTCTTGGGAAAAAGAAATCTGCCGGTAACATCGTGAGGCCAGCTTTCAAAATCTTAAATTTAAAATATCTTGTCAGATACCCACCTGGAAATGACCAGTAGACAATTCAAATAAAGTGTCTAGAGCTCAGAAAATGGGTCTAAATTAAAGATTTGGTACAGGCAAGCAGAAGTTATCAGTAGTAACAATGGCCAGTTTATAAATATTCTCATGGGGATAAATGATATGATATATGCAAATCATTAAGTCTAGTATTTGGCAAGAATTCAATGCATGTTTATTATTACTACTAAAAAAAGATTTGGGGTCTCATTAATGTATAAGAAGGCACACGTGAGATTGTCTAGAGCGTACGTAATGAGAAAGGAATTAAAGATAGAAAGTTTACCCATCTTAAGAAGTGAGTAGAAGAAAAGGAAACTGGAAAAAAACAAGATACAGAAGTGGAGAAATACACGGAAAGGAAACCCAAAGGGGTGACTGGGAAACTAAAAGAGAACATTCCAACAGTTCGGGGGCATCTGAATGAGATTATAATTGAGACACTGCCATTGAATTTGGCAATTAGGTCACCTGTAACCTTGGCAAGAGCTAGTTCAGCAAGATGGTAGTTAGGAAAAAAGCTAATGGCGGAGTAAGGAGGGATAGAGAAGGAGACCACAAAGGGAACAAAGGCAGACAATTTTGCTCCGAAAAGAACTGTGGGAGTAAAGAGGAGGGAATGACAGTTGCAAATACACATTGGGGGGGGGGGGTGTCTGTATTATGGGAGACCTGGGAAGGTGAGAATGCGGAGAGGAAAGAGGCGGCATAAATGCTGAAACCAAAGACATAAAACACATGTAGGATCTCAAGGAAGACAGACCAGAACAGCATACAAAGCATACGTGGTAAGGTGAGCCCTCAACACGAAGGGTGTTTCTTCTACTGAGACTTCAGAGGAGGTAAGAAATAAGAATGGCTACACCTACAGAAAGGTTTTGGGTGGGTATTGTTCAGAAAGTCAAGGAAGCTGCGGCCCGACAGCTTTGTTTTCTTCTTTTTTTAAACATAAGTCTGTCAAACTAGTGAAAAGAAGGATGTGAAGACAACAACTAAACTTGAGATGTGTTGGCAAACACTAAAAACACATTCCTATAATTAAGGACTTTAGCTACTGGCTATAGTGTGCTTCTGGAGATAAATTATAATACAAATCTACAAAGAGAGATACATTTATGCAGGGGGAAAATCAAGAAGACCTTATTAGATTAAGAAAGCACAAATGATACAAACCTGAGAAAGAAAATATGAAACTATAAAAGAAAACAGAAAAGTTATTCTGAATTTGACCCTTTTAAATGATATAATGATGCATGCTTGATAGAGCAAAGTGTTTCACCAGCTCTGAATCATTAGCTGAAAGCTAGTTACCGCCCAAAGCCTCTGCTCAACAGCAGCTGGACTATAGCTCTAATGTTGCAGAATCTCCCCTCTGACAAGACTTGACTCAGAAGCAGCCCCATGCGAGAGGACACCGGCAATCGAGTGCAGGTCCCAGCCCCGCGGAGCACCAGAGCGGATGGAAGCATCAGCCAGGACTCACCTGAAGGTGACTTCTGGCACGAGGCACTTCACCCCATTGTGGAAAGGCCGGGTGAGAGAAATGGTCTGGCTGACCTGGTCCACTGCAGACACTCTGCCCTGATAGACACCCAAGCTGTCCCCACAATTGATGGACACGATGCTGCCCAGCCAATCCGCAGCCATGTTTCCAATGTGAGCCCACTGTGCAGAGAGGTAACCAGGCGGTGTACCTGGAGAAACAGACAAACCTTTAATTTAATTCAGGGAAGAATTACGCCAGGCTCTGTACCAGGTGTTGCTTAATAATACGCATTCTGTCGCATCCTTAATTAATGTAATAAAACAAAAAATAAAACTTTTTCAGTAGGCATATGCTTATTAATGAAAAAGCAATATTATTCAATATAATATATACAAAGATCTTACAATTGTTTTAAAGCACATGTACCAGGTAATTATTTACCCAGACATCAAATCACATAAACTATAACCTGTTTATAACCTACTATAATATATTTGCCATCAGAATGTTTTCAAAAAGATTATATATATTTATATATGATATATAAAAAATAATATTGGTAATGTCAGAGTAGCTCCTATCAGACTAACCCTCTTGATGATCATGATAAATTCTGGACAAAATTTTTTTTTAAAAGCTGACCGAAGGCATTGGAGAACACTACACCTAACTACAGAATATACTCGTATATTCTTTTCAAATCCACATGGAATACTCACCAACAAATGCTGGGCCCTAAACTACTATCAATTCATTTCAAAGGATTGAAATCAGGCAGACTATATCCTTTATCCACAACAAAATGCAATTTTAAATTGATAATATTTCAAATATTCCCAAATATTTGGAATTAAACAAGACATTTTGAAAAAAACCTAAGGGTCAAGGAAGAAATCAAAAGGGAAGTTAGAAAATGTTCAAACTCAGTGATAATGAAAATACATCTAATATGTGGTGATGGAAAGAGAACTGACGCTGGGTGGTGAGCACACAATGTGAGATATAGATGATGTATTACAGAATTGTACACATGAAATCTATGTAACTTTACTAACAATTGTCGCCCCAATAAACATTAATTTAAAGGAAAAGGAAATACAACATTTGTGGGATGCACTTAAAACAATGCTTAAAGGGAAAATTATAGCTTTAAATGATTATACAAGTATCTGACGAAGACAAAGGGCTAGCATCTAGAATACTGGGGGTACCAAAAAAATGTATATACATGACTTCTTTCATCTTTTGTTATCGGTATATATTAAGCATTACAATTTTAAAACAGTGTTTTCCTGTCTTAAAATGTGTATACATTTCTTTGGCGCCCTCTGTATATAAAGAACTCTCAAAACGCAACAGCAAAAAAAAAAAAAAAAAAAAAAAAAATCCCATAAAAAACGGGCTAAAGACATGAAAAGACATTTCAACAAAGATGTACATATGGCACATGAAAGGATGTTCAACATCATTAACCATCAGGGAAATGCAAATTACAACCACAATGACCTATCACTACACACCCACCAGAATGGCTAAAATAGAAACCAGTGACACCACCAAGTGCTGACAAGAATGTGAAAAAACTGGATTACTCATACATTGCTGGTAGGAATATGAAATAGTGCAGCCATTCTGGAAAACAATTTGTCAACTTACAAAAAATCTAAACATGCCCAAAGAAAGGATGAAGGGTGACTTAAGTTTACACAAAAACATGCACATGAATGTTTATTTATATAAAGGTTTACGCCTAACATCCCCAAACCGAAACAAGCCAGATCTTCAATGGGTAAATGGTTATTGTGGTACATCCATACCACAGAGAAAAAGTGAAAAAAGCCAACCTCCAAAGGTTACCTTCTATGTGATTCCACCTGTGTAACACTCTTGAAATGACAAACGATAAAAATGGAAACGAGATTAGTGGTTCCCAGGGGTGGCGGCAGGAGGGAAACAGTTACAGCTATAAAAGGGGAGCATAAGGGATCCCCACAGTAATGAGAATGTTCTGTACCTTGACCATACAATGTCAGTATCCTGGCAGTAATACTGTTATAGTTTTGCAAGATGTTACCCCTGGGGAAAACCGGGGAGGGTATATGGAATTTCTTACAAGTGCATATAAATCTACAATTATCTTAAATAAAAAGTTTAATTAAAAAAATCAATGTCTTCTACTGTGTTAACAAAATAAATGAAGAAATCATGTATGATCACACACCAATAAATGCAGAAAGATAATTTGAAAAAATTCAACATCTATTCATAATTTTTAAAAAAAGAGGGGATAGCTTCTACAAAACGATGACAGCTAACATCATATTAATGGTGAAATAATGAATCCTTTCCTCGTAAGACTGGGACAAAGCGAGGATGTCCAGTTTCACCCCCTCTATTCATTAGTATGCTATAGGTCCCAGCCAGTGCAACAAAACGAGAACTAAGAAGCATGAATATTGGAAAGGAGAAGTAAAACTGTATTTGTAAATGATACTATTGACTGTGTGTGCAGAAAACCCTAAGGAATGTCCAAAAAAAAATCCTACTAGAACTAATAAGTGAACTTAGCCAAGTCACAGGATACATGCTCAACTTGAAATAGACAACTGTATTTTATACAACAGCAACAACTAAAAATGAAAATTTAAAATACTATTTATAATTACTAAAAAACAAAATACTTAAGAATAAATCCAATTAAAAATGTGCAGGATCTCTACAATGAAAACTAGAAAACATATCTAAATGGACTGAAGAGCTTACTGTTATCAATTCTCCCCAAATTGAACTGTGGATCAAATAAAGATATCAATAAAATTCCCAGCTGGCCTTTTTGGAGAAACTGAAAAACTGGTTCTAAAATGTATACAGAAATGCAAAATAGAAAAGCCAAAACAATTATGAAAAAGAAAAGTCAAGTTGCATGTTTTCCACTACCTTATGTCAAGACTTATCACAAAGCATAGAAATCAATGTGGCATTGGTGCATGGACATTAGATCAAAGGGACAGAGTCAAATCCAGAAACAGACCCCACACACAGTCAACCAACTGCTGATTCATCTACCAAGGTCAATCGATGGAGAAGTCCAAGTGCTTTTCAATAAATGATACTAGAACAACTGGATATCCTTCTATTCCTATCCCATACCAGATACAAAACCATTAATTTTAAATAAACTATCTATACATAAAAGCTAAAACTAAAGCTACCAGGAAAACAAAACAGAGTATCTCAGTGACCTTGGGGTAAAGATTTCTTAGACAAAACACAAATAAGTACTAAACCATAAAAGAAAAAATATCTGGTAATTAGAGGTCATCAAAATTACAAAGTTGTGCTCATCAGAAGTCACCATTACAGAACACAAACTAGAAGAGGAGCAAAACAGACGCGGTGAGACCAGCCGCAGGCAACCAGAGCATTCCATCCAAGACGATGTTATGTTTAGGGGATGGATATCATCCTGAAAAACCGTGCTAGGGCTTATTTTCCGGTTAGGTCTCATTTTTGGGCAAACACAGTCAGTGGTAGTTTGAATTTGGTGATGGTTACAGAAGGGGGGGGAAATCACCGTTAATAAAAGGTAAATGGAACACACATAATCCCCACAGCTGTTACACATATGCCATCATATTGTGTAACAAGAGAAACAGCTAGCATTTATTACACACTTAGTGTGTTTGGGACAGGAGCAAAAACTGTTGGGCATTCTTTCCTTCCATCTTATAACAACACTATCCCATTTTACAGATGGGGAATTTGCAATCCAGAGATTATATTGGATATTTTACACACTTGTAACCAGAGCATAAAGTCAGCTTATTACAAAGGCATATTTTCCATGCACATACTATTCCATATGCATTCCATTGTATCACCGTTTCCTTCTCATTAGACATTTAGATAACTACATTTTTCACAATTATAGTTAACACAGCAATGATCAACTTCATTTAGTTCTTGTTTTAAATTATTTTCTTAGGATAGAGCCTCAGTCAGTCAAAAGGTAAAATCACTTTTTTAACAGATTACAATGTGCCACAGCAGAAAACTATTTTTTTTTCAAACCAAATCATTCTTTGGATGGGTTTAAAATAATGATACCATACCAAAATATTTAGGAAGCTATTCCATATAATCTTGCCCCATCCCCAAATCACTCCCCTGGAGGCTACCTCCCAGGCAGCAAAGCACTTCAAGAAGACTTTCAGATTTATGATGGCGGAAAGGTGGTCCTTGCCTTCTTCTATTGTAATCACCCCAAAACAATGAGAGAGAGAGAGACAGAGACAGAGAGAGAGAGAGAGAGAGAGAGAGAGAGAGGGGTAAGCCATAGTCAAGAAGAAAGTATTCTCAATAGAAATAATCTGGTAAAGGACTTATATCCAGAATATATAAAGTAAGCTTACAAATCAGGAATAAGAAGGAAACAACACATTTTTTAAAGTGGGCAAAAAAAGTTATCTAAATGGCCAATAAACATATGAAAAGATGTCCAACATCATTAATTATCAAGTAAATGCAAATTAAAACATGAGACAACCCAAATGTCCATGCTGGATGTGGTAAATAAAATGTGGTATGTATGTGTGTGTGTGTGTATATATATGTATTTATACACACACACACACACACACACACACACACACACAACGGAGTATATCATTCAATCTTAAAAAGGAATAAAGTTCTGATATGTTACAACATAGATAAACCTTGAAGACATTATGCTAAGTGAAATAAGCCAGACACAAAAGGACAAATTTAGTATAATTCTGCTTACAAGAGGTTCCTAGTCAAATTCCCAGAGACAGAAAGTAGAATGATGGTTGCCAGAGGCTGGCGGAGCAGGGAATGGGGGGTTACTGTTTAGTGGGTGGAGTTTCAGTTTGGTATAATGAAAACAGTTGTGAAGACGGGTGGTGGTGATGGTTGCACAATGTGCACTCAATGCCCTGAACTGTACAGTTAAAAATGCTTAAAATGGGGGGTGGGGAGTTTGGCCGGTTAACGCGGTTGGAGTGCATTAGGGCTGATGGTCCGGCTAGGTCTTATTTTCGGGACACATGGTAGTAGCCTTACTCACAATAGCCAAAAACTGGAGACAAGGAGAAATTATGGTATTAGTTAGATAACAGAACACTACTCAACAATTAAAATAAATTTATGCTACAACACAGACGATTCTCAAAAACTGAGTGAAAGAAGTCACACAGATGAGTACATCTTATACGAGTCTATTCATACCATTTCTCCAAGGGGCAAAACTATTTTGTAGTGAGAAAATCAGAAGTGATTGCCTCTCGGGTGGAGAACTGCTTGGGAAGGGGCACAGGGGCTTCTGGTACAATGGAAATATCCTATGTTTTTACTGATACAATGGTTACACGGATATACACTTTGTCCTAACTCACTGAATTGGGCACTTATCATCTGTGCATTTTATGGTGCATAAACTGTATCTCAATAAAAAAGGAGTAAAAGAATATGTAGCCAATATAACATCAGAGAATATTTAACCATTCCTCCAACATAAGATTAAAAGCCTAGCAAGGTTTTCCATGAAGGATGAAAACTCACACCTAGAATAGTTCCTACCAAAATGTCTGTTAGGCATTTCTTAACTGTCCAAAAGAGAATTCTTTATTTCACCAGCCCCACACTCAACACCTTCCAATTTGTTCCTTCCCAAGCCTTTCCCATCTCAGTAAACGGCACCACATCCACCAAAGGTGCTCATGCCCCCCAAAAAGTCATCCTTGATTCTTTCATTCCATACGTTCAATTCATCGGCAAATCCTATTGTCACCAGCTCAAAAATGTGTCAATTTCTCTCCACCTCCACTATCAGCCTCCTAATTCAAACCACCCTTATCTCCTGATTGCAGGAGTCCCCTATCTGGTCTCTCTGCTTCCACTCCTGCCCCCTCCTTCAATTCTTTCTCTACAGGGCAACCAGAGCAAAGCGTAAAATGTAAGTCAGTTGTCAGGACCCTGCTGAACAAGTGTCCTTGGAATCACGTCCAGCGTCCGTGACGTGGACTGTAGGTCCAATTACAATCCAATTCCTGCTGCCTTCACAGCTTCCTGTCACCATGCCCTTCCCACTGTTCTCCAGACACACTGGCCTCCAGATACAGTAAGAAACTGTTCCTCAAACATATCAAGCTTGTTCTCTCCCCACAGAACTTCGCACCAGCTAGTCTCAGAATACTCTTTCCTCAGCTTGTGAATGGTTAGTTCTAGCTCATCTTTCCGGTATCAGCTAAAATGTCCACCATCCAGCCCAGAGGCCTTCCCTGGCTACCCAATCTAATATCGCTACTCCCCATCACTCTCCAGCATCCTCACCTTTTCTTATGACCTCAAAATAAATCCACGTATGAATGATCTCGTCTGCCTGTGTGTCACCCCTAGGACACAAGCTCCACGGAGGCAAGGAGTCTTACTGTCTGTCTTATTCAGTCAGTAAGAGTACCTAGAATGCAAGAGGGACGCAATAAATATTTATTCAATCAACGAATGAATTAGACATAATAAATGTGACAGGAATTAATCACTCAAAATCTAGAGTATCTAAATATTTCTATCTAAATATCTTGGCTCTTCTTGGAAATGGTTCTAAAAATACAATATCCTTTATGGATACTCAATGCAAAATACCATGTAAGATAAGAAATCTAACATTGCCCTACACACAGACGGAAGTCAGGAAATAGCAGATGAATATATACATAACATACAATATTAAGTACAAAATGAAATACGGGCTTAGTGTTTTCCATGAAAAACAGAAACAGAACAGCATTTCAAGCTGTTTCAAATATTAATTTCAGAAACATATCTACACAAAATATAGAGTCTAATAAAGAAAAACTAACAAAAAAGCATATCAGGGAACAAAAAAGCACTCCTGTGGTAAAAAGAGTACCTCCCATCAGAAACACAAAAACCTAAAGACAAACTCAGGTGGTTCTCTAGGGATCTAACTGAGCAAAGTATCATAAAATTCTCCTGACAGAACAGAAAATAAAAGAAACAATGCATTAGCAGGCTCATTTTTTTTTTTTTACATTACAGAAAATTTCAAACATACACAAATGTAGATAGAACACCATAAAGAACTCTCACACACTCATCACTGAGTTGCAATAATTATCAATATATCTCTAAGAATTTAAGAGATCATGTAAATTTCTAATACAACACAATTTCCAAAGACACTGATGATAGTAAAAGGAGCAAGGCTTATTTTCCCTTCCTGATCAGCCTTTGTCTACTTACTGTCACAAAAGTATGAACTTGTTTTCCTATCATTTCCACCCATCATCATCCTACTGATGCTCTTTTATACCAGATGCAGAACGAAAAGCTGTACTAAGAATTTTTAAAATACCAGAAATTAATCAGATGTGGAAAGACTTTTACTTCTTTATTCAGCATATATCTTTAAGACGTTGATGTTTATATTCAAGTTGATATTATGTTAATAACTGAGTAGAATTTTTAATACTTTTAAATGCAGATTGCTAGTTGAAAAGTATATATTTTAGTTTTATATATTTATATATTTATATATTTTATATATTTAGTTCTGGCGGCTGGTTAGCTCAGTTGGTTAGAGCACGGTGCTCTTAACAAGGTTGCTGGTTCGATCCCCACATGGGCCCCTGTGAGCCGCGCCCTCCACAACTAGACTGAAACAACTACTTGACTTGAAGCTGATGGGTCCTGGGAAAACGCACTTAAATTAAATAAATAAATAAGAAAGAAAAAAGTTTAAAAAGTAACCACTCAATATGGAACAAACTTCCCTCTATGTAAAATACATTAATTCATTACTCAAAACTCGTCAAATAGGTTTACAGGCATACCTTATTTTACTGAGCTTTACTTTATTGTGCTTCACAGATGTTGCACTTTTCAAATAAGACCCTCCACCGCAAAAAGATTACAACTTGCTTTATTGAAATGCTCACTTTATTGCAATATTCACTTTATTTCAGTCATCTGGAACCGAACCCACAATATCTCCAAGGCCTGCCTGTGTTCTATAAAGAAAACTCCTTTATTAACTGAAAACAATAAATCTAAAACACGTGGAGTGCCACCGTTTGGGTTCCTAATCAGATGAACACACTAAGGAGGGGATTCACTGATCACAGTACTAACTCTTCATGTCAAAGGAAGAGCTACAGCTGAAGTGGGAGCTACAGGGGACCAATCTTCAATGCCTTGTATTTTCTGCTTTTCTATCAAGGTATAACATAGGTAATAAGTCTACATGTTTTAAATGTACAGCTCAATACATTTTTATATATTAATTCACCCACATAACCACCACCCAAATCAGTATTTCAAACATCCCAGAAGGTTCAAATGTGTGTCCACAAAAGTAGCCATTATTCTGACATGCATCGTGAAAGATCAGCACAGCCTGTTTTTGGACTTTATACAAACGAAATCATAAAAGTTCTCTTTTTAGTGTTTGGCTTCTTTTGCTCAGTATTACATCCGTGAGATTCATCCTTGTAGCAATAGTTCATTCTTTCTCCTAGCTATGCAGTACTCTATAACTATATCTCAATGGATTTATCCATTCTACTGCCAATAGACAGCTGGGTTATTTTCAGTTTAGAGGCTATTATGAATAAAGAATTAAACGCTTTCATATGCCTTTGTAGTGGACAAATGTACCCATTTATGCTGGGCAGAGTATTTAGAAGGTCACAGAGCAGACATGGAACTACTGTGTTTCCCCGAAAGTAAGACCTAACCTGAAAATAAGCCCTAGCATGACTTTTCAGGATGACATCTCCTGAACATAAGCCCTAATGAGTCTTTTGGAGCAAAAATAAATATAAGACCTGGTCTTGTTTTCGGGGAAGCACAGTATTTGGCTCAAATGCTGAGCTGTCAGGATTTCCAGACTACCAAACGTCACAAAGTATGAGACTTGACTACATCATTTCCCTTGTAAGAGCTCTTTAAATAACAAAGTCAGGTAGCCCTAAACTGTGTTCCACACGTTATATACAACTGTGGCCGTTGCCAAAATGATCCGTGAATAAACAACTTGCAATTACAGACCTACTGACTTCCATCTCAACTGCCACAACAGACAACTCAATAGCATTCAGATCGAAGGAGTAACTCCTTGGTCTAAGGACAATTCTAATCAATAGCTGTGAATAAGTGATTGGTTATGAATTTCTGTAAAAACTAGCTATTTTTCTACGCATGGACCTGGAAAGGTATCTGTAGAATCAAAATCTTGGGAATGGCAGAGATCTTAAAAGAAAACATCTAGTACAATCCTACTGCTAAGTCCGTAATTCCATAAAAGGCAGCATCGTGAAGAGAATGGACTTCTGAAGCCAGATATCCCAGGCTCAGGTTCACTTCCAGACTTCACTTAGCAGCACTACGACCTGGGCAGATGACCCAAACCTGTCTCAACTGTCTCAACTACAAAATGGGATTATACCAATTACATGACCACCTCACAGAACCACTGTGAAGATTAAATGACATAATCTATGGTCTCTACCATATAGCAAATTTTATTTCAAATGTCACCTTTTAGCAGAAAAATACTGGCCACACTGGGGACTTGAGTTATGGCCCTAGAAAATCATACTGTGAGAGCCACCTCCCTTCTCACCCAAACACAACTACAAAAATGCCCGAGTTACCTCTTACAACATCTTGGAACTGAAGTTCCAATCTTCAAACTAGAATACACATATCCCCAGGGGTACATGAGATATGCAAGCAAAGTGAATCAATTTCTACATTAATCATAATAAACGTGATTTGCCTAGATAATTGGATTATCAATAAAATATTTTCAACCATAAAATTTATCACTTCGGGACAGGGGTCAGAAAACTCCAGCCCATGGGCCAAATCTGGCTCACTACCGATAAAGTTTTATAGGAACACAACCATGCTCAGCTGTTTGCTTGTTGTCTGTGGCTGTTTTCACACTATAATGAAAGAGCTGAGTGAGTAGTTATGACAGATTACGTGCCCCACAAAGCCTACCGTCTGGCCCCAAACAGAAAAAGTTTGCTGACTTCTGCTTTAGGATACAATTCTGTGGAAAAAATAAAATGGATATAAGTTCAAAAAGGAAAAGGAAAAATATGAAATGGACAATTCCCAGAATGATACAAATTACCAAAATTACCAAGAAGTAATAGAAAATGTGGATAGACCTGCATCAAGTAAAGAAATTGAATTAGTAATTAAAGAAACGCCACAAAGAAAAGCCCAGGTCCAGTGGAGTTCATTGGTAAATTCTATCAAACATATAGAAAGAAATAATTAACAATCCCACACAAACTCTTTCAGAAAACATAAAAGGAAGGAAGATTTCCCAACTCATGAGGGTAGCACAGTTGACCCTTGAACAATGCAGAAGTTTAGGGCCCCAACTCCTATGCAGTCAAAAATCAGAGTGTAACTTTTCACTCCCAAAAAGCTTACCACTGTCCCTTGGTATGCACAGGGAATTGATCCAAGACATGGCCACACCCACGCAGATACCAAAATTTACGGATGCTCAAGTCCCTTATATACAATGGCATGAAACAATGCACACAGTAGACCCTCCACATCCGTGAATTCCCAACCGCGAATTGAAAATACTGTTTTTGATCTACTGCTGGTTGAATCTGTGGATGCGAATCCCAGAGGTACTGAGAGCCGACTGTATATTGAAAAAAATCTGCGTATATGTAGACCAAAACAGTTCAAACCCATTGTGTTCAAGGGTCAACTATATTATTCTGATACTAAGGCCAGACATTCTAAGAAAATCTCAGTTCACTATCCCTCATCAACATAGACATAAAAATTCTTAACAAAATATTAGCAAATTGAATTCAGCAACACATAAAAAGTATTATACATCATGACTAAATGGGGTTCATTACAGAAACAAAAGATTGGCTTAATATGTGAAAATCAAGTAATATAATACACATTTATACATATCTTAGAGGGGTTATTTTTATATAAGGCTATTTGTATATTTTTAAAACATAAAATTGCTATTATATTTAGATAACTTTGTATTTATTTTTAAAAAGTCAACATTTACAATGTCAGAAATTACACCCTAAACTTTTGAAAATTAAATGTTTAAACTATTTAAATTTATGATGAAAAATTTCAGATGCCAACTTAAAAGTGTGTAAGAGATACATAAATTTCCCAATGTTTTGGACACTCTCAAGCAAAAATGTTTTCAGACTACACTGACCCCAAATATGCCTGAAATGACAAGGGGAAAAAGAATTACTCATGCCAAAGGAATGCCACCGTATCTTCACACAGCCAATAATAAATTCTTTTTAAAACTGACACATTCCAACTCCTTTTAACTACTACCCCCAAATTAATTTACTCCTACAGAGTACCCAGACCTAAACCTAATATTCCAGGTGTGAGCCAACCAGGTCCGAGGTCAAGTGATGTACCCCCCTCATTCTAGACCTTCCATTCCCTTAATGCAACCAGCGACTGCAGGCCCCACCAGTTCTCCCAGTCTAACCACACCCCTGAATCAGATGACTGAGACTCCACTTCTTTTTATTACATGAGCCCCTCCTAAGTCCCATCTCTACATTAACTGGTATAACTGAATTTTTTGTATCCAAGTGAAATTCCTCATGTTTATATAACCCTTCCATTTCATTAAATTGCACTGAGAAAATCTTGAGATTAACCAGATGATACTTTCTCTTTTCACTTCATTAAGGCAACACATTTGATAAGCACACCTTCCAGATAAGACTTCAAAAACATACTGTGTATAAACAAAGTGACAGAGTCTCAACTCAGATCAACAGAATCCCATCTATAAGTGGGATCAAACTGCTCCAGACACAGATACTCAAAGTTATGACTTCATCTAATTTTAACACAATCTGGCAAATTCCTCCATCTAATTCACGAGGCCATCATGAAAGACTTAACAAGTGCCTTGTTAAAGCAGACACACTCTCACTATGGATACTACATTCCTTTTGGCCACCATTTGCATGTCCTGCCCTGTTGTTCTGGCTGAATTTATAACTCGAGTACCTGCTACTCTGCCTGAGAACAGAAAAATGACACATTTTCCACTTTGCACTAACTGCAGAATCTTGGAAATGAATCACAAGGATTTAAACATTTTCTAGTCCAGTGTTTTTCAAATTACAGGTCTTTAGCCACCAGGCCCATTTCAGGCCCATTAGTAGTCAACGTAAGGGAGCTGCAATCAACTTTTTTTTCTTTTAATGAAATGACGTCAGAGGGCATCATATGTAGAAAGGTAAACTTTTGTGGTGTGTGTGTGTGTACACTTGCACGCAGGGGGCACACTGAGTCATGATGTAGTTAGTATGTACCTATCTGGGTCATAGTTCAAAAAAAGTTTTGTTTTTTTAAATTTTCTTCTTTTTTTTTTTTTTTTTCAAGATTTTATTGGGGAAGGGGAACAGGACTTTATTGAGAGGACCTGCTCCAACCAACTGAGCCATCCAGGAGCTCAGCGGCAGCTCAGCTCAAGGTGCTGTGTTCAATCTTAGTTGCAGGGGGCAGAGCCCACCATCCCTTGCGGGACTCAAGTAGTTGAACCGTCAACCTTGTGGTTGAGAGCCCACTGGCCCATGTGGGAATCGAACCGGCAGCCTTCGGAGTTAGGAGCATGGAGCTCCAACCGCCTGAGCCACCGGGCTGGCCCTAAATTTTTTTAACAGGACTTTATTGGGGAACAGTGTGTATTTCCAGGACTTTATTGGGGAACAGTGTTTTTCCCAGGATCCATCAGCTCCAAGTCAAGTTGTTGTCCTTTCAATCTTAGTTGTGGAGGACGCAGCTCAGCTCCAAGTATAGTCACCATTGTTCAATCTTAGTTACAGAACACAGGCCACCATCCCTTACGGGAATCCAACCCGCAACCTTGTGCTTGAGAGAACACGCTCCAACCAACTGAGCCACCCATCCACCCCTCAAAAAAGTTTGAGAGAAACTTTGCTAGTCCCACGGCCCTACTCACACAAGGAAGCGCCAACAAAAAATTCTTAGTAATCAAAAAGTCACATTATTTATAACCATCTTCACTTCATACAAAGAAACCAACAAACGGGCATTTTGTGCTCAGTACACCCATCTGCTATTCATGAAAAAAGAAGAGACTAGCATCCATCTGAGGTTTCCGGTTGAAACAGGGACTTGCTCAGAGACAGTCACTTAGGCTTTGATGGGATGAAAACCAGTATGCACAGACAGCAGAATGAAATCCCCTTAGCCTGAGGCCAGGGAAGAAAACAAAAACTGTCCTGGGTCTCCAGTGCCTCGTGTTACCACGGAGGAGGATTCCAGCTCCAGAACTGGGAGGCTGATTGAACGCCAACTGGCCACGGAGGCAAGAACGACGCGTCCCACACACCAAGGCACGTCCCCCACGTCCACAAGTCAATCACTGGACAATTGAGTCAATCGCACAGAGTCCCTACGAGAAGCCACGACTTACGCCCCGGATTCCGCAGCTGGGCCCTGGCGGGTATCGTCCACTTCTCGGCCACCCTTCCCGTTCAGACCCCAGTTCACCTGGGCCCTCGAGCTTCCAGTCGTGGATGTGGCGCTCGCACGCTTCCCCGCCACCCTACCCACCGTGGAAAGGGAGACTGAGGCACGGAGCACGAGCGGTCGAGCCGCAGCAGCCATCAACAGGCCACAGCAAGAGCCGAGGCCGCAACGCCCCCCACCTCGCCCCGCCCGCCGTCCGGACTCCCGCGGTCCTCCGCCCCCACCTCACCCCCCCCCAGGCAGCCCCGAGGTCCTGGCCGCCTGCGTGCGCGATGTGGCCCCCCTCGTGCCCGCCTCCATAAAGGTCTCCGAGGCCTGGAACCCCGAAACCTAAAAGCACACTTCGCTGGCAACCCCGGAAGCCCCTCTCACGAGCGCCCACAGACCAGCCGCCGCCCCTCGCTCCCACCTCCACGCCGTCGGGCCCGCGCCTCCTCGGCACACCAGGCCGAGCCGAGCCGCCGCGCCACGGAACGCGGAGACGGAGGGGCTGCTCCACGCCCACCCCCACAGCCGGGGCCGCCACTGCCGCCGGAAGCGCCCCGCGTCTCGCGTCACCGTCGTGAGGTCACTTCCGGCGCGACGCCTTGGAACCTCCGGGTACGCCGTTGGGGGCGGGGCGCCCGGGAAATTTGAGAGCTGGCGAGCCGGGCCTGCGGCCTCCGGAAGCGCGCCGCGCGGCCGTGCTGCACGTCCTTTCTGCTCGTAGCGGCTGGACTCCTGGTTAGAACTGGTGTCCCGCCGCCCCCGCCGCCCACGTGCCGGGGACTCCGCTGTCTGTGGCGTTCTTGACGACAAGCCTCGGCTTTCCCTCCCGGCTTTGCGCCAATCTCCGGGCGAGAGCGGAGACCCGGGGCAGCGGGGCTGGTGACGGCGACCCGTCCTTGGTCAGTGGCAGCTGTGGGAGGCTCTCCGGACGGACTATAGGGAACAAGAAATTCCCGTCGTGGCTGACCTTCAGTTTATCAGCTTATGTTCATTTGGCGGTTGACAGCCAGGCTCTGCTTGACCACCCCCGTCACCCGCCCCCAAGTACTCTGTACACGCGAAGGTGCCACTCTTCCCGTGGCATTTTAGTTTTGGAAGTCTTGATTTTGAGACGTAGGCGTTGAGAGCTACGAGTGAGTGTAATGAGGAATGTTAGAGTTTAAAGTTTACGAGGTCCCCTTGAAGCCTGACACCTGGTTTGGGAACCACTGGTGGCACAGGGAGCAAAGAGTAGGGCAGCGCTCCAAACCTGACTTGTCAAATCAGTTGATGAACTTTATAAAATTTCCGCTTTCCAGGGACTCTCCCCTCCTGTCCCTCATCACCGGAGATTCCAGTAAAGGAAGAGGTGCAGAGATAGCCAAGGAAATGTGGGTCAGCGTGGCCCATCCAGGGAAATATTATACAACTACCGTGTTTCCCGGAAAGAAGGCCCAGCCGAAATCGTCAGCCAGATGCACGTATTTAGTACGTTATGACGACATTCCAGAGGAAGGTGACATGACTGTATTTGAATAAATGTAGATTGTTGTACATGAAAAAATAAGACATCCCCTGAAAATACGCCCTAATGCATTTTTTGGAGCAAAAATTAATATAAGACCCGGTCTTATTTTCAGGGAAATACAGTATAAGACCTGGTTTTGTTTTCAGGGAAACAGTAGTTCAACTGGATGGATGGAGCCTATATGTAAAAAGAGGAAGTGATGATAAATTGACGTACAATGATAAGCAGGAGCCATATCCAAAGGGCTTTCTATGCCCCAAGGAGCTTGGTTTTATCCTAAAGACAATGTAAAACAAATGAAGAAGTTTAAGCAAGAAACTATGGTGGGAGTAAGACCAGTTGACAAATGATGACAATCCAAACTAAGGTATTACAAGTCGGGTTACAAGGTGTAAAGGTGTTGAGGAGATCAACTCCCAGGTTTATGGCTAAGGCAAAAGATTGTGTGGTGGTGCTGCTTGCTCAGATACGGAATTGAAAAGGATGAGGAGGATGTGGGCAGGCAGTAATAGAGGAGGAAAAGAAAGTAGATGATAAATTTAGGTCTGCATATATTAAGCTTAAGGTACCTGTGGGAGCAGTTAAAAATCCTTAGACTTGGAAAACTGGGGTCTTGCCCTAGACCCCACACTTAGTGGCCCCCACTCTGGTTCTCAAGCCAAGCCTTTCTCTGTGGGGCTAAGGAGACATAACTACCTAGAGCTCATACTCTCACTTTCAGACCTGCTCCATTTCTCATTCCTAGGATTCCCAAATGTCCTCCCAAATGACCTGAGTCCACTTTCAGCCCGTTGCCAAGTCTCTTCCCCAGGTTTGTCCTCCTGAGGGTGAACTCACTGCCATGGTGTAATACTCCTAGGCCCAAGGGGTGGCCAAAAACATGGCTGTTTGGGAACAGTGTGAATGGGGCTTGGAAATTTAGGCTGGGATGTTCACACGTGTGGACCTGAGAAGCCCCTCACAGTATGGGATGGAATAGGGGTGGGAAGAAATGGGGAATAGGTCAGGGATCTCCGTGTGTACTCTTGCCCTGGCCATGCTCATGTTAGGGGGTCTGCTAACTAGATGCTCGTGTTAGGGCATCTAGTGGGAAGTGGACCATGAGGGTGTGGAGCTCAGGAGAGAGATGAGATTTAGAAGTCATCAACAACCAGGCAGTAATTAAAGTCCCAGTAATGGGCGCTATGGTCCAGGAATAACACACCACATGAGAAGAGCCAAAGGCCAAGGACAGAACTCAGTGGAACACCAGCATTTAAGGGATACACACAGGAGGAGAATGATTCAAAGGAAATTGAGAAGCAGTAGCTAGGAAAACAAGAAAACCCAGCAGTTGAGGATGCCAAGGAGACCCAGGAAAAAGAGACTTTTAAGAGAGTCGTGCTGACTACTGCGAAGAGGAGGAAGTCTGAAAATGTCCGTTAGACTTAGCAACCGGGAGGTGATTCTGAGGTTTGAGCATGGAGTGACAGGGTCAGAAGTCAAATTTGTGTGGGTTGAGGAGTGAATGCGAGGTGAGCAAGTGGAAGCAGTGAGTGTAGACAACTGCAAGAGGTTTCACTGTGAAGGTGAGAAGTAAGCTACAGCAATAGCTATGGAGACAAGGGGAATAAGGTAACAGTTCAGGGACAGAATTTGCTACTCACCAAGTTCTCCTGAAGTCTTCCCAAACTCCTCACTTACAGAATTCCACCAGGAACTGCTGGTTATAGACAGTAGTTTGAGCTGGATGGACCCTACCCGGCCCTACAGTCAAGTTTCTGGGGACCACTGTAGATAAGGGGGCACCCACTTGCCTCTCCTGACCTATGGAGACTTGCTTCCGCTTTCATGTGCTGCAGTCCTCACTACCGGTAACAGACGCCAACAGGGACGTCAACCATTGGAGAATTAAATAAATTCTTAGGTCGAGAACAGCACAGCACTAATCTACAGTCCTTGACTTGCTAGCACGTCGTGGAGTTCTAGAATGGCAGAGCTGGAAGGAACCTTAGAAATGGCCTGCTTCACCCCCATGAATATAAGTGGGGTTTAGCAAGTTAATGGTGGATCCAATACTGGGATTGGGGTCTCCATTACTTACACACAGAGGAACATATGTCCTGTTTTGCCTGAAACATTCCCAGTTCTGCCCATTATCCTGTCATAAGGATCAATATCACCCCCTTTACTCTCAAATATGTTCTGGTTTAGACAAATTCTAAGTCACCCCACTTATCTAGTACAGGTTTGGGGATGGAGCAAGCCCCAAATTACTAATTACTTAAGATTATTTTTGTTTTATGTGATCTAAAAAGTTTAAGTGTCTTAAACTCTTACATGTCATTTTATAAGTGAGGTAATGTACACGAAAGCAGGTCCTGGACTATAAAATGCTAAACAGAGATTAGAATTAAAAAGAATAACCTTGGATTAAGCAAGCATTTCTTAAATATAACACCAAAAGTACAGGCAACAAAAGAAAAGATAGATAAATTGGACTTCATCAAAATTAAAAAGTTCAGTGCTTCAAAGGACATATCAAGAAAGTAAAAAGACAACTCAAAGAATGGGAGAAAATATTTGCAAATCACATATCTGATAAGGATCTAGTATCCAGAGTAAAGAACACACACGCCTTAACAACAAAAAGATAAACAACTCCATTTAAAATGGGCAAATGACTTGATAGGCATTTTTCCAAAAATGATATACAAATGACCAACAATGAGCTACTCAACATCACTAATCATTAGGGAAATGCAAGTCAAAACCTCAGTGAGATACCACTTCATACCCATGAGGATGGCTATAATTAAAAATAAAAATTAAAAAAAGTAAGTGTTGGAGAAGATGTGGAGAAATTAGAATCCTTATGCATTGCTGGTGGGAATGTAAAATGGTGCAGCTACTGTGGAAAACAATGTGGCAGTACCTCAAAAAGTTAAACATAGAATACCCATATGACCCAACAATTTCACTTCTAGGTATATGCCCAAGAAAATTAAAAACATACGTTTAAACAAAATTTTGTGTAAGAATGTTCACAGCAACACTATTCACAATAGCTAAAGGTAGAAATAACCTAAATGTCTAACGAAAGAATGGATAAACATGGAGACAAAAAGTAGGAGGTTAGTACGGTGGGGTAAAGACAGTCTATTCAATAAATGGTGCTGGGAAACCTGCACAGACACATGCAAAAAAATGAAGCTGGACCACCTCCTTACACCAAAAATAAATTCAAAATGGCATAAAGACTTACATGTAAGATCTGAAACCATAAAATACCTAGAAGAAAATATAGGAAGAAACTTCACAGACATTATCCAGAGTAAGATTTTTACTGACATATCCCCTCACACGAGGAAAGTAAGAGGAAAAATAAACATGTGGGATTACATCAAACTAAAAAGTTTTTTCACAGCAAAGGAAACCATCAATAAAACAAAAAGGGATCCTACTGAATGGGAGAAGATATTTGCCAATGATATATCTGATAAGGGGTTAATATCACAAATTTATAAAAAACTCTCAACTCAACTCCAAAAAAACAAACAACCCAATTAAAAAATGGACAGAGGACATGAAGAGACAGTTTTCTAAAAAGGACAATACAGATGGCAAACAGACATATGAAGAAATGCTCAACCTCACCAACCATTAGAGAAATGCAAATAAAAACCACAATGAGATACCACCTCACCCCAGTCAGAATGGCTATCATCAATAAATCAACAACAAGTGCTGGCGTGGATGTGGAGAAAAGGGAACACTTGTGCACTAATCCATTGGTGGGATTGCAGATTAGTGCAACCACTATGGAAAACAGTATGGAGATATCTCAAAAATCTGAGAATGGAACTACCTTATGATCCAGCAATTCCACTCTTAGGTATCTATCTGGAGAAATCCAAAGCTCTAATTCAAAAAAATTTATGCAGTACTATGTTTGCAGCACTATACACAATAGCCAAGACATGGAAACAACTGAAATGCCCATTGGTAGATGACTGGATTAAGAAACTGTGGTACATTTATACAATTACGCAGCCATAAAAAAGAAAGAAATCTTACCATTCGCAACATGGATGGACCAAGAGAACATTATGTTAAGTGAAATAAGTCAGACAGAGAAAGACAAATACCATATGATCTCACTTATATGTGGAACCTAAAGAAAAGAATAAGTGAATGAACTAATCAGAAACAGTTTTGGAGACAACGAGGAAAAACTGAGGGTTGTTAGATGACCTGGGGGGTGGGGATAAGGGGAAGGTGAGAGGATTAGAAAACAGTCGGTAACCACAAGATGGCCACGGGGTTTTGAAAATTAATTTGGGGAACGTAATCAATAATGTTGTAAAGATGTTGTAGGGTATTCGATGGACACGTGTCCCATTTGGGAGACCACCTCAGGGATGATGTAGATGCCTGCACTGTACACCTGAAGCTGAACAATAATGAATGCCAACTATAATTTTACATATATATGTAGGTACATACTTACAAGAAGCGGAGGACAGCATTAGGAATAGAGACAGTGGAAATGTAATGGCTGTGTGTGATGTCAGAGGGGTAGTGGATGGGGGAGGGGGGTCCACACAGTGTGAGGGATATAAATGATAAAATGTCTAAGTATTACTTTGTATTGTGCACCTGAAACTAATAAAAAAAAAAAGAAAACAAAAAAGCCCAATTAGAGGGGTTCCAAAGAGAAAAAAAAAAGTGGGAGGTCACTGGGGCTCAGGGTGGAGGAGGAAATGGGAAGTGACTACTTAAAATGGGTATGGGTAAGGGATCTCTATAGATTTGTCTATTCTAGACATTTCATGTAAATGGAATCAAACAATATTTGGTCTTTTGTGACTGGCTTCTTTCACTTAGCATGTTTTCAAGATTCATGTTACATGTTGAAGCATGTAACAGTACTTCATTCCTTTTTATATAATGTGCCATTGTATGAATACATCCCATTTTGTATACACATTCATGTACAAGTTTTTATCTGAACAACTGCATTCAATTCTCTCGGGCACATATCTAGAAGTGGATATGCTGGATCCCTTGGTAATTCTGTGCCTAACTTTTTGAGGTACCACCAAACTGTTTTCCACAGTGGATGAACCAATTGGTTAATACATTACTGCCAGCAATACATGAAGGTTTTTTCCAATTTGCCATATCCTTGCCAACATTTACTCCCCATTCTTTTTTTTTATTAAATTTATTGGGGTGACAATGGTTAGTAAATTTACATAGATTTCAGGTGTACAATTCTGTATTACATCATCTATAAATCCCATTGTGTGTTCACCACCCAGAGTCACCGATTCTTTTTCTGTAGTCATTCTAATGGGTGTGAGTAGTGGTATCTCAATCTGGTTTTGACTTGTATTTCCCTAATGACTAATAATGTTGAACATCTTTTCATGTACTTATTGCCCATTTGTATATCTTCTTTGCAAAAAATGTCTGTTGAAGTCCTTTACCAAGTTTTGAACTGAGTTGTCTTTTTGTTGTTGAGTTGGGGTTTCTTTTCTGGAGTGAAAATGTTCTAGAATTAGATCGGGGGTGTCCAAACTGCGGCCCGTGGGCCAACTGAGGCCCATGATCCATTGTTAATTGGCCCGCAGCAAATTCCAAAAATATATTTAGCTTACTTAAATAAACCAGGTGAGGCAATATGTACTTCACTTCGAGAGAGTGGCCTGGCTGTTTGTGTATTTTACCGCATATGGCCCTTGGTGAAAAACGTTGAAAAAAGTTTGGACACCCCTGAGTTAGATAGTGATAATTGCACAACATTGTGAATATACTAAAAATTACCGAATTGTACACTTTAAAATGGTTAAAAGGGTAAATTTGATGTTATCTGAATTTTATATCAAAAACTTTTTTAAAAGAATAATATACATAATTATATTTGTATATAATGAACTGGGCATAATGAATACCCAGTTCCTTTTTTAAAAAAAAAGCTCTCTTGCTGCTAACATTACAATTGCGTTTGCTTTTGGTTTCAAGAACAGAAACTCGGGGGCCAGCCGGGTGGCTCAGGTGGTTGGAGCACCATGCTCCTAACGCTAAGGTTGCGGGTTTGATTCCCATGTGGACCAGTGAGCTGCGCCCTCTACAGCTAAAATTGTGAACAACAGCTCTCCCTGGAGCTGGGCTGCCAGCCGGAGATTGTTGTGAGCTGCCACCGGCTACTGTGTGCTGCCGTGATGGGCCAGCAGCTGGCGAGAGCTGCCGTGAGTGGCTGTGAGTGGCCTACCAACAACCAGGACCGACTGCCTCAGCTGGGGGGAGCGTAAGGCTCATAATACCAGCATGGGCCAGGGAGCTGGGTCCTACACAGCTCAACTGAGAAACAATGGCTTGAACCGGAGAGTGTGTGTGTGTATGGGGGAGGCAGAAGAAGGGGAAAAAAACAGACAAAAAAAGAACAGAAACTCTCTCCATCAGTAGACTCCATCAATTTTATCATGGAAGTCAATAGAGAAATGGATTTATTTCATAGAAACTTGCCTCACCCTCAAACTTGTTGCAATTTCCCCATCCCATTAAACAAGAACTCCCCAGATAAACGAATCCAGATTTGTCAAGGGATCACTTTGTGTTTTGGCTGAAATCATCTGAGAATTGCCTTCCCTTCCTACCTAATCTCGGTGAAATGAGTTTAGACATGAAGTAGTAGTCTGCACAGTAAGCAGGGGTCTGGCGTCTGCCCAGCCACAGCAACAAACCTCTCTCCCCCAGTGCAGTGTCTTTTCTCCTGCTACACCCCTCCAATGAAACCCTGCACTTCCTCGGTTTTCTCTCTCAAGCTACCGTTTTACGTCTAAACTAGAGAGAAATGTCTTAATTTTTTTAATGGGGCAGGAATAGGTAATGAGCATTTAAAAAGAGGGGGGAGCTGGAACAGTGCTGGATCGTAGGGAGGCTGTGTTGCCTGTTCAAAAGGAAGGCCAAGAGAACAGACCACTGTCACCGGTAAGTGTGGCAGCAGCCCCGCCTCAGGTGTGAAGCCCCTCCCAGCGCCAGCCTTGGAGCCTGTGTCCTCCCTCCCCTGCCTCACTGGGACACTTGAGTGAAACTGGCTCAGCAACAATTGGCCTTTTCAGGTGCTGCCGCTGAGTTGCCACTTCTTACTTCGGTCCTGGGGCTTGAAGCAGGAATGCCAGCTTCACATCTCCTCTCAGGTTCCCAGGCAAGCCTCAGGGTTTGCGTGCAGACACAGAGGCTCCAGATTTTCCTCACCGAGACCTGCAAGGCAGCTATTAAACTCTTCAGGAGAGGCAATCTCACTGTGCAGGCACAGAACTGGTGCAGACAGAAGCTCCAGGGTTGGTGGGGAGGGGGTTGGTTGGCGATACCTCCTGGGTCAAGATGGGAAACAGCCCGGGGGTGAGGGGGCTGCCTTCCAGGTGCCCCTGGGGACCTTGAAGCCAGGTGTCCTCCCTAAGCATATCTCAAGGGTCAAAGCACTGTGCAGAATCTTTAGGAGTTCAGGGCACTTCTGCATGTTCCCCACAGCACAAATGTGGAAAGACTGCAAGTTGGATGTCTCCTTGCTTCCTTTTTCTCCTTTACTACCACTCGGCTCATTGCCACATTCTGAGATATCTGAACTTCCCCCTGCAAGACAAGTGCTGGGAAAAATGAGAAGTAAATGAACAATCTCACATGCAGGGTAAAAACATTTAAACATTTTGTGGTACACCCCGGAACGCTTTGGGCTGTTTCACAAGTCTGCATTTTAAAAAAAAATAAGTTTGAGTATTCTGTGGAGGACCCACCGAGAGATACTCAGGAAAAGTCCCAACAGGGAAACTTAAATTTTTATTTACTTATGATGCAATCCTTCGGAAGAGCAAATAGAAGTGTGAACAGGAGAGAAGTCAGCTTAGGTAGGTAAAACAGGGTGCTCCAAGTCACCCACCACCAATATCTTCCTCCATTTTTTGGCAGAATTTTATAGTTTTATTAATGCAAATACAATATGCACACAAGTTCTCTATTCATTTTCTTTGCTGCGCAGCCTGGCATTGGGTTTGGTGACTGATGGCCAGCTGAGCTGCTCTTTCCACATGGCTTTGTCCCATTGCCAGTGTTGGGCAGCAGGATCTGGCACCTGAATCTTCTGCACACCCTCCTGTCAGTGGCCTGGGTTTCCGCCAGTTACACTTAATTTTGACACACCCGTCTGACTGGTGTCGGATGAACTTCTTGGTCCTTTTTTTGACGATCGTGGGCTTCACCAGGGGTCTGAGGGCGGCCATGATACCAAGTAGGAGACAGGTGCCACCTCAGTAGGCAGCACCAAGGAAAAGAACCAATATCTTTCCAGTGAGGAATGGATTAATCAACAAGTAGTCATGATTTACCAACCATGTGTTCAGCCCCAGTGCTATCAGCTGGGCTGGAGGTGTGAGAAGAAGCTTATTGTTCAATAGAAAAACCAAATTAACACAATGTGTCAGTTATTTATTACTACGTAACAAACTACCTCAAAATTTAGTGGCTTAAAATAACAACAATTTATTTCGCTCATTACTCTGTGGATTAGGTGGATTCTGCTGATTCGGCTGGGCCTGGCTGGTGTTGACTGGACTCGTTGGTTTAACGTGGTCTCAACGAGGGCGACTCCTCTGTGTTTCGTTATTGCCTTTTATACTCCAGCCTACTAGCCTGGTGTGGTTCTCATGGTGGTGGCAGAATTCTAAGAGAGAACAAAAGTGCAAGGTCTCTTGAGGCCTGGGCTCAGAACTAGCACACCATCATTTTCAATGCATCCGATTGACCAAAGCGAGTCGTCCCAGGACAGCCTAGACTCAAGGGGTGGGGTATAGACTATATCTCTTTATAACAGGAGATGTAAAGTCACTTTGTAAGAGACATAAATATGAAAAGGAAAGAAAAATAGGGCCACTATCAACTGACCACGCATAGAAAGTAACAAGCGAAACAAAACAATAAATGGCTAAGGGCTACTCTGTGCTGGGGAAGTTGACCAGGTCCCAGGCCTAGGACGCAGACCAGGCCTCTTCTCAGAAGTCAAAGCAGCAAACCACTCAAGTGCAGCCGCACACCACGCTGGGGACAGTTGTCTTATTGCTATTGATCTAGGGGCTTTCGTTGATGTACAATCCAGAAGCCCAAACCCTCTGAATGAGCCATGGTTTCAACCAAACGAGGCAAATGCTGAGACCCACCTTTCAAGTAGGTACTCCCTTGAAATGGATACCCCAGGTCCCACATCCCAGACAACATGGCCTTGGCCCAGGAGCTCACTGCTGGAGGTGACATCACCTCAGTGCCATTGCCCTAACCCAAGACCTTGAAGTTGGGGATGTCTTGACCCCGTTTGCCAGGAACAATCTCACCCTAGGCACCAAAACCTCCACCCCAGTGACGCTCATGGGCTGCCTCCCCTAAGGCACAAAGTGGACACGGGACATTTTTGCTTTGCTTCCTCTGATGTTGGGGATTCTCTTATACTTCTGAGCTCGCTGTCCGCTTAGCCCATGATCTTGGCATATTCCTTGCCAAAACATACACCCCTGCATACCCATGCCTACAGACAAGTTTGGTAGAGGTTACTACTGTCTGTGCCGTTCTAAAAATTGTTGGAGATGTTTGCTTCCACCAGGAGACACCTGCCTCATGTCAGCCAAGTCCGTGACCCCAGGGGAGAGGGCCACTCACTCCCCAGGGCGTCCTCCTCCTCCTGTCCTCCAGCCTCTGCCACCTGCCCTGCATCTCTCATCGAGACTATCACAACCACTCCTCCCCGTGTTTACACACAATACCACTAATCTTTTTTAAAAATTTTTTAAATTGGGGAATATTGGGGAACAGTGTGTTTTTCCAGGACCCATCAGCTCCAGGTCAAGTCATTGTTTTCAATCTAGTTGTGGAGGGCGCAGCTCACTGGTCCATGTGGGAATCGAACCGGCAGCCCTGATGTTCTGAGCACTGCACGCTAACCACTGAGCAACTGGCCCCCCCCACAATACCACTAATCTTCACATACACCTTGCTAACTTATCAGTTCATGTCCTCCAACAACATGAACGCCAGCCCTGCCACCTTGCACTCGGCATATTTCTCACATTCTTCACAGTTCCACCCAGATATTGTTAGAGACTCCAAAAATTTCAGATCTATTTTCTTGGCTAATGCCCTGTCAATGGGAAACTTAGTTATGGCTGGGTCATAAGGAATCCTTACACTTCTACTTGTGTCTGTCCATTCTCATAATAGGATGTTTTCGAGGCTCCTCAGGGCAGCCTGAGTCTAAAATTAGCCTCCACTCCAAAGTGTCCTTAAAAATGCTGCTGCGTAGCCACAGAGCCAATTGTTCTGTTTTCTCAGATTCTGTATTTTTTTTGGCATCTATCGGTCAATTACATGAACTCTGTTTTCTTATTTTCTATCATCTCGATGCTCTGGCATTCATGAGCCTTGCAGATCCCGAGGAAGACTGCTCTTTCCAGGGCTCAGCTCGGCCCAAAGCACACTTTTCATACACAAATCAACCAATCCAGAGTCTATACCCCACAAACATCTCCTTATCTAACTCTCATACACAGAGAAAGTATTTCTCCTTCCCTAAAGCACCTCAGGATCAGGTACCAGGCAACTAGAGACACAAATTCCTGTGCCCAAAGCCCGCGGGAACTATTCAAACTAGCCAGTTCCAAGATGTTGCCTTTGCTTTGCCTTTCTTTTCCCACGAAAACCAAAGTAGAGGCTCTGGCCTAAGCTTTTCCTCTTGCTGCCATCTTCTGCCACCTGAGCAAAACCTGGCACATTCCATGTGGGGCCCGCATGGCAAGCAGTGTCCCGCTCTCTGGGACTTGTGAATATAATAAACTTCTTGCTACCAAGCTTCATTCTTGTTTCCTCCTGTGTCCTCACTAACTTTACCATACCATATCCAGCATACATTCTCAGGACAGGTAGGAAGTGTTACCCCATTTTATAGTCGAGAAAACATGACACATGGAGCTTAAATCACTGACTGGAGACCATATAGTAAGTGGAGGAGCTGAAGTTTCAACGGTTGACAAGATAATGAGACCAACAGAAAGACAAAACTGAATTATTAAACTCACCAAGCAAGAGAGTCCTGAGTTCGTTCGTTCACCAGCAGTCTCTCCCAGAAATGCTTGAGCAAGACTGATAGACGTTATACTGCGTAAATGCAGGAGATTTGGGTTGGCTCTAACAGAAGCAGGGAAAGACTCTGAATGGCCCTACAGATATGGGGGAAATGCCGTGGGGCTCCTAGACCAAAGCTGAACAACTTCAACGTTCTACAAGGCTGCTTTATTCTGCCCTCCTCCTCCCTGATATGGGATTTTTCTTTAAGTTTGAAAAACAATGACTGGCATACATCACACATAACGTAAAGTTTGCCACCGGTGACATTTAGTGTATTCGCAATGCTGTGTCTCCATCACTACTATCTACTTCCAGAACATGTCTGCATGAAAAGGAAACTCCGTACCGTCCCCATTCCTCCCTCTCCTCCAGCCCTTGCCAGTCACTAATCTGCTTTTTTGTCTCAGTGGATCTGCTGACTCTGAAAATTTCATGTAAATAGGATCATGCAATAAATGGCTGTTTGGGTCTCGCTTCTTGTACATAGAATATTGTTTTCAAGGTTCACACATGTTGAGAATGTATCAGTACTTAATTTCTTTTTATGGCTGAACGATACTCCATTGTGTGGATATACATTTTGTTTATCTGTTCATCAGATGATGGACATTTGAGCCATTTCCGCCTTTTGGCTATTATGAATAATGCTGCTGTGAACATCCATGTACAAATTTAGGAATGCAATTGCTAAGTCATAATGTAATTCTGTTTAACTTGAGGAACCAACAAATTCTTTTCCGCACTGGTTACACCTTTTATATTCCCATTAGCAATATATGAGGGTTCCAATTTCTCTACATCCTCCACAACACTTATTTTCTTTTTAAAAATTGTTATTATTATTCTAATGAGAATGAAGTGATATTTCGTTGTTGTTTTGATTTGCATTTATTGACTAATGACATTGAGCATCTTTCCATGATTTTTTTTTTTTTTTGGCCATTTCTATATCTTCTTTGGAGAAACATCGATTCAAGTATTTTGCTGATTTATTAATAGGGCTGTTTGTCTTTTTGTTGTAAGAGTTCTTTATATAATCTGTATAGTAGTCTCATATCAGATATGTGATTTCAAGTCTTTTTTTCTCATTCTGTGTGTTGTCTTTTCACTCTCTTGATGGTGTTCTTTGACGCACAAAGTTTTAAATTTTGATGAAGTCCAATTTATCTGGTTTTTCCATTGTTGCTGTGTTTTTGGTGTTATATCTAAGAAACTGTTGCCAAAGATTTGCCTCTGTGTTTTCTTCTAAGAGTTTTGTGGTTTTAGACATTTATGTCTTTGACCCATTTTGAGTTAATTTTTGTATATGGTGTGAGGAAAGGGTCCTGCTTCTTCTTTTACATGTGGATACAAAGTACCATTTGTTGAAGAGACTATTCTTTCCCCCATTGAATGGCCTTGGCACCCTTGTTGAAAAATCAATTGACCATAGATATATGGATTTATTTCTGAACTCTCAGTTCTATTTCATTGACCTACATGCCTGTCCTTATTGCAGTGCCACACTGTTTTGATTATTGTAACTTTGTAATAAGTGTTGAAATCTGATAGTGTGATTCCTCCAACCTTCTTCTTTTTCCCTGATATGAATTTAAACAGCAAATTTCTCAGGGTCTTATGATTTAGAAAAAAAAACAATATTTGTGGGCCGTCCCGGTGGCTTAGGCGGTTGGAGCTCCATGCTCCTAACTATGAAGGCTGCCGGTTTGATTCTCACATGGGCCTCGAGTCCCGCAAGGGATGGTGGGCAGCGCCCCCTGCAACTAAGATTGAACACGGCACCTTGAGCTGAGCTGCCACTGAGCTCCTGATGGCTCAGTTGGTCGGAGCACATCCTCTCAACCACAAGGTTGCTGGTTCAACTCCTCGAGTCCCGCAAAAGATGGTGGACTGTGCCCCCTACAATTAGCAACGGCAACTGACCCTGGAGCTGAGCTGCGCCCTCCACAACTAAGACTGAAAGGACAAAAACTTGACTTGGAAAAAAAAGTCCTGGAAGTACACACTGTTCCCCAATAAGTCCTGTTCCCCTTCCCCACTAAAAATCTTTAAAAAAACCCCACAATATTTCTCAGCATTGTCCTTGATGTTGATATGATTTCAGTGAACATGATTTCTAATATTATGCCCTTGATCCTCATTATCAGAAGCAACACCCTCTTTGTTCAATTTAAAATCTCCCTTTGAGCCTTTTTAATTGAAATAAGAAGAGACCACAAAATTCTAATTCATGTCCCTAGATCATCACAGATCTGTGTATTCCTTCTCTGTGTCCAGTTGATCATTGGTGTTTAAATTGAGTTGATAACATAATTGATCCCTTTTCCTTTTCTGCAATGCCACTTGATGAATCAGTTTTCGTAATAGTGGCTGCCCAGTAGCTTTTAAGACTCTGGATTTCTAACATCAGATGACTCTGATATAAAGATGCTAATTAGAACTATGAGGAGGATTTGAAAAGTACCTCTAGACTATAATTCAAGGTTTCCCAAGACCTAGCCATGAGAATGTATTCCAAAAGGGTCATTTTGAAAACCAAGTAGTTCATTTTTACATTTTGTGTAAAGGTCTTTCTACTTGAACAGAAGCATTTATCAAATTATACGAGAGGAGGTATTTGCTGATGAACAGACACCACCTTATTCAGCCAACAAGTAGCTCAGTCCAATTCTATAATTTAACGCCATGACTGGCATAGGAAGAAAAAAAATTGTGTATAATATTCAAATGTAGGTATACCGAACCAAGGAGCAAATATACTCCCAAAGTGTTGGAAAGTAACTTTTTGGACACCTCCTGGATAATCTTCACTTGAACAGGCATTTCAATGAGAGCAGCTTAAGTTATTTGAGATATTATCAGAGAGTGGAAAAACATTAAAATCCAAGAATGACATAAAAGCCATTCCTATGTGCTCCTCACTCCATTCAACATCCTCATTGGGTAGCAATATTCCTTTGACATAAACACACAAAGCACAACTTGAAATTTTGTTAACTTTCTATTTCTTAGATGTCTGGGAACCACTATAGCAAAATATGTCTAAAGTGACGTGTTCAGTGACAAAAGAATGTAGTTAGTCCTGCCAGCACAAAGACATTTTCTTTGATCAATTAGTTGAGTGTAAGAGTGTTATTAGTTATTTCATGTGATGTGGCACAATCAACAAGATTTATATTATATGGCTTTACAAACAAACCTCTCAGCCTTTGTAGTAGGTATTTATGTCATGTTTACATGAGTTATCTTAACACAAGCCATATACCTAAAATATTTTTGAACTATTATTATAGCTAACTAGTCTTGTTTCCTCAATATAATCAGCCCATATGATGTACTTTTTCTACATTAAAGTTATGAATTGTGGAGCAATCAGAAACAGAAATTAATTTCTATGAATGAGCCTTATCACAATGGCAGCTGGTGGCATCTTTAGTAAAATACCTTAATAGAAGAGATCTCATCAGTGTTCTTAGAGACAATTGATAAGTCCAACAGCAAATTAAATTTCCTAAGTTAGCTACTGAATCTAAAAAATGAGCTACCTCTTTACAAAGAGTCAATTCTAGAATTGAGATGGTCAGAAAAAATTAAATTTAAATTTTATTATTAAAAGTAGTTAAAACAATTAGAAGATAAATCAATAGCCCTATTTATAGGCATGACCCTACTCGAGAGGTCTTGGATTTGAGCTGTCTACTTCCATGAAGTCCCTGCCTCTGGAATAAAAATGTCCTGGAGCTCCTGCCTTGGTCAGAGGATAGTCTGGAAAGTGTCTGTGATGGTTATTGAGACTCTTTGATGTTCCTTCTAAGAGACTCAGTTTCTGATCTACAACTTGCAGCAGGGACCTTTAGGCAAGTATAAGGAAACAAAACAGAAACTACTTGAGCCTGATGAGACCAAATGGCTCTGGCTAACTTGTTTTAATAATCAACAATGCTAGACTTAGGAAAGTGGAATCCTCTGTTAAGAATAATACACGTCAGTCTATAAAGCTTTAGTCAGTCATTTATACCGGAAGTGTTTTTATGATTGTTCCCAATTAAAAAGGATTTTTAAACCTAGAAACAGAAATTGCTCATCGATCTATGTGTGTGGTTATTATGTTGGTTGTTGCAGGTGAATATGACAATGCCTATTCTCAAACAAAACAGTATATAGGCCAAAAACATGTTTACATTAATATCAAAAGTGAACTTTTCTTTTCATCTGATTTGGAAAACAAAAGAATTTTCTCAATAACTTAAGTTAAATAAAATCTGGAAATTAACCAAACAAACTCCTATTTTTCCTCCTTTCATAAGAAGAAGCAAATCTCTCTGCTTCCCCAGTGACCATCAGAGCAACCTCTGTCAGTTTAGGTGTAAAAGACTTGTTCTTTCTCAAATTATGTTGAAATATACAGAACCTGAAGTTTACCATTTTAAGCACTTTAAGGGTTCAATTAAATGATTAAGTACATTTACAATGTTGTATAACTACCAACCACTATCCTGAAGACTCTTAATATTTCATCATTTTGAATTTTATAGAGGCAATGTCAAAAAAGTTGTTAAAATAGACCAGCCACAAGAAGAAGGAATATGTTGCTATCTTGGCTCCCTCATTAGACAGAATGATAATAACAATATTTAAAATGAACATAATGAAAGTTAAAATGACAATCATTAAGAATTTTAGTCCTTCCTAAAGTGAAGAATTCTTGTTGCTTCATTTAAAACAACCTAGGAGCACAGTCTTAATTCTTAGGCAGCATAGTAATACAAAAATTAGATTTTCTGAGAATTGAGAGCATGCACATAGGTGAGACAAAATAAAATGTTGTTGTCTGAGTAGAGAGTGCAGAGGATGAAGAGCAAGTCTTTATTTCTTCATATCTAGAACAAACTGTATATTCCAGGCTATGATTTCCCTTTAGTTATAGGTCCCCTTTTCACTATAATATTTACATTTTTTGCTTACTGCCATTATTGTATGAATACGTTTAAAGATTTAGTCATACTCCACAATGTTGGATGACAATATTATTTAAAGTTTTAATTTTCACTCTTAAAACATAATCTTATTAACATATTATTAGATAGTGTGTATCACATTGGCTTTGCTATTTTAAGTCTCATATGAGATGAAGACTTTCCTTAACAAACAAAAGCTGAACAAGCTTACCACCACTAGACCTGCCTTACAAGAAATTTTGAAAAGAATTCTTTGTGCTGAAACAAAAACATGCTAGTTAGTAACATGAAAATATACAACATACTGGTTAAAGTAAGGATATGGTCAGATTCAGCATACTCTAATACTGTAATATGATGGTGTAGTAATCACTTAACTCTAGTACAAGGTTAAAGGACAAAAGGGTTAAAAATAGCTACAGTTACATTAATTTGTTAATGGATACAGAAATAAAAACGTAAACTGTAACATCTAAACATAAAAGAAGGGAGTAAAGGGTTTTTGTATGTGATCAAAGTTAAATTGCTATCAGCATTAAAAAGACTATTATATTTAACTATTTATAAAAGATTTTTTATTGGGGAAGGGGAACAGGACTTTATTGGGGAACAGTGTGTACTTCCAGGCCTTTTTTCCAAGTCAAGTTGTTGTCCTTTCAGTCTTAGTTGTGGAGGGCGCAGCTCAGCTCCAGGTCCAGTTGCCGTGCAAGCTTGTGGTTGCGAGCCCTGGCTCCAACCAACTGAGCCATCTGGCTATGCAGGAGCTGAGCGGCAGCTCACTGACCTTATTCTAAGTTGCAGAGGGCGCAGCTCGCTGGCCCATGTGGGAATCGAACCGGCAGCCCCATTGCCCAGAGCCCACGCTCTAACCAACTGAGCCACCCGTCTGCCCCCTATTATATTTAGAATTTTTTTATGTATAATGTTTTATGTAAGCCTCATTATAACCACAAAGCAAAAACCTACAGTGGATTCACAGAAGATAAAGAGAAGGGAATCAAAGGCATACCACTATGGAAAAACTATATTCACAAAGGAAAACAGCAAGAAAAGAAGAAAGAAATAAGGTAACAACAAAACAGCCAGAAACAATAAGGTGATGTAAGACCTATGGACAAAGAAGGGGATCCTGTAGAAAGTAACCTTGAAGAGTGATCTGATCATAAATTCCTAACTGGACAGGTCGTGGTGGATAGTCGCACCCCAGGCATATAAACTTTTAGTAACGGTTCATCTTCACCTTAAGCAAGCCCTGTCCATAGTTGCTGTGCATTTAGGTTAGTACACCTTTGAAATAAGCCAAAACCACCCTCAAGAGAGTACATAATCTTGTTAACTATCTGTAATCCAATCCCTGTCTTGCTTTCTCCCACCTCAGTGTAATCTTCTGTAGTTCTTTCCTTTCAAATGTATTAAAAAAGCTACAAAACTATTATTCTCCAGAACATTTGAGATGTTGCTCCCCAGTATATGTTGTCAGTTTGGCTCAAAAAAACTCTTATGAAATTTTTCTACAGTTTTGAACATTCTTTCATTGACAGTCTCTACCTATCAATAATTACTCTAAATGTAAATTGATTGACTTTTCCAAGCCAAAAACATAACGTAAGTGGATGGATTTAAAAAAAAACAACTATATGCTGCCTATAAGAGACTCACTTCAGCTTTAAAGACACACATAGTCTCAAAGTGAAGGGATGGGAAAAGATATTGATGCCAGTGGGAACCAAAAGACAGCATGAGTATTTATACAAAATGGACTTGAAGCAAAAAAACACTAACAAGAGACAATGAAAGTCATTATATAATGATAAAGGTGTCAATTTATGAGCAAGATATAATAATCATGAATATACATACACCCAAGCTTAGAGCCCATAAATATATTAAGCTAATACTAACAGATAGGAAGGGGGAAATAGACACCAATACAATACTAGTAGAGAATTCCATATCCCACTTTCAACAATGGATCGATCATCCAGAGAGAAAGTCAACAAGGAAACACTGGACTTGAACCATACTTTAGACCAAAGGAACCTAGCAGACATATACAGAACGATCCATCCAACAGCAGCAAAATACACATTTTTCTCAAATGCACATGAAACATTCTCCAGGATAGATCATATAATAGATCATAAACCAAGTCATAGCAAATTTAAGAATATTGAAATAATACCAAGTATCTTTTCCAACGACAATGGCATGAAACTAGAAATAATTAAAAGGAGAAATGGTGGAAAATTCATAAATATGTGGAAATTAAACAACACACTCATGAACAACCAATGGGTCAAAGGAGAAATCAAAAGGGAAATTTTTAAAATCTTGAAACGAACAAAAATGGAAACACAACAACATACCAAGACCTACATGGTGCTACAAAAGCAGTTCTAAAGAGGAAGTTCACAGCAATATATGCTGACATTAAAAAAAAAAAAAGAAAGAAAGTGAAAAAAAAAGGAAAGATCTCAAATTAACAACCTAACTTTATGCTCAAAGGAACCAGAAAAACAGGAACAAACAAAGTCCCCAATTAGCAGAAGAAAATAACAAAGATCAGAGCAGAAATAAATGAAACAAAGACCGGAAAACAAGAGAAAAGATTAATGAAACTAAGAGGTTGTTTTTTTTTAAGAAGTGTAAAATTCACAAAACTTTAGCTAGACTCACCAAGAAAAAAAGAAGAGAAGACTCAAACAAATAAAATTAGAAACGAAAGAGGAGAGATTACAACATACGCAGTCTGACGATTACAACATACAAGATATGACAATTAAGTTCCCGAACTTGTTGCAACAATGTTGCTAACCTTTTTTTAACATCAGAGGGATTATTTATTATGAATTTGTGCCAACTGGACAAACAGTTGACCAAGTTTACTATTTGGAAGTGCTGAAAAGTTTGCATGAAAAAGTTAGATGACCTGAACTTTTCGCTAACAATTCATGGCTCTTACATCATGACAATGCACCAGTTCACAGCACTGTCTGTGAGGGAGTTTTCAGCCAGTAAACAAATAACTGTATTGGAACACCCTCCCTACTCACCTGATTTGGCCCCCAATGGCTTCTTTCTTTACCAGAAGATAAAGGAAATATTGAAAGGAAGACATTGATGACATTGAGTACATCAAGGGTAATACAATGGCAGCTCTGATGGCCATTCCAGAAAAAGAGTTCCAAAATTGCTTTGAAGGGTGGACTAGGCGCTGGTGTCAGTGCTCAGCTTCCCAAGGGGAGGACTTCAAAGGTGACTGTAGTGATATTCAGCAATGAGGCATGGAGCACCTTTTCCAGGATGAGTTCGCGTATTTAATTGTCTGACCTTTGTATACCACAGAAATACAAAGGCCCTTAAGAAACCATTATGAAAAATTAGATGCCAACAAATTAAATAACCTAAAAGAAATGGATAAATTCCTGGAAATATACAACCTATCATGACTAAATCATGAGGAAATAGAAAATTGAACAGATTAATGAGTTAGGAGATTGAATCAGTAAACAAAAACTTCCCAACAAAGAAAAGCCCAAAACCATATGGTTTCACTGGTGGATTCTACCAATCATTTAAAGAAAAATTAATACCAATCTTTCTTACACTCTTCAGAAAGATTGAAGAGGAGGGAATGCTCCCAAACTCATTTTACGAAGCCACCATTACCCTTATACCTAAGCCAGGAAATGATACTACAAGAAAACTATAGACCAATATCCCTGATGAATATAGATGCAAATATTCTCAAAAAATAGTGGTAAACTGAATTCAACAGCACTTTGAAAATATTATACGCCACAATCAAGTAGGATTTATTCCTAAAATGCAAGGATGGTTTAAAACATGCAAATCAATAAATGTGATATGCCACATTAACAAAATGAAGGATAAAAATTATATAATCATCTCAATAGATGCATAAAGCATTTGCCAAAATATAAAATCCTTTCACAATAAAAACACTCAACAAATTGAGTATAGAAGGAACATACTTCAATATAGTAGAGGCCATATATAAAAAGCCCACAGTTAACGTTATACTCAATGATGAAAGGTAAAAGCTTTTCCTTTATGATCAGAAACAAGACAAAGATGCCCACTTTCACCACTGTTATTCAACACAGTACTGGAAGTCCTCGCCACAGCAATCAGGCAAAAAAAGAAATAAAAGGTTTTCAGATCAGAAAGGAAGAAGTAAAATTGTCTTTGTTTAAAGGTGATATAATCTTGATGGACCTACAATTAGATTGCTAGAATTAACAAATAAAAATATAGAATATCCAGTTAAATTTGAATTTCAGGTAAATATGAAACATTTACTGTAAGTATGTCCCAAATATTGCACAGGACATACTTATACTACAAAGTTATTAGAGGTCTTCAGGGCCAACTTGGAAAGGGATTTATTAGTCCCATGCCTCTAATCTGTTCCCTAAAATAATCCTCCCTTTTAACAATCAAAACAAACATTACCAAGGAACAGCAACAACAAGAAAAAAAACATTTGACAAGTCAAGTAAAAATAACAGAGAATAAACACATTTAGTAAAGGGTTGCCTAATGAACTCTCCACAAAATGTTAACCAAACAGAGAATCACAAAGGAGGCTAGTGTATCCTAGGATAACAAAATACAGCGAGGAGAACTCAGCAGTAACACTTGAAGGTCAATATTGTCCTTGAGACATACCCAGCAGCAAACTGGAAGTTATCCATCAAGGGCACACAACAGGTCAGAATTGAGTGCTCCAGAATTGAGGGTCCTGGGTGGCTGCCACCATGTGGGGCCTTCATTTTGATAAAGCTCAAACTGTTAAAAAAAAAAGGAGACCAACTGAAAGACAAAGCTGAATTTATTAAACTTGCTAAGCAATAGAGACCTGCATTCATTTGGAAATACCATTTTTCCCAAATAATGTTTCAGCCAGTCTTACATATGTTAACACTGACTATGCACAGAGGATTCTGATTGGTTCTAACAGAAGAGGAAAAGATTCAGATTGGCTTGTAGACCAATGGTGTACTTACATTCTGTAAGTCTGGCTTATTCTGGCCTCCTGGTCCCTGGTGTGATTTTAAAAATTGAAATTGAAATATAATATTCACCCTTTTAAAGTGTCCAATTCAGTGGTTTTTACTCTAGTTAAGAAGTTGCAACCATCACCACTAATTCCAGAGCATTTTCCTCACCCCAAAAAGAAACTCTGTACACATTAGCATTCATTCTACATTTCTCCTTCCCCTCTGTCCCTGGAAACCACTAATCTGCTGTCTTTCTCCATGGACTTGCCTATTCTGGACATTTCATATATAGTAAATTGAATCACATAATACATGAACTTCATATAATGTGGTTTGGCTTCTTTCATTTAGCATAACGTTTTCAAGGCTCATCCGTGTTACAGCATGTATCAGTGCTTCATTCCTTTTTTGTGGCTGAATAATATTCCACTATGGATAGACCACATTTTGTTTATCCATTCATTGGGTGATGAATGTTTGGATTATTTCTACTTTTTTGGCTATTATGAATAACACTGTTATAAACATTCATGAGCAAGTATTTGCATGGACATATATTTCAATTTTCTTGGTTATGTACATAAGAGTGGAATTTCTGGGTCACCTGGTAACTCTATGTTTAACTTTTTAAGGAGCTGTTTTCCAAAACAGTGACATCATTTTACACCAGCAATGCATGAGTGCTTCTTTTCACAGACATGAAGTATGCTTCCTTAAAAAGACACTCAGAAATCTCCAAAGTGAGGTAAGCACAGATTATTTAGGAGAACTTCTGCAAGGGATAACCGATTCCCTTTTCGTGCCAGCTACAATTCCCACAGTGGGAACAGTACAACTAGAAAAGTTCAAAGTTGTCTCTGACCTACCGGAAATCACGTATGACCCCACTTCTGATCTGAAAGCCCAATAAACTAACCTAAATTCATTAATTAGACTTGTCACAGACAATCACATAGACTGTGATTTCCTCTTGGTCAACCCAGGGGAAATCCGGGCTATAGCAAATACTACTTCCCTAAGTAAATACTCCAGGGAAAACATTAAGAAGTCACCTGACTCTAAAAGGCCCAGCTGAATTCTGGGACATGGTTTGATTGCCTGGATTTAATTATCTAGGTCCTTGGCTTCCAGACCTAGCAAAAGACTAACAGTCATTTTGATTCTGATAATTGCCTTTGTTACAATTGGCCTAAAAGCCTGTCAGAATCTTAAATCCAGTAGGGCACTACTCGTGAGTCAGCCATTGGCACATCAGATGGTCCAATAATTCATCCTACAACAGAAGAAGAAAAGATTAATCTTGGTTCAACTATAGACTACCTTCAATTATAGAAGTGGGTGCTCTTTTTAAGATCAGCAAATTGATCTTCATCAGCAAAACCATAAGCAGTGGTGAAAATCTGGATATAACGGATGAATATTCTGCCAACTAACTTTATCTGTACTTGACCAAAAAGGAGGTCTCAGAAAGAAGAGCCCCCGATCCCTGGAACTGCTGTGATGCTCACAGCTAGACCTCAGTATTATTACAAGCTGGTCTGATGCTCATAGGCCACTTTATTCTCCAGTTCTTTTCTTACAGAACACGAATCTCATACAAGGTTATTCTGAGAACTTGATAAAATGAAACAAAATAAGTCCACTTTCAGAGAGACAGAAGTAGAATGGCTAAGGGGAGAGGGGAATAGTTTAATGGGTACAGTTTTGGTGTTACAGGAGGGAAAGAGCTATGGGGGTGGATGGTAATGATGATCACATAACATTAGGAGTGTATTAATACCAGTTACCTGTAAAATGGGTAATGGTAAATTTTATGTTGTGTGTATTTTGCCAAAATTTTTTTAAAATGGAAAAAAACAAGGCTACTTCATAGTTTCATCTAAGCACAGGTAAAAACAAGGTCATCGAGCTACCCGCCAAATACCCAAACATAGAAGTGTCCCCATTTTCTGACAGCATCCACTCTACAGCTGACCATCCTCTAAATCTCTCAACCAAAACCCAAATCCTATAATAAGTTCTTTCTAACATCCTCGTATTGAGCTGTCCTACACTTCCCCACTGCAATAAATAATGAACCCAACTTGTCTAACTACAGGTATGTTCTTCATGCTCTTTGGCTGAAGGGCACTGACAACATATGAATTATATTTCTTAAAAGCAAAGAGCAATACAAGTTGTTTATATGTTTCCTTAATTTTTATAAAATAAGCGTTCTTGTAACCACACCCAGGTTAAGAAATACTATCAACCGTCCTAGAAGCCCTCCACATGTCCCATTTCAATTGTAACCCACTCCCTCCCCCCAAAGGTACCCATTCTCCGGACTCTTATAGTAATCATTTCCTTGTTCTTCATAGATTTGTCACCAAATGTGTATTATTCATTTCTTAAAATTTGATATATCTTTTAAGTTTCTTTTAATCTACAAGTTTCCCCTCCATCCCTTTTTCCCCCCTACAATTATTTGTTGAGGAACCTAGGCCTTTAGACCTAGAGTTTCCTAAAGTCTGAATTTTACTGATTACACACTTATTTTTCTGTTCAACGTGTTTCTTTATTCTCTGGGTTTATTGCAAATTGGCAGCTGGACCCAGAGGCTTGGTCGGATTCTGGTTCAGTCCCTTGCAACCCCATAGGCAGTGTTGGGTTCTTTCATCAGGAAGTATATGTCTGGCTTTCTCTGCTTTTGTGATGTTAGCAGTTGTTGGGTGCCATGCCCAGATCCATTCATTTATTGGTGTTGCAAAATAGTGACATTCTAATTCTATTATTTCTTTTGAACTTATTAATTGGAATCCTTTTATTAAGAGATACTTCTCATCTACTATTAGTTTATCTATAGATATAGTTCATGTAGGAAAGGCAGGATAAACGCTGGGTTTTCATCTTTCAAGATAGTGAATTCGTTCCTCTCAAGGTAACCAGCACATTTTTAAAAATATCCTTATGAACTTGTAGATACAAACATATACTTTTTAAATTTTTTATTTAAAAAATAAAAAATTTGAACATTGGGGAACAGTGTGTTTTTCCAGGACCCATCAGCTCCAAGTCAAGTTGTTGTGTTCAATCTAGTTGCGGAGGCCGCAGCTCACTGGCCCAGGTGGGGATTGAACCGGCGACCTTGGTGTTATGAGCACTGCGCTCCCACCACTGAGTCAACTGGCCACCCGATAGATACAAACATATTTGGTGGGTTTTAACTAATGGAATTTATTATTGACACTCAAATTGTCTTACATTTTTTATCTTAACCTTTTCTGTATTAAATCTATATCTCTTTCATTTTTCTAGATCAAAAATTCTGGTTCTCAAGGATACAGGGGATGATGAATTAGAATAGTCTCATTATTAATTACTTATTTGTTTTATCCCACATTACACTATAGTCTCAAAATAGAAATAGTAGTATTACTAATACCACTATGATTACTGAGAACAGTTACATAAATTATTGTGCATATGTTATCCCCATTCCTCTCTCACTTTTTTTACAAAAAAGGTTGGTAAACATTTTCTTTTTTCAGTGTTTTAATTATTTTAAACTGCATAACTCGGTGGTTTTTAGTATATTGAAGAAGTTATATAACCATCACCATTATCAAATTTCAGAATATTTCTATCACCCCCTAAAAGAAACCCTGCACCTTCTACTCCTCCCGCCCCAGCCCCTGGTGACCACTAATGTACTTCCTGTCTCTCTGGATTTGCCTGTTCAGGACATTTCATATAAATGGAATCATAGAATATGTGGCCTTTTGTGCCTAGCTTCTCTAGGCTCCCCTATGTTATAGCATATGATACAAGTCAGTTTTTAAGTAAAAAAATAAACCAGTACAAGAATGATTGGGTACCAAATTTGTCGTCTCTCTCCAAAAAGAGGCTGCCCGCACTGACTTTGGCTCATTCCTTGCGGTGGCCTGAAACCCCTGTTGAGTGGAAGCTATCTACCCTCGCCAGAAAGCACAGTGCACAAAGGGTAACTGCTGGCCACCACACAATGCTTCAGGAAGAAAGCTGGGCTGGGGGTCACATCCCAAGATGCATTTCCTCTCGATCCCTTAGTCAGAACAGCTACTGGCTATGTGGGTCTAGACTCTACCCCTACTTGGTGCCACTCTCTGCCATCCCAGAAGGACAGGGGCTTTCAGCTTTGAGATCTGGGCCACAGTCTGTTTTGGGGGCTCGACAATCAAAGACTTTGTTCTCCATCTGTGACCCGCCTTGGGTTCTCATATGGCTGCAGGGCCTGAGCCAGGCGTGACTAGTAAGGAACAGACTACAACTCTGAGCTGAGAACCTTTCCTCCCCCTGCACTGACCAGGGCCTATCTGTTGGACCCAAGTGAGACAGTCTCTCTCCCTGCATGGCACAGCTGTCCCCCAAACCCAGCACCCTCTCCCAGTACCCTCACCCCACCCACCCAGCCCCACCCAGCTCTGGGCCTCCCCCTGCCATAAGCGTCCGCCTGGGACAGCCCTGATCACAATGGGTAGGAGAATGTGTTTGAGTTGGTTTCCCCAAGCAACTTAGGAAGCTCTCAAAGGCAGGGGCCAGCCTTTATCCACTTGATCCTCCAGTGCCTGGTCCAGAAAGTGCTGCCCATCAGTATGTGGTCGGTTAGAGAGGGAGGGAGGCAGTGTCCCCAGCCCGCGTGTGAGCTGGCCAGAGCAGTGGCTTCGCCTCCTCTCCGCCGCCTCCTCTTCTTCCCACAGTGAAACTCGTTACAACATTGGGCACGGGGCGGGAATGTGGATGAACGATAGCTTCATTCACCATGCAGAAGCCTCCACCTAGAGGACTTCTGGATAATATCTTTATTTAGCTCAGGAAGATGTTTCCTACACGTTTCTGGACACGTGGGCATGAATTTTCTATCGCATTCAATAAATTGTTCTTAAGCTCTTACATGATAAATGCAAACATGCAAATATAAATGCAGGTTAAAATGAAAAGCTCCTTGCATACAAACATTTTAAAAAGACGTGTTAATACAGGGCATAGAGAAAGGAGACCAGTAGAAGATGACTGGATTACCACACTCACTCCCGATCTGGTGACGGTGCCTGGATATGGGACCCCTCTGCTCTTTGCTCCTCCCGGGCAGGAACGAGGCCTAGGAAGGTCAGGAAGCAGCTCTGCGACTGCCTGCACAGAGGACGTCAGGCCCCCTAGGCAGTGTCCCAGACCAGTGTGGTCAGATTGCTCGGCTTTGTCTAAGCGGGGAGACCACCTCTGTGTCGGTCTCCTGGGCTGCCTATTCCCTTCACTCTTGATGGTTCCCGATCGGCAAAGAGGTTGGACAGATTCTGGTATGGTTTGTTCTCAGTGTTTCTCAAGCCAGTCAGCCTCCATAGGGAGCCAGCCAGCTGCTGGGCCTGGGGGCTTCCAGAGAGCTCCTCAGAGGTTTCCAGAGGCCTGAGAACCTTCCAACCCGACAGGCCTCCTATCTCAAGCACTACTTCAGAAGGTGCCATCCACGCCTGTGTGGCCCCTGCAGTGTCCACTGTCTGCAGTCAGGATGCAAAGGGGAAAGTCCAGGGTAGGGGGCAGGCACGATCCCTCAGGCTTGCCCACAGCCAGACAGCAAAAAATCAGCCAGACCAATATCTGTGGGTTTCAGGCCAAAGCTTAGACCTCACTAGGTCAGCTGCTGGCCTGTCCAGGAAGCTGGGCCAGGAAGACAGAGTCCAGGCTTCAGGGCTCTCTGTCCCCTAAGAGCGCAACTGAACCTGGAAGTGCTCACAGCAGGCATGCTTCATGGTCAGCCCATAGATGGGGGTCATGTCCACCTTCACACCTGGTGGCACGCTGAACTCCAGCTTCTGCAGCAGGATGGCCAGGAAGAGAAAGACCTCGAAGCGGGCAATGGTCTCACCGATGCACTTCCGCTTCCCCAGGCCAAAAAGAGTCACCTTCTCACTCAGTGCCTTGTCGATAGTGCCATCAGGGGTGAGAAACCGCTCTGGCCGGAACTCAGATGGGTTGTCCCACAGCTTCCTGTAATCAGAGTGAGGCAGCTGAAGTGGCAGCCTGAAGGCTCAGAAGCATTTAATGGGTTGCACCCCAGCCCACAGGAATAGGGGATAGGCAAGTGGCCAGGGCGCTGTCCCTTTTAGACCCTGCGAGGTCCTAAAGCTCAGAAGAGGGAGAAATTTCCGCTACCCCCTTTCAACTTACTGGTCATGGTTGATCTGCCACTGGTTCACAAAGACACAACGCCCCTTGGGGATATAAAAGCCGCTCAGACTTGTGTCTCTTGTTGTACTGGGGAGGGAAGCAGCTCAGTCAAGCTCAGGGCCACAAGGAGATTTCCCTGCCTCCCATACCACGTCCCTCCCACCAGCCCTGATCAGGTACATGCACTGAAGTAAGGCCCAGCACCAGACAGCAGTGGGTCCATGGGGCCTCACCTGTGGGGGATGGTGAAGGGGACAAAGGAGGAGTGTCGGAAGGTCTCCAGGATGAAGGCCTCCATATAGGGCAGCTGGGGTCTGTCAGAGAGCCGGGGCTGCCGTGCCCTGCCAATCACTGTGTCTGCAGAGCACACAGGACCAGACAGATGAAGGAGCCACCCAAACCTTGAGCCAGGCCCCTGCCTTGAACACTTTGAAGGAGGCCACCACCTACCCAGCTCCTCCTGGATCTTTTTCTGCATGCTGGGGGCTGTCACCAGGTATAGAAGGCTCCAGGACATGGCAGTTGTGACTGTGTCAAACCCTGGCCAATGGAGAACAGAGGGAAGTTAGGCGGTTGGTGGATCAGGGCAGTTGGGTGCAGGAAAAACAGCGTGGAGCAGCTCTTACCAGCTCCAAAGAGGTCTAAGACGACAGTAACAACTTGCTCATCCGACAGCTGGATATTGGCATTCTCGTCCAGTTTCCTGTCCTGACAGTGCTCAATCAGGCTGTCTGTGATGTCCCGGATGTAGCCCTGGGTGAGGAAGGCCCACAGGTGAGCAAGATCCTGATCCCAGACCTACCTCTCCATCCAGCCCTGGTTCCTCACCATCCCGGGCACCTTTGTCCAAGAGGTGACCCGCCACCCCCAAAGCTGCCATCCCAGCTTCTCGCTGCCTGTCCAAGGCTCTGTCCTGCCTCAGAATACTGGCAGCCCCAACTCAAGGGACATAGAGTCTGGTATCGTTATCACGTGGATGTGCTCTTTACCCTTCTCTCTCAGGAGACCAGGAGAAGAACTTCTGAGCTCTTCCTCCTCCCCACAACTGGCATAGGGTAAATACTGCTGTCTGATTGGATAGAAAGACTGGTCAAGAAAAAGTTCTATTTCTCTACCATGAATGGAATCCCCTCCACTACTGGCTTCAAAACCCCAGGGTGGAGGTTCCGAGAGCCTGCCAAACCCCATGCTGGCCCAGTTATCTCTGCCCCGCCCCCGACACCCGACCCCACCTGCTCCCCACCACCCGCCTGCCTCTCCCCAGCCTATACCTTTTCAAATGTTTTATAGTGTTCCTTAACCATCTTCTGTGTGAAGAGGAAGAACTTCTCATTCAGGTCCTTGAAGGCACCCAGGGTATAGCCGGGCAGGTAACGGAGGATAGGGAGGAAGTCGCTCAGGTTCCCGGATGCAGTTATCTTCCCAAACTCATCAATCAGGTTGACTATGCTAAGTAGCTCTTGGTCATCGTGGTCATAGCGCTGACCAAAACATATGGCACAGATGACGTTGGCCACTGACACCCCTACATACCTGTAGGGGTCAAAGTGTCCAACCTTTGCCATCAGCTCCTGGAACTTGGCAATGAGGTACTCAGCCTCCTTGCTCACATGCTCCTCCAGGTAGCAGGAGGACATGGAAGCCGGGTCCGAGGCGATGGAGAAACTCTTCAGGGCGTTCTGGGCCAGGCGCCGGCGGGCAGCCCACACTGGTCCAGAGTCTGGGTTGAAGGTCATGCTGTTGCCACCAGAGACCAGGGTGAAGCTGTAGAAGTCAGGCCGGCCCTTGAAATCATCGCTCTGCCGCACCAGGGCCTGCCGGATGGTGTCCAGGCCGCTGAGCACCAGCACAGGTGTGCAGCCAATGCGGATCTCCAGCACGTCCCCATAACGCTGGCTCAGCCGTGACAGCACGAGGTGTGGGCTCTTCCCCAAGGTCAGCATGTGCCCGAGCAGGGGCCAGCCCCAGGGCCCCGGTGGACTCTTCAGGCCTTTGGGGACCCAAGGCCGCCAGGCCCGGACCACCCAGAAAACCAGGCAGAAGATGGCAGAGGCCAGGAGAAGCTCGGTGGCCGAGATGGGGATGGTGAGTCCGAACACAGAAAACATGACCAGCGTAGAGATGGTAAGGTAGCTGCTGAGAGGTGGGCAGGAGGAAAAATCAAGACATCAGATGGGAAGATGTGAGAAGCCAATGTCGTAAAGTGTCAGCATGCTGGTCAAAGCTATTTCCCTTTGAAGAGCGGTCAGATCAATAGATGAAAAGGAACTCTCCCAGAATCCTTAGTTCTCTCTTACTCTAGGAAATCCTTCCAGACCCTGGGACAGGGTGGAGAGGGTAAAGGAGATGAGAAAACCACTGCCAAAGCCATATTGCTCTCAGCCCCAGCTCTCTACTGACCCACAGGTTAAAAGCAGCTGGAGACCAACTAGACTGAGGTTCCCAGTCATGGAAATCCAGGCCGGGGTTTTTGTTGGGCTCAATTCTCAATGAATGAATAGTCTGGATCTTCCTCATTTGCCAATCATGGGAGAGCAGAGACTAATTGAAAGGCTCCCACCAGGCGCCAGCTGCAACTCCAGATTGACATAAGGGAAATTAGGAATGGATCTGAGCTTAACCAGGTTGAAACAAAGGGTGTGCAGATCCATGGACTACTCTCTCCAAGGCATTGGGCTCTGACTGGGACAGCTTCCTGGTGCCCTGGCCTGGAGGTCAGGAGATCCAGTGTTCCAGGCTCTGCGGCATGGCCTTGGACTGGTCATTTTACCTTTGTGGGCTCCAGTGATATCACCCGAGAGAGGGAGTGGGACATGATCTCTGATTCAGGGTGCCCAGCTGGATCTCAGAGAAGAGAACAGCCAGCTCTGACCTGGAGAATCTCACAGTCTGACTAGTGAGGTTCCCCGACAGAAGAGCTGCCCAAGATGGGGAGCTTGGATGGTTCCTACCTCGACTACTATACCGTCTGTCCAGGGAGGCTGCCTGGAGCAGCCAGATCCCAAAGCATACACACTAAGCCTTGACTCCCTGAGGGAACTGGGGACACTGCTGGGCCTTGGTGTGCCATGCTGTCCCCTTCCACACATTGGGTGCCCCAAGGACCTCTAGCCTTTATAAGATGTTAGGAGGCCAAGAGAGATGGGACCTGTTGAGTTTTCAGGGACTGGGGATCCAGGGCCCAGCAGCTGACAGTCTCTCGCACTGAGAGCTCCCCAGTGGAGGACAAAGAAGGCAGTGAGGGGGTATGGAAGGCCCCGGGGCAGCGTGCCCAGGTCTCCTGCTCAGATTGGCCTTTCTGGTCCTGGTCAGCACATCTAGGCTCTGACAGGCCAGCCAGGGCTAGCTTTTAGATAAGGCGTGTACCGCTGGTAAGAATCCAACCTGCCTCGTCCATTCACCCTGACCACCCAGCGAGAAGCCGCCCTCATCACACAGCCTGAGGAGGGACTGCACATGCTTCCAGCTTGGGCAGCCGTGTCCTTATTCCAGCTTCCCAGGTGACCCTGAGGGAGAAGGCCCAAGGCATTCAGAGGCAGTGGGGGGTAGAGCTGGAGCCTGGGCCCTGAGAGGGGGGCCATGTACGTCTAGAGTTCTGGTACTAGCTGTAGGACATTGAGCAAGTCCTGCCCTTCCTGTGGCCTCAGTTTCCCCTCTAGGGAACTGGACTGCTTGGTCATTAGGGCTACTCTTAGCCTTCTTTTCTGAGGAGCTAGACCAGTGACTACCTATATTATATTATGTTATATTATATTATATCATATTATCTGGTCTTATAGTAAAATAAGACTGGGTCTTATATTAATTTTTGCTCCAAAAGACGCTTTAGAGGGGGCCAGCAGGGTGGCTCAAACGGTTGGAGCTCCATGTTCCTAACCCTAAAGGCTGCCAGTTCGATTCCCACATGGGCCAGTGGGATCTCAACCACAAGGTTGCGGGTTCAACTCCCGCAAGGGATGGTGGGCAGCGCCCCCTGAAACTAGAAAACAGCAACTGGACCTGGAGCTGAGCTGCGCCCTCCACAACTAAGATTGAAAGGACAAAAACTTGACTTGGAAAAAAGGCCTGGAAGTACACACAGTTGTGCAATAAAGTCCTGTTCCCCTTCCCCAATTAAAAAAAAAAAAAGTCGCATTAGAGCTGATGGTCAGTCTAGGTCTTATTTTCGGGGAAACAGGGTAGGAAGACCTGGAGGTATCAGTGTTCCTTTTGTTGGGAGGGAAGGGGCAAGCCAGAAGCCGCCCCCACTCACCTGTGGCTGTGCTGAGCTGGGAAGAGTGGTCTCTGGAGCCAGGGACCCCAAAGAAGATCAGTGAAGGCTCCAAGGAACTGTCACCTCCAGAGGGAGAGTGAAGGCACTGCCACCTTTATAGACGGTTTGCGGGCGTGGCCACGCCCCCTGGCGCTGCGATGGGAGTGGGAGCGGCGGCCTGAGGCGGGATGGTCGCTCCGGGGGAACAGGAAGTGGAGGAGGGGGCCTCAGCGAGACAGGTGGAAACCCACCGTGGAGTCTCCGCATCCGAGCGCCGGCACGCATAGGGATGCGGGCTGGGGACACCTGGGGTCCCCTGTGCCAACGTGCCCGTGGACAGCGCAGAGGCCAGCTGAGGAGGGTGTGTGGGAGGACGTCCCAGGACAGCCCGAAGAGGGTATGGAGGGCCCCCATCCCCGGGCACGGACGCCCTCCACCTCATTTTTGTACCCACTGGAAGACTGGGCGTGCAAGTGCCTCCCCCTAACTACTGGGGCGCCGGGGGCAGGCAGGCAGGGCGCGGCTGCCGTGGGATGACCTCCTTCCCCGGGTCACTGAATGCAGGCTCGCGTGAGAAGCGCGGCGACCCCTGGCTCGAGGTCACCCGGGCCGGAAGGCCGGAGGCGCCGATGGGCTGCCCCTTCCCCCAAAGCCCCCGGAGCCCGGGAAGCTGGCAGAAGTCCGCGCCCCCTGACCCGGGGCCGGGAATGGATGGAGAACTTGCATCTCGCGGAGCGCTCACTAGCGGCCCGGCGCCGCCTCTAGGGCCACTCTCGGAGGCTGCAAACCCGGGGTCGCTCCAGCCGGGACTCACCCGCCCTCCGGGGTCCCTCTTGGCGCCCGGGGTTGCTAGCGCTTTGGCCCGGCAGAAAAATAGGGGGACTGCGCGGCTTGCCCCCGGTGGCCAAAGACAAGGTTAGAGGAAGGCCCTGGGGCCGGGCAGGGGAGGGGGCCCAGGGACCGAGGCGGGGGCGCCCGGCACAGATGCCTCCCCAGGCTGGCGTGCACGCGTCTGGAACCTCCCCTCAGGGAGCAGAGGTCACGCGGCAACCCGGCCCCACGTGGCCCGGGGCGCGGTGCCCGGCAGTTGCGTGACAAGAGCCGCGCAGCCACCCAGCCGCCCAACTCCCCGGCCCAGGTGGGGTCCGGGCAGTCACGCAAAGCGGGAGGGGAGTCAGGAGGCGGGGCTCGCACAGGGCCACTCTGGCGGAGCTGGGCGTGGAGGCGGGGATGAAGAGGGAAGAGCCGCGGAGCCTCAAGGGCGTGCAATTGAATGGGTGGGGGGGGGGCGGTGCAAAGGACCCAGGTTTGCGTGCGGAGCTGGGGTTTTGCCTGCGAGCGGGTGCCTGCGTGTGTTGGTATTTTGGGTCCACGCCTGTGGCAGGACACGCAGGCCCAGCGCCGCCCAGCTCGCCTGGCTGGCTGCCTCCGACGCTGTCTCGGTCCCTGGCCAGCCTTCCCGGTGTAGGATAAAGCGGCAGAAAAAGCTCTATTCGCGTGTCTAGCTCTACCTGTCCTCATCTAACCATATTACCTACCCGCCACGCCTGGCTCCTCAGCCCAACGAATGGCACCGCCATCCATCCGCTGGTCCAGGCCAGAAAACAGCCTGGTCCTGCCCCCTCGCCTCTCACTGCAGTCAGATACCACCTCATGCATTGCACAAATATTTACCTAATGCCTACTATGTGCCAGGCACTGGCGCTGGTGATATTCAAGTGAACAAAACTGACAACCTCCTGCTCACACGGAGCTTGACATCCTATTCTGGTGACATATAATGCACAAAGAATGTCAGAGGGTGATTCCTACTGCAGAGAAAAACAAAGCAGAGAAGGGGTAGGAGTCTCAGGGGGCAGGTTGCAATTCAAGATAGGGTGGTCAGGGAAGTCCTCACTTGGAAATGACACTGAGCAGAAGCAGGAGTGTGGAATCAAGAATCACTGGCACACATCGGCAGCCGGTTAGCTCAATTGGTTAGAGCGCGGTGCTCTTAACGAGATTGCCGGTTGGACCCCACATGGGCCACTGTGAGCTGCGCCCTCCGCAACTAGGTTGAAACAACTACTTGGCTTGGAGCTGATGGGTCCTGGGAAAAACACACTTAAAAGGGGGCGGGGGGGGGAAAGAATCACAACACAGATATCTGGAAGAAGAGTGCACCTGGCAGAGGGAACAGCAAGTTGAAAGGTCCTGCACCTGGTCCTTGAAGGAGGAAGCAGTACCTGGGGCACTGGAAATGTGCGGGGGGTCTTCTGATTGGGGAGTTTTGCTGGAAATTAGTGCCCCCAGGGGATGAGCTGCTTATGGGGGACGGCCCTGCCTCGGGGACAGGGAACACCCCCCTGAGAAACAGAACTTCCTCTGTGTGAGATGGAGATACAGTGGGTCTGAGTCAGACGGTCACTAGCTACTGGGCTGAGAATAGACTGAAGGGGCAAGGACACGTTACTCTGACATTGTCCATCCCCACTGCCACATCCCCCTCTAGGCCCTCACCATTGCTGCCTAGAGCACTAACAGCTTCCAGACCTCTTCCTGTTAGCCTGTCATTCCCTCCATTCTTTCTCCACCCTGTGGGATCCAAAGTGGTCTTTTCAAAAATGCAAACTCTCAACCTATCACCACCTTGCCCCTTCAATAGCTCCCATCTGATCTGAATAGAAAGCAGAATCGATTAATAGCAGAACCTACCAGGCCTGCCCACCTCTACTTCTAAACTACCCTACTTTAGGTATCAGCTAAAACACCACTTCCTCTGGGCAGCTCCCCTGAATCCTCTCCACAGCAAGTTACATGCCTCCTGGTCTACGTTTCCAGCATTTGCCCATGGTAATTCTCTGGACACTTTACCCTTGCTATGACCTAGACCCAAACTGTCACTCTTTCCTCCATACCTGAACACAGAAAAGCAATCTGTGGGAAATTGATCTGATAAGCCAGGTCCTTGCAAGATATGAATAACCGGTAAAGGTGTTAAATCCAGCTGTGTAAGGATGGGGCACATGACAGGGTAACGCTGAGCCCAAACTGCTGATGCTGTCATGGTGGTATTTAAGTAACAGAACAGGTAGGAGACGAGGGAGCTATTGCTGGGCTTCCATTCCATCCAGCATTGTCCCATTTATCCCACCCTCTGTGTCTCTGGCTCAGCCCACGGAGCTTTGTGATACCCAAGAGAGGTCTGTTCTTCAGGCCCAGCTGGAGCTACAGCCACAGAAGTGGAAAGAAACTGTGTGGAAGCCGTGGCAAGGAATTGAGGATCAAGGCGCTCCCAGATGCCTCATCCTGCTCTGCGGCTTACTCTGTCAGCTCCCCAGGGTCCCCATCAATGCTTGAGCTCTTGAGAATCATGGCCACCAGCTCATCAAGGCTGGAAGACCACCAGCAGGGGCTCCTGACCAGGGACCCAGAAAACCACTTCATTTGCTAGAAGATGCATTGCTTTGCTCACAATCTCTAAGGGGCTTTTGACCCCAAAGAAAGTCATTAGCTAATTAAGCCAATTCCTCTTCCACTTCTCAGCTGGAGAGACTGATACCAGAAGGAGAAGACCCAGGGACACATGGGAAATCAAAGCAGAGCCTAGAGCTCTAGCTTCTTACTTCTAGGCCAGGGCTCTTGCCACCATGATTTATTGTCCCAGACTACCAGCAAAGCCCCAAGAGGCCAAAGGTAGACCGGCTCAGCCCCTGAGCCAGGGCCCCCCACCCCCCACCCCATACTTCTGGACAAGAGTCTGGTGCACTGGGGTTACAGGAGGTGTTGCACTTCTCACCAAGCCCTGTCCCCACGAAACAGGATGGAGGGTGTCCTCAGGAGCACTGGGCAGAGAACCGTACAGGAGGTGAGAGGACCTTGGCCGGGAGCTGCACAGCCAATCCTGGGTCAAAGTTTGCATGCCTTTGCGTGAGAAGCTCTTTAGCTGATTCCCTCAGTATCAATACCAGGAACACAGAGGCGGGGGCTGGGGGCAGACAGGGCCCTGGGCTGGACGGATAGAGACAACCCAGAGTGATCAGGCTTAGTCTTCAGTCAGCACTGCTGAGGGCGATGTGGCAGGAGGTGGGGAGATAGCAAGACTCACAACAAACCTCTACCCCATGGTGGAGACAGGAGCCACACCCCAAACATAGCCTGTGCTGAGTCTGGGAATGCTACAGTTGCTGTGAGAGGTAGGGGAGGAAGGCAGGTGAAGGGATTCTGGCGAGTGAAGGACGAGAAGAATCATGGAGTACGAAGAGTATGGGAAGGGCATGAACACAGGGACGGGATGTAACGAGAACAAAGCCTGGAAGTGGGAGGTGGGGTGAGGCAGTTTGAGAGGAGAGGGCTTTGAATGGACGTAGAGAACTGGGACTTGCCTCTCAATGTGTCTTCATCCCACCTGGCTACCCTCCATCCCACTCGAGATCTGAAACCTTCCCCTTTCCTACTGGTGCCCAGAGAGCCAGAGAGATTCAGTTTGCGGGATCCAGGGCGCAGATGGCACAGCTCCCCACCCCGCCCCCAGCTCCCTGGCTCTTGGCTGCTGTAGTTAGGGTGACAGCATTTCCCCAGGATAGTCTTGGTCTACGCCTGTTGTCCTAGTGTAAGTATTAAAAGTACCCTCTTTCACTCTCAAAGTCTGGCTTGGACAATAAGTTATATGATCACCCAGTGATAATGGCCGTCTGAGGGGTTCTGTGCGCCCAGCATCTATTCTCTCTTCTAGCAACACCACTTCAATTGTTGTTTGGGCACCACCCCACCCCTACTCTCATCCAATAGGTTTGGTGGAGCTGACAGCACCCCAGGAGACCAGGCTGGTACATGACCCATGCCTGGACGATGAGAACGCTACAAGGTTTTTTTCCAAAATTGTTGGAAAAGAGAGGTTCTCTTTCGGCCAGGGTAGCTAAGCTGATTAGAAAATAAGTCTGGGCTTACCAGTGGCCATTTTTTAAAGAAGGCCTACCTCAGAATGATGCCCATTCAGGGGAAAGAAAAGGGGGTGATGAAGTGGGGAAGAGAGGGAAAGAATTGATGACTCCTATATCCAGTTATTCCTGAAGCCTGAAGATGAAGTCACCCATAGAATATCTCGGTTACATGAATCAATACCACCCTTCACCTCCTTCCCCCTTTGTCCTTCTTCTACCTCTCTTCCTCTTTCTTTTCTTCCTCCTTCTCCTCCTCCTCTTCTAGTAGGAGTTGGGTTTGGGGACTTGCAACTGAAAGAATTATAACCAAAACCTGCAGGCCAGAGAGGCTTAACCGGCGCGCTCTCTGAGTGATTAAACCTCAGCCCTTGAGGCAGGCCCCACGAAGCCCTGGACAGGTTGGAAGCCTAAGAAGTTACTCCTGTCCAATAGCTTCCTACTGGTCTGCCCCTATGCCCAAAATGACACCATCAGCAGAATTGTGGGAGGCTAATTTTATTTCCAGAGGACCCCGTGGTGGTGTGGAGAGGTTGTTGGCTGGCGCATGTCCGGAGAGAACTCATGTCTGAAGTGAGTTCTCAGATAAGACTGTGTGACCTCCCTGTGCTGGGAACAGGGCTCACCCTCCCACCCACTCCCCACCCTTCTCACCTGTCTGCTGGAGGCTTCTTGAATGGGGAATGCCCAGGAAGAAAGCAGCTGTGGCCAAGTTCCTGGTGCCCCATCTGCTCTCCTAGCTCTTAGCTGATGAAGGGACGGCAGTCCCTTCCCCAAGTTCAGGACAGGCCACCTTGAAGTTTTCAGGAGGAAGTTACGAGGAGTCTCAGTGGCCTGTGAGGCCCTTCCAGATGTGGCTCCCATGGCCTGTCTGACCCCCTCACCTGTTACTCTCCCTTCCCCAGGCTCCTTCCTCCTCAGGCACAAAAGCCCCCTTGATGTCCCTGAAACATTCCAGGCAAACTCCTGCCCGTGCCTGCAGGAAACAGAAAGCTCCCTGAAACTAGGCCATTGAGGAGAGTTTCATAAAGGGACTGTTTACAAAGGTATGGTAAGCTTTAGGGAAGCCAATAAGGGACAATGCAGCATCCCAGGGTTAGAAACAGCAGGCTGGAAGTGGCGAGAGAAAGCAGCAGAAAACAACCCAGAGAAGGTGGCCATGGAGAGGCTACAGAGAGGAGCTGTGGCCTTCGTAGAGAGTCGCAGCTAGCACACAAAGACGCTACAAGGCGAGAGCAGAGCCCACTCTCGCCTCACTCTATCCATGCCCCCGAAGGTCCCCACTGGTCCGTCCATGGACTGAACCTACCCAGAAGCCAGAAAGTGAGAGGTGCATTATTGCAGCCCATGGAAGCCAATCCTCCTGGGCTGAGAGTAGAGAGGGCGGGATGGGGCTGGAGAGGTGAGTGGAAGGCACACCTGCTCCCGCAGCGCCTGCGTCCTTGCTGCTCCTCCCCCTGGAAACTCTCTCTCCCCAGGTCCTCACATTTCACCTTTTCAAGATGCCTTCCTTGGCCATCCTATGTAAAACTGTTCCCCTGACTCATAGTCTCTATTCCTCTCCTCGACTTGATTTTTACCTGTGGCACCTACAAACTTCAAACACACTGTGTATCTTACTACTTATGTTGTGTGTGGTCTGTTTCCCTCAAGCAGAATGTAAGCGCCAGCAGAGTGGGGCCTTTTGTCTGTTTTCATCAATCCCTCATCAACAGCGAACAGGCACATTGTGGAGGCTGCATGAGTTAAATAAATTATTTGTTAAATAAATGAATGGAAGCATGTCAAACCCGCAATAGGATCATACACCAGGTTTGAAGTGGCAGATGCCTGGTGAATTCTGGGTCTTGGCAGGCAGGGCACCAGGTCCAAGATGGTCAGCTGAATGGATCCCCCTAACCCAGATCCATTCTTCAGCACCCGCTAAGTGAGTGTTAGTCATTTCGCTGCTGGAAGACAGGCAATCAGACACAGTCCTGCCTGTGTCTGGACTCATCTCAGCCTGAAGCTCATCCCAGCCTGGCCCAGCTCAGGCGTCACCTTATGCTACCTTCACTTCTGTCCAGGGTCAGTGTCTGGGCTAGACCACACAGCTGAGCACGTGGCCGTGATCACCAGAAGTCCCCAACCTCTCAATTTTAGTGCCTCGTGGTTCCTCTCAGTGGGCCATAGCTCCTCTCTCCACAATCTGGCCCCACCATAATATCAGCAAGCAGCGGGTTTTGTACCTGCTCTTAGCAGAGAGGGCTCTGGGTTGGTGGAGAGGAGGGCTGTAAAGATGCAGACCCGGAGACACTGCCCAGAGAAGGGTTGGGGGGGTAGCCCAGAGGTTCTGGGCTGACCCTAAATAGAGGGCAGTGCAGATGAAGGAGACCCTTTTCCTTTTTCTCTTTTTCCTTTTTCCTTAGTATCAAATGGGATTAACTTAGACCCATATTATAGATCAGAATTTGACTAATGCTGCTCCGGTTGGCAATTGCCTTTATTGCTGGGGAAATGTTTGCCAAGCCAGTGCATTGTGAAAGCAGGCCTGCAGGGAAATGCTGACCTCCCGAAGGGCATGCTCAGGGGCACGCTAACTTCCAAGTTAGTGATGCCCTTTTGTATATAAACACAGTTTTGCTGATAATGATGTTTTCTGTGTTCTCATCAAAACGGGCCTCTGAGGCCCCTGCTTTGTCAGCCAAATTCCCCAGTCTCTGCCTGGGAGGTAGTGTCATTCAGACTTATCAAGGCACAGCCTGGCGGTCCCACCAGCCAGTGACGGGCCACTCAACAAACTCATCAACAGGGATCCTTTCCCAACTGCTCCACCACTTGTAGACACTGAATAGCCATTCTTCTCACCTTGACTTTTCCTTCTTCCCAACACTCTATGCCCTCCCCAATTTTGTCCAGGTATCCTCCATCTGCCTCTCCAGGGCTATGTGCATTGTGGGGAGGTTGACCCCAGACCCCCAGCCTCAGGGAATGTGTCCTGGATGGTGTGAACCAGTCACTGTGGCTCTAGTTGCCCTGCTGGTGATTGGATTAAACACAGATCTACGACATGATTGTGGCTAATGATATGTAGGAAAGGTGTATATATGGCATGAAATGCACTCTTGTCCCTCTGGCCCTTGTCATGTCTGGATGTGATGGCTGGAACTGCAGCAGCTATCTTGTCACCATAGGAGAGCCAGCCTGAGGAAAAGGCTGACATTGATTCTGGAGCAGAAATTTGCAAAGAACCAGTTTATTATTCAGGGTCCTTGCAAGAAACAAGATCCATTCAAACTGGGCACTGAGGAGTTTAATAAGGGGACTATTTACAAAGTATGGGAAGGGTATAGAGAAACCAACATAGAATAGTGTGGTTCCATGTGATTGGTAACAGAGAGGAGTCCTCACTGTCTTGGGCTTGAAGGGGCAAGAGGAAGGAGCTGTTTCCGGAACCTGGAAAGAGGGAGACTCTAAGGAGAGGAGAGCTGCCTGGCAGGAGCTGTGGCCTACCATGGTGACTTTGCAGGGAGGTCTGGAGAAAAAATACCCCTACCTCATTCTCCTCCCACCTTCCCATCTCATGCAATGCCTTCCATTGACTGAACTCAACAAGACGCCAGAGGGTGAGGGAGCTCACCGACAGTGTGCAGAGGTCAGCCTCTCAGTGCACAAAGCAGGGCGAGGAGCAGGGCTGTGTGCTGGTGGGGGATTAGATCTGGAGGACAAAGGATTTTCAGCACGACGTGGGTCTGCAGTTTTCTCATCCACCTGTTTGCCTGCTTGTTGTCGGTCTCTTCCTACCAACAACCCATAAGCCCAGTCTTACCATGAGAGAAAGCTCAGACCAATTCCAGCTGTGGAACATCCTACAGAATACCTGACCAGTACTCCTGAAAACTGTCAAAGTCGTCAAAAGCAAAGATAGTCTGAGACACATTATCCAAGGAAGGGCCTAAGGAGACATGATAACGCGAGATGCTATCCCCCTCAATGAGGTCCTAGGACGGAGGATAGTAGGCAGGAACCAAGGAAACCTGAACAAAGTGTGACTTTAGTTAATTAGAATGTGTGTGTGTGTGTGTGTGTGTGTGTGTGTGTGTGAGAGAGAGAGAGAGAGAGAGAGAGAGAGAGAGAGAGAGAGAACGAGAGAGGGGGAAGAGAGAGAGAGAGACGGGGGGAGAGAGAGGGAGAGAGAGAGAAAGAGAGAGAGAAAACGAGAGTGAGAGAAGGAGAGAGCGAGGGAGAGTGAGAACAAGAGAGCGAGACAGAGAGAGAGGGAGAGAGAGACAGGGAGGGAGTGAGAGAGGGAGAGACAGAGAGAGAGGGAGGGAGAGAGCTAGAGAGAGCGAGAGAGAGAGAGAGAGAGAGAGAGAGAGAGAGAGTTAGTTTGATGTGGTCTCATTTGTTTATTTTTTCTTTTGTTTCCCTTGCCAGAGGAGACATATACAAAAGGGAGACAGAAAGGGAAAGTCAATTTCTAAAAAAATATATTTATTTTTCAATTACCATTGACATACAATATTATATTAGTTTCAGGTGTACAACACAGTGATTAGACATTTCCATACCTTATGAGTCTAGTCCCCACCTGGCACTATACATAGTTATTACCACATTATTGACCATATTCCCTATACTTTACATCCCTGTGACTATTTTGTAACTACCAACTTGTACTTCTTAATCCCTTCACCTTTTCCATCTAGCCCCCCAACCCTCCCTCCCATCTGGCACCCATCAATTTGTTCTCTGTATCTATGAGTGTGTTTCTATTTTGTTTGTTCATTTATTGTGTTATTTTAGATTCAACATATAAGTGAAATCATACGGTATTTGTCGTTCTCTGACTTATTTCACTTATTATAATACCCTTTAGGTCCATCCATGTTGTTGCAAATGGCAAGCTTTCATTCTTTTTTATGGCTGAGGAATATTCCATTGTGTATATATATGTACCACATCTCCTTTATCCATTTAGCCATCGATGGACACTTAGGTTGCTTACATTATCTTGGTTATTGCAAATAGTGCTGCCATGAACATAGGGGTCTTTTTGAATTAGTGATTTGGATTTTTTTTCAGATATTCAGAAGTGGGATTGCTGGGTCATATGGTAGTTCTATTTTTAATTTTTTGAGGAAACTCCATACTGATTTCCACAGTGGCTGCACCAATCTGCAATCCCACCAACAGTGCATGAGAGTTCCCTTTTCTCCACATCCTCGCCAGGACTTGTTTGTTGATTTATTGATGATGCCATTCTGACTGGGGTGAGGTGGTATCTCATTGTGGATTTTATTTGCATTTCTCTGATGATTAGTGAGGTTGAGATTAGTGATCTCTTCATATGTCTGTTGGCCATCTGTATGACCTCTTTGGAGAAATGTCTATTCAGGTCCTCTGCCCATTTTTAAATCAGATTGTTTGGTTTTTTGGTGGTGAGTTGTATGAGTTCCTTATATTTTTTGGATATTAACCCCTTATCAGATGTATCATTAGTGAATATCTTTTCCCATTCAGTAGGCTGTCTTTTTGTTTTGTTGATGGTTTCCTTCACTATGTAAAAACTAGTTTGATGGAGTCTCATTTGTTTACTTTTTCTTTTGTTCCCCTTGCCCGAGAAGACATAACCAAAAATATATTACTACGAGGGTTGTCAAGGCAGTTTTCTGTAAAACTCAGCCTAACTTCACACTTGGCCTTCTTTACTAGGTGACCTGCACCTGGTAGAGCTACAGACAGAAGAGCACTCATTCCTCTCCTCCACTCCAAGGTCAAACACGCCCTGCGGTACCACCAGGCTCCCACCTTGACCACTGACATCATACAGGGGCTCACATGGCTTTCTCAGTTTCAGGAATTAGAAGCCCGGTCCAATCTAAATCAAAATTTCCCTATCACATCCAACTTAAAGTTTTTCCCCATCCTCCTCTCAGACCTGGTCCAGTGGGAAGGGGAGAAGCAGGCTCTGTTTCTTCACTCCATGCTGGTCCTGCCTTTGCTGGCCTGTGCACCAGGGAGGCGAAAGGGAGGGGGCTGGAAGAGGAACCAATCTCTTTTTATTTGGCTGGTGCTGTTTATTTTCTCTCGCCTAAGGTGGCCCTTGTGTGTAGTAGATGCTCCTCTCTCTGCTGGCTTTCCACCGAGAGCCAAGGTGTCCTCCACATCACATGGTTCTAAAGCAACTGCTGGACTCCGTGGCTGACCTCGTGCCTGCCCCCAGCTCATTTCCACAGGACATGCCCTAGAGCCTGTCATTGCTGGGCTCCCCTCCCTCCTCCACAGCAAAGTCCAGTTCCCTTCAACATGTCCACCTGGCCCTTAGGAGACTCACATCCTGGTAAGGTACCCACCTCTGACCAGGCAGGCCGCCCTCCACTGCCCCCGCCATTGCGTCCGGCTCCACTCAGTTTCTGTGTCCACATACTTCCCCCAGGTCCAGGAATAGGTGTCAGGCAGGTGTATGACGTTGTAGTCCAGAGTCCAATCTTCCAAAGGTTGGAGTCCCAGCTCTAAGGTAGTGCTAGGTGACCTAAAACAAATTACGCAACTTATTTGTGCCTCTATTGTTGCAATGTGAGAATAGTGTTAATTTCTATCCCGTAGGATCACTGAGAATGTTTTTTGTTATTATAATGCGTATAAAGCCTTTAGAACAACCCCGGGCCCATAAGTGTCCAGTGCTATAAAACGTGTGCTAAATGCACAAATGCCACAGTCTCCCTCACCGTCCTCCCTCCCACTTGGACTCAGGGCTGGGGAGCCCCCTTCCTTCAGGTATCCCATGCTTAATGTTTGGGTCTCCTGGGACTCCCTTCACTTGGCTTTGTGAGATAGGGCGGGGATCCTTCTTTCTTCCCCAGGGGGAGGTGGGAACCACTGTGGGACCGCTTACCAAGCAACAGCCCTTTACCTTAACGCTCCCTTTCACATAACGAACACCCACACGCCTTCACGAAGGTTTGCAGATAGCTGGCATTTGTTACATCTTCTTTCTCTCTCTCCTCTCTATATAGATACACAGATGTATGTTTATTTTTTTATTTTTTTTTAAATTAATTTTATTGGGGTGACAATTGTTAGTAAATTTACATAGATTTCAGGTGTACAATTCTGTATTACATCGTCTATAAATCCCATTGCGTGTTCACCACCCAGAGTCAGTTCTCCTTCCATCAACATCGCTAATCATCAGAGAAATGCAAATGAAAACCACAATGAGATATCACCTCACCCCAGTCAGAATGGCTTTCATCAACAAAACAAATAGTAACAAGTGTTGGAGAGGCTGTGGTGAAAAAGGAACCCTCATACACTGTTGGTGGGAATGCAGACTGGTGCAGCCGCTATGGAAGGCAGTGTGGAGGTTCCTCAAGAAATTACGAATAGAATTACCATATGACCCAGCAATTGCTCTCCTGGGTATCTACCCCAAAAATATAAAAGCATTTCTCTATAGAGACACGTGTACGCCAATGTTCATTGCAGCTTTGTTTACAGATGTATGTTTATTTTTAAGCAGAACCCTTAAAACTAAGTGTGGAAATCATGACACTTTACCTCCAAACACTACAGCATTAATCTCCTAAGAATATCTCCTAAAATATCGTCCCACATAACCATGGTGCTATGTTCACACCTAAGAAAATAAGTATTAATTCCATAATATCACATCATCCTCATTCCTTGTTCATGTGTCTTCGATTGCCCCAAAAGTCTCTTTTTATAGCTTAATTTTTATTTTTAAGCAAGAATAGTGTCTGGCACATAGCAGGCGCTACGTATTTATTGAATAAATGAATAATGCAGGGGACAAGCACTTCTCTTCAATGGATGGAGGTATCTGCTGGCTTAGGAAAACAAAATGCAGGGGGAAAGCAAAATCTCTTTGCTTTTCAAAGAGATTATATATTATTTCTCATACAACTGAAGCACACTGTAATAACTACAATAACTTACTGAACACCTACTTAGTGTTCCATGTGTAAGATTCTGCTCTAGTTGCATTACATATTAAGCCTCACAATAATTTTCATATATCAATTAAACCTCAATACCCGTATGATAGATAATAGGAATTATTACTCACACTATGGGGACAGAGCCAGGAGTGCAGTTTCCAGGCTCTCGGCCTCACAGGGAAAGGTGCTGCCTCAGGTAGTAAATGGCCATCAGCTGCGGCTAGTTGGCCGTCAGCTGTAACCAGTGAGCCATTGGCCACTAATGTAACTGCAGTGGCTATGCTAGCAGCAAATGGGGTCTAGCAAGACGATGGTGGCTGAGCTGGCAAGTGCGGATTGCAGTTAGCAAGTGAGGTTGGTTGGCAGAGAGAAGTGGACAGCAGGTTGCGAATAGTGTGGTTCCTGCTTCCTGTGTCTCCAACCCAGTCACCAGCAAGAATATAGTGGTATGACTCCCCTACCTATGGCTCTGTGGGTGTTCCTTTTTGGCCTCACCATGTACTGCGTTCTTGTGTGGGGAGCGGGAGCTGAGGCCCTGCATGTCACCCTGCAGGACACACACTATACAGAAAAGGAAATTGAGGTTTAGAAGGCTAATTTGTCTTGGAAGAGCCAGGATTAGAAACTGTGTCTGTCCAATTTCAGACTCTACAATTGTAAAGTACCTTTTAATAAACGGTCGTGCGGGGGACCCTGCTCGCTGCGCCATTTGTCGTGTGGGGAGTCCGGTAGGGCGGCCTGCAAGCAGGATCTACATAATCTGCCTAACAGGAGTCCGTGCTTGCCAGCCACCATCTTCTTGCTAGCCCCCATTCTTTCTGCTAGCGTAGCCACAACCGTTATATTAGTGGCCAATGGCTTACGGGTTACAGCTGACGGCCAACTAGCCACAGCTGATGGCCATCTGATCACAGTTGATGGCCATTTACTACCTGAGCCAGCACCTTTCCACGTGAGGCCGAGAGCCTGGAAACTGTTTTATTGGGGCTTTGTCCCCACACTCCACCCCTACAGGGTCTCGCCTCACAATCTACGCGACAAGTGTCTTCCGAGAGGGTCCCTGTGCGAGGAGCCTGGAGGTGAATGCAATATCCTGGACACAGCCAGGCTCTCTGGGCACAGCCAGGGTTTCTCAGGGCACCACCAGTACTTCTGGGCACAGCCAGACATCCTGGGCTTCTTAGGGTACCACCGGTCTCCCCGGGCACAGCCAGGTTTTCCCAGGGCACCACCACAGTACTTCTGGGCACAGCCAGACTTCCTGGGCTTCTTAGGGTACCACCAGTCTCCCCGGGCACAGCCAGAGTTTCTCAGGGCACTGCCACTCTCTCTGGACACAGCCAGACTTCCTGGACACAGCCAGGGCCTCTCAGGGCACTGCCACTCTCTCTCTGGGCCTCTCGGGGTACTGTGCTGGAACAACAGTGGCTCACATCAAGGTGCTTACATATTATCAATGGCGGCCAGTCAAGACAAAAGCAAACATCCGCCAGTCCCACTACATGGTGGTATGTTCCCAAACAGTCAAGCGTCCATTAAATCAGGGATAGAAGGCAATTCCTCATAGTCCATAGTCATTCGGGGGTGAGGGATGACCTTGACCTCATCCTCATGTCCCACAGAGGACTCAGCATGCATTTCCTCCTGGGACAAGTCCCGCATCCAGGCTGCCTCAGCAAGCACTTCCCAGCCCACAGGGCCGCCAGGACCTTCGCTTTCTCCGGCCTCTGCTGGTTGGGGAACCATCCACGTCTTTCCACCCCTCCACGGGAATCGAGCTCTCCGGCAGCTGCTCCTCCTGGTCTTCCTGAGACTGAGCTTTCATACGCACAAACTGCTCCACTGCCCTTCGGAAAGCTTTGGCCAGCACCGTATCCTGCCGAATACGCAATGTGTCATGTGGAGGACCCTGCTCACTGCGCCATTTGTCGTGCAAGGAGTCCGGTAGGGCAGCCTGCGGGTTCTCTGGTCCCGCTCCCCACATAAGAACGCAGGACACGGTAAGGCCAAAAAGGAACACCCATGGAGCCATAAGTAGGGGAGTCAAACCAATATATTCTCACTGGTGGCTGGGCTGGAGACACAGGAAGTAGGATCTACATAATCTGCCTAACAGCAGTCCGCGCTTGCCAGCCACCATCTTCTTGCTAGCCCCCATTCCTCCTCTGCTAGCGTAGCCACAGCCGTTATATTAGTGGCCAATGGCTTACGGGTTACAGCTGACGGCCAACTAGCCACAGCTGATGGCCATCTGATCACAGTTGATGGCCATTTACTACCCAAGCCAGCACCTTTCTATGTGAGGCCGAGAGCCTGGAAACTGTTTTTTGGGGCTTTGTCCCCACATAAACCAAAGCATTAAACCAAAATGAAGATAATGAGTACTTGAGTTACTCAAGAGAGCATTCTTAATTTTTTTTTTTAATTGGGGAATTGTGGGGACAGTCGCAGAAAGCAGTTTCCAGGCTCTCGACCTCATGTGGAAAGGTCCTGGCTCGGGTAGTAGATGGCCATCAACTGTGATCAGACGGCCATCAGCTGTAACCAGTGAGCCATTGGCCACTGATACAACTGCCGTGGCTACGCCAGCAGGTTGGTTGGCAGAGAAGCAGACAGTGGATTGCACATCGTGTGGAGCCTGCTTCCTGTGTCTCCAGCCCAGCCACCAGCGAGACTGTAGTGGTATGAACCCCCCACCCATGGCTCCGTTGGTGTTCCATTTTGGCCCCACCGTATCCTGAGTTCTTATGCGGGGAACAAGACCAGATATCCCACATGACAGGAATATTGGGGAACAGTGTGTTTCTCCAGGGCCCATCAGCTCCAGTCGCTGTCCTTCAATCTAGTTGTGGAGGGCGCAGCTCAGCTCCAAGTCCAGTCACCATTTTCAATCTTAGTTGCAGGGGGCGCAGCCCACCATCCCATGTGGGAATTGAACCAGCAACCTTGTTGTTGAGAGCTCGCGCTCTAACCAACTGAGCCATCCAGCTGCCCTTAATTTTTTTTTTTTAAATACAGCATCCAATCAAGGTTCATATATTGCGTTTGGTTATGTCTCTCTAGTCTCTTTGGTCAAGAAAATATCCTTGTCTCTCTTTTATCTGTTTATTTTTAATGATATTGACCATTTGAAAGAGTGTGAGCCAGTTGCCAGGAGGGGCTGCCAGCAGCGTGCATTCTCATTCATTTTCACCACCTCTCACAGGAGGGAGGAGGCGAGGGGGCCTCTCTTTAGAATGCAGGATCCTCGTTATCTCTTGGCTTAAGATGACCCTGGGCTGAAATCCAGAGGTGGCTGGAACGCTCCCTTTCCTTCTGTGCTTTTGTAGGTTAATGGAGAAGTCCTACAGCACCCTTCTGGGGAGGAGCAGTGAGCCTCCTGATGGGCCTGAGAGCCCAGTCAGGGCTTCCCCACAGGTACAGTGGGAAAGAAGTCTGGGCGAGCCCACAAGCCCGTCACCCCTGCACCCTGCCTTGCTGTTGAGAGAAATAGCAACAGCCCCAACCCCGAACATGAAAGGATGTGAGCACTCCTCCCCATGGACACAGCACCTATCCCAGCAGAGCCGCCCCCGGGCCTGGGCGGTAGGAGGGGCCCAGGGGTCACGGCCCAAGTCCAAGCATTGATCCCTCCAGTTTTAATCAGTGACTTAAGTATCAAGTGACCTAGACAGGTATGTCAACAAGATAGGGGTGCTGTTTATAAAGGGCACACTACCTGGAGCTAGGAGCTTTGTACCAGCCCCTCTAACCCTGCCGATCTGAAGCACCTGCCTCTACAGGTACCTTTCTTGGGCCCATTTCCCAGTCCCTGGGAAATGGTAGGATCCCCCACCATATATCTTGGGAACCAGTGAAGATGGAGGGATAGGGGGACACTAGGTCAGATGTAGGAGGCTTGAATTCTAGTCCTTGCAGCCCAGCTCCAGAGCTCAGTTTCTCCATTTTCAAATGAGCATCTTGGACTGAGCCATCTCTAAGGACCTTGGTGTGATTGGAGTGGAGAGATGGAAAGCGTTCCCCTCGGCACAAGGGCAGAGCTGGCCGTTGCTGCTGCCCAACTTCAGACTCCAAGGCTGTCGGGGGTACGGGGGGGGGGGGGGCGGGCATCCTTAGAGTTGGAGGTGCCTTGGTCTTGATAAAGAATTCCCTGGGAAAGGGGCATCACGAGCCATTTGCATCAGCCCTGTGACCTTGGTCCCCTCAGTGCAGCTCCCTGTTCCCTGGATATGAGGAGATATCGGCAGGAAGCCAGCACTGATGGGGACCGTTTGGCACAATGTCCAGCATACACCCTGCATTAAGGGCTTACAGAGATGCTTCCCCATTTTGAAGTGGTCACTGGCCTCCACTCCAGCCTCAGAGTTGGAAACTGAGGTGATGAGCCAAAGGGAGGGCCAGGACTGGGAGTTCAGACACTCAAGTTGAAAATCGCATGGCCCCTGTCCAGCCCTCAGATTCTGTGATGCACTAAGGGTGAACTCCTGGGACACAGGAGCCACGGTGCATGAAACTTAGACTTTCTGGTGCCCAGCTGAGAGCCAAGCACAGAACATGTGCCAGTGTTTATTGACTGAGTGAGTGAGTGAATGAATGAATGAATGAATGAATGAACGGCTCCATCTCCACCCTGGTTCCTCTTTTTTCTCCGCCTATGGTTGGTACAGATGGCATTGTCCCAGCCCAGTTTCTTCTCAGCCACCGAGCTTCTCCTGGCCTCTGCCATCTTCTGCCTGGTTTTCTGGGTGGTCCGGGCCTGGCGGCCTCGGGTCCCCAAAGGCCTGAAGAGTCCACCGGGGCCCTGGGGCTGGCCCCTGCTCGGGCACATGCTGACCTTGGGGAAGAGCCCACACCTCGTGCTGTCACGGCTGAGCCAGCGTTATGGGGACGTGCTGGAGATCCGCATTGGCTGCACACCTGTGCTGGTGCTCAGCGGCCTGGACACCATCCGGCAGGCCCTGGTGCGGCAGAGCGATGATTTCAAGGGCCGGCCTGACTTCTACAGCTTCACCCTGGTCTCTGATGGCAACAGCATGACCTTCAACCCAGACTCTGGACCAGTGTGGGCTGCCCGCCGGCGCCTGGCCCAGAACGCCCTGAAGAGTTTCTCCATCGCCTCGGACCCGGCTTCCATGTCCTCCTGCTACTTGGAGGAGCATGTGAGCAAGGAGGCGGAAGCCCTCATTGCCAAGTTCCAGGAGCTGATGGTAGAGGCTGGGCGCTTCGACCCCTACGACCAGGTGGTGGTGTCGGTGGCCAAAGTCATTGGTACCATGTGCTTTGGGCAGCACTTTCCCCAGAGCAGTGAAGAGATGCTCAGCCTTGTGAAGAACAGTCAGGATTTTGTGGAGTCCGCCTCCTCTACGAACCCCGTGGACTTCTTCCCTATCCTGCGATACCTGCCCAACCCCACCCTGCAGAGGTTCAAGGCCTTCAACCGGAGGTTTGTGCGCTTCCTGCAGAAAACAGTCCAGGAGCACTACCAGGGCTTTGACAAGGTGAGCCCAGCATGCAGGTGGGGAGGGGCCACCCTGCAGAGCCTGGGGTGGCCCCTCTCACCCAGCTCCAAAGGCTGGGAAGTCTCTGGGACACCTTGGAGCAGCTGTGGGACCTGAAGCCAACCCCTCTCCCTGTGTGGCCTCGGTTTCCTCATCCCCACAGCCTCCTTCTCAGAGCATCTGAAAGCCTCAGAGAGATAAGGCTGTGCGTGGGGCCCTGGCAGAACCCTGCCATGTGGGGGGCTGTTACTATGTGTGAGAAGGCTTTTGTTGCTTAGGAACCTGTACCCTGAAAGAGACTAATCCCCAGCTCAGGTGTCACTTTGCTTCCTGTACTCAAACCCCCCCCCTTTGATATTGGACCCCTGGGGTTACTGGGAGGAAGGGTCAAAGAGGCAGGAAATGATACTTTAAGCCCTCCCCTAGGCTGCTACCACCTCCTGCTGTGAGCAAAGCCCACTGCCTAGAGGTGTGGGGGGTGCCGCATGGGGTGGGGCAAGGTGCTGCCTTTGGTCCTGGAAGTGCTGGCGTGCTCCTGAGCGTCTGCCCCCTCAGAACAGTGTCCAGGACATCACCGGTGCCCTGTTCCAGCACTGCGAGAAGGACTCCAGCGGTGGCCTCGTCCCCCATGAGAAGATTGTCAACCTTATCAATGACATCTTTGGGGCCGGTAGGAAACAGGCCGCAGCCCCTCCATGCATCTGTGCCTGCCATTTACCCACAGAACTGCCCAGGCCCAAGTGAGGCAGATAACTCGCCTCCACACACCAGACAGTACAGAACCCGGAAGTCTGCCCAGGTTCAGGGTGCCAACTCAGCAAAGTCCCTCTCCTCCTCGGGGCCTCAGTTTCCCCATCTGAACAATAAAGGGCTCTCTGGCCTATAAGTCTAAGCCCCTGTAGTTCCAGCAGCTAATTATGAAACCAGTGACTCAAGTTGGGGGGTGGGGGTGGGAATGAGGAAGGCAGAGAAAGACAACGCTTGGTATGTACGCGGTGGGTGCTTGGTAAATGTTGGTTTCTTGTTCCTGCTTTCCTTCCTTCCTCGCCTTGCCCATTCCTCACCTTGCCCATTGCCCATTCCTCACCTTGCCCATTGCCCATTCCTCACCTTGCCCATTCCTCACCTTGCCCATTCCTCGCCTTGCCCATTCCTCGCCTTGCCCACGCTGCCCAGGATTTGACACAGTGACAACAGCCATCTCCTGGAGCCTTATGTACCTTGTTACAAATCCTGAGATGCAGAGAAAGATCCAGGAGGAACTGGGTATGTGGAGAGAAGCCTGGGGGCCCCAGGCCATTTGTTCAATCTATACATAGCTGCTTTGTACCTACTATGTGCAAGCCCTGGGCATACAATTGTGTCCACCCTTGTCTAGAAGATGCTGGGAGAGGGTTGGTGGGTGTCAGACGTGTAAATAGACGTAGAGTGACACCACATAGAGTGACATTTGGGATAATAAGGGATGCAGATATCATGGAGCAGGCAGGCAGCCCGTAAGCCCTGTCTGTCCTCTGTGGCCTGCAGACACAGTGATTGGCAGGGCACGGCAGCCCCGGCTCTCAGACAGACCCCAGCTGCCCTATATGGAGGCCTTCATCCTGGAGACCTTCCGACACTCCTCCTTTGTCCCCTTCACCATCCCCCACAGGTGAGTCCTACCTATTGTGCCCTCCCTCTTCTCATCCTCACATGGTTTCTCCTCCAAGCGTCTCAGTTCTCGCCCTGCTTCAGCACCGGCTTCCTGACCACGACACCATGTTCCTCACAGACCCTCGGCCTCTAGTCTGCCTATTCAGTCCAAATATGACCATACTCCCCATTTCTCAGGAGAAAGTCACACTCCTGACCTCAGCTCTCATTCACCACTGTTCACATTCCCCGCTACAAGTGCTCTCACCGCGGCCAGGCTGGCCTCACCCTTCCTCACAAGCGTGATCCAGCCAGCCCCCAATCTCACTTTTGCTGGACCTTTTGCTTCGAGTGCCTTCTAACCTCTTCTCTGGCTAACCAGAATCCTATCCCTGCCCAAGGTCAATCCTGACACAAACTTCTCCCCTAGAAGCCTTTCTTGATTCATCCAGCTGGCACAGCTCATTTCGGATATCTTGTAGGACTTACAATCATTTGTCCCTGATTATGTCCTGGGATTTTAACAATGTCAGGAGAGTTTAGTGCACACTTCCTCTGCCCATGGGTTGGTCTAGTTATTCCCAGAGTAAGAGGCCTAACTCCTCGACCATGCTGGGCATTCCCCAGGCTCCTGAGGGTGGCCAAGTACACAGCTGGGCACAAATAGAAGTGTCGTAAACACTTGTTTAGGTTGAAGAACAGGAGCCAAGGAAGGGGAAGGACCATTTTCCCCCTTTCCTCCTCCTGACATTTCCTCCCTGTGGAGGATATAGAGACCGTGGTGGGCAGGCTGTTGGGGTGGGGTGGATGTAGGAGCAAGAAGCTCCCAGAGACATGCCTGTTTTTCAGCCCCTGAGTCTGACAGAGCCCTCTTCCTTCCGCAGCACGACAAGGGACACAACACTGAATGGCTTCTACATTCCCAAGGAGCGCTGCGTCTTCGTAAATCAGTGGCATGTCAATCATGACCAGTAAGTACATACCCCCCACTAACAAGCGTGTGAAGTTCAGCGTCGGGAAGGATTGGCTGTCCCTCTAGAAACTGGTTATGTCGTATAATAGAGGAATAGTGCCTCGATTGCTATATAACCTTCTCTAAGTGACAAAATTTAGGTTCATGTTTCTCAAACTTTAGAGCACATAAGAATTAACCAGGGGGAAGAAGAAGAAAAAAGAATTAACCAGGAAGTTGGTTGCGGATTTTGGCACCTCATCCCCCAAGCTTCCCCTTTGGTAGCTAAGGTGGAGTGCTCAGGTGATTTGGTGTGAATGGCCTAGGACCCTCTCTTTGGAAAACCCCTCTTTAGTCTATAGGTAGGGGGACCACGTCATTTACCATCCAAACAGGGGCACTTCTGAGTGTGGGATGCTGTCAGTAATTACTCTGAAACAATAAGCATAAACCAAGATACACTATGGATTCCCCTTGTATACTAATGAGACAGAAGATAATTTAATATTAAAAAACACTATTTTCAAGGCTGATTGTTTTAGAAAGAGCTATATAAACACTCAAGTATAGTTTGGTCCCTTTCCCCACTCTCCTTTCATTGCTCTTGATCTATTCTAACACTTGTGATATCAACAGAAGTCTGTTCAGAAGCCTCCCTCCAGACCTTTCCTCCCAGGGCCTCCCAGCCCAGAGATCCCAGTTCCTCTGTTCCTCTTGCAGGAAGCTGTGGGAGGACCCATTTGAGTTCCGGCCAGAGCGATTCCTCACTGCTGATGGGACTGCCATCAACAAGACCTTGAGTGAGAAAGTGATTCTCTTTGGCATGGGCAAGCGCCGGTGCATAGGGGAGGTGCTGGCCAAGTCAGAGCTCTTCCTTTTCCTGGCCATCCTGCTACAGCAGCTGGAGTTCAGCGTGCCACCGGGTGTGAAAGTGGACCTAACCCCCATCTACGGGCTGACCATGAAGCACGCCCACTGTAATCATGTCCAGGCACGGCTACGCTTCTCTGTCAAGTGAAGAAGGCACCAGCATGCTGATGCAGAAGGACGGATACCGGTCACCCATGAGCCTCAGCCTTTTTTTCCCTTTCTTTATTTCTTTTAGTAATGTCTTTATTGAGATATAATTCATGCAGGAGAAGAGAATTTTTCCCATTTTCCCTTCTAGATTCTTTGGATGGCTTAAAATTAAGTTGACATAGACAGAGTAAGAGGAGAAAAACAAATTTAATTTTGTGCATACAGAAGGCCATAGAAATATGAGACTCAAAGAAGTGACCGATGCAGGCTGCTTTTATACTTTTAAGACAAATAAACAATTATTTGTGAAGATTTGACAAAACAAAGGAGTTTGGGCTTCAGGTAGCAAATTAATGAAGAAGTAACAAAGTTTGTTTATATAACCTTCTGGGCCTTGAATTCCCTATCTCAGGTGATAAGTATGCCTGGTATAGGAAGGAAATCTTCACATGGGAGATTTTTTATTTCCTGCTTTGAGGGTGACAAAGAAGGGGTAGAGAGTTCTTCTTGTACCAGCTGTTTCTTAAGCAACTTTAATTCAAAATAATCTATATGCTGAAATGGCAAATTTTGGGGGGCTTATTTTGCTCCCCCTTATTCACACAACATACAATTCACCTCCTTAAAGTGTACAACCCATGGCTTTTAGTATATTTACAGAGTTGTGCTATCACACAACAATCAATTTTAGAACTTTTCATCACCCGAAAAAGAACCCCATATCCATTAACAGTCACTGCCCATTTCCCCTTAACCCACCTTCCCTGCCCTACCAGCCCCAGGCATTTACTAATTTTCTTTTTGTCTCTATAGATTTGGCTACTCTGGACATTTCATATAAGTGCAATTATACAATAAGTGGTCTTTTGTGACTGGCTTCTTCACTTAGCATGTTTTCAAGGTTCATCCATGTTGTAGCATAAATGGTTTTTTGAGTCCTGAAACTAGGCCCAGTCATTGATGAGTACATCTTTCCCTGCTCTCTCTTTTCTCTTTTCCTGTATGATTCAAGTCTTTCAACACTTAAAGAGAACAGGGAGGAAGGGACCCAGCCTTGTGGGCCAAATTCAGCTGGGTGAATGGGGATCCCTCATGTCTCATCCTCAAAAGGTAGAGCATCTGACTCCCCACAAGGTCCTGATTTGTTCATCCTCAGCTAGGAGAAGATAAACTCCCCAGAAATACTTAGATTACCTGCAAAAGACCCAGGTCTCATCAAAGAGCACTATCAAAAGAGTGAAAAGATAAGCCACAAAATGGGAGAAAACATTTGCAATTCATATATCTAATAAAGGATTAATATCCAGAATATAATTAGGAACTCCTACAACTCAACAACAACAACAACAAAACACAATTCAAAACTCAGAAAAAGACTTGAATAGACAGTTCTGTAAAGAAGATATGCAAATGGACACAGACACTAAAAGATGCTTAACATGATTAGTTATTAGAAAAATGCAAATAAAAACCACAATGAGATACCATTTCATACCTACTAGAATAACAATTTTAAAAAGCTAGATGGTTATAAATATAAGTTGTTATATGGAAGCCTCATGGTAACCACAAAGCAAAAACTATAGTAGATACACAAAAGATAAATAGAAAGGAATCCAAACATACCATTATAGAAAATCATTATATCACAAAGGAAGAGAGCAAGAGAAAAAGAAAGGAACAGAAGAACTACAAAGTAATTTGCAAAATGACAATAAATACATACTTATCAATAATTACTTTGGATATAAATGGACTAAATTCTCCAATCAAAAAACAGAGTGGCTGAACAAATTTTTTTTTAAAAAAGGCCCATCCATAAGTTGCCTACAAGAGACTCACTTCAGCTACAAGGACATACAGACTGAAAGAGAAAGAATGGAAAAGATATTCCATGCAAATGGAAACCAAAAGAAAGCTGGGGTAGATATACTTACATCAGACAAAAATAGACTTTAAAACAAAGACTGTAATAAGAGACAAAGAAGGTCATTATAGAATGATAGTCAATTCGACGAGAGGATATAACATTCATAAGTATTTATTCACCCACCACAGGAACACCTAAATATGTAAAGCAAATATTAACAGACCTAAAGAGAGAAATAGACAGCAATACAATAATAGTAGGGAAATTTAATACCCCACTGTCATCAATGGATAGATCATCCAGACAGAAAATTAATGTGGAAATATTGGTCTTAAATGACACATTAGACCAGATAGCCTTAACAGATATATACAGAACATTTGATCCAAAAGCAACAGAACACACATTCTTCTCTTCAAGTACACCTGGAACATTTTCCAGGATAGATCACATGTTAAGCCACAAAACAAATCTTAATAATTTTAAGAAAACTGAAATCATATCAAACATCTTTTCTGACCACAATAGTATGAGAAAATAAATCAATTGCAAGAAGGAAACTGGAAAATTCACAGATATGTGGAAATTAAACAACATGCTACTGAGCAACAAGTGGATCAAAAAAGAAATAAAAAAATACCTTGAGACAAATGAAAATGGAAATACAACATACCAACGCAGAAGCAGTTCTAAGAGGGAAGTTCATAGCAATAAATGCCTACCTCAAGAAACAAGAAAATCTCAAGTAAACAACCTAACTTTATATCTCAAGGAACTAGGAAAAGAAGAATAAACGAAGCTCAAAGTTAGTAGAAGGAAAGAAATAATATAGATCAGAATGGAAATAAGTGAAATAGAGACTAAAAAGACAGTAGGAAAGATCAATGAAACTAAGAGCTGGTTCTTTGAACTGATATTATAAATAAAATTGACAAATTTTTAGCTAGACTCACCAGGCAGATAAATAAATAAAATAAATAAAATTAGAAATGAAAGAGGGGACAGTACAACTGATAACCCAGAAATACAAAGGATTATAAAGACAGCGCTATGAACAATTATATGCTAGCAAGTTGGGTAACCTGGAAGAAATGGATAAATTCCTAGAAACATAAAACCTACAAGACTGAATCATGAAGAAACAGAAAATGTGAACAGACCAATTATTAGTAAGAAGATTGAATCAGTAACCAAAGACCTCCCAAAAAAACAAAAGTCCAGGACCAGACAGCTTCACTGGTGAAGTCTACCAAACAGTCAAAGAAGAATCAATACCAATCCTTCTCAAACTCTTCCAAAAAAATAGAAGAGGAAAGAATAATTCCAATTCATTTATGAGGCCAACATTACTCTGATATCAAAACCAGGCAAAAACCCCACAAGAAAAGAAAATTACAGGCCAATATCCCTGATGAACATAGATTTAAAAATCCTCAATAAAGTATTAACAAACCAAATTCAACAACACATTAAAAGGATCATAGACCACGATCAAGTTGGATTTCTTCCAGGGATGTTAGGGTGCTTCAACTTCTGCAAACCAATCCATGCAATACACCACATTAACAAAATGAAGGATAAAAACCATATGATCACCTCAAGAGATGCAGAAAAGGTATTTAACAAAATTCAACATTCATTTATTATAAAAACTCAGCACAGTGCAAATAGACGGAACGTATTTCAACATAATAAAAGCCATATGTAACAAGCTCACAGTTAGCATCCTAGTCAATTATGAAAAACTGAAAGCTTTTCTTCTAAAATCAGGAAAAACGCAAGGATGCCCACTCTCGCCACTTTTATTTAACATAGTATTGGAAGTCCCGATAAATTAGGCAAGAAAAAGAAATAAAAGCCATCCCAATTTGAAAGGAAGAAGTAAAACGGTCACTATTTGCAGATGACAATACTATATATAGAAAACCCAAAAGGCTCCACCAAAAAACTATTAGAGCTAATAAATGACTTCAGGATACAAAATCAATATACAAAATTCTACAATATACAAAAATACACAGAAATTGAATTCTTATACATGAATAACAAACTAGCAGGAAAAGAAATTAAGAAACAATCCCATTTACAATTACATCAAAGAAAATAAAATACCTAGGAATAAATTTAACCAAAGAAGTGAAAGACTTATACACTGAAAACTATAAGACTTTGATTTAATGAAAGAAATTGAAGAAGTCACAAGTAAATTGAAAGATATTTCATGCTCATGGATTGGAAGAATTAACATTTTTACAATTGTCCATACTAACTGCCCAAAGCAATCTACAGATTTGGTGTAAACCCTATCACGATTCCAAAGGCATTTTTCACAGACATAGAACAAACAATCCCAAAATTTGTGTGGAACCACAAAAGACTCAATTATGAGAAAGAAGAACAAAGCTGGAGACGTGCTCCTTGGTTTCAAACTATATTACAAAGATACAGTGATCAATACAATATTGTAAAATATCAAAATCGACACATAAATCAATAAAACAGAATAGAGCGCCCAGAAATACACCCACACATAAAGAGTCCATTAGTTTATGACAAAGGAGCTATGAATATATAATGGGGAAAGACAAACTCTTTTTTCGTTTGTTTTGTTCAATTACAGTTGACATTCAATATCATTTTATATTGGTTTCAAGAGGACAATCTCTTTAATAAATGGTGTTGGAAAAAGTGGACAGCCATAATGCAAAAGAATGAAACTGGACCACTCTCTTACACCATACACAAAAATTACCTCAAGATACATGAAAGACTTGAACATAAGACCTGAAATCATAAAACTCCTATAAGAAAACATAAGCAGTCAACTATAATTAAATATATACCAGGGGAGCCAAAAATGAATACAAGTGGACACTTTGGTCACACTGCTCAAGCAGTAGTTGGCCATAATCAGAAGTGTCTGGATGCTGATGGTAACCACTTTGAGCACCTCTTGTAATGGCAGAAGTTAAACACAACTTGTATTCATCTTTTGTTACCAGTATATATTGTGTATTACAATTTTAATAGTTTTTCCTTTCTTAAAATGTGTACACATTTTTGGCTATATATATATGTTATATATACATATGATGTGGAGTACAGCATAGGGAATACAGTGGAACTGTAACAGCTATATACAATGTCAGAGGGGTAGTAGAGTAGGAAAGGAGGTTATCACTTTGTGAGGAGTATAAATGTCTAACTATTATATTGTTTTGTACACCTGAAACTAATAAAAAATTAAAACAAAAGAAAACAAGCGATAAGCTCCTTGATATCAATCTTGGCGATGTTTTTTTTGGATTTGACACCAAAAGCAAACGCAAAAATAAACAAGTGGGACTACATCAAACTGAAAAGCTCCTGTGCAACAAAGAAAACTATCAACAAAATGAAAAGCAACTTACTAAAAAGGAGACAATATTTGTACAACTCAATAGCAAAAAATAATCTATTTCTTAAAATGGGCAGGTTGGGGTGGCCAGATGGCTCAGTTGGTTAGAGTGCAGGCTCTCAACAACAAGGTTGCCGGTTCAATTCCCACATGGGATGGTGGGCTGTGCCCACGGCGACTAAAGATTGAAAACGGCAACTGGGTGCCGGCCTGGTGGCTCAGGCGGTTAGAGCTCCATGTTCCTAACTCCGAAGGTTGCCGGTTCGATTCCCACATGAGCCAGTGGTCTCTCAACCACAAATTTGCCAGTTCGATTCCTTGAGTCCCGCAAGGGATGGTGGGCTGCACCTCCTGCAACTAAGATTGAACACGGCACCTTGAGCTGAGTTGCCTCCCAGAAGGCTCAGTTGGTTGGAGCGCGTCCTCTCAACCACAAGGTTGCCAGTTCGATTCCTTGAGTCCCACAAGGGATGGTGGGCTGCGCCCCCTGCAACTAGCAACAGCAACTGGACCTGGAGCAGAGCTGCACCCTCCACAGCTAGATTGAAGGACAACTACTTGGAGCTGATGGGTCCTGGAGAAACACACTGTTCCCCAATATTCTCCAATAAAATTTATTTAAAAAAGAAAAAGAAGGCAGTTGAAGCTGGCAAGGTCACCAAGTCTGCCCAGAAAGCTCAGAAGGCTAAATGAATATTATCCCCAATACTTGTCACCCTAGTCTTAATCGGTAGTGTAAGAACGGTCTCAGAACTGTATGTCTCTGTTGGCCATTTAAGTTTAATACTAAAAGACTGGTTAATGAATACAATGCTTCATAAAACCTTTAGAAGGAAAGGAGAATGTTTTGTGGACCATTTATGTGTGTGTGTGTGTATGTGTGTGTGTGTTTAAGTTATTCGTTTTTTAAATCAGTACTTTTTAATGAAAACAACTTGACCAAAAAATCTGACACAGAATTTTGAGCCCCATTAAAACAAAGTTTAATGAGAAAAAATACATATCTACTAATGCAAGATGTTAATAGGGAAACTGGGAGCAGGGAGAGCAGATATATTGAAACTCTCTATTTTCCACTCATTTTCCTATAACCTAAAACTATTCAAAAAAATGAAATCTACTCACAAGACCACTTTCTGTACATCACACAAGACAGAAGCTGTACAGCCACTGTGGGAAATAATCTAGAGGCTCGAAAACTTCAGAACAGAATTGTCACATGACCCAGCAATCCTTCTTATAGGTGTCTATCCGAAAAGATTGAAAATATTTATCTGTAAAGATACATGTACACCTATATCCATTGCAGCACTACTCACAGTGGCCAAGACGTAGAAACAACCGAAGTGTGCTTTGATAGATGATTGGATTGAAGAACCTGTGGCACATATACACAATGGAATACTATTCTGCCATAAGAAAAGATGAAATAGTGCCTTTTGTGACAACATAGATCTTGAGAATATCATACTAAGTGGAATAAATCAAACATAAGTCAAGAACCATGTGATTTCACTCACATCCACATATGAAACTGAGAGCAACAAACAAACAAGATCCAATCGACACAGACAACAGTATTGTGGGTGTCAGACGAAAAAAGGAGCGGGGAGAGGTGGAAAAGGGTGAAGGGAGTCAAATATATGGTGACGAAAGGAGATTTGACTGGGTGGTGAACACACAATGCAATATACACATGATGATATTTATAGAATTTTATACTTGAAACCCATATAATTTTATTAGCTAATGTCACTCCCACTGCATTTAATAAAATTTTAAAAAGTGTTGCTAATACTTTCTTGTGAATAAATTGCCAATGTGAATTTTAAAAACTTGAGAAAAAATTTTAAAACGAGAGAGAGACTGTAGAGAAGGCTGGGAAAAGACAGGAGCTTTGCGGGGACTGCAGGAATTTTCCGGGGCCAGAGGGGCCAGTGAGTGCCTTTATGTACCCTTCCACCACCATAGACTGGGTGAAGGCTCTATTCGGGTGCTCTGAATTATCTACAAGGTTGCTGCAGTGTAGTCACACAGCAACCTAGCAGTCTGTCCCCTCCAATCTTTCCTTAGGGAAAGGTGACCCTGCGGAATTGTCCCTCATTGGGGTTGAGTTTACGCTACTCTAAGTCTCCATGTTTGGTCCTTGTAAGCAGGGTCTGCAGTCAAAGACGGGTAAGATTTCTCACAGGAGAAACAACCTAAGCCAGACGGGACCCACCTAGGACCCCCATGAGCTAATGTAAAGTTAGGAGGTAGCTGTGCCCCTCCTTCTGAGAACTGCTGACGCATGCCTCAACTGTTGTCCTTTACCCTCAGGTGTAATGGACCCATTAGAACAATAGCATCTCGCCCCTCCTGTTTGGCTCATGGGATAATCTTATCTTGTGAGACTTGTTCCCCCAGGGATTGTATGCACCACACCTTGGTCATTTGGGGGATGGTATGCATCGGTTGCTTTGGGATGATTATGGGATTTGGAATAAATGATTATTGTATGGTGTAAGAGTGCCGCAGACCCTGCCCCTAATCATGTGATCTCTATTGTGAAAAATCAATAAATACCCACGGTGACCCGATTCGGGGGCTCCAGTCCCTTGAGGCTGTGAGTCCCTTGGTCCTCTGTGATTTAACTATATTTGAGTCTCTGTCTCTTTATGATAGTTTAACCCTCGCCGCCTCCCTCGCCTTCCCACGGTTTGTGTTGTGTAGGACGCAACACTGCAGCATGTTCCCAGACATACCACCCGAGCCCATTTTGGCCGGAACTAAGGGAGCATGCAGGATCAACAGGGCATTACAACACACACAGCCTCCCCACCTGAAGCCTCTCTGGCTCAGTGGGCTGGTGTCCTGGACACCATAGGCACCTGCTTGGCCCCAACCAGCCTGCCAAAACCACCCAGCACACATAGCCAACACAGAGGCTGTTTATACATAAGAACACTTTTTAAAGACTGGGAGACATAGATATGTCTAATTCATATAAACATAGAAAGTCAAACAAAATGAAAAGACAGAAGAATATCTCTCAAATGAAGGAACAAGAAAAATCTCCAGAAAAACACCCTAGGGAAATGGAGATAAGTAATTTGTCTGATAAAGAATTAAAAAAAAAAAAAGGATCATAAGGATGCTCACCAAAGTTGAAGAAGGAATTGAGGAACTTAGGGAGAGCTGCAACAGAGTTAGAAAGTACACTAAACAACAAAACCAACATGAAGGATACAATAACTGAAATAAAAAAATACATTAGAAGAAATCAACAGAAGATCAGCTAATACAGAAGAACGGATCAGTGACCTGGAAGACAGATGAGTGGAAATCAACCAATCAGAGCAGCAAAAAGAAAAAAGAATTTTTGAAAAATGAGGATAGTTTAAGGGACCACTTGGGCAACATCAAGCACTCAAACATTCACATTATAGGGATCCCTGTAGGAGAAGAAAGGGAGAAAGGAACAGAAGCTTTATTTTAAGAAATAATGGCTGAGAGCTTTCCTAAGCTGGGAAAGGAAATGGATATCCAGGTCCAGGAAGCATGGAGAATTCCAAACAAGATGAACCTAAAGAGACTCACACCAAGACATATTGTAATTAAAATAGCAAAAGTTACAGATAAAGAGACAATCTTAAAGGAAGCAAGGGGAAAACAATGAATTACATACAAAGGAAACACCATAAGACTGATTTCTCAGCAAGAACTTTATAGGCCAGAAGAGAGTGGCAGGACATTTTTAAAGTGCTGAAAGAAAGGAACCTACAGCCAAGAATAATTTACCTGGCAAGGTTATCATTCAGAATTGAAGGAGAGATAGTTTCCCAGACAAGCAAAGACTAAAGGAATTCATCACCATTAAGCCAGCTTTATAAGAACTATTAAAGGGCCTTCTTTAAGCAGAAAAGCAAAGGCCATAAGCAGAAATAAGAAAACATGAGAAAGAAAAAATTTCACAGGTAAAGCCAAATAGTTAATAAATACAGTAAATCAGACATTTAAAAAGTTACTACAAAGGTCAAAAGAAAAAACAATGTATCAAACTCAACTCAAACTACAATAAGTAGTTAGGACATACACAACACATAAAGATATAAAACATGACATGAATAACAAAGCATGGGTGGGGTGTAAAAATGTAGTCCTTAGAGAATATATTCTAACTTAAACTCCTATTAGCTTAAAACAGACTGCTATATACATAGCAGGTTTAATATACATAAACCTCATGATAACCACAAAGCAAAAGAAGCTTTTGCATATGAAGGAAACCATCAAAAAAAAAAACCAAGAAGACAACCTATTAAAAAGAAGAAAATATTCACAAATGATACATTTGATAAGAGGTTAATATCCAAAAAATATAAGGAACTCATACAACTTAACACCAAAAAAAAAAAAAAAATCTCATTAAAAAATAGGCAGAGGACCTGAATAGACATTTCTCCAAAGAGGGCATACAGATGGACAATAGACATATGAAAAGATGTTCATCAGATAAATGAAAATTAAAACCACACAATGAAATATCACCTGTCAGAATGGCTACCATCAATAAATCAACAAAAAAAGTGTTGGTGAGGATGTGGAGAAAAGGAGACCCTCATACACTGCTGGTGGGAATGTAAATTGGTGCAGTCACTATAGAAAATAATATGGAGGTTCCTCAAAAAATTAAGAATAGAATTACTATATGACCCAGCAATCCCTCTTCTAAGTATCTACCCAAAAAATTTGAAAACATTTCTTTGTAAAGATATATGTACATCTATATCCACTGCAGCACTACTCACAGGCCAAGACATGGAAACAATTAAAATGTGCTTCGATAGATGATTGGATAAAAAGATGTGGCAAAAAAAAGATGTGGTACATATATACAAAGGAATATTACTCAGCCGTAGGAAATGAAATACTGCCATTTGGGACAACATGGATGGATCTTGAGATTATCATGCTAAGCAAAATAAGTCAGACAGAAAAAGTTGAGAACCATGTGATTTCACTCATATGTGGAATATAAAACTGAAAACAAATAAAAACAGATAGACACAGACAACAGCGTGGTGGTTGCCAGAGGGACAGGGGAGTGAGTAGGGAGAAGTAGAAAAAGGTAAAGGGGGTCAAATATATGTTAACGAAAAGAGATTTGACTCTGGGTGGTGAATACACAATGCAATATACAGATGATGTATTTTAGAATTGTATACTTGAAACCTATGTAATTTTATTAATCAATGTCACCCCAATACATTTAATTTAAAAAACAAAATCAGATTTATAGATATAGAGAACTAGATGATGGTTGCCAGAGGGCAGGGGGTGGGAGGATGGGAATCAAAAAGTAAATAAAGTCTATCAATTACAAAAACAAAAAGTCGGCCAGTCCGGTGGCTCAGGGGGTTAGAGCTCCAGACTCCTAATGCCAAAGGCTGCCAGTTCGATTCCCACATGTGCCAGTGGGCTCTCAACCACAAGGTTGCCAGTTCTACTCCACAAGGGATGGTGGGCAGTGCCCCCTGCAACTAACAACGGCAACTGGACATGGAGCTGAGCTGCGCCCTCCATAACTAAGACTGAAAGGACAACAACTTGACTTGGAAAAAGTCCTGGAAATACACAATGTTCCCCAATAGAGTCCTGTTCCCCTTCCGAAATAAAATCTTAAAAGAAAAAAAAAAAAAGACTGGTAACACAATAAAATATTGCCCCCCCCCAAAAAAAAAGGCTCCGGCGTTCCCCTCTCTCTACATAGCCCTGAGAGAGGAGCACTCACTGTGCTCACTTCCATAGTGGTAGAGCCCCCCTTTTCCACTCTGAAAGTCCCTAGTTTCACCTTCAGTCTTTCCACCTGCAAAATGGAGGCAGCGTTGGATTAGCTGATCTCATTAAAGCACTAGGTTCTATGTATATAATACGTTTGTTTTGTTCTTTACAAAATGAGAGAACTGTTCATTATGTTTCATCTCCTGTGTGTGAGCAAGGCTCCTCCCCACACAAAACAGAGACAGAAAACCAGAGTTTGAGGATGCTGAGATTTAGGCTTCTTCCCTCCCCACACACATCTGAACTGACCACCGGCATTCTTCATGTCCCTCCACCCCAAAGCTCTTTCCAAGGACACAAAGCTCTTTCTTTGGAGGGACAAACTGGTTATATTGTGACTCTAGAGTACCCACCCAGGTGTGGGGGGTGGCGGAAGGAAAATAATGGAGGACTCCTCAGGGAGGGTCCTATAAGGAGGTAGGAAAGAATGACACGTAAAGAATGCCTATGCCCACCCATCTACCATGACCCCCTGTTTTCTGGAATAGACTCATCCAGCAACATGGGCAGTAGTGTGGCTCTCTGCAGAGTGAATCCTTTTTTCCTGTTGACTTTCATTACTGTACGAGAGATGTGTTCTGTAGGAAAACATTGCCACTAATAGTTCAAATTGAAAAGTTCCTAAGAAGGTGATTCAAGTGGGGACCAAGGCCTAGGTGTTGGAGCCTAGGGATGAGCCTACAGAGTTCTGCTCCTGCCGGCACGGCCTTCCGAATAGCCCACATACAGAACCGCTGGGCCTCACTCACTTCCTACTTGTCTGACTAGAAGCCACAAAGGCTAATAGAGGTGAGGTGCAATGCCACCCTTGACCAGCAGGAAGTGCTAGTCCATAAACGTACCACCTGCGCTCTTGCGGAAACCTTCCCTCAGTTTATTTTTGTTTACTTTATTACGAATCAAGACTCAGCTTTATCTGTCCTACAAATTATGATTCTCTGAGATAACATGAAAATGAGCCAAACCATTTCCAAAGTGTTCATCCAGTGGCATTCTGGAAGTAATCATTGCTGTCTGTGACTTTGAAGAAAATAATAAATTTAGGAAGTAAAATCAGCTGGACTCTGTGCTAAAATCCTGGAGGGAGGAAGCACCTCACCTGAGCTTCATCTGTCTGTGTCCATGCCTGTCCTTAAACCCAAAGCCAATGCTTCATGGAACCTCCTTCTGAGAGGAGACTCAGCTCACCAGTCAAATGAAGGCAGCACAGCTCTGCCCTTGGGGACCCCATCTGAGGGGGCAGGCAGAGTCCTGCCCTGGGAAGCTGAGGCTAAGCAGCGTGTGACTCTGTCCTGGACATCACAAACTGAGGAGGAGACACAGTCATACCTGCAGGCTCAAATCTGAGGGGAAATGAGCCTGCTCTGAGGGTCCCAGTCTCAGGAGAGGACCACAACTGAAAGTTGGGAGTCTCAAGAAACATGGCCCTATTTGAGGGAAACATGGCCTTGCTCTGGGAGCTCCAGTCTGAGGGGGGCATGGTCCTATCCTTCAGAGCCCCTAACCAGTGGAAAACATTTGTCGTGCAGGGCGGCCTGCGGGGTCTCTGGTCCCGCTCCCCACATAAGAACGCAGGATATGGTGAGGCCAAAGGGAACACCCACGGAGCCATAGATGGGGAGTCATACCACTATAGTCTCACTGGTGGCTGGGTTGGAGACACAGGAAGCAGGAGCCACACTATCTGCAACCTGCCGCCCACTTCTTTGCCAACCAACCTTACTTGCTAGCTGTAATCCGCCTCTCTGCAATCCGCAATCCACACTCTGCCGCTTGCTAACTCAGCCACCATCTTCTTGCTAGCCCCCCTTTTTGCTGCTAGCGTAGCCACGGCAGTTATATTAGTGGCCAATGGCTCACTAGCCATAGTGGCCAACTAGCCACAGCTGATGGCCATCCAGTCACAGTTGATGGTCATTTACTACCCGAGCCAGCACCTCTCCACATACGGCCAGTAGCCTGGAAACTGCACGCCTGGCTCTGTCCCCACAACATTGATGCACCCTAGTGGCATACGAGTATATAAAGAGCCAACAAGCAACAAACAGATATGGCCAGAGTTTCAGGCCCACTAGTCACCCAACGGTCACTGCCCCACTTGGCTCCCTGTGGTCAGGAGTTGACCTGAGCTTCTCACGCACACCTGGCCAATCTTTAACTCACTCAGGTTAGCCTAGGGCTCCCCTCTGGCCATGTCCAAAGTGAGAGGAATTGGACCTGGAAACTTTGCTCCCTCTCCTCCCCCTCCCCACTGCTGCCCCCCACAGCATGCAGGCTGGAACAGTTCTGGCCTGTCCCTTCCTGGGCGGGCTCTGGACACACACATCATCCCAGGCTGTTCTCACAACCCGAGGAGGTGGGCGTCATTATACCCTGTGGAGATAAGGAATCCCAGGCTCAGAAAGCTCGAGCTGGGAATTGGTTGGGAGAGGGTAACTCAGGGCTATGTCCCCTCCACCTTGCAGAGCCCCTCCCCCTGCCTTGCCTCACGCCCTCAGCCAGGGCTGCTCAGAAATGCTACATGATCAATGAACCACGGCTGGACAGTTAAGAGCCCTGAGCTCAGGTACTCGGTGTGGGTGACACTGGCCAAGTCCCTCCCCCTCTCTTGGCCTCAGACCCCCATCTTTAGCCCCCTCTGAGGTCTTCTCCAGCACTGAAAACCTGAGGACTGGGCCAGTAACAATGACCATGTCCTGCCAGCCTCAGTTAAGTGTATGGGCAAGATCCCGTGAGGGGCTGTCCAACTTTGAGGTGCGGAGCACTAGGGCGAGGTACGTTTGGTGAAGATGAGGTTGGTGGGGAACCCCACCTATGCTTCACAGGGAAAATTAAGTAACTTCTCTAAGTCTCCCAGCATGTCCAATTCAGATCCTCAAATCCTTTCATCTGAAATGTCTACCACCACCCTTTCTATATCTTAATTTAGGTTCTTGAGAGAGGCATTTGATTGGCTCAAGCCATCTTTTTGAGCAAAGCCGTATAGGTCAAAGGTCACAAGTCAGTCAGCGATTAGGTCCACTTGGAGCCATGCCCACCTCTATCCAAATAGTCATAGCATGGTAGTGGCTTTGTCAGGTGGGCCCTGCACACTGGGCAGGAGCGACAACGGCACAGGGGAAAAGCTAGAAGAGCTGCAGAAGGGCACAAGAGCCTCCAATCGTCATTTTCCTATCTTCACACCCTCAGTGCAAAGCTACCTGCCCTTGCTCTCAGTCGTCCCTGATCCTCTAAGACTGGATCTCCTGATAAATTAAAGAAAGAACCACTACTGTTCTTATTCTAAACCAGCTCACCCCTTCACTAAAGAAGGCTGGCACTGGGCCTGGTGGTCCTGCCTGGCTCCTTTTTCCCTCAGGATGACCTCTCTCCCAGAATCACATGGGACCCTATGCAAATGTACCCAGCCCCTGAGGACCCCCAGATCTGCCCAGATAAGTTTCAGCCTTAAAGAAACTTACTCCCCAAGGAAGAATTTCCCAACTGACAAAGAAATCTGAGGAGCGAGCAGACTGAACGAAGGGTGGCAAATGCACTTCTGAGGGGGAAACCAAGCAGAAGCTGGACTTTCTTAGTCCAAAGTTTGCATGTCAAAAGTCAGTCAATGAATCTGCCCTCCACCTTATCCTTGTCATGGGCTCTTGACCCTGAGATAGCCACACCCTGAGCCAAGCTCCCCATCCCTCCGTGATACCCGCCTTCGAAATTCATCCCCAGGACCCTGCACTCTGGTTCCCCCTCCACCATGAGGTAACACCAGGTACATAGGACCCCTGGAGTTAGAGCGGTAATTCAAAGACATGCAGCTGTGCTGGGCTCTCAGGCTGTGCAGAGGAGAGGGCACTTTTGGGCAAGTGCCCCTTACCTTGCACTAATGAGGGAGGTCAACTCTGGTCCTCACTGAGGCCACTTGCACTCTCCTGGTGGGCTCTGTGTACCAGCGGATTTTTCTGGTTTCAGGATAACGTGGTGATACTTGATATGCTTCCCCAGGCCACCCCATCCACTGCCCCCACACACACACTCCATTTTGGGCCAGTTTTTAACGATAAGAGTCCAATCCCCAGCATGGCCTGGGAAAGGGAAAGGGGATAAGGGAGGAGGCTGGCTCAGAGGGAGGTCCAAATCCCAGCTCATTCACTAAGCCTGAGCCAGTTGCACAACCTTTCTGAGTCTAAATTTTCTCATCTTGCAGCTGGGCATGGTAATCCTACCCCACGGGGTTGGTGGGAGGCTTAATGAAATAGAGCGTGTAAAGTGCCAGGTATCAGGTTAATGCTACACACACACACACACACATACAGAGGCTGGGAAGGATGGGCTCAGGACAGGACCAAACCCATGACATATGTTGCATACGCTGCTGTGCTTACACCAGGCACATATGTGTGAGCCGGCATTCCCAGGACCCTGTACCCTCTTACTATTGGGGTCTTGCCAGGGCCTGGACTCAGCCCACTTCCTTCCACTGCTCCCCCCACCCAGAGGCTGGGGGGGGATGTTGGCGTGCCAGGGAACAATGGGCCCCCAACCCCTTCCGGCACATTGCGTGAGAAGGAGCTGCCAGAAGGAAACCTACCTCCCAGTGGGACAGGCCACCGCCCACCCCCTTTGCCTGCCCCAGGAAAGCCTGGACACCCGCTGTGCTACTCCAGAGGAGGGCCTCTCACTCTTAGTACATTGTGTCCCTAAGACCTGCTCTGGCTCCCCCACCCTTTTTCAGAGGCATCCCTGAGCTCCTCCCCAGGGGCTGGGTTGGGTCCTCCTGAAAGAGTCCAGGGCCCTGTTCTTCATCTGTGTCCCGTTTGTGGCCTGGCTACAGCAGTCTTCATGAGTGTTGACCAACTGAGCGCAGGAAGCCAGTCCAGAGAAGGTCAGGGGCCTGGGGACAGAAAAGATGAGAGAGAGGGATCCAGCTTGGGGCTCAGCCAAATCTCCTAGACAGCCGACAGGGGTGAGGTCAGAGCCCCATAAATCGCTCCAGAGGGCATAGGGCACACTGCTGGGGGGCCGAGAGTGCTTTCCCTGGAAAGTCCTTTCAGCACTCAGGGTTCCATCTGAGTAGCAGCACCTTTGCCTACACCCCCACCCCACCTGTCTCTCTCTCTCTCTCTCTCCAACGTGTTCCACTGCCTCCACCATCAGACTAGGGGCCCACTGAGGTGAGGGTGTGGAGATGCCACTCTTCATGCCAGGTGGGCTGCTGACCAGAGGCTCTGGACAAAACGCCCTGTCTGGGCACCACTGACCCCACCTAGGAGCTGTGTGTGGGGTGTGGAATGCATGAGGCCTTCCCTGCTGCCGGGCCTTCCTGACCTGGGAGTGAGGTGGACACTAGCCCTGAGCATAGCCTTCTTTGATGTGTGGGTGGAAGCTGAGTTCTGCCTGGATCTCACCCAGTACTATTTTCCACACCGTGGCCCCCAAAGCTCTGGGTAGGGTGTCTGCTCCCAGTCACCAGGTTCAGGACTCCAGGTTCTCAGGTGTGACCATTGCCAGCAAGCTGCAGCAGAAACACACTTCACAAACCTGCGTGATTAACCTGCCTGCTGCTTCCCCACATCCACCCCCACCTCAGAGGAGACGCAAATCTGGGACTAAGATTCCTTGATTCTCACGGCAAGAAGGACTCTCAAGCACACGACGGAGTGGCTCCCTTGGCCCTGAGGGCACAGGAGATAGGAGGCACACCTGCAAACACCCACCCGGCTGCAAGCATGCACATTCCTGGCTGGCGTGCTGACCCACCTGAACATAACACCTGGCACACTCGCGCACATGTGTACACCTGACCACGCCGAGCCCAAGCTTGCCCATGTGCATGCACCCGCAGAGAGTGGGTGCCCCCACATCTGCTGTCTTATACACACTCCCCCAGGACTGGCATTTGACACGCATGCCCACCCCGCCCCCACCCTCGCTGGCACACTGGTACTCGTGCCTGGGCCAGCCCAGGAGCTACACCTCCTTGTGGACGACCTTGGAGATTTAGAGGACACTGGGGTATGGCAGGGCTCTAGGGGGAGACCCCAGGCAGGGCCTCGCGCTGTGTGACAGATGACAGAGCAGTGTTCCCAGCAGTGCTGCCAATTCACTCATTCATACAAGCTTTTATTAAAAGGAAACATTTCAAATCAGTGGGGAAAAGATGTATTATTGAACAAATAATGTTGAAAAAAATTGGGTCCTACCTCCCTCTTAACACCAAAATAAATTCAAATGGATCAAAAATTTAAATATTAGTTATAAAACCGTAAGAGGCCAGAAGTAAACATGGAATTGATTTTTTAAAATAATCTGAGAGTAGAAAAAGCCTATCTAAATCTGATATAAGCCAAAAAGCTATAAAATATCGCTTCTACGAAATAAAAAGAAATCATTTCTGTATTTAAAAGAAGCATGAAAAATCCAAAGACATACAATGAATATGTGCTGGACAGCTTTGCTTTTGCCCCTCCAGGATCCCTCCCACCCTTCACCCTGCTCTCTGTAATGGGAGGCTGACCGCCCAGCCCTCATCCATAGGCTCTCCTGCCCTATGGTTTCTAAGCTGGGTTCAAGGAATGGAAACTCTAACAAGGGGAGATGGGAGATGTCCCCTCAGGCATCTGTCCCCATGCAGCTCTCTCCCTGGGGCTCAAGTAGCTGTCCCCTCCAGTGGTACCTTTCAGGCAACGAACCACCCCTCCAGCTCCCCTACTCCCTGCCTACCCACTTGTAAATATCCCCGTTTGACACTTTCTTCAGATTCAACTGGTTTGAGCATGCCATTTGTTTCCTGTTGGGACCCTCCATGATACATGGGTAAAAGATTAATTTCCTCAATATGGAAAGAGTCCCTATTTTTTTAAATCCAATAAAAAATGGACAAAGAAAATAAACTGTTCACAAAAGAAAATAAAAATTTTTAAAATATAAAGAGATGTGTGACCTCACTTGTAATAAAAGAAATATAACTTAAAATGATATGCAGTTTTTTACCAGATTGGCAAAGATGAAATGTCAGATGACACATTGTGTTGGTAAGGGTGTTGAAAAAAAACAGGCACTCACATTTAATACTGGTGAAAGTGAATTTTAGTTAAAAAGCAAACTTCTAAAACGTGAATTTGAGGTCCAGCCTGGTGGCTCAGGCGGTTGGAGCTCCGTGCTCCTAATGCTGAAGGCTGCCAGTTCAATTCCCGCACGGGCCAATGCCAGATGGCTCAGTTGGTTGGAGCGCGTCCTCTCAACCACAAGGTTGCCCGTTCAATTCCTCGAGTCCCACAAGGGATGGTGGGCAGCGCCCCCTGCAACTAACAACGGGGACTGGACCTGGAGCTGAGCTGCGCCCTCCACAACTAAGACTGAAAGGACAACAACTTGAAGCTGAACGGCACCCTCCACAACTAAGGCTGAAAGGTAAACAACTTGACTTGGAGAAAAGTCCTGGAAGTACACACTGTTCCCCAATAAAGTCCTATTCCCCTTCCCCAATTAAAACCTCTTTTTTTAAAAAAAAAAATTGAATTTGACAATATTTGTCAAAAATTTTAAAGTACAAGTACCCTTTGAACCAGACAATTGTGCTTCTAGAAATTCGTTTCAGTTTACACAGATGATAATAATATGTTGAAGGATTTTTGTTGCAGCATTCCATTAATTCCAAGAATCTGGAAATGACTAAATCAACTATGGTAAATCCACAATAATATAAATGACATTGAAGATCAGGGTATCTAGTTTTTTATGTTTTTAGCCATACTATACTAATATTTGCAGAGACTATCCTGCAGATATGTATGAAAAAAGCAAGTTTCTTCTCCAGAGAAGGCAATGGATGTCTAGGGGACCTGGGTTTGAGAGAGATGTCCTCCGTTTGTAACTTTTGGATTTTGTACAGATTTCCTATATCAAAAAGGAATTTATATTGTATTGATTGAACACCTACCATGTACTAAACACCATGACAGCTCGTGGAGATATGGCAGGGAACAAGATTAGCCTGGTTATCTTCTGCTGTCAGGGAGCTTACAGCCTAGTGAAGAGACAGACACTAAAAAAGTAAACATACAAATAAATACACAATTACAAATCGTAATGGGTGCTATGAAGAGGAAGTTACGGCGCTATGAAGAGACAAATAGGGATGACGACTTCAGATGGGTTGATCAAATCAGGCTTCTGAGAGGAGGTCGAATTAAATAGGAAGAGCAGAGGAAAAAGAGCTCTAGTCAGAGGGGCCAATATGTGCAAAGGTCCTGAGGCAAGAAAAGGCTTACTGTGTGCTCATGGGCAAATGACCACCCCTCTCAGGGAAGGCACAGCCTCACCTGTGAAATAACCCCATTTTAGAGGTGGAGAGACAGAGGCTCAGAAAGGGGAGGGGGCTTTCCCAGGAAAGTGGATGAGCCAGAACCAGCACCTAGATCTTTTGGGTCCTTGAACACAATGCTATTCCAGTTGTCCATTTCGGATCTCTTGCAGAATCGCAGAGACCAGGAGTGGAGGTTAAGGGGGTAAGAAGTTGGCCACTCCCCTGGCTCTGCTCTCCCTCCCCTGCCAGCTCACAGACTGAGGGAGGGGAAAAATCAGGTTTCATGCATGTGCAAGTATGTACACACATGCCATAAGCACCAACCAAGGCCTACAGACAGCTGAGCTGGTCATCTTGGGCCGGGAGCCAGACACCCTCTACTTTGAACCCAGCCTTTGAAAGGCACCCCTCTTACAATGCTGCTTCTTTTGTGTACAAACATCAGTGCTTGTGAATGTGTGTGCTGGTGAATGTGTGTGCTCATTCTCGGTGTGTTTACACCAAGCGCTCCCAGAGGGCCACAGCCAGTTCCCGTTTTCCTCATGGCATCACGAACATTTAAATCTCACAACAATCCCCTGGGGCGTACACTATTATTTACCCCTTTTTCAGATGAGGAAACTGAGGCCCAGAGACATCACATACATGGCCCAGCAAGTAAGTAGCAGAAGAAGGACTCAAACCTAGGGCTGCATGATGGCAAAGTGCCTGCCGTCAGCTGAGCACTAGATAAATGTGCAATAAATGAGCAAATAAGTGAACCTCATGGCACAGATGAGGAAACTGAAGGTTTGATAGGCACCTAGGAAACTGGTGTATGGGCAAGGCTAAACACCCAGCCTTCAATCTGCCCGGCCAGGCCCCCTCCCAGCCTCGGCCACTCCCTCACCCATCCTGCAGGATCCCACACAGCCTGATAGGCAGACAGTAGGTGGGACTGGGCAGGATCTCCTCTTTGCCATCCTTGGATCTGGCTGGACTCTCTGGCCCCTCCCCTGCACCCCTAGGGATGTACCTGGGCAGGCTGACACGGGGCTGCCTTCCCCCCAAGCGACTCTCCCCAGGGGCTGAAGTCCTTGAGTTTGTCTTCTCACGAGGTACCTGTGCTGAAAACCAGTGCAGAGCTGCGAGCTCGGAAGTGGGCTCATCTACACAGGCCTGCTCCTGGTGCACCAGCGCCCCCTGTGAGCCTCCTTTCTCTGCCAGGTCTGTTTCCCTGCAGGGGTGTGCAAGCCCCAGACACTGGAAAAGCAGCACATGGTCTGCACACCCAGGCAATGACCGGGGGTACCCCAGGAAGGTCCGTGCCCATGCCTGAATGTTTCCCACCTGGGCGTGGGCACTACCCTGGAGGCCCCTCTCCGCCTGTGCACTGGGCCCCTTCCTCCCAGCAGCCACACTTTCACGTTTTCTTTGCCCCGGAGGAGGGCAAATTGTCCCTAAATGCTGAGCTGGAAGTTTTCCTAGGCACTCGCTACAACTATAGTCTTCAAAGTCTGCAAACTTTTTCCAGTAGCAGGACTCATTGTTCAAAGGAAACCTTGTCACTTTGCCCTTGCCATTGCCCCCCAAAAAGTCAGGCTGTGATCTGCAGAGATGAGAATGGCCCTTCCTCCCTCAAACCCTGCAGCTGTCCAATTCTGCACCCCTCTTCTCGGGCCAGCCATGTTCTCAGTTCCCAGGCCAGGATCTGCCCCCAACCTCCTGCTCAGAGCTGGAGCCACGAAGAGTGCAGTCTGGGCCACCCCCTGGTGGCCACTTAGAGAAGCACATGTGTCCCACTGCCACTGACGGTCAGTCACCACAGCCCTGGGGACCCCAAATAGACAAAGTGAATTTACTTTGCAAATGCAGCTTCGAGACAAGTCTCCAGGCCTTCCTATTCAGAAATTCTGGAGAAGGCACTAAGACTGGCCAGGGATTCCCCACCCTCTCCCCATCATTCCCTGGTCTGGTCATCATACACCTGAATAGAAATTCCTGGTCCAGTTCCCTACCAAGAGTCCAACTTCTTTCTTTACATCTGGGATAGGGAGCTCACTACCCCCAAGGCTTACCCATCACCTTTTCTGCGCTGGGAGCACTGGGAACACTGACCTCCTGGGACTCACACTGCTCACTTACCTGTTGTGAGAGGTGAGCAAACCAGGGTTACAGATGTGCCGACAGGCACAGAGATTGAGTGGCCCATTCTACAAGCTTGTACACCCCTACCTACCTCTTCTCAGGGCTCTTGTATTCAGAGGAATTAAATCCTAGAATCTTAGTGATGTCTGGAGTCTAGCTGCCCCCTAGATTCTGCCAATGCCACCTGAGCACTTGCTTTCACCAGGCCCCTCCTGGTGCTGTGCCCACCAGTCCTTGCAACACTCTGTAAGGGCAGTGTGCCCATGCCCAACAGGCAGATGGGTACAGGGGTGCAAACGGGAGGTCACTTACCCAGGGCGACACCAATAGGCATTTGCAAAGTTGCACTTAATGTCAGGCGTGCTGGTGGCTCCTGCAGCTCAGAATTCCCTGCACCCACACATGACACCTGGGCCAAAGCCAGGCCCGCCAAGAAGGCTCAGAGCAGACTGTGAAACCAGCAGTTTGTCCCCAGCCTGTCCCTCATGCCCCTTCATCCCAGTCCTGCCTCCCACCTGGAGGCCCAGGACCATTCCACCCAGACCCTGCACCAGCAGCTCCTGCCTGGATGGAAACATCCCCCCCCCCATCCGCCCCCAGCCCCTTCATGCCAAGCAAACCCAGGACCTGGGGCCTGGGGCCTCTGGAACTGCGGTCTGAGAGCCCCCTGGTGGGGCAGGAGAGAAAGCGCAGGCCTCGGCTGATTTGGCGAGTCACCACTGTGGGCCTCCAGAGCCATATAGATAAGGTCTAGATACTACTGTTTTCCTTGAAGGATAACGATCAAATGAGAACAAATGTACAAACACCCAGCACACAGTAGGTATTCAACAGTGTGCCTTCCTCATGCTCACCTTGCTCTTGTTAGCCAGGAACCCCCAGGGGTGTCAGCACTGCTGAGGCTAGGCCAGGTGCCCAGAGGGCCAGCGTGGTGGCGGCCTTGGAATGGGACGGCAGCGCCAGGTGGAGAGCCCTGGGGAATCCTGGCAGCCAGCTGTGGTCTGGCTGTCCCCTACTAGCACCCCATCTGGAAAAGCCCTTCCAGAGCCATGCAGGGGCCACTGGGGTTTCTAGAAAGGCTGCTTTCTGCTCCTCTGTGGAGGAACGACCAACCCGCCCATGCTTTCCGGAAGTGGCCACATCCCCGCCCTTTCCAGTTGCCCTTGTTTTCCTGTCGTCATCTCTCCCGGCCAGCCCTGCCACACTCCCACTCGGGGAGGGTCAGCTCTGCCTCTGGCCCCAGCTGAGCCCGGGAGAGGGTCCTCTCCAGGCTCCTGGCAGCCAGCCTCTTCCAGAACACACATATGCCTGCTCTTCTGGCGTGGCCCTGGGGCTGCGGGCCAGAGTCTTGTGACTTTGCTCTTCCTCCAGCCCCGTCGTTTTCCCTTCCTCGTGGGATCTGCGCTCTGGCCACCAGGCGGCGCTGTTTCCCCCAGACCTGATGAGACCACAAGTCAGGACCGTCAGAGACCAAACTGCAAAAATTACTTTCACTAAAAATTGTACGTATTTACTTAGTAAGATTAGTAAAACTTCACTTAAAAATAATAAAATAAAAGAGGGCAGAAGCCAAGCCATCACGGGGAGTGCAAGGGGAAGACAATGGCCTTTGTCTAATCGCTGCTATGAATCTGGCACTTCCCACGCAGGACCTTACCTCATCCTCCCACCGCCTCAGTAGGGGTGGGGTCAGGGGGCACCGGGCAAGGTTCTCAGTCACGAACAACAGAAACCGACCTCTGGCTAACATAAGCAAAAAATAAACGTACTGCTCACAAAAGCGGCAGAAAAGGGCTCCAGGAAGCCGGCAACAGGAGACAGCTAAGATGGGGCCCCCAGTGCGGTTTGAACAGGATGCTGCCCCTGGCCTCTCGGCTCTCAGCTGCCGCTGAAAATTATCTCCGAGGTCCCTAGTGCTTGTGCTACTTCTTCCCTCCGCCACGTAAGCTCACCCTAGCTGACCTGAAATCTCACGCTGCTTCTGCGTCTCACGCACAGGGAACCAAGGGCTCCTCCCAAGCTTTAGTCCTGTCACCCCAACCTCAGCCCTGATTCATTCAGCCAGCGCTAGGTCCCCGTCACACCAAGCACCGAGACCCAGGCTCGCAGACTCCAGCAGGCCAGCTTTCCCTCCGGCTGCTGCGACTGCTACTGCCTGTGGGAGGGTTGAGGGGGTGGGGGTGGCAGAGGACTGGCTGCCCGACTAGTGGCTGAGGAATTAGAACCGCATGGCTCCAGGGCTGGTGGGGAGTCCTGGGGGAGAACAGATCACCTCTGTAACCAGAAGAGCCCTGCCTGGGGGAAGCAGCGACCTGCACTTCTAGGGGGCTCCCTCTGTCGGGAGAGTGCCTCTGGAGACCCAGTGACAAGGGTAGGGGTTCAGGAACATGGGCTGGGGGCAAGGACAGCAAGGCAGCAGGCAAGGACCTTCTTCTGGGAAGGGGAGCCGTGAGACCTGTGGCAGGAGTGACAGTGGAAACCCCAAGGAGAATTCAGCCACTCATTTATTCCCTCAATACATATTTACTGCGACAGGCTCAGTGCCACCCCGCGGAAGGACAGAGAAAAAGGAGCCCGTCCCTGTCCTCAGAGAGCTTCCCCCACCCAGACACACACTACTTAGAATTAAACTCGCAGGGGCTGTACAACCAAAGGGAAGGGACGTATCCCACGGGGTCCCTGGAACCCACTGAAAAAGGGCACGCCAGGCCCCATCCCTGACGCACAGGTGGCTTCTGGAACTCCTTTTGGCTCAGGAAGGCTCCCCTTCCTATCCAGCCCCACCCCACTCTCAACCACGGGAGGGGACTTTTGAAAGCAGCCCTGATCTGACAGGAACAGATGTTGGCACCAGCTTATTCACAGGTATAACACCTGGACAACAGGATTTGCATGTGATTTGCGAAAGCGTGGCCTGACGCTCGAGCCAGGCAAACCTCTGGTTCCTGCTCCCGGTGCTCTGTCGCCTCACCCTAGGCCACGTTTCCAACCTTTGCACTACAGAGAACACCAGGACCCTTTTCTTGCTTTCCCCTAGACAGTTCCCACGAAGAAGCCAGAACAGGACCGACTGGGCTCCCAATCCGCAAAGCAGAGCCTGGGGACTTCTGGGTGGAGGTTGGTCCAGCTCAGAGCCGAGAGCTGGCAGGTGAAGGTCTCTGGGCAGCTCTGAGCGGAAAGCCCTAACGTGTAAGAGGTTTTGCAAGCCCAGGACTCCAAGGGAGAACCAAGGAAGCTTCTGGACCTGCCCAACCCCAGTGGTCCCTGGGCCCTGGAAAGTAGTCAACACGCCCTCAGTATTGAGTGAATGGATGATGGAGGGCTTCAATTCATCAGCCATTGTGAAACTGTCAGCTCAGGAACAGACAAAAGTCTCAGGGAGCTGGACTTGAATTCATAGAGGACAGCAGGGGAGAGCCAGGACTACACAGCCTGCTTCAGGAGTCAGAGAAAAAATATTCATCTAACTGTCGGCAAGTGAAAGGTGCCTTGAGCCAAAGCACTGTGCCTGCAATTCATACCTCATCTCATCTTAGCATCATAAGTACCCTGTGAGGTCGGCCTCTCACTCCCATTTTAGAGATGATTAAACTGAGGCCCAGGAAGGTTAAGTGCCTTTTGCTTAAGGTCACACAGCTGGGCAGGCGTGAGGCCAAGACTCTAACCCAGAAGCTATTAGGATAAATTGGGTGAGAATGATGCGATGGCATCCTGGGTCCTTCCTCTCCTTCCTAGGATCTGATGGCTGAGTTCCCAGGGATTCCCTCTTCAGTTTCCTTAGCGGCAAAATACAATGATACTTACCTCACAAATATATTGCAAAGGTTAAATGGCAATTAAGACATCTAAAGTGTTTAGGATAGGGTCTGGCACATGGGAAGCCTGGTATCAGTGTTACCTATTATTATTATTACTACTACTACTATTACTAACTGAAATTCATGGCTGGCCGGATGGCTCAGCTGATTGGAGCACATGCTCTTGACAGCGGGGTCGCCAGCTTGATTCCCACATGAGCCAGTGAACTGCGCACTTCACAACTAGATTGAAAACAAAGGCTTGAGCTTGGAGCTGAGCCAACAGTGGGCGACCAGTTGGTTGAGGGTCACTGATTCGATTCCCACCTGGGCCAGTGAGCTGCGCCCTCCACAACTAGATTGAAGGAGCTGAGCTGTGCCCCCCACTAGATTGAGAAAAACGAAAACAAAAAACAACAGCAGCTTGACATCCTGGAGAAATGCACTGTTCCCCAATATTCCCCATTTAAAAAAAAAAAAGAGAGGAAGAAATTCACTCATTCATTCAACCAACATCTGAGAAGCGGGTTCCAGTGGGTTCCAGCCTCCAACTACAGATCCAGAAACCCGCACCCAGGGGAAAGTCAGTGCTACAATGCTGAGAAGTGGGCCATGCGGGGCACAGGAGGGAGGGGGAAGCCTAGCCTTGAGATTTGGGAAGTGTCACTGCAGCTTCCTGGAAGACAACAAGCCAGTCAATTCTCCACCCAGAAGCAGGAAGGATCTTTTAAAAATGCAAATATACAGTCGAGGCTATGGTAAGCCCTCCAATAGCAGGGTCCCTCTGCCCTGAGGAGGGGATCCAAAGACTCCATGGTCCACAGGTGGCCCTGTAGGCTCTGGTCACTCGGTCTCTGCTCCCAAGGCTCGGCCCCCATGCCCTGCACCTTACCCCATCCTGGCCTCTTTCCCTTTCTCCCAAAGCTCAACCCCTTCCTGCTCCAGAGCCTCTGCTCCCGTCGTCCCCTCGGCCTCCCTCGCAGGCCTCTCTCCTCCTGCAGGGTCTGAGCTCTCAGGAGGCAGCTCCAGTGTCCTGTACCTACATCGCTGCTGCACATCCCTCCTGGGGACTCATCGCCTTGGTGACCATCTGTACTCCCCCCAGACGGAACATTCACCAAGACAGGGACTAAGGAGGAGGAAAGAAATATGTGCCATGAGGGAAGCATCAGGAAAGGTGGCAGGGATCCCAGGTACCTTGGCCAATGCATGTCGTGAAGTTGGCTCTGGATCTGCCCACTCTGGGGAGATTGCAAATCAGGGAGCCCAGGACCCTTGACCTTCAAGGTAGAGGACCAGCTCGTTAACCCCCATGGTGTGGTGCGGGAGGCCCTATGTGCATGCTGCCTCAGGCCATAGGAGTGGGGTCCTCCAGCTCCCGATGGCCTCTCAGTTGGGTCACCACCACTAAAGCCCCAAAGCCACCAAGCCACCACCACCAAGACTTCTGCCACCATCATGTGGGAAATAGAGACTAACTTTCCTAGGAAATCCCCTTGGAGCAAATTGGTGCAACGAAGAGAACAGACTTTCATTTGACATTAAAAAAAAAAATGCGTGTGCCTAGTAAGTACTCAGTAAATGTTAGCTATCATCATCAGTAATAATAATAAAGTACCTGGCACATAGGAGGTGCTCATTTAATGGTAATTCCCTGGTCCCAGGGGGACAGAAGTTGGAGACAGTTGGCAGCCACCATCCCCATGGAGTCAGAGCTGCAGGAGAACACCAAATGCAACCCTTTGGTACACAGATGGGGAAACTGAGGCCTGAACAGGGAGGACTTGCCCAAAGGCAGAAGCGATTTCTGTCCCTTGAACTTGGGTCTCTTATGCCAACGCATTGTCCTCATGATAAACTCAGCCAGCCCAAGGAGAGAGATTTTCAACGTGTGACACCCCTAGATTCAGATGGGCAATGCTTGCTCCCAAGGAGAGCTTTGTGCGTTTGGGAGTTCGGGCTCCTGGAGGAGAATGCAGGCTGAGGCTTTGCTTTGCCTCTGCAGGAAGCCCAGCACAGCTTCCTGACTTGGTGCAGCTCATGGAAGCCTGTTCTCCTGCAGATCAGGAAGGGAGAGAGGTGACATGGGAGGTCCACCTGGCCCCCTGTCGATTCCACAGCTGCTGAGTCTTTAGCAGGTGTGGATATCAGCTTGGTCACCCAGCCAAGCAGCCCCTGGTGTTCAGAGAGCAGGGGCCCCTCTGGGCACTTGCTGTCTCCTGGCTTCTGGCCTTCCCTAGGGACCTCAGCCCTAGCACTGGTCTGGTCTCCCTGACCACCTTCCTTAAGCCCCCCTTCGCACTTCTTCACCCCTTGACCCATCCCCACAGGTCAGTGAGACCCTGCAGCAGGGAAGTGGCATTCACACTGGGCCTGAGTGACCTCAAACTCATGCCCTTCCTGCTTGGTCTCCCTGCCCCCCAGATATCCCCAGTGCTGTGTCCTGTTGGTGCCAACACCAGCCCTCTTTCCCAGTGACAACTCCTTCCACCTTCCAGTCTTTTTCTGGAGGAGGCTCATTCCCCAAAGGCCTGGCAGAGTTCCGGGGTGTGAAGGTGATGACAGGGCCAAAGAACAGCTCCCAAAGCGGGAGGGTCAGCCATGCAGGGCACCCCAGGTGCTGTCAGCGAGGGAAGCTGCTCACATCAGCTCAGCCTGGGCACCTGCTCTGCAGGAAGTCGAGGGGACTTTGCTGGAAATCTGCCTTTAATCTTGGCTTCCTGTTTTCTGCCCTGGGGGACGCCCAGACGGGACTGAGTTTCAAACTATTTCACACCAGCTTCTCTAAACTGTCATCTCAAAGCAAAAAGGCTGGGGGGGGGAGGAGCTAGGGTGGCTGAGAAGAGGCCCTTCCCTTCCCAGGAGACCCTGAGAACAGAGTGCAGCCCACCCATGAAGGTGCTTAAGCTCTGGACCTCTGGCCATCAATGACCAACCTAACTTTGCATCAAGCTAGCCCAGTTGGATCTTATCAAAAGGCAGCCCAAAGTTCTGAGCTCCATTCCCGACATCTGGGGTCTCCAGTCTCTCCTCTTTTCTCCTTTCCCTCACGCCAGGGACAGGTAGCCCAGCCTGGGAAAGCTGGTGCTTGTGCCTACCTGGCTGGGATGGGGCTCCTCATCAAATCCTCCCAAATCCTAAAACCCAAGGCCCCTGCTCTAATGATTTCCTTTCCTAAAGTCCACTCCATGGGGAAGCTTTGGAGGTCCTCAGACCCGAAGCCCAGGCCTGGGCGTGGACTCCGAGAAAGTGTTCTCCTGTTCTGAGCCTTGCTGTGTAAAAGGTGGCTCCAAATCCTGGCCTGACATCTCCATGTCTCACAGGTGTCTTCAGCTCAGTTTGTCCAAAATCCAGCTCCTGAGCGTTACTCCCAGCCTGCCCCTCCGCCAGGCCCTCCCACCTCAGCTAACAGTACCACAGTTTCCTCTATTGCTCCAGCCACACCTGAGGACCAGGCCTGCTTTGTCCTGTGGCCTCACTCCCCATACACAGCCCTTCATCAAGAGCTGTCACATGGCTCTCCTTTGTCCCTCAGAGCTCACTCCTGTCACCGCTGACAGGACCATGCAAAGCATCATCCTGGTCTCCTGCCCTTCACTCAATCGTGTTGCTCCTCTGCTTAAAATCCTTCAACAGCTCCCCATTGCTCATGTAAAAACACCCAAACTCATGTAACAAAAGCCTTGGTCCACAGTGCCCTCCAGGACCTGGCCCCTTCCTCATACTACTCTCCCCTGCTTGCTGATCTTGTCACTCAAGCTGCTGAGCCATCTGTATCTGACTCCTGGTCTACTCGCCTCCATCAGGCACTCATACCAGTGTCTAATTGCCCTGATTTATCCTCGTGGGCAAGACCCATGCTTACTCTTTGCTCACTCCTTCATCTCCAGCATCCAGAACAATGCCTAGCACTTAGTAGGTGCTCAATAAGTATTTGTTGAATGAGTGAATGAATGAATGAATGAATGAGGAGGTTGGAAGTTACTTGGCTCTTCCACTAGAGGAGAGTTCTGTGGGGACAGGGCTCTTTATTGATTTGTCCCCTGTGCCTATGGTTCAGGGAAGTTAAAAAAATTATTTCACTCTGCTGTGAAGAGGTGGAGTCAGGATTCAAATGCAAGTCTGTTTGACTCCAAAGTTCACACTCTGGGCCACATAAACCCAGGGAAAATGTCAAATGTACTTGGGGTTAAGGGAAGATGGGTAGGTAACAAACTGGGACAGGGATTAGAGCCTTTTCCCCAAGTCCCCACCATCCTTTCCCATTTTGCAAGCTGATTCAGCCAGGGTAGGGGAGATGTCAACTTCTCCCTTCCAGAAGGTTTTGCAGAGCTGCTGAAATGCTTCCCTTTAGGCTAAGAGGTGGCCCCATCCGGCCCCACTTTATCATTCCATCTTGACCTCAGAGGAAAGAAAGGGAAACCAACTGAGCACCCCTCCACCCTCCCCCAAAGATGTTATCTTGCTGAATCTGTACCATCTCTCATAAAAGAGATGTATTTTGAGCCTGATCTTACAGAAGAGGAAACTGAGCTCCGAGACCTTAAGTAACTAACCCAAGGTCACACAGCTAGTAAGTAAATGGCCCCGCTGAGATTTAAGATTTGAACCTTAAATTCGTGGTTTTTTACACCATAGTATCTCTAAGACTTACTGGATATCTCCTCAAAGGGTAGGGGTGTGACTACCACTCCCCTCCTTAAAGGACTGGAGCCTTAGTGGCAAGCTGACCAGGGGTGCATTGGGTCAGAAGGTCACCTGTGGTTTGGGTGAAGGCACACCCAACTCCTGCTCCTGATATGTAAGGCTCTTTGCAATCTGCAGCCACAGTCTCCCCAGCTCACTCTCCCACAGGACCCTTTACTGTCCACCTCACTCCCTCAACCCCTCGCTTATTGTGAATTCCAAGACTTTGTCAGTACCTCATTTCCCCTACCGGAGAACGTCCCTCCTCTGTGCCCACACAACCTTGATTCTTCCTTCAGGGCCCAGTCCCTAGGAAACGCCTCCACATGTCTTACCTGCACTGGAGTCTCTGGTCTCTCCCCCTCACCGACCCCCATTCTCTAACCCCCCACCCACACCCACTGTCTGCTCCTGTAGCTCAAAGTGGATCTCCCCCCTGCTCCTTGTTAATAATGATATTTAATAACACGCGAGACTTAACTGAAGGCTGACCATGTGCCAGCCTCTGCTCACTAAGCACTTTAAATGCATTAACTCATTTCCTGTCCTACAAAATCTTAAGAAGTTGGTGCTATTATTTCCCCCATTTTATCAAATGGGGAAACTAAAGCCCAGAGAGGTTATTAACTTTCCCAAAGTCACATAGCTGTTGACAACATCCCCGTTGCCTCCAGGCTGAAGACAAAGTCTAAGAAAGTCCCACAAGGCTCTTTGGATCTCTCTGGTCCCTGGTCTTCTGGGGACTTCATCTCCCACCACTCTCCTGGACGTACACTGTCATACTGAGCTATTTCCAGGTTCCAGAGCATCAAGCTCTCTCATCTCTCCCTGCCGTGGTCCATGCTGTTCCCTCTGCCTAGGGTCCCAGCGCTATGAAATCGCCCCATTAGTCTCCCCCTTCTTTTCTGCTTCCTGTGGACCTTGTACACCATTATCAGTTATTTCTTTGAGCTTGTCTGTTGGCCAGTCAGTAGTACCGAGAACACCTTGACAGTAATGTAGTGGTCCTACTAGTAGACTCCGGAACCCCGCCTCTCCCGTCGTCAGCGCCATTAATCGTCTGGGAATAAATGAATGAATGAATGTTTCCTGGTGCAAGTGAGGCCCACTCTTCACAAACAGATTCAAGGAGCGGGGCCCAGGCCCGGCCTCAATCGCTCCTACATCAGGGGAGCTGCGCCCAGCGAAGGCTGCAGGTGGCTCCACGGCGGGCTGGTCGGCCCACTGCGCGGGACCTTCCGGAGTCTCCGTCGCAGGCCTGCAGGTGGGGGCAGGGCGTGGGCGCGGACACACCCCCCGCAGTGCCCCCGGCGCCCGGCAGGGGGCGCGCCCCCCGGCCCACGCCCCACTGGCCCACGCCCCGCCGCACGCCTGGCAGGCCCCCTCGCGCAGGCGCGCTGCGGCGGGCGGAGGATCCGGGCCGCGCTTCCTCTCGCCAGGCCTGTGAGCTTCCTCCCCGCAGAGCCCCGGGCGAGCTGCGCTTGGCCGCCGCCGCCGAGCCCGCCGCCGCCCTCGCGTTCCCGCCCCACCCCGCACCCTGTCGGGGGTCCTGCCGGGGTGGGGTCCGAGTGGGGCGACCCGGCCTCGCCGCCGTCGGGACCGGCCCCCCAGCCAGCGGTCCCTCCCGCCCCAGCCAGCCTGTGGCCGCCGGCGCCTCCGGGGCGTGGAGCGCGGGGAGCCCCCCGCGTCCTGGGCGGCCCCCGGCAGCCGGCGCGACGCTCCAAAATCAAACCGTGGTGGCGGCGTTCGGAAACGGAACTCTGCCGGGGCCGCGCCGGCTACATTGTTTCCTCCCCCGATCCCTCTCGCCCTCCTTCCCCCGCCCTTCTGCCCTGCCCGACCCTGGCCGCGCGGCTGCCCCCTGCGTCCGTCGGGCCGTCCCTCCTCACCCTCTCTCCGCACCCCTGCCTCTTTGTACCGCATCCTCCGGGGACCCCTGCGCCCCTCCCCTCTCCCTGGCGGCATGGACCGTCCCGCAGGCCGCTAATGCTGCCCAAGGCGAGGTGGCCCGGACCGCAGTGCCCTGAAAGGTGAGTGCGTTTGAGTGTTTCCCGAGGGAGGAGGGTGGCGGTCTCACGTCCCGCTTCTGTTACTGCTGTTGCAGCTGCCGTCGCGTCCACTCCCATCCCCCACCGCCCTTACCCCCTCCTTCCCGGTTTCGAATTCTCCCGGGAGTCACTGTCAGCCCGACTGGGAGGGGAGCACAGGACGGAAGTATTGCCCTATGAGCCCCCACAGACTTTGCTCAGGCCAGCCGAGTCTGTCCCCGTTTCCCCCGTGTGGGGTCTGGCTGTAGCCGGGAGGGAAGGGTCAGCCTGGGCCAGAGCCCTGGAGAATGTGCAGTTTGCCATGCCCTACCCAGGGCCTCCCTGCAGGTTCCCTGGTCTGCCTGGTTCCCCTCCCTCGCTTCCCGACAGAGGCCCTGTCTGCTCTAGGAATCCCAGGGCCCAGAGATTGAGCTTGTCACCCTCGGCCTCCCAGAAAACCAGGCTTAAGCCAAGGAACCTCTGACCCTTGGGTGGGGAAACTGGGCAGGGCCTCTGTCCTGGGTAGAGGTGACACTGGGCATTAGGACCATGCCCCCACCTCCTGGCAGCCTGGTCAGCCCATTCTCCCAGGTTCCTCAGGGCCCAGGCCAGGTGTCAGGAAGGGGCGTGTCCAGCCACCAGATCCTTGGAACTTAACTAGGGGTTCCCTTCTTCTCCCCTCCTAGTAGACCAGGGAACTGAGGCTCTAAGGGGGAAGTTGCTCCTCCAGGCTTCTGGCAGAGCTTTGCTGTCTGTCCATCCATCCCCTTCTCACAGAGCTGGACTGCTGTAGGCGGAGGGCAGCCGGGCAGGCACCTTCACTCACCAGGGACACAGGCCCCCACCTGGCCCAAGGGACCCTGTGGGGTGAGCATGTGCTCCCCTACAGAGGGCTGTAGAGGAGGCAGAGGACTTCCGGCCCCAGTTCTGCCTGGGTATGGGCTCAGGCATCTGCACTGCCCCTGGGGCTACCCCCTGGTGCCTGAGGCTGGGTCCCACTGGTGAGGATGTGGGAGCGTCTGTCTGGTGTGGCCCTGGCACTGAGCTGAAACAGCCTGGTATTCAGTCGTGACCCTGCCCTCCCACACCGTTGGCCCAGATGGCATAGGAACAGCCAAATTCAGAGTGTGAACGGGGTCCACATGGGGAAGGTGAGAACCCTGTTTCCACAGGGAGCACCGCACAGCCTTGGCATAGGAGCATTTTCAGGGGTCTGTTCCAAGCTCCCCACACCATGGGGATCTCAGCGTCTTTCTTGATGGGACCCCAGGATAAAGGCAGCAGCAGGAGACTGGGAATGTGGCAGGATCCTCTTGTTCCTGGAAGGGTGGGAGTTTCCCAGGAGGACGCCGAGCCATGTCTGGAGCCCTGCTCAGGCTCTGCCCTTGATTAAAAGTTTTGTTCCAGTCTCCCTGACATGCACAGTGGAGAGGACCCAGATGAGGTCGGCCTGTGAGGCTCCCCTCACCCAGCCCTAACTTCCTTTCCAGCCTGGGGCTGGGGCTGAGGCCTGACATGGTTGAACTGTACCCAGGTGGCCGGGGTCCCACGGCCTTTGTAGAAAGGGGTCTGGCTGCAGGCTGGCACATGTGCAGGGATGTGTTTTCCTACCTGGCGAGCTAGGTGCCTTCCTCCCTCTCAGAAGTGACTGCTTTTCTCTTTGTTGGATCGGGGGCAAGGAAGGACCAGAAAACAGTCCCCAGCACCACTGCAGGGGACACTGGGCCCCAAGACGTTGAGACACTACAGAGCGTACAGGCGGGGGCCGAGGCCCAGGAGCCACGGTTAGCTGCCCCAGCAAGCTGCCAGGTGGGCTGAATGGGCAGGACAGCCTGGGTCCACTTCTGAACTCCCATCTTTTGAGGAATTTCAAAGCCTTGGCACATAACCCCCAAAGAACAGAGGTATTTGGTACCGGAAAGAGAAGGTAGGGAGAGACCCTCATGTGTCTGAGGGGCTTTGCCGTGGTAGAAATGGTCCCAGACACCAGGGCCAGAGCTGGGGGCAGGCGGGGCCCAGGGAAGTGAGTCTGCGCTCATTACGAGAAAATTATGTATGTATTAGTTTCTTAATTTAGAAAGTAACAAAGCACTACAGGAAATGTAGAAAACAAAACAAAAATCACCCACTGTTTCTTCCCTGGCACAGTGACTAGCATTTTGGAGTCCCCTGCCAGTCTTCCCTGGGTTTTTCTCCTTCGTCGCTATTGCCGTGTCAGTGTGCATGCCATGAAACTTTTTTCATTTAATACTGTGTCTGTGGGCATTTTCTCATGCTGCTACATGGTCTGTGTAACTTTGCCTCGGGAAAGCTGTAGAAGTTTCCAAATAGCTGCCACAGCAGCCCTACCCAGACCCTCTTACTAAGAGTATGCACTGTTGTTTCCTGACTGTTGTTGGGGTGGTGGTTGCTACAGGCCCCCAAAGCAGCCAGGAGTATCAGAGAGAGCAGGCAACTTGACACCCATCCAACCTGGTTTCCAGGCCCAGCCATGCCACTTAGGCCCGGGAGGAGGGACCTTGGACAGGTCACCGTTTGAGCCAGGGTTCCTCTATGTACACACCTGGAACAGTGTCCCTGCTCCAGAGGGGAATGTGTGGGCAGTGTGAATGCGCCAAGGTGCTAGAAAGTGCCTGGCACAGCCCCTGGCCGTCACAGGCACTTTGTCGGGGCGGGGGAGGGAGTATTATTGATGGAGTGCCCACCACACGCTGTGGAGAAGACGCTGGGCCAGAGGTGGCTGGTGGCTCACCAGCCAAGGGCTGCTCTGTGGCCCTAAGCCCTTCTAAAACCCTCTGGCCCTGAGGCTCTGGACTGCTCTGGCTGGTGCCTGTCCCGCCTTCCTGCCTGCCCCCTTCCTGTCACCCTGTGATTGGCCGGCCCAGATCATGGCCTGGCCCTGAGAAGATGGGTTACTGGTCGGTTTCTGGGACCTGACCCTACCCATCCTTCTCTTCTGTCAGCGTTGGAGCTGAGTGAACAAGGCCTCTTCTCTGAGAGCCCAGCTGCCTCCCGTCCCCCAGCTTTGGCTACTTCCTAGGCAGGCCCCTCATTTCCCCAGTGGAGATAGAGGCCTACTTTCCCTGGGAAAACTGAGACTTGGGCAGGGAACCCAGGCATTCTGACCCTCAGCCAGCCTCGTCTCTGCACCCTTTCCCAGGGCCCAGGGCAGGGGGGAAGCTGGGGCAGGCAGGGCTTTTAGGGCTCTCCCAGCTGGGAGTGGAAGAGGACCTAGGTGGCCAACAGATCCCTGGGGAAGTCTTATGTGTCAGCAGCCTCCTCCTGGGGAGGTGTTCCCCATCTAACCTGAGTGTGCATTCCCGTGACATTGCGTGCTTCTCTTGTTCGGCTTCTCTGGAGACCAGAGAACTGGGAGTGCCCTCCTGGGACCACCCCCTTGGACAGGAGGAGGAAACCAGTCTCAGCATGGCACCCCTGAGCCTGGGATGGCCCAGGACTACCCCAGGCAGAGGGTCCTCCCCTAGGTGGCCCATTCAGCGCATGACCTCGGACTCTGGCTGCCAGACCTCTGCCTGTGAGCATCTCCCCCCTCCCTGGCCTGGTGCAGGGGAAGTGGGGATTACAGCTGCCCTCCTGTCCCACAGCTTGGGCTGGGATGAGGTCACAGGGTGGGGTCCTCTCCAAGATGCTGGCCTGGCTGGGGTGAGCCCTTTGGATGTTTCTCAGTGCCTCCCCTCCTTGGTTGGGGACAGGATGGGTGGAGGAGCAAGCCACCCCCCACACTAGGCAGGGAGCACTACCTCTCTTTCTCTTCTCTTCTGGGTCCCTTCATCCAAGGGCTGGAAATAGAATCTGCTAAGTAATGATTAAAGTCAAATTTAGACCTAAAAATAAAGAGCTGGTAAAGGAAGAGCTAGTGTGCTCCCTGCGTGGCTGAGGGGAGAAGTGGGCAAGGCGGGACTAGCTTCGGGGGGCCAAGCCCCTTCTTCCCAGGAGAGGCCAAAGCCCACTGGGGTATTGGGAGTGCTTCACCAATTGTGGGGTCTCAGCGAGCAAGACGTAGCCTGCGCCAGTCGGGCAGGTTGGCAGGACCAGGGAGAGAATCCCACTTTTCCCATGGGGAAACTGAGGCCCTGAAGGACGAAGTGGTCTCTCCAGTGCCTGTCTCACCTCTCCTTGGTAGGCCCCCAGGGACCTGAGGGCCCCATGCTGCCCATCTCACCCTTTCTGCCTGCTCAGTTTCTCTTCCTGGTTTTGAGGTACTGTGATGAGAGCAGCTTCTCATCACACACTCGCTGTGTACGCCTCGATGGGGCTGGGCCTCCAACCGCAGCCTTCCTCCGCCTCCCCCGCCCCCACCCCTTCCGTGCTCTGGGCCCAAGTTGCAGGAGCAAGTAGGAGAGAGGCTGCCGGGTGCTCCCCTCTGCCTGTCCTGCTCTCCGCACAGATGGAAGCTTTGTGGGTGGGTGAGAACCTGGTGTCATCTGACTCCTGCCCACCCTGGCTGCTGCTTCTCAGCCCTGCCCAGCACCTGGTCCTCACCCAGACCCGGGCATCTGTGGCCTGTGTTGTCCACACTGCAGTGAGACTGGAGGGGAGAATGAAGAAGGAACCCTGTGAGCTCCCCTGCTGGCCAGTAGGGGAGATCAGACTCAGAGAGGAGTCAGTTAGGGCAGGCTTGTGGTTCCCACTTCCTGGCAGGGCTGGTGGGAGCGCAGATCACAGAAGCTGGGGATCTGCGTAGGCTGGAGCAGCCAGGAGGGCTTCCTGGAGGGGAAGGGCTATGAAAATCAAGAAGCATTTGCGGAAGAAGCAGGGTGCGGGCAGAGGGCAGAGGACGTTGCTTGAGGCTTCTACCCTCTAGGGCTGCGGCTTCTCTGTGTGAGACCTGGTATGGCAGAACGGAGTGGGCACGGATGTAGCTAACCTGTGTTTCCCAAAGCAGGAGGGCCAAGCTCTGGGCAGACCTCCCCTATCTGTCCTTTTTCTTTTCTTTTTTTTTTTGTAAACTTTTATTTATTTAAGGGTGTTTTTCCGGGACCCATCAGCTTCAACTCAAGTAGTTGTTTCAATCTAGTTGCAGGAGGCGCAGCTCACTGGCCCATGTGGGGATCGAACTGGCAACCCTGTTGCTCAGAGCTTGCGCTCTAACCGGCTGAGCCAACCGGCTGCCCCCTATCTGTCCATTTTCACGATGTCATCTGTCCTGCCCAAGGGAAGGTTGGAGGTTTTTCTCCTGACCAAGTTCAGAAAGTTCTGAGCTCAACTCCCTGTTTTACCCCTTGGAAGCTGGGTGACCCTGCTCAGAGCTGTTCCTCATCTGTCAAACAGATCAGCAGGAAAACCTCACAGGGTTTTTGGAGGATAAAGTAACTGAGGCAGGATGGCTCAGTGGGCTCTCATTCTGTGCTTTCCTTTTTGTAGCCTGTCCTTCTGGGAGAGGTGTAGCTATCCTCCTCCCCCACGTGGCAGCAAAGCTGGATGTCCTGTGTGGGGCCCCCATCACTTTCCCTTCCGAGCTCTGTGTTCTGGGGGTCCCATTCTGAGATGGGGAGACCAGGAATCTGGGACCAAAGTTCTAGACAGCCCATGGGCCTCTGGGTTTCAGTCTCCCCACCTGTTACCTGACTAGGAGACGTGGGGTGAGGGACAAGGAGCTGCACGGCTTGTAAGGGCTTGTTGGAGGTCAGCGCGGAGAGGCTGTAAGTAAATGTAGGCACATGAAGAGGCAAACACCACAGCCAGTGCTCAGGGGCAGGCCCCCACTGCCCAGTGATGTAGGTAATTAGGCTCCTGAGCGGTAATTAGAAACCTTTCTGGGCCAGGAGTGTCAGCCTCCAGCCACAGGGGGCTCCCACAGGGGAGGAGATTCCCACTGGCGGCTCTCACTCCAGCCTCCACCCCTCCCACACCGCTACACGCTACACGGAATTTCCAGTGCCACCGAACCATTGGGGTCAGGAAAAAAAGCCAGTGAGTTGCTGTAATTTCATTTTAACATTTTTCAGCCATTAAAGTCGGCCCTCCCCTTAGGAAAGGGGTGCTGAAGGCCAAGGACGGGCTAAGGCGGGGGAAGGGGCCAGGCAACACACTGGAGCCAAATTGGGGCCATCCTTCCAGCACTCCCCTGACCCCCAGGGAAATTTAGGCGTCTCCGAGGGTCTTGTGCCCAGTTCTACAGCTGCCCGACCCTGAGACATCTGCGCAGTGGTGAGGGCTCTGGGACCACCTGCCGAGGTCAATGGGGACCCTCCACCCCCACGGCCTGGTGTGTGGCCAGGGCGTCTAGTGCCTGCAGCCAGGGTGTCCTTTTGCAGAACCAGAGGTGGGGCTGATTTTAGTGCTGCCGAACCAGCCCGACTGCTGACAGCGCCTCGCCTTTCTCAGGTGCACTGCCCTTTCGGAGGGGGCTGCCCAAATTGGAGACTCAGTTATGCTTGTACCTGTCTTGTGACCTGTGGGAAACTTCCCTCGACTTCGACTTCGGAGCCTCCTGGCCCCTTACCCTGAGCCTTCCTCAGCTTTAATTAACTCCCTGTGTGCCAGTTTGAAATCCTCAGCCTGGCCTGATCTTGCGCAGCCCCTCCCAGTGCTCTCAGTCCCCCGCCCCTTCTTCCTGGAAGCCCTCCCTGTTGCCCGTGTCTCCTGTCTGTTGAGGTACTGAGCGCACCTGGCCATAACTGACCATGTGGTAGCCAGGAGGACAGGAGCAGGTCTGCATTTTGGTGGGGCATCGAGTGGAGTTCTTGGGGCCACAAGGGCAGGACCCCCTGAGCCTTTTCCTCCTCCTGCCCATCCCCCCCACAAAACATGGGGCTGGGTGCCAAGGGAGGCTCCTAGAACACTGGTGTAAAGAATGAGAAGGTAAAGTGGACCTCTTGCCTCTAGTGGCTGCCCGTGCCCCGCCCCCCAGACTCCAGCTGGGTCCTGTGGCAGAACCAGTCTCGGGGGGCCATGGCCCTGCACTCCCCCAGGTCTCTTGTGCACTTCCCCTTTCAGTGGGTATTTTTAGCCGGGTGTAAACAGTTACTGAAGGCTCCCACGCCCCATCAGGCAGTCGTTTTGGTGAGAGGTCATGGCAGGAGCCCTTTGACCTACCCTCGTCCTCAGTGGGTGCTTGGCTATGGGGGTCTAAACCAGGGCAGGAGTTTCTGGGCTTTCCCCCCACCCCGCTCCACCCTGCCAGCCTAGGCTCCCAAGAAAGGCCTGCCTGAGGCTGTGGCCACTGACCTCAGTGCTTGGGCACAATGCCCAGCCTGTTCCCGGGGCCCCGGCACAAGGACTGCTGGGAGCAGGCTTTGCGACAGAAAGTTAGAGTGAAGCATTGACTTCACAAAGTTCCCTGTCCCCTAGCCCTGTGGGGGTGGGGTGACAGCTGCTGTCCTTTGGGGTTAAATATAGTCCCATTGGTTATGGGACCTCAATGTGGTGCAGTCAGCCTAGCTTCCCCCTTTTGTTTGTTGGTTCATTCATTCATTCAGCACTCATTTACCCAGCAGCCACTCTGGGCCCAGCCCATGTGGGGACATGCATCAGCCCCCAGCTCTTTCCCTGCACAGCTCCCAGGCCAGGAGCAATGCGGTTCTTGCTGGATGGAGCATGGGCATGTGGGAGAGGCTGTGAGGGCCAGGACAGCCAGCCCAGTTGGGGGACCACGGAAAGCTCCTGGTAGAAGTGGCTTTCCAAAAGTTGTGGACTTTCAGTCTTTTTTTTAGGGGAGATGCATGGAGTTAAAAAAAAAAAAAGTCAAAAAGGACAAAATACACAGTGAAAAGGAAATTTCCCTTGAATTTGATACACCCCCTTCCCATCTTAGAGGCAAACTCTGTCATCAGTTTCCTCTGTGTTTCAAAGATCATCTGTGCATATCTGAATTTGCGGATGAGTTGTATGTCCCCTTGAAAAACACAGTTTGGGGTATACCATATACCTTTCTCTTTCTTACTGCCTTTGGAGTGTTTCAAACCTACCAGAAAGCTGAAATAATAGTATAACGAATACCCATACACCCTTTACCCAGATTCGCCAGTTCTTAACATTGTGCCCCCTTTGCTCAGCCTGTTCTTTTGGATGCATAGACCTGTGTGTGTCTGTGTTGTTCTGCTGATGTGTTTGAGTGTTAGTAGCAGACATCATAGCCTTCACTCTCAAGTAGTTTAGCATGGTCGTTGCCGTAATCACAGTTCCATGGTCACACTTAATGTTGTCTAACATTCCCAGTTTCCCAGTTGTCCCCGAATGGTTTTTACGGCTATTTTTTGCCTCTGAAGCAGAATCCGATTCAGAATCACTCATTGAATCTCATTGTCATGTTTCTCTTTTTCCAGCTTTACTGAGAGATAATTGACGTCACACGGCGTGAGTCTATAAAGTGTGCAGTGTAATGACGTGATGTGCGTGCATGTTGCAGGACAATTACCACAGCAGGGGTAACACGTTCTTCACCTGGCGTAATCATCATCTTGTTGTTGGGGGCGTTCCCTTGGTGTCGTATTTCATCTAGAATATGCCACAGCCTTTGTTTGTTTCGTCACTTATAACATTGGCTTTAAGAATCCAGGCCCATCATTCGGGCCGTGGTTGCACCTCCCTGATGGGAGTCAGGTGAAACCGCTCGGCAGAATACCACCGTGGAAGCTGTGTCCGCGGTGCGTCGGCCGGCGCAGGAGGCAGGCAGTGTCTCTTCTCTCATTGTCGGTGATGCTTCACGTCAGCGTCTGGTTAACGAGGTGTCTGCCAGGCCTCCCTATTGTGAAGGTGCCTTTCCTCTTTCTGGTTCATCGGTGGGGTGGTCCAGCAGCTTCCCGATGACGTGGGCTTGCTTTCGCCATTTCTCCTTACTCTGTCATGAAGCTTGTTGTGTACCGGCAGCTAGAGCTGTTATGTCCCCGTCCCGTCTGGAGTCTGGTGTTCCCTTTTAGGGGTAGTTGGTCATTTATTTACTTGGTCCCTTATTAACAGGCATAAAGATTGTCTCCCTGTCTCCTGCTACTACAAACAATGCTGCAGGGACTGTCCCAGCACATTTTGTTTAGACACATGTGCAGCAGAAGCATTGCTTCCGTTGTGCCCTGAAGGCTGAGTGGAAGTTCCCTGGGTAGAGCAAGGGGAGGGAGTGGGAAGGAAATGCCAAGGCTGATGTGAGAACAGCAGGTGGGAAACAGGTGTAGCTGAGTTGCTGGAGCACCAGCAAGTCTCAGAAAGGTCAAGTGACTTTCCCAAGGTCACACAGCAGAATTGGTGGCAGAGCGAGGAACAGGACTCAGAGCCCCTGACTTCCAGGACAGTGTTCCTGCTGCCTCCACAAAGTGGCCTGAAGCCAGGTTCGCATAACCCGGGAAGGGTCCTCTGTGCCTGACCCAGGACAGCCGCTCTGGCTCTTAGTCCCTGACCTGGAGGGGGTGGCCCAGCTGGACCCTCAGCGCCTTAAGGAGGGATTCCCAACTGGGAGGCTGCTGAACCCCCTGGGCTACGCCAGGGAGGAGCCATCAGAGGCCAGAGCACCTGCAAGCAGGGATTCTGTGTCGCGGCAGGTCTTGTTCCTGGTACCGAGAGGCGGCAGGCCAGCCCTCAGACTAGCCCTGGAGCTGCAGAGTTACCACCAACCCGTTGTGCAGATGGGGATACTGGGTCCCCAGGCCGCAGCCAGCAGAGCAAAGGGGAGAGGTTAGCTCTTCCCTCTTCTCTCCAGATCTTGTCTTCCAAGCCCAGCCCCTGCAGGAAGCCCGTCCTGACCACTGCCGCCTGGGCTTGCCCCTCTCTCAGCACCGCTTGCTTCTCTCTGCTCTGGTGCGCATGCTCTCCTAGGCCAGTGTGGTGCTGGCATGGTGTGGGCAGAAGAGGCAGGGAGGCACGGGGCGGGGGACTGGCCTGAGAGCTCAGCTGTCCCGGGCGAGGATTCTCACTTGAGTTGTGAGCTCAGGCAAGGCCACCTCGGCCTTGCTCGGGGTCCCCATCTGTAAAATGGGGAGAACAGTTGCCTCTCTCTCAGTTGTTAGAGGACTTGATGAGCCATACATGCCAAAGACAAGGCCTGGCACAGAGTAAGTGCTCAGAAAACAGGGCCTGTTATTATTTTTATTATTATCATCAAGTCATTGGGGAGGCGGCGGCAGCTGCTGCAGGCCGGGAAAGGAGTGTTTGCAAACTGACAGCTGGGAGGGTGACTAATGGTGCCACAGCCTCCACGCCCTCCTGCGGTGGCTTCGAGTTATGGGGGGAAGAGGCGGTGTGAGGATATGGAGAGCTAGCAGAACCTCTGTTCAGAAGGGCCTGAAGACTGGGGGCCCCAATTCAAGGTCTGGGCTGTCACCCCTAACTAGCTGTGTGGCTTCAGGCAAATCATTCAACCTTGTGAGCCTCAGTTTCTGCTTCCATAAAATGGGGGTAAGGAGCTTACAGCTCGCACAGCATGTGGCCCACAGGAGCCCAGGGGGTGGTTGCTGTACTCCAGGTGGCTCAGTCGTGCATGTGTGTGATGGTTGGGGGGGCAAGGCTCATCCCCCTTGGGCCTCAGTCTCCCTGTCAGATGGCAGAAGTTGGCCGGCTGGCTTTTGGGGAAGGGAGGAGGGGCAGTGGGTGAGGTTTATGCCAGGCCCTGTGCCAGGTACTTCCGGGCCTCATTCCACTCCCTCCACAGCCTGCTTGCAGGGTATCCCTGTCCCCACCTTTCTGGGTAAAGGATCTGCGGCTCAGAAGGGTTGAGTCATTCACCCTAGTTGCATACTCACCAGAGACAGGTCTGCCTGACTCTAGAACCAGGAGTGTGGCCTGGAAGCGGTGTTGCTTCTCCCAGGTCTGTGCTCTGACACCTTCTTGTTTCCGAGACTACATGCTCTGCTGCTGAGACCCCCAGGTCAGAAGCAAACCCTGGTCCCTCAGGTTGGCATTTGAAGCCCCTATGCCAGGCCCACTCCGAGCAGTGCCCACAGCAGACTGGTGGCTGCTCAGATGGTCAGGGTCTGTCTCCCAGCTCCCCTCTCCAGGGCTGCCAGCTAGGCCAGCTTCGCACGGCTGTACCTGTCTCTCCACCAGCACCTTTGCTCAGGCTGTCACACTAACCTGGGGTGCCCTCTGCAGCCCACTGTGCCTTTCTACGTCCTCCGGTCTCAGGGCTCAGCCCCAGCACTCCCTCCTGCAGGCACCCTCGTAAGCTCTGCAGCCCTTGCTCACCTCACACACACCCCCAGCCACTTCCACTCAGAGGCCTTCGCCCACTACCTGGCCTGGGGTAGGTCATGTTGGTGACCATGGGGAGTCACTGGCCTGGTCTAAGCCTCAGTTTCCTCATCTGTAAAAGAGAAGAGTAGCCCCAGCCCCTGCTTCCTCAGACAGGTACAAGCACGTGTGTGCTGATGGGTTGGCTTGGGGGGCTCTTTAGAGGAGTCAACCTTTTGAAGAAAACATACGCACCAGAAAGTACACTGATCCACGAGGTACGGCTCTGTGAACACAGTGAACCTCCCGGCACGGGGCCAGACAGTCGCATAACCAGCACCCTGAGCCCCCCCACGCCCATAACCAGCACCCTGAGCCCCCCCACGCCCATAACCAGCACCCTGAGCCCCCCCACGCCCATAACCAGCACCCTGAGCCCCCCCACGCCCATAACCAGCACCCTGAGCCCCCCCACGCCCCTTCCAGTCTCGGCCCCCTCCCAGGAGCAGTCGCCATCCTGCACCGTGGATTTGGCCCGATTTTGAACTTTATACGAATGGAACTACATGGCACGTGCTTGTCTGTGTCTGGCTTCTTGGGTGACATGTTTGCACGTTCATCAGTGTGGTCTCATACCTGTAGCTTACTTGGTGTTTGCGGCGATCCCCTGTTCCATGGACATCCCACACTTTATCCATCTGACTCTTGGTGGGCATCTGGGCAGTTCCCAGTTTGAGGTTTATAATAAATCGTGCTGCACTGGACACCTGCCCTGTTCTCCCTTGGGTGTGCACACAGTTGTGGGGTAACTAGGCCATGGGGTCGGTGGACCTTGGCTTTAGAGATACTGCCTGGGCAAGTTTTCATAGACAAAGGGGCCCGTAGAGGACAGGTGGCTTTCCCGAGTCACACAGCACCTTCCCCAGGTTCACAGAACTGCCCTGGGCCCCTTTTCCCCACAGAACAGTTAGCTAGCATCGGGGCTGGGGGAGGATGGGGCAGGTGGCACTGGTGATCCCCAGCCCCCAAACCTTCTTGGCCTGTTAGCCACTGTCAGGCAGTAAGGTCCCCCATGGGCTGAGGGATGGTGGCCCCCTCTGTCCCCCATGGTCTTTGGCCCTCATGCTCCAGCCCCCTCCCCGCTTCAGGGCCCTTAGTCTGCTGAGACTAGGGAGGATGACCCTTGCCCCCAGTCCCAGCCCTGGGGGCTGTTGGCACCGGGACATATTGATGTGGGGAAGGACTGGGGTCTCAGTGACTTGGGACAGGGAGCCATCTCCTCACACCCCTCCCTCCTCAATCTTCCTTTTCTTCCCACAGCTCCCATGGTACCAAGTGACAGCGCAGCCTTCCTGTGACACGGGACGCCAGGTCTTCTGAGAAGATGTCAGCAATACAGGTACCATGGGGGCGGGGTCTAGGCCAGTGAGCGTCCCCCATGGGGTTGCTGAGCAGAAGAGAGAATGAGGGTACAGATCGATTCTTTCCCAGCCCTCTGTCCCAGCCCTGGCTTTCAACAAAGTAGAATTCCAGGGTGCACTCAGACACAGGACCCTCGAGATGGGAGCAGTGGGGGAATCTCAGCTGGAGGGGCCCCAGAGTTCTTGTGGGAGGGGGCGCCAGCCAAGGTGTGTGGCTTCGGAGGTGTGGGCAGGTGGGTGGAGAGGCCCGGCTGCACCCGCCCACTTGTCTGCTGCCCTGCAGGCCGCTTGGCCGTCCGGTACAGAATGTATTGCCAAGTACAACTTCCTCGGTACAGCCGAACAGGACCTTCCTTTCTGCAAGGGAGACGTGCTCACCATTGTGGCTGTCACCAAGGTAACGCACCTCACACACCCACCCCACCTGGCCTCCCACCTCTGGGTCCTGGTTCCCCTGCAGGGAAGCAAGGGCCTGAGAGCATGTCTGAGCTGCCCTCTCCCCAGGACCCCAACTGGTACAAAGCCAAGAATAAGGTGGGCCGTGAGGGCATCATCCCAGCCAACTACGTCCAGAAGCGGGAGGGCGTGAAGGCCGGCACCAAACTCAGCCTCATGCCGTGCGTATCTGAGGAACTTCCTCTTCCAGCCGGGGAAGGAGGGAGGACACGGAGGCGCAGTTCCCACAGAAGAGAGGCAGGAAAGCAGGGAGGTCCGAGGAAAGAGCTGGGACGTCCTGAGGGCTTCTTGCCATGAGGGGAAGGGCGTGGGGCTGGACCTTGGGGGTGGGTGGCGCTAGGACTGAAGAGGGAAGGGCGGCCCCAGGGGGAAGGCCTCCCGGAAGTGGAGCCTGGCAGCCACAGGGGCTGCCGGGGGCACCAGGCTCCGTAGCCCTGCGCTGCTGTGACCCTGGCCCCATGTCCCCCAGCTGGTTCCATGGGAAGATCACGCGGGAGCAGGCGGAGCGGCTCCTGTGCCCGCCAGAGACGGGCCTGTTCCTGGTGCGGGAGAGCACCAACTACCCTGGCGACTACACGCTGTGCGTGAGCTGCGACGGGAAGGTGGAGCATTACCGCATCATGTACCATGCCAGCAAGCTCAGCATCGACGAGGAGGTGTACTTCGAGAACCTCATGCAGCTGGTGGAGGTGAGCGGCCACCGCTGCTCTGGCTGGGTCACGGGCAGTGTCCTCGTTCTCCACGGGGCCGCTATGTGCCCGGTGGGTCCCCGGCCCCATAGGGCCCTCACAGAGAGGGGGCACTACCTACTTCAGGAAATGAAGGGTCAGAGCCATTAAGGCACCCCACCTGAGGCCACGCAGCTATCAATTTGAGGTGCTAGGACTTGAATTTGAGTGTCTTATCTCAGAACTAGCTTCCCTCAAGCCACGCACAGAACTGCATGCCCAAGTGTGTGTATATGAGCATGTCCTGGTGAGCTGCACCTTGATAGCCAGGGTCCCCGGGCGCCTGCCCCCCGTGGATATGCCCTCGTGTCCCTGCAGCTCTGAGGCCAGCTCTGTCGGGCCTGGCCGGGCCACACCGGGCACCCAGGCAGCCTCCCACGTGCCTTCCACACCAACTCTCAGCTCCCTCCCCCTGCAGCCCGGCTGGGCCTCTGGCAGGGGGTGGTCCTGGGCACAGCGAGTATCTGGCCTGAGTCGGGGCTTGCTGTCTGCCTGGGAATGCTGGTAGCAACAATGGTGGGTCTGTCCAGCACCTAGGTATGGGGTGCTGTGGGCAGTGGGCCAGGTGTGCGAGGCTCTCGCCTCCCTAACCCCAGCCCTGCCAGAAACAGGGATCACCCCCACCCAAGGAACACAGGGCTGGGTGGGAAGAGCCTCTGCCTCCCTCTGGTGGTCAGACCTGGGCAGTGCGTGTGAGCGGCTGGTGAGCCTGCCCTGTCCCCTGCAGCACTACACCTCGGATGCAGATGGCCTCTGCACTCGGCTCATCAAGCCAAAGGTCATGGAGGGTACAGTGGCAGCCCAGGATGAGTTCTTCCGCAGTGAGTGGCACCCCATCCCCAGTCTTCACTTGCCTGCCCGCCTCCTGCTACCCAGGCTTCTTGGCATTGCCCCATCCCAGAGGCTCTGGAGACCTCCAAGGGTCTGCACACATGACAGGCCAGTCGGCCGAGGGCAGCCCTGCTGTGACTCTGCTCCAGCCTCAGCACCCCTCATTGCACCCCTCCCTGTCCCCCAGGTGGCTGGGCGCTGAATATGAAGGACCTGAAGCTGCTGCAGACTATTGGGAAGGGCGAGTTTGGAGGTGAGCCGGAGGGGCTGGGAGCCCTTCGAGGGTCCCAGGAACTGTGGGGAGTCTGGGAACAACCCCCACCTCTTTGTTTCCAGACGTGATGCTGGGCGACTACCGAGGGAACAAAGTGGCTGTCAAGTGCATTAAGAACGACGCCACTGCCCAGGCCTTCCTGGCTGAAGCGTCGGTCATGACGTGAGTTGTGCAGGGCTGGGTGGGGAGGCCCCCTGGCGCGGGGGGAGGGAGGAAGAGTCTGGGCAGCCTCTGACCATCCCATCCCATCCCATCCTGTCCTGCCCCAGGCAACTTCGGCATAGCAACCTGGTACAGCTATTGGGCGTGATTGTGGAGGAGAAGGGCGGGCTCTACATCGTGACCGAGTACATGGCCAAGGTGTGTGCCTGCCCCGGGACCCATCCCCCAGGCTGGAGTAAAACACGACTGCCCCAGGCCCCCGCCCCCACCACGCCCTGGGACCCTGCTCTCAGTCCCCTCCCTCCAACTGATGTTTGAAGTCTCCAGGGCTCAGCTTTTGTCCTGGCTCATCACTTACTCACTATGACCTTGGACAACTTGTGTCACCTCTAAGCTTCAGTTCCTTCATCTGTGAAATGGAGATACTAGCAAAGTTTACCTTGGAGATTGATGAGAATTAAGAGATAATGGCTGAGCATAGTGTCCAGCACGAGATTCTGATATTCATGTCAGCTCCTCCCGTGCTCTGCCCCTTTCCTCACACCTCCCAGGGTGTCACCCTTTCCCCAGCCCCAGGCCCGCTGCTCCTGAGGGCTGGAGGGCAAGTCTGACCTGTGGGCCGGTGGGTCTGTCTCCTGCCCCAGGGGAGCCTGGTGGACTATCTGCGGTCACGGGGTCGGTCGGTGCTGGGCGGAGACTGTCTCCTCAAGTTCTCACTGTGAGTGAAGCAGCCCCGGGGGGAGGGGGCCCACCCTGCTATGGGAGCCCCGTCTGAGGGGACATGTGGCTGGCTCGCCCCTAGAGACGTCTGCGAGGCGATGGAATATCTGGAGGGCAACAACTTTGTCCACCGGGACCTGGCTGCCCGCAACGTGCTGGTGTCTGAGGACAATGTGGCCAAGGTCAGCGACTTCGGCCTCACCAAGGAGGCTTCCAGCACCCAGGACACGGGCAAGCTGCCTGTCAAGTGGACAGCCCCCGAGGCCCTGAGAGAGAAGGTGGGTGGGCCTCCCCCGGCCTGCACAGTGGTAGACAGGAGTCCCGGGTCACCCCACCCCCAAATGCCCAGGATCTGACACTGCTTTGCCCATCCACCTGGCAGAAATTCTCCACCAAGTCTGACGTGTGGAGTTTCGGAATCCTCCTCTGGGAAATCTACTCCTTTGGGCGAGTGCCTTATCCAAGAATTGTGAGTGTGGGTGCTGGGGTGTGGCTGGGGATGAGGGAGGGCTTGGCAGGGTGTGGGGGCCTCCTGGGTCTGGGGATGAGGCAGAGCTGAAGGGGACCTCGGAAGAGGGGTGCTGAGTAGGGGTCCGCTCCAGGGATTGGGCCCTGCACAGACTCATGCCCCGCCTGCCCGCAGCCTCTGAAGGACGTTGTCCCTCGGGTGGAGAAGGGCTACAAGATGGATGCCCCCGACGGCTGCCCGCCTGCAGTCTACGAGGTCATGAAGAACTGCTGGCAGCTGGATGCCGCCGTGCGGCCCTCCTTCCTGCAGCTCCGCGAGCAGCTCGAGCACATCAAAAGCCGTGAGCTGCACCTGTGACGGCAGGCCTTGCCCAGGCCCCGGGCCTGTGGGGACTGACCCTGGACAGACTGGCCCTCACGCCCCACTTGCTGGGTCCAAGCCTGACTGAGCCCAGTGGGCCTCTTTCCTGTGTCCCCGTCTGCGCCCCTCTGGCCCCCAGGGACTCCGCCTAAGCCTGGCACCTTCTCTTATGGACCCCCCGTGGGGCGTGCGGAGCCCCTCCGCGGAGGGAAGAGGCCGAGGAGCGGGAGGCAGACGCCCCACCGCGGCCAGGTTTCTCCTGGCCTCCCATCTCTCACCTTCCTAGAGTTTTATTCCTTTCCTTTTTTTGAGATTTTTTCTGTGTGTTTATTTTTTATTGTTTTTCAAGATAAGGAGAAAGAAAGTACCCAGCAAATGGGCATTTTACAAGAAGTACGAATCTTATTTTTCCTGTCCTGCCCTGGAGGGTTGGGGAGACCAGGCCCCTCTCCAGGGACCATGGCCCAGCTTTGTTCCCCATTCCGTGTTCCGTGTCGCCTCGGTCGCCCCGTGTTTGCGCTTGACCATGTTGCACTGTTTGCATGCGCCCGAGGCGGACGTGTCAGGGGCTTGGAGCTCGTGTGCTGCCGCCTGCCTTCCAGATGGAATTGTAATAAACCACTCCATAGGACACCGCTGCCCGGCCTCGGCGCTTCCTCCGCCGAGCCTGCCTGCCCGCCCCCATCCCTGTGCCATCCTGTCCATCCCCTGTCTCTTGTGAGTGGGCCTGCGCTTGCCCTGTGAGTGGAGCGGGTGGGGAGCACCGCCGGGAGAGGTGGCCGCCGCTTTGTGTCAGCTGCACGAGCGAGTGTCCTGTGTCTGCCGTCGGGGGCTCTCATCACCTGCCGCCCCCCACTGCCCTGCTGCAGCCCAGGCTTGGCCCTGGGACCATCTGGGCTCTGGGGCCCCATCCACAGGGTACTGCCTGGGGCGTGGCTGCCTCTCCTGCTGTGTTGTTCAAGCCATCCGTTGAAGGAGGGGAGGAAGCCAGGCCTGACAGGATGGAAATGAGGGTCCCCCTGGTAGGAGGCAACATAAGTATCTCATGCCTCAGAGAGGATGTTGACCCTGGAGGGAGAGGAGAAAGAGGCTCTGAGCTGCTGCTGCTCACGGTTCACCAGAGATGTAGGAACTACTCCATCCCTACCTCCACCACATGCCCAGCCCTGTGCCTGAGGGTGTAAGGGGGGGGAGGCTCTAGGAGGGCACAGATGGAGAATGAGGACCAGCCATGGCATTGTCTCCCGCTCAGGTTCCCCAGGGCAGTGCTCAATGCAGCGGGGGGTTCCCTTGTCCAGTTGGGGCTCTGTCCCCTCCTGCCCTAGCCCACAGGGCCTGAACCCCAGGGCTAAAATCCTGGCATTGCAGTGTGCCTGGAGCCTGCACTGCGGCCCAGCGCCATCTCCCACCCCACTCCCAGCCCAGTACAGCAGCCTCCTTACCCCCCCCCATCTGTCCTCTGCACACTGCCAGGTGCGTTTTTCTAAAATTAGGCCATTCATTCAACAACAAAATATTTGAATACCTGAAATGTGCTAGGAGTGGTGTTCAGTAGTGAGCAATGGACCCTGTGGAGATCACAGGAAGACAATCACAGACAGTTAATTACAAACTGATAAGTGCTATGGAAGAAACACACCATGGGAATCAGATCTTATCTATAGATCAGGGAGGGCTTCCTGGAAGAGGCAGCATGTAAGCTGAGATTGGAAGGATGAACAGGTGAGGGGGTGGGGGGTTAGGTAGCAGCATTCCTGGAACATTTGCTGAGACTGGAGGTGGGCAGCTTGTTCCAGGGTCTCTAAGAAGACGGGAAGGGAGCAACAGGTTCTGAGCAGGAGGGTGACATGTCAGATAATGCATTTTTGAAATGATCGCCCTAGCTGCTGGTGGAGAAAGTCTGAAGGAAGCACAGTGAGGACTGATCCACGGGAGAGGCTGGTGGGAGTGGACAGACCCCAGAGGGAGGTAAGATTTGGTAATCAGTCAGGACAAGGTGAAGGAGAGAGGAGCCATAGCAACGCCTGACTCCAGCAGGATGGATGTGGGAGAGCAGGGGCAGGGGACCGTCTGAACCGGGAACCAGGAGACATGTTGAGAGAACAAGTTCTGTTCAGGACATGATGAGTTTTGAGTGTGCCTTTGAACCTACCAAGAGGGGTTAAGTAAGTTGCTGGACCCCAGAGGCTGGAGAGGGAAATGGGAGTTAACAGCATCTGGCTTGAACCTGAAGCATGTAAGGAGGAGGTCACTGTGGGAGCACATGCATAAGAGAAGGGGGCCCAAGACCAAGCCTGGGGGCACTCTCAACACTCAAAGGTCAAGAGGAGGCTGACCAGGCCAGGTGTGGAGGAGACAGAGTCCCTGTCACCGGCCGAGGGAAGAGTCCAAGACGAGCTAGCAGGTCCCCGTGTCCCAGAAGACACGCGGGAGAGGCCGAGTGCCCATCAGTGCTGGCCACGAGGAGGTCACTGGTGACGTCGGTAGGACCTTGGTTTGGTGGGGACAGATTCTAGATGACAATGGAGGGCCATGCAGGAAGTTCCACACTGAGAAATTTAGCTGTAATGGAGAGGACAAGAGGTAGAGAATTAAGAGGGCAAAAGCTTGAGCAAATTTGACTGCCGAAGGGAAGGACTGAGAGGGAGGCAGAAAATAGAGAGAGGGGTGGGGAAGGGAAGGGAGTGATAGAAGGTGGAGCCTTCCTTAGAGCAAGGAGGGTGAGCTGGAATGGGCCTGCGATGGGAGAGGGACTGTCCTGGAGAGTCAGGCAGCGGTGCCTGGTGAATGTCCGGAGTCGGCTGACGCCGCAGTGGCTGGGAGCTCTGAGTGGACTGTTGCTGATCCAGCGGTCTTCTCTTCACTAAAGGCAGCAGCATGGGCTCTTACTAGCTGGTCCATGCCGGCTCGGTTCAGAGACAGGCAATGGTCTGGTGGCCGTGGGCCATGGAGAGGCCAGGCAGGCACCATAACGGAACTGGAGCAGGTGCGACAATCTTGAACGAGGAACAGGGTCCTGCTGATGGCGCCCTGTGGGAATGCAGGCCTGGGACCTGGACGTGACTATTCTTCCCACCCGGTGGCATGTTAGCTTCCTTTCCATTACTCCCTTTCCTCTCACTTGGTTTATAGCTTGTTTGTCTTCCCCTCTTTCTTTTCTCATCTTTCCCTTCTGTTCTGTGCTGGCCACTGGCTCATCACAGATGAACAAGACATAGGACTCGTGGACTCAAGGAGCTCATGGACTGATGGGATCCCACTCAGAACTCATCTTGGTGCCCAGAATCTGGTGGGCATCTCCCATCGCCCACAGAGAACCAGTGAGATCGAGGAGATGGGGAGCAGGGCAGCTTCTCAGATGCTTGTAGGACAGGCAGCGGCAGAGAGCAAGGTGTTCTGGCGAAGGAAGGGCACTGCCCGGCAAAGGTGGTGAGGTGCACAAGTGGCTGCGGCTGAGGTGCCAGTGGCGTGATCTGGGAGCAAGTACGGCTGGAGAGAAAGCAGGGCCCAGACCTACCAGGCTTTGCAGGCCCCACAAAGAGTCACTTTATGCAAAGATGACCAGGAGCGATTGAAGGGTTTAGGACAGAGAAATGACATGGTCAGATCTGCATTTTAGAAAGATCCTTCTGACTACAGTCTGGCCTGGGAGGTGAGGAGGTGTCCCAAGTGGAAACAGGGAGACGGTGGGGAGGCTGCAGTGGCCAGGCAGGTGATTGACTGGCTGGGCTGGTGAAGCCAAAGCCGGTAGGAGGTGGAGAGGAAGGTAAACAGCTGATGTCTTACTGAGCTGAGCACTCGTTGTCTGCTGGGCCCTGTTCTAAGCACAATAGGTGTGTTACCTCATTAACCCTCCAAACAACTCCTGGAGATATACACTATTATTATCTCCATTTTACAGATGAGGGAACTGAGGCTTGGAGAGAATGGGTACCACAATATGAGAGGGCAAGAGCAGATTGAAGAGCTTGCTGATGGCCGATGAGAGGATGAGACAGAAAGGACTGGGGGATTCCAGTCTCTGGCTCAATAGAATGGGGGTACCATGCATGAGACCCCAACCCTGGAAGAGGATGGGCCAGGCGTTGGAAAAGAGGGGCTTGGTTTGGACATGTCACCTGGGGGCCTGTGTGACATCTGAGCAGAGCTGTTCCCTGCGGAGTTGGATGTTCATTCAAGCCTGTGGCTCTGGAGAGAAGATGGGCTGGAAGTAGAGCTTTGGGGATCATGGCCACAGCAGAGGTGCTTGAAGCCACAGGCATGGATGAGCTCGGCCAGAGAGTACGTGGTGAGTGGAGAAGATGCGGTATATGGAGCCCAGTGTAAGGACTGGGGAGAGAGCGCAATGTCAAAGGAGCAGCAAGCAGTGTGGGGGTGGGGGGCAGGAAGAAGCAGGTGAGCCCTGGGGGGGGGCCTCAGCATGGAGCAGTGGGGGCAGGGGATGTCCATAGTGTTTCACATTGCAGAGACTGGGTTAAGAAGTGTCTACTTGGGTGTCCAGTTAGCTCAGTTGGTTAGAGCGTGGTGCCAATAACACCAAGGTTGCCGGTTCAATCCCCGCATGGGCCACTGTGAGCTGCTCCCTCCTTGAAAAAAAAAAAAAAAAGTGTCCACTCAGCACAGAGAATAGGTCATGGTCAGGCCTTGCATGTGCCGGCAGGGCCGGGATGGGGCCCCCGTTTCCACAACGCAGCTGGGAAAGTGCCGGGAAAGCAGGTGGAGGTGGCTGAGGGCTCAGTGTGGAGAAATGAGCGTTTTCTTTCAGCATGCCCTAGAAGTTTCCATTTACAGCCTTGATTTAATTAACTTGCAGAGCTTCCGTAACTGAATCCTACTGGGAACTTACAAGGATTAGCAAACTTCATCCATCTAGAATCCTTGGCAGATGAGCCAGCCACTCTGGAAAACCAACATTTGGATGAAAATATTTGAAATATAAGATGACTTAATTTTTTTAAAGATTTTATTAGGGAAGGGGGACTTTATTGGGGAACAGTGTGTACTTCCAGGCCTTTTTTCCAAGTCAAGTTGTTGTCCTTTCACTCTCAGTTGTGGAGGGTGCTGTTCAGCTTCAAGTTGTTGTCCTTTCAGTCTTAGTTGTGGAGGGCACAGCTCCAGGTCCAGTTGCCGTTTCTAGTTGCAGGGGGCGCAGCCCACCATCCCTTGCGGGACTCAAGGAATCGAACTGGCAACCTTGTGGTTGAGAGCCCACTGGCCCATGTGGGAATCGAACCGGCAGCCTTCGGAGTTAGGAGCACGGAGCTCTAACTGCCTGAGCCACCGGGCCACCCCCAAGATGACTTATTTTTTTTTAATGTGCTTATTTTGGAAATTATGAAACATATAAAAGTAGAGAGAAGAACATAATGAACCCCCATGTCCCCACCATCCTACTTGAACAGTTAACTCAAGGCCAGTGCTGTGCCACCAAGTCTGGGGAATTTGGAACAGATGCGAGACATTATAGCAATTACTCCAGAGCTTTAACACGTTTCTCCAAAAGACACAAGACTTTTTAGAAATATAATCACAATACATTATTACTCCTGAAAATTTTAATAATAATCCCTTAATTTAATCAGACATCCATTGTTCCAATTTCCCCAATTGTCTCACTTCTTCCCACAGTTGGTTGGTTAAAATTAAGCTCCAAACACGGCACTTGTTTGCTCTCTTTCCGTTTTTCATGTAGTTTACTTGTTGAGGAAACCAGGCTGCTTGGTGGCATGCGTCTTTGGGAATATGGGCGAGAGCTGAGCATTACAGGGGAGAGAGCAGGACAGGGAGGGTGAAGCGGGTGGTGGCCAGACTGCCAGGACACCGGTCTGCAGGACAAAGGCAGGGTGTGGAGGCCTGTCCCGAGCCCAGAGGAGAGGCCAGGGTGACTGAAGGGTAGCCTGTCCCTGTCATTCCTGAAGCTGCTCAGCTGCTGGAGCTGAGGGAAGGTGGAAAGGTGGCCTGAACTCAGGAGCGTGGGCAGAGCTCAGATGGGACAAGTGTCAGAGGTCAGGGATTCAGCTGGTCAGGCTACAGGTAAGGGAGGGGCGTGGCCTGAGGTCAGGCCTGGAAGGAACAGGATGTCTGTGTGGGGAAGGAGGGAGAAGTCAGTGCCAGAAACCAACTCCTAGCCGGTCCCCACCCCCCTCCTCCCCACCTGGCCCTTCCCCGGAGCCCCTCCCTGGCCACCCAGCTAGGGATCCACCCTGGGCAGGGACGTTAGATCCTTTCACAATGCCTGCGGTTTGTGGCCCTACTCCCTTGCTCTGCCTTCTCCTCCTGCTCCTGGCCCCCAACAGCCCTGAAGGGGGCCGTCTTCCTCAGCGAAGATTTGAGTACAAGCTCAGCTTCAAAGGACCAAGGCTGGCATTGCCTGGGACTGGAATACCCTTCTGGAGCCATCATGGAGGTGAGGGGTAGGGTGGGGACCGAGCATGCCCAGGGTTCCTTAGAGTGCTGGAGCAGCTGACCACTCAGGGTGGCTGGGACTTGGTGGGGGGTGAGCCTGCCAGTTCCAGCCTCTGCCTAAGATGGGTCCAGGCCTGGGACAGGCAGTGCCGGGGGCCCAGGATCCCTCCGAGGCTCGTCTCCTCACACCACACCCCAGCCCTATCCACCAGCTGCAGTTTCTCCTCTCTGCCTTAAGGCTTCTCTCTTCTCTTCTGCCTGTCCTCAGAGGATGCTCTCAACCCCCATCCCTGCCTCTTGGACCTGTGAATACACACGCACAGGCTCACATGCTGAGTGCCAGACACACGCACAGGGCAACCGGGGCCAGCATAAACCTCCACTCTCCTGGCTCCATCGTGTGGCTATCCATGACAAGGGGCAGGGGCAAGGGCTGCCTGGAGGGGTACCCTAGCCATGGCCTGTATGTGTGCTGGGTAGAAGCAGGCACGAGACTGAGCGTCGTAGCCCACACGTCTGTGTTCAGGGCCTTCCAAACCGGGACCTACAAAGAGTCTGTCTTCTACCTAATCTTTTTCAAAACGGATGTTGAGGACTTACAAGGACCTATGCAATAGAGCAGACCTTAAATGAAGAGTGAGCAAGAAGAATGAGGCTTGGAGTCGGGGCATGAAATGAGTCCAGGAATGTGGCTTGTTGCCAAAACATATGCTGTGAGGCCTGCCCACCCTTCAGAGTTGAGCCATGGATCTGGTTCAGAGCCTCCTAACAGCAAAGCCAAGATAGAAAGCAGATCCATTGTGTATTTCTGTGTCCATGAGATGGAAGTTCTGAGAAACAGAGCTACTGAGACCAGAACAAATATCCCTTTAAGATGACAGGCCCTATCACGGGTCCTGGCCTAGTCCTCAGAGGCACAGGAAGTAAACAAAGGAGGGGCTGTTTCTCACAGCAGCATGCCAAGCTGCGCGTCAGCACTGGGGTGGCAGAGCCTGTACCATACTCACTGTTATGGGCCAAATTGGGGGTGTCACAGACCATGTGGGGCAGCAGAGGCAGAGGCTCTGGATCACCCAGAGATATGTTCATTGTTCGTTCATTCATTCATTCATTCATTCATCCATCCTTTTATTAGACTCCCTCCCCTGTCCCCCTGGGGCCATCCCAGAGACACAGGGCTTAAGGCGCCCACAGTCTGGGGCGGGGTCCCATGAACAAGCCACATAAGGCTGAAGCCACCAGTGCAGTACACAGTGGGCGATCCTTGCCCCCTGCTAGTCACTTCAGAGGCACTGGTGACTTCCAAGGGCCCCCAGGACTTCTGGCCTTCCAGTCTCCTAGCCTGGACCACCCCAGCCCTGACCTTTGCTGAGTAAACAGGTTGGAATAGCAGTACATGGAAAGTCCTGGCAGGGACAAGGGACTAGGCCCTGGGCCAGGTTCCAGGCTGGCAGGTTAAAGGGGTAGGAAGCCAGCTGGGGTGGGGTCTCTGATCTCCCTCCCTCTGGTTCCTGCCAAGCCTGCCTCAGTTTCTCTCCTCTCTCCTCTTCATCCCCCCTCCTCCCCCACTGGTAACACACACACACACACACACACACACACACACACACACACACACACACACATGCACGCTCCATCCTTCCCCCTTTCCTCCCAGTCCGGCAGGCTAGTTCCACCTCTGCTTTCACACTTTCCTCACTTTGGAGTGCCCTCTAGCCCCCCGACCAGGAAGCCTCCAGCCTCACGTTGGAACACTGGAGCCCTCCAGTGGTTATTCTCTCAAAGGCGCTCCTGTGTGCTGTGTCTCAGGCATGTCTTTTTCCCTCAGAGGGCCTCGGTTTCCTCGTCTCAGAAAGAAAGGATTGGTCTCAAGCTCTCTCCTGGTGAAAGAGGCTTGCACTTTGGAGTTAGGTGGAGCTGAGTTCCAATCCCCTTAGTTCCTTAACTTTTCTGAGCCTCCGGTTCCTCCTCTGTCAGCGGGGGGTCTGGTACAAAGCAGTCTTCACAGGCTTGTGAGGCCCCAGTGAGGGTGCGGGCAGGCTGCTCTTGTGTGGGTCTGGCATTTGTTGTCCTCCACTGGCAAAGGCGCCCAGTTTCGGTGGTTCCAGTGCCCACTTCTTCAGTGGATTCCTGCATCTGACCAGCTGGCATGGTATTTAATGGCAGGCCTTAATATTACCTGCTTCCTCCTCCCAGAGAGAAGCCAGGCCAATGAGGGAGAATAATGGGGCAAAGGGGAAGGTGGGGTGCAGGCCCTGAGCTGCCTGGTCCACAGACGCCATCCTGGGCCTGGAGGAAGTGCGGTTGGCCCCATCCATGCGGAACAGAAGCGGCGCCGTGTGGAGCAGGGCCCCTGTCCTCTTCTCTGGCTGGGAGGTGGAAATGCAGATGAGGGTGACCGGGCTGGGGCGCCGGGGAGCCCAGGGCATGGTGAGTGGCCTCTGCCAAATCCCAGCAGAGGGGGTGCGGCAGGGAGGCGGCAGGTGAGCCCGGGGTCAGTGTCCTGCAGAGGAGCTGAGGAGCTGAGGCCCCGCAGGCTGTGTGGTACACCCGGGGCAGGGGTGAAGTCGGCCCCGTCCTGGGGGGTCTGGCCTCGGGGGACGGCGTTGGGATCCTCTTTGACTCCTCAGCCCAAGACACCCAGGTGAGCAGTGGTCTCCTCCCCACACCACCACCCTCAGCCTCCTTCCCGCCCGCACCCTCACGCCTCTCCCTGCCCACGCTCAGGCTGCCGTCCCCTCCCATGTAGGGCAGCCCTGCCATCCGTGTGCTGGCCAGCGATGGGCACACCCACTCCGAGCTGCTTCGGTAAGGGCCGTCCGTCACCTACCCCCATGCTTGCACTGTCCCCACACTACTCACTCGCGTCCCCGCCCGCGCCTCTGACAGGAAGCCCGCCCCTCCTAGGGCTGCTCCCTCCCACTCAGTCCCGCTGCACCTCCTCTGGGCCCAGGACCAGAGTTTGCTTGCTCTTCCTGGGAACTGCCCCACTGACTCCCCCATTCATTCAGCCCAAGAGCCTCCAATTAGTGGGCGTAGTAAAGTGACGCAGGCGAAGCGCGTGCTGGGTGTCTGCACACACATCATCTCATCTGCTCCCCAACACTCTTGAGAAATGGGGATTATTAGTTTCCAATGACCGGGGAAGACATGAGGCCCAGAGAGGTGAAGTCACTTGCCTAAGGTTACACAGCTGTGTACAGAGCTGAAATCTGAGGCCAGAATTGCCTGTGAAGGGGCCATGTCCTTCCCCTGTGCCAGCTGCCTGCCTGCCAGCGCCCTTCGCTTTCTCCCAGATGACATGGCTTCCCCCCCTGCAGTCTGGTTGCCTCCTCAGTAGCTAGGCCAGTCCATCAGTTTCTCAGCAAACAACTTAGCCCGGAACAACGAGCATAATGGCCGACACTACGGGGTGGAGCTTGCCGTATGCGCGGCGGCACCAGGCACTTGGATTCACGGTCTCAGTTACTCTCCTAACAACGTTATGAGTGCTTTCAATTATTGTCCTCACGTTAAAGATGGGGGAGTGGAAGTTTGGAAGGTGAGATGACTCCCAAGGTCAGCTAGGAGGCACACGCCGGTGGCTGCTGGGAGCTGCCTTCCCCCTGCTCGGTGCCATCTCCCTCTGAGGTGAATGGGGCAGTGGCAGGCACTGTGAGGAGCGTCTGTGTCCATGTGCCCAGAGAAACTAAGGACCTTTCGGCTCAACACCCTTCTCCTAACACCGCAGAGCCTGCTGCTTTGTCCTGCAGGGCAGGCGCCGTAGCTCCTAGGACACCCCTCGTGCTGTCGGCCTGAGTCTGTCCTACTGCAATCCAAGCTTGGCAGAGGGACAGGAAAGAGACGCCTTACTCAGAGGCGCAGGGGAACCAGAGTTTAGGGCACGGGAAGGAGGGTGGGGCAGCTGGAGAAGGTGGTAGGCCTGGGGCCTGAGGGCTGGAATCCCACTGCGGGTCCAGGCTCTGTCCCCCTAGGGAAGAGGAGTCATGGAGAGGCCCTTGGCCCCTTCTGTAAACCCCAAGTCACCGACTCTGCCAGGCATGGCCTGCTCTCCTGCCCCTCTCTCTTCTGCTAAGCTAGACACAGGGACATGCCCCACAGCAGTCATTCAGTTGGGGGATATGGCGCTGCAGGTGTGGGCAGAACGGCCTCTGGGACTGCCCCACTGGCCAGGCCTTGGGTCCTGTGTGGCCTGGCTGGATTCCAAGCCCCCACAGGGATGGAGCCAGTCGGGTGCTGGGCTCTTGCTACCGGGAATTCCGGAACCGGCCCTACCCCTTCAGAGTGCGGCTCACCTACTGGGGACAGAGGCTACACGTGAGTGAACACTCCTGCTTTTGTGGGTCCTCCTGGTGAGGTGTGCAGATTCCAGGCTCGAGCTGAGAAAGGCTGTGTGACCTGTGGCCCACGACCCAACAGACTCCGGCCTGTGCCAGCACACAGGGTCCCTAGCACCTGTGGGAACACATACACTGGTCCTCCTCCCTACAGACTCCTGACTGGCCCAGAGCACATACGTGTGAGGCTAGCATGACACCAGGTGTGCCAAGCTCTCCACGACATTCTGCCACCAAGCCCTGTGACTGCGTGACTCCCTTTAGGGCCAGGACAGCCAGAGAGTCAAACCCCTGCTGGGCACAGGGGAGAGGGGGGGCTCCATCTGCAAGGGGCTGGCTCCCCTGTGCCCTTCAGGTGTCCTTGAACAGCGGCCTCACGCCCAATGACCCAGATGAAGTGTGCGTCGAGGTGGGACCCCTGCTTTTGGCCCCTGGAGGTTTCTTTGGGGTCGCAGCAGCCACCAGCACGCTGGCAGGTGAGGGCCTGCGGACAGGTAAGAGCAGAGGAATGGTGCCTAATGAATCATCCTGGGCACGCTTTCTAAGGATCATTGGGTTTGGGGACAGACATTTCCTCACCATGTGACCTGGGCAAGTCACGAGTCTTCTCCTATGTGCCTTGCAGAGTTGTTGAAAGTCTCAACTAGGGTAAAACACAAGAAGTTTTGGGCCCATAAGTGCCCCTGGCTGGGAGCTGTGGGACAAGTGGCAGAGGGGCAGCCATGCAGGACATTTAGGGAAATGGGGCAAAGCAGAGTCCATGGAGGGACCCACAGCTGGAAAGTGAGGTGCAATCAGAGAGAAGGCGTCCGTGAATGCCAACACTTCTGTCTTTAGACTGGGCACTGGGGAGCCATGGAAGGTTTCTGAGGAGGAGAGTGACATGGGCAGAGCCATGCTGAGGAAATGGCCACCTCGGAGTGGCTTTTGCCAGTAGCAGCCATGCTCTGAGGGCCTGAGCCTGGGGGTGACGATCAGTCTGCTTCCTTGGCTCTAGCCCAGGACTGTCCAATTTTCCTACTCACTGGGGCCACCTCAGGCGGATGGGGGGTCATAGCCCACCCGCCTGCTTGTCTGGCCCTCACGCTTTTCCTACGAAGTAAGATAAGCATCAGAGTTGCCTGAGGCCTGGAATAGATCCGAGCCTGGGGTGGGTGAGGGCTGAGTGAGTGAGCCGGCCGCTGGGTGGCAGGTCCTACCTTCCCTTCTCTCACCCCCTTTCCAGATGACCATGATGTCCTGTCCTTCCTGACATACAGTCTGAGGGAGCCGGGTCCAGAGGTGATGTCAGCCCTGGGCCCACCTTAGGGGGAAGGCTGGGGAGAGGCCCCACTCCCCCGGCCCAGGGGCCCCTACCCCAGATGCTTCTGCTTGTGTCATGGTGCCTTCGGACCTGACAGTCCAGTCATTATGTCTACCTGCTCTCTGAGCTCTGCTCAGGCCAGGCCTTGTGCTGGGCCGTGCTGGGGGCGAAGGGGACCCAGAGCCAGGGCTTGTCCTCAAGGACCTCCCGGGCTGGCTGGGGACCGTGGGCATACAGGCAGGGGGTCCTAACCAGCCAGGACAGCAGACAAGCTGGAAGGAACAGAGGCGGTTAGCTGACAGCACGAGGGCCGTGGACAAAGGCCTGAGGCCTGAGATAGCTGCTGGGGTCTAGGCCCCAGTGGGGTGGAAGCGTGCGGGGACTGGCAGTGGAGCAAGGCTCAGAGGCCCAGAAACACAGGGTCTGGCGGCTGAGCTGAGGGGGAACCAGGGCTCTTCTTTGGCTGGGGTGAACGTTTGGCCAGGGAGAGGGACTGGGCTTGTGGGGGGCCCGGTATGACCCTCTCACCCCTGCATCTCTCACAGGTTTCAGGCCCTAGTTTTTGTCTTCCTCCTCCAGGCTCCCCCACACCCCTTCCTGGAGATGGAGCAGCTCCGCCTGGCGAGACAGCTGGAAGGACTGCGGGCAAAGCTGGACCTGGGCACCAGGGAGGGCATGATTCCAAAGCTGAGCTCCAAAGCCCGGGAAGAGGGTAGGGGCCCAGGGAGCAGGCAGGTGGGGCAGGGGCCCACCGGAGTATCACAGGACCCTCTTCCCTTCGATTCAGGCATCCTTTAACTGATGGGGAGGTAGAAAGCATATCTAAGCAAGCCCCTGCTCTGTCCTCTCCCAACCCCATCACCTAAACACATCTTTCCAGGGGACACTCTTGGAGGCAGAAGCCATGCCTTTCTGGACCCCTCTCCAAGAAGCCCGCAATAGACAGGATCTGTTGCCCCACCCCCTCTGGCTGGCTGGCCCATCTCTGCCCCAACCCCTAGGGGAAAGGATCCCTGATCTGGAGGAGACACTGGGCAGACACAGCCAGATCCTGCAGGCGCTCCAGGGTCTCTCCGAGCAGCTGGCCCAGGCTAAGAGGCAATGGAAGAAGCAGCTGGGGTCCCCAGGCATGGCCGGGCCTGAGGGTACCTGGGTGAGTGGCTCCTCAAACATCCATGCAGGCCTGGAGAGGCTGAGTTCCCTAGGCACGGGGTCCCATGGCACCAGTGGGCTCCCTGGGCTCAGAAAGGGGAGCAAGCACTATACTTGGGAACCACTGTCCCCCAAGGTCTGGAGGGAAAGGAAGGCAGGGGTGAAATGCTGCAGGTCACAGGATGTGTTGGACCTGCCAGACAGGAGGGTGTTCAGCAAGCTAGGTCTGCCCAAGGCGCCACCCCGCTGTGCTGGGAGAGGAGACGCCAGGTATTTGGACAGGGGTCTGTAGATAAGTGACAAAAATAGACTGGGTGCAGTGCATGTAGCTCCACATGTGACTTGATTCCCATACGGCTTGTGAATGCTCAGATGCACCAGAATCGTCATTTCCTCTCCACTGCCATCCTGGCTTCTCCCCAGGGAGTTGGGCCCCACAGCATGCCCAGCCTGGGGCCTGAGAGTCGAACTCAGTCACCATGTTAGATGCTGGGCAGAAGAGGCCAGCGGCTCTTGTGCGCTTCGCTGGGCTTTGGCGGCTCGAGGTTTGAATCTTGTTTCCTAAGGTCAGAGCAGCTGAGGCTGGGCTGCTGCAGTGGGGAAGAGAGCAGGCACGCCACACTTTAAGGCGAGGCCCCTCTGACCCTCCTTCCAGGCCCAGGACTCCTCCTGCCAGATTCTACCCACCCCCGAGAGGGACTGCCACCTCTCCAGGTCTCAGCAAGACTGGGGCCCACTCACTGGGAGATGGTGGGCACTGTGCCCTGGGGAAGGGGAGCGGAGGGGACTGGGCTGTGTCTGTGCTTCCTTCAGGGGTGGAAACACTTCTAGAAAGTGGAGGGTTTCTGAGAAAGCCCTGGAGTGGCCACTGTGGTGGGAAAACCTCCCTCAAGGAGAGGGGTTTGAGAGGAGGGGGAATCCAGAAACTGAGATGGACAGGGGTCAGATAAACTCCATGTCCATAATGAGGAAGGCCAGGTCATCTGGTAAGCAAGGCCTCTAGAAGGAAGAGGGCTGCAGTGCCCTGGGAAGGAGGACTCTGAGAAGAGAGGCCAAAGCCTAGGCCCTAGAGAAGATGCTGGCTTGGGGGCGGCCGGTCAGCTCAGCTGGTTAGAGCGCGGTGCTGATAACACCGAGGTTGCTGGTTCTATCCCCACATGGGCCACTGTGAGCTGTGCCCTCCTTAATAAGGAAAAAGAGGCTGGCTTTCTTGCAGGACTCTGCCAAGGTTAGCACCCTGCTCTGTGGCCAGCAGACTCTGCTCCAGGACCTGCAAGAGATGAGGTAAGGGCACAGGGTGAGAAGGGGTCATGGGGGGGAGGGGAAGGAAAAGCCCTACTCCACCAACTTGCTTCTCTGCCTGGAGTTCCTCTATTAGACCTTGATTACTTTCATCCTTTCCTGAGCACCCAGCGCAAAGCCTGGCACATAGGGAGAGGCTGGGGGCCGTTAGGTTTATTGAGTTGACCTGAATTTAATTGTTTAAATTCAATCAAGTTTAAAGTTTTGAAAGTCCTAGTTTAAAAGTAACTGTCCCTGGGAGGGCCCACACCCAACATTCCCACCCCAGGGAGGGTTAGTGAATCTGAGCCTTTCTCGGGAACAGCTCCTAGGAGAGGACATTTTGAGGGGGTTCTTGGAGGGAGCACAGCCAAGATCAGGCCTAGTGGTGGTAGGGGGTCCCTGACTTCCCTTTGCCCCCAGCATAGAGCCCTGGGGGCAGGGGCTCCTCTCGATGGGGGGAAGTGGGAGGCCTGAGGCTAGATGCTGTGGCTGGGGTGGGAAGGCGGGATGAGGGAGGAGAGCTAAATCCCCTGAAGGCTGGGCATGTAAGGCAGAGCCCAGGGAGCCTGGGCTTTAGGGACACCCTCCTCTGAGCTAACGCTGTCTCAGAGTCAAGAAAGAAGGGCTGGGGTAAGGACAGTCCCCAAGAAGGGGCTCTATGGATGGTGCCTGTTGTCCACCCAGGTGCTAGCGCCGGGGATGAGGAGGAACTGTTAAAGGGTTTGAGAGCCACCAGACGGGGTGATGAGGCCTCTCCCTTGGTTTCCGTTCCCCACCAGGGGTGCGGCTGCTCACGTGGCCTCAAGAGCCCACGTCTTCTACCTGCCTGTGGGCACCAAGCATCATTTCTCAGAGCTGGCCCAGATCCTGAGCCTCCTACAGACGGACCTTCGGGGCCTGGAGGTGAGGGGGGAGGACGGCGCACCGTGGGGCTCAGCCCCCTTCTTCCAACACTTCTGCAGCCCCAGGCCCTCCCGCCTTGGGACCCCTGACAGGCACACCTGTCTGTACCTGTGTGCTTGCATACGTGCACACAGGGACACAGCTCTCGTCTTCTCTCTGCTCTCCGGAGACTCCCGCAGACTCCCAGTGCCAGCAGGGCCCTGGAGACCACTCGGTCACTCCCTGAATGACCAGAAGAGAAGCGGGAGTGAGCTGTGACCAAGATCACTCAGGGCAGCCTGCTCTCCCCCACACCCCTGCCCCGTCTTGTTCTTTCCCTTGCCTTCACCATTACCCTGTCTTTTGCTCTGTTTCTCCTTCTCGCCTCAAGAACCTTCAGCCCCCTGATGATCCCGGGCCCCAGGCCTCCCCAGCTATTCCCCGAGATGGAGCCATGGGTGCTGGTGGGGAGGGGCTGCTTTGTACTCTGCCCCCTCTCCAAGTCCCCTGGATGAGAACCAGGGTGCCCCAAACCTGGGAGAGGGAAACAGAGGCCACAGTGGCCCAGATTCCAGGTCCCCTCCCTCCTTCTGGGCAAGAAGCTGATCCAGGAACTTAGAACTTTCCCTTTTAGAAAGCGGCAGCCAAGGACGCCCGCCCAGCTGGCCAGTCCCCAGGGGCCTTCTCATGTCTGCAGCCCTACATCTTCCTGGTCTTCCTTTTCATCCAGACTGTGGCCTTCTTCTGCTATATGCACTCCAGGTGGGCCTTCCCACAGGCAGCACTTTCTACACCTACCTGGCTTGGTTCTGGGACATAGCCATTTGATTTGAGAGAGAGGGCCCTGAGGCCCAGGACCTGCCTGGTCCCCCAGCTGGCAATGAGCAGTGCCCAGAGTAGAACCCATCTTTTTTTTTTTTTTCAAAAATTTTATTAGGGAAGGGGAACAGGACTTTATTGGGGAACAGTGTGTACTTCCAGGCCTTTTTTCCAAGTCAAATTGTTGTCCTTTCACTCTCAGTTGTGGAGGGGGCAGCTCAGCTTCAAGTTGTTGTCCTTTCAGTCTTAGTTGTGGAGGGCGCAGCTCAGCTCCAGGTCCAGTTGCCGTTGCTAGTTGCAAGGGGCACAGCCCACCATCCCTTGCGGGACTCGAGGAATTGAACCAGCAACCTTGTGGTTGAGAGGACGTGCTCCAACCAACTGAGCCATCCTGGAGCTCCACGGCAGCTCAGCTCAAGGTGCCATGTTCAATCTTAGTTGCAGGGGGCGCTGCCCACCATCCCTTGTGGGACTCGAGGAGTTGAACCAGCAGCCTTGTGGTTGAGAGCCCACTGGCCCATGTGGGAATCCAACCGGCAGCCTTCGGAGTTAGGAGCACGGAGCTCTAACCACCTGAGCCACCGGGCCGACCCCCATCTTTTTTAATAGGCACTCAACCGTTGGTCCTAGCTGAGTCTTGCCTTCACAGAACTCACTCTCGAGTGTGAGAAACTGACAAGTATCTAATAGTTACACCCTATGTGGTCAGTGCCAGGGTGGCAGGAAGCTCAGGATCTATAAGAATACAGGAAAAAGCACTGGCTCCAGCTTGGGGAGGTCATGGAATTGACCTGGAAGCGATATTTGATAGGGGTCATCAAGGCATCTAGTTTTCCAACCTGACAAGATAAGCAAAGGCATAAATGCAGAGGGAAGAGCATGAGAAAAGGCATGGAAGCAGCATGAAAGAAACACAATGTGTTGGAGAAAAAGTGGCAAGTTCAATACTGTCAGAGCAAATGGTGGGACCACTTTGTGAAAATGGGCAAAGAGAATCACAGAGGTTGGAAAGAGGTCACTTTCTGCTCGGTGGGTGTTTGTTGAATGAGTGACACACTTAGAGATCTAGGATGTGCTAAAAAGCTCAGAAATGGGACTGACAGTTCTTGTGATGGAATTTCAAGACAAGGGGAAGCAATGTGGGCCACGGTGGTCCTGGAGGAGCAGTGAAGTGTGCTGAGCTTTGAAAGCAGAGTAGGAAAGGGACGACCTCCACGTGAGGAGAACAGCAAAGGTACGAGGTGGAATGATGACAGGCTTATGTGTAACAAAGGAGTACAATGGTGGCCGTAAGGCTGGAGCCACCTGAATAGACCTTGAATGCCCGGGGGAAAGTGTGGTCCTGATGAGGCAGGCCAAGGGAACCATAGAAGACCCCAGAGCAGGGGAGGCTGTGCAGTGCATGGAGGAAGTGTAGGAAGCCTGGTCTCAAAGGCCCAGAGAAGCAGAGGCCCACGTAACCATCTTCTCCTCTCCCCGGCAGCAAGCAAGAGCTGGACAAGAGCCTTCAGGACTATTTGCGCACAGGCAGCCTTCCCCTGAGCCCTGCGCCATGCACCCCTAGGGACCTGCGGGGTCTGAGAAGGCAGCCCCTCTCCCCCAGCATGCATGCATGACCTACCTCCAAGCCCTGAAGGAGTGTCTACTTTTCGTCACTGGGAAGTAGTTGGTGTCTGGGGGGTGGAGGGTTAGGCCAGTATCCTCTCCCTCTGGGTGCCCAGCTCCTACCTCAGCTTTGGGGGAGCTCCAACCTTATTAAAGTGATTTCCCTCTGCCCATGCTTTGATATGCTTATTTACCTTCCAAGATCGCCTTGATCTCTCTGCAGGCTTTTACCTCTTCTGGAGACGTAGCTGGGAGTGGGCTTCAATAATGCAAGGAGGCCAAGGGGTAGCGTGACTGCCAAAAGATGCAATATGTCACAGACCTTGAGCCCTGAACTATGGCGGGAGAAGGAGTCCCACTGTATAATTCTGTTCCCAAATTCACCAGAACAAGGAGGGGTTCTCCAGGTACCCTGCCCGGCTCAGCCCAGTTGGCATCACCATTAACCACTCTCTCCCTACTCCCTTCAGCTGCAGGGCAGGCAGGTTTCTGAACTCGGAGGCAACCCAGGGAGCCATAATTAGGATCCCCCCCCACCCCCCCGTGGTCTCCCTCCCTTTTCTAGCGTCAAGCTCTTTTTCACAGCTACTGGGACAGCAGGTTGGAGAGAAGGATGGGGTAGGGCCTAGGGCTGGGTCTTTGCCCCTCGCTGCTACTCTCCACTCCTAGCTGAAATCCTGGCTATCAGCAATCGGCGTGAGGAGGGAGTGGCAGGGTTCCAGGGTGCATGTCAGCGCAGCCCATTCCACTCTGGAGCGACCCCACCCCCTAAGGCCCTAATCGGTTGTCAGCAGTGCCCGGCAGAGCTTGGCGTTGAAGGAGGCACGTGGGGGAGGCGGGAGTGCGGAGCCGGCACGTGGTACAGCCTCCTCAGCCCCGTGAATGCCCCCCGCCCCCGATGAGGAGGGATTTAGGAGGTGGGGGCAGGGGCGGGCAGCGGGCGCCGCAGAGCGTGGGGTGGTGGCCCGCGGCGGGAGCTGTCCGCGAGTCCTAGTGCTGAAGTAGGCGCGGACGTGCCCAGTGCCCGGCGCGTGGTAATCGGCTCCCGGTGCCCGGGCCAGTGAAGACCATGGCGTTCATGGTGAAGACCATGGTGGGCAGCCAGCTGAAGAACCTCACTGGGAGCCTGGGGGGCGGCGAGGACAAGGGGGACGGGGACAAGTCGGCGGCTGAAGCGCAGGGCATGAGCCGAGAGGAGTACGAGGAATATCAGAAGCAACTGGTGGAAGAGAAGTGAGTGGGAACCCTTCCCGGCTCCAACGACCCCCTCCCCCACGCCATCCTCCTCCCCCTCCCCCCTCCCCCCCTTCGCCGCCTGGCCCACCCCTAGGGCAGCCTCAGACCTCAAGCCCCTCCCTTACTTTTCTAGACCCTGTAAGAGACTGGAATGTGCCCTCTAGGCTGCCCCCAGTGCCACCCCACCTCAAATCCAGGACGCCCGCCAGCTGCCATCTTCGCTTTAGGGCCCAGAGGAAGTGGGGGCAGGGGCCATAGGGACGTGGGTTGGGGTGGGGGCACGTGCATTTCTGACTGAAACAAGTAATCCTTTAATCCGATCTGGTCCCAGCGTCTGGAGCTCCTCTGAGCCTGAGGCTCTGAGAAAAGCCTGTGCAGCTGAGGGGGGCTCAAAGTCACGGAGACAGACCCTGAGATCAATGCACTGGTAGCTATTGAAGCCACTTGTGTGCTGACAATGCTGGGACAGATGGGCACCTGGAGTGGAGTTAGGAGCTGGACTCCAGAGCTGCTTGGGTCAGATCTTGGCTTTGCTTCTTTTTAACTTGATGAATTTAGGCAAGTTTTTAAAGCTTTCTATGCCTCGGTTTCCTCATCTGTAAAATGGGTATGTAATCATAAAACATGCTTTGTATGTTTATGTAGATTAAATTACTTAATGCATATAAACTGCTTAGCACAGTGCCTGACACACACAGTAAATCATTAAATGTTAGCTATTATCATTTCACTTAATCCTGATAACAGTTTTGTAAATTGCAAAATCTTATATCCATTTTACAAAAGAGGAAAAAGGTATGTGACTTACCCAAGGACATACCAAAAGTGGTAATGGAGCGGGGAAACGAACCCAAGTCTGTTTCAAATACTTCCCCCCACTCGACACAACCTGTCAGGAGGGAAAAGACAGACCGAGTTTGAAGCCAAGAGGGACATATATTAGGGTCCGTAGGGAGAGCCAGACAGTATGACTCACCCCCACCCCCAACCCCCCTCCGGCCCCGCCCCCCACAGCTCCACCCAGAGAGGCAGGTGCGGAGATGAGAAAGGGCGCTGTGATGAGGGAGAGGCCACAGGCTAACCCACCAGGTCGGAGCACCCTCCTGACACAGGCCGTGGGGCGGGAGCGGTGCAGTCGCTGTCCTGACACGGAGACCCTCCTGCCCATCCCCTCAGTCCTGGCAATGACTCCGCCCCCGGTGCCCCCGCAGGATGGAGCGGGACGCACAGTTCACACAGAGAAAGGCAGAGCGCGCCACGCTGCGGAGCCACTTCCGAGACAAATACCAGCTGCCCAAGGTAAGCTTAGGAGCCGGGGCTGTAAGGCGCATCCGGGACCCTGAGCTCCCAGCTCTGGACTCCTTTGCGCGACTTTCAGCTCCTAAGACTCTTGGAGAGCTTGGTTAGATCCTTCGCTCTCTCACTCGTCAATCATTCACGGTTAACTGGAGCCGGCCCAGGACCATCGCTTGGCACTGAGGGGTAGCCCAGTCCTCCGTTTCTGGAGCCAGTCCAGGCCCCTCTGTCCTCCAACCCATACTCCACAACCGGAGTCAGGCCTGGCAGATGAAGAGGTGGAAGGCAGCAGATTTTACCTCGGGGGTGAGTGCTCTTGGGGCTTCTGAACACCCCTGGAGGGTAGGGTGGGGGAGAAGGCAGCACGCTCTGTGTGCCAGGTGCACTTGACCTTCGCACCCTTCCCTAACCCCTCAGTAATTCTGCCAGCTAGTTTTCACCCACATCTACAGATAAGGAAGCTGGGGGACTTGGCTAAGGTCCTACAGCTGGTGAGTGACAGAGCTCAAGCTGTGAATGCTGAGCCTGTGCATCCCTGACTGCCTTCAGGGAATGGGTCTGTCTGCAGAGAGCCAAGTGCCCCCTTGGTTGTCCAGGCAGCCAGGAAGATGTCTTCTCCCCGCACTGTAGCCCCTGGCGGTCTGGACATGTACTACACCTGTTGCCTGAGGAGGGACCTGAGGCACAAGCCACTCCCAGAGCCCACACTATCATCACCTCTGAGGAGAAACAGAAATACAACGCTATCGAACACCAGCCTTGATCTTCCATTTGAATTCGAAGATCAGACATGTGAACATCACATTCACTCATTCAACCAATATTGCTGGAACCTCTGGCTGCCTCTGACTCCCCACAGGGAACCAACCAGTCTTTTGGAAGTCTCTCAAAGGGAGAACTGGTCCAGACAGCCTGCTTTTCTGGGAAGTGGCTGAGTTAAACCCAGCTAGGAAAACAGTCATTCCTCAGATGCTTTCACTAAGCACATAAGAGACTCCTGCCATCAGGGAACTCTGATTCCAGTAGCAGATGGAAGACATGGCTCTAACTGAGTAGGGCAGAAAGCGGAAAGCCCCAGGGCCCCCAAAGGGATATGGAAGTGCGAGCCCCGTTAGTAGGTGCCTTGCAGAGAGAGCACAGATATTGGAATCAGTGACATAGGTTTAAATGTAGCTCTCCCACTTCCTAGTTGTATGACCTTGGGCAAGTTACTTAAATTATCTCAGTGTCAATTTCCTTATTTGTGGAGAAATGGAGAAAACAATACCTACCTCACAGGGTCATTATGAGAACTGAAACACCCAGCTCAGTGTCAGCCCTGTAACAGGTGTGTGAGGGACGGTGCCCATCACTATTATTGGCACCGTCCTTCAGCGCAGTCAACAACAGTCTTCTTACCAAATAGTTACCTACTTAATGTCTGACTTACTGGTGGTAACAGTGACACCCACTACGATCTTACCTTCAGCATCTCAGAGTGAAGTAAGGTGGGATAAAAGTGCAAGGTCTCCATGTCCAAGTGTCAAACTCGTGGTCCTGGGATGTGGGGGTGCGGGCTGAGCTCCCTGGAGCAATGTAGGGGCCAGGAGCCTGGTGCAGGCCCCCTCCCTGCCCCCTCCGCTCAGAGTCCCCACAGACCTCCAACCCCACCCCACCCCTCCCTTCCTGCCTTCAGAACGAGACTGATGAGAGCCAGATCCAGATGGCAGCTGGAGACATGGAGCTGCCCCAGGGGCTGGCGGAGATGATCGAGGAGGACTCAGATGAGCAGGAACGGGCCTCAGTCCTCGGGCAGCTGGCAAGCCTCCCTGGCTTGCACCTCGGCTCACTGAAGGACAAGGCCCAGGCCACCCTGGGGGATCTCAAGCAATCCGCTGAGAAGTGCCACATCATGTGACTGCTCCCCCTGGGGTTGCCCCTTGGGGTGACCAGAGGGCTGGGCCCCACTAGCGACCCTTACCCCACCAAGGCTTCCCCAGCCTGCCTCTGGTCTCTCCCTCTCCACTGGGAGCAACGTCCCCACTCCACCCCTCAGGACTCACCCTCCCTGCTCAGCCTGGGGAAGCCTCCCAAAGCTGTAGGAGTAGGCCCGACCTTCTCTAGCCATGGCCCACATTCCTGCACACAGAGCACCCACAGAGAAACACACAGAGGGACAGAGACCTCGGCACGTGCGAGGCATACGCCACAGACGCATCCTGGCACACACAGACACACATGCACAGGCCAACCCCCCCGTACGCAGCCCCTCTAGACACCCACACTCAGATATGCTTAGAGGAGGCTTCAGGCAGACATCCCAGCAGACAGGAGGCCTGAGTTTGAGTCTCCATGTTTATTCTTAGTGAAACGCACTGCTCCTCAGCTACAAAATGGGGATGGATGGGGTGATTTCTGAGACTCATTCTAGCTTGGCCTCCCTGGCCCCTTGGAGTCAATCCCACCCCTTCTTTGGGCAGGGCAGCAGCTGCAGCCATAGCCTCAAGCAGCTGCCACTGTGGGCTCTGGTTCTTGGGAGCTGAGCAATGCTGTGCAAGGGACCAAGTGCCAAACATGAAGCTGGAACAGTAGCCCAGGCAGCTCCCGACGTCCTCTGGGCCCAGGGCCCAGCCAATTTCTGTTTTGTTCCTGTAGAACTCTCTCTGGATTCCATAGCTGCATCTCCTCATTCAGCTCAGTGAAAAATAAAAATTCCAAGTGACCTGTCTATCCCCCGACTTCTTACTGCTCTTCAGGAGTCTTACTCTCAGCTCCCCAACTCTGCCCTTGGGGGAGTCCTCTACCTCCTCACGCGCTGCTTCATAGGAGTACCAGCCCCTATCAGATGGTCCACCTCTGCCCTCTCAGGGCCCTGGACAAGCACCAGGTCCAGCCAGGGGCCGGATGAAACAGACCTGGGCTTTGAGGAGGATGTAACAGCCAGCTGGATGGGCAGGGCCTCTGGGGCGAGACCTGAGACCACCGGAGGGGCTACCACTCAACCACAGCTGTCTCTCGTACCTGGCCTACGTCCCCTCCTCACCTTGGAGATGGAAGGTGTGACAAAAAGAAGACAGGCAGTGTGTTCTAGCCCTGGCACTGCTGTGCGACTTTGAGCAGATCCTTTTCTTCCTCTGAGCCTGTTTTCACCTCTGTGAAATAAAGAGGCCCTCCCCCTCAAAAAATAATAATGCATGTTTCAAAGGTGACCATTACTTGTAAAGCCCTTGACCCAGGATAGGCCATATCAATAAATGGTAACTCATTCTTTAAAAAAAACTGAAGGACCCAATCTCATCCTGCTCACCTGTAGGGGTCCAGGGAACCACCAGGAGCCTCCACAAGCAGGCTTCCCAGGGTCTGAGCAGGAACCAGGTGCTACAGGCCAGCACCACACCCCACCAGCACTGCCTTGTTGGGAAGCCAGCCAAGATTTACAGGCAGAAAGGCCATGTGAGGGTTTGGTTTCAAGGGCAAAGTTTCCATTAGGCCTCTTTTATAAAACAAGAACAAAGCATGTAACACCTGTGCAATAAATAGTTGCTGCATGAAGGGTCAGGCAGAAGAGAGAAGAGAAAGACAGGATGAGGAATTAGGAGGGCGAGCGCAGGGCAGGACACAGGCCCAGGATCGGGGCAGTGCTGCCCGCTGTCACACTGGGCCCTTCTTGGGTGTCCCCTAGGCTGTCCCCAGGTGCTCACTGGACAAAAACCCCTCCTGACCTTTGTGGAGCTGGAGAAGACCCAAACTGGGGCCCGAGGCTGTGGGGAGAGGTGGGGGGAGGGGCAGGGGCCTCCTCAGAGCATCAGCAGCAGGGCCCATATCAGCACTCCACCCTCCAGGGGCCTCCTGCCAATGGCATGGGACAGACCCCCTCACCCTCAGCGGTTTGCAGAAAGGGCAGGGAGACAGGGCTGCAGGGAGACGGCTGAGCACTCACTGAGCCTCAGAGAACAGGAATGGCTGGGCCTGGGCTCAGGGAGCGGAAGGTGGCTGAGGCCCACACTAGTCTCCTCCTCACAGCCGGGGAACCCCAAGAAGCCCCGAAAGGCTCTGGGGCTCAGGCAGAAATGGGCAAGGAATGCAGGCTGAGGGGTCCCGGGCTCTGCCCGCCTCGCCCTGCTTCCCCCTTCATTCCCCTGCTCTCTGGTTCCTCTGTCAGTCCATGTCCCCTCCAGCTGTGTCGCACACCCACTGCCTCATTCCTGGCTCATACCTGTCCTGCACCCAGGCCCCCAGCTGGGGAGACCTGGCCTAGCTGGAGCCCCCTTCCCAAGCCCTCAGGCCTGTCAGGTGATGACTGCTTTCTTCCCATCCTGTTTCTACTCCCCCTCATTCAGTTCATGACTTGCCCCATGACTGGTCCACCCACCTGGTATGATGTGAGGGCCACAAAGAAAGCCCCCTGCCACCAGAACTTCCCTTTCCATGGTGATTAAAACCCACCATTAAAGCCCATAACTTCGAGCAAGGCGTTCGTCTCCCAGGCTCTCTCCTTCTCTTGCTCCGGTTCTTCTCTCCTTCTTTCATCCTTCTCACCCTTGCAGGCAGACTGAGGATACAGGAAATGTTGAAAGGTGCTGAGACAGCCCCTCTGAACCCCCCAACTACTCTTTCAGGAAGAGAGGGACAGCAAAGATGACCGCCTGCTCAGTTCTCCCGTAATATGGGGATTTCAGGGAGATTGGTGGTGGAGCCCTGGCCCCTGCACGGCTTGTCTCTTTCCACCCATCCAGACAGCTCAGCCTAGTTCCCAGAGGGAGAGGGGTGTGGATCTCAAGTGATTCTCCTGAGCCCCGTTGGTCCCAGGGAGGAGTTGGGGAGGATGGTGACAGGATTTGGAGTTGGGCACCGCCCCGGTTGGGAACCGCCCTGGTGGCCAGATGGTCCCTTCTCAGACACTGGAGGCCCCCCAGAGAGCTGGGGCATTTGGGAAAACGTCTGCTGAGCCAGAGCTGCTGGCCGTGCCTCCTGACCCATCTGAGCCAGAGGCTGCTGGGAGGTGGGGAGCCATATGTGAGGGGACTGGAAGGGAGCCACAAAGCCTGCTGCCCTGCCTCTAGCCCAGTGCCCACCAGGCATAGCTGTGCCCAGAATCCGGGTGAGGCTCCAGGAGAGCAAGGAGGCCAGGGGGCGCTGGGTCTGGGGAACAGCGACATTAAGGCACCTCAGCCCTTACTCAGCAGTGACTGTGCTTGCGTGTGCTGAGCATGAATGCAAGTCTATGTGGGGTCAGCATAGGCTGTGAACTTGGACATGGCTTTTGTGTTTCTGTGTGTGGCTGAGGTCTGTGGCCTGTGAGTGTCTGTGTGTCTGTCTGAAGTCTATGGCCTGTGTCCGTGTGTCTGTCTGAGGCCTGTGGCCTGTGTCTGTTTGCGCATCTGTAGGATTTCGCATGGATAGGTGTAGGTGTTACTCTGCGGAAAGTGGTCACTGACATGTCTCCCTTGTGCCCCAGCCTCAGGGTCGCACCATCTCCCTTTCAGGGAGGGCTGGGACAGCAGCAACCTCTGGGAACAAGAGCCCTCCTAGATGACCTCTTGCAAGAACTGAGGTTCAATGACCTTTCACATCTCCCCAGTGAGCAAAAGAAGGGGCAGGCTGGACACAGGGACCCCTGGGTCCCGCAGGCTGCTCCAGAAGGCCTATCTACTGCCCCAAGGCTGGCCCCTTGGGAGACAGGGGTTCCGAGGCCCAGGTGCTTCCCCAGCATGGCCCATGTGGGGCTGCGTGGAGGTAGGACAGGTAGGACAGATGCGGGAGGCTGTCTGCCCACTCTGGGCACGTTGGCAGTGTTAAAGGTGAAAAGTAGAAACAACTCCCACCTCTAAAAGGAAAACAATTAGTTTTTAAAAAGCAGATTAGCATATTTCCCACAGGTCTCTGCCATTCAGAGAGAGCCCTACAGAGCAAACCCTCCCTCCTCCTCTGGTCCTACTCCTCTGGCTGGGCTGCCTCCCTCCTTGGCATGTGGCTCAGACACAGGAGCAGCCTGGACACCATCCAAACACTGCCCAGGCAGAGCCCAATCCCCATCACGGCCCCGCTCCTCTCCACATCCATGTGTATAAGGACTTCCGGCCGTTGTTCCCAGGCAGCCAATGCGGGGTCTGAGCCAACCCCTCCACCCCATCACCATAGCCACTTTCTCACCCTCATCTTTCCCTACTTCCTCTCTCCTTCCCATCCAATCTTCTCCATTCATCCCCACAACTGGCTCCATTCATTTGCCTCCTTCCTTTCCCTCCTTTACTTATTGAGGCTTTTTTGTTCAGCCCCTTCCAGAGATAACCTGAGTACATCTCTCCCTACATCTGAAAATAACATTTTATTGAATTCTTACTGTGTGCCAGGTTCATGTACATCCTTAGATTCCCAAAGGGCACTTCACGTCATTGTTTTACTAAGGAGCTGGCCAGTCAGTGGGTCTCTTGGCAAGTGGCAGAGCCAGTTTAGCCCCGCCTCCTGCCCTCTAAACCACTGCTCTTCCGTCCCTGGATGGCCAAGCCAAGGATTTCAGGGAAGAGTTCCCTCCCTCCCTGTGCAGGAAGCCCTTTAATGTAGGCTGGAGGGCTGCCTTACTGGTATGCTGCCTTGGTGGCTGCCTGGGGGAAGGGTACCCCTCCCTTAAAACCCCAAAGATGCTCCCAAGTGCTGTTCAGACCAAGACCCTGGGGAGGGGGGGAGGAACTGCTGGAAACGACCCCAGGTGTGGGGGCTCCTGGGAGGCTGGATATGAGCACGACACCCTGGAGGACGGATGCCCTTTTCCCTGTCCAGATCCCTGCTCACTCACCGGCCCAAGGGAAGAGGTAAAGGAGTGTGCAGTGCAGAGCACAGGACCTACAGGGCCAAACTCCTGCAGTGGAGCCGCCTTTCTCCAGGTGCAGAGAGGAAGGGCCTTGCCCTGTCCTCTAGTCCCCTCAGGTGGTGGGAAGGAACGGCAGCTGGTCAGCCTGACTCTCCTGGGTCCCCTGGGGGCTCAGAGCAGGAGGCAGATGTGGCTCCCTCCCCCCAGCCCTCAGGTTACCCAGGGTTTCCTGGGGCCCCTATAGCACTAGCCTGGGAACAATGGCGGCCCACTTCTTTTCTTCCAGGGAAGAAAGCAAGCACAAATTCAGAAAATAATTTAATAGAGAAACAATGACTGACACTCCACACAGGCCTCTGGTAGGGCAGACAGATGACTCTCCCAAGGAGGCGCTGGAGGGCGGAGGGTTAGAAATCACCGACACCCTCTGAGTTGTGGAAAGAACACCCCGAACAACTCCAGGTATGTACAATCTTCTCCAGGTAAAAGTCACTTTGTCCTCCTAAAAGCCCACATCGGGGGCTGAGGACATATTAGCAACCCCGCTGGACAGATGGGGAAACTCCGGCTCAGAAAGGGGAAGGCCGGGGCACACACTGGGGGAGCAACCAGGTCAGACCTGGACGCAGGTTGAAGCCTGAGGGCTTAGCAGCGGCCATGCCTGCTCTCCCAGGCCAGGACCAAAGAGGGACGGAGGCAGGAGGGATGAGCACTGAGCACTCCTCCCCTCCACTGCTGCCTCCTGGGCCGGAGCAGGAACAAGGCATGGGTTTCTCCAATTTGCCACGCCACAACAAAGTATATTACTTTCATGTTTGAAGGATTATCCCAAAATACTGCGAGGGTGGGCAAGAATCAGCTCCCGGGAAGACTGGGGAGTTCTGAGTGCAGACCGTGGGGCAGGTGGTCCCTGAGTAGACTTGGGGGTGCACAGCCCAGCACAAGAATGGATGTGAGTCGCAATCAGGGCTCCCAGCAAGGACAGGGGTAGGGGCGCAGCTGCCCTCGCCCTCTTCTCAGAGCAGAAACAGAAGTCTTCATGCTCAGGGCCCAGCAAGCACCAACTAACCAAGGTCGCATGAAAGAAACACTTCTCCCAGCGCCCGCCCCCCACCGGCCCCCAGCCAGCCTAATGCTCCCAGCATGTGCGCACACCCCCCCACCCCCACCCCCAGGCTGTCAGATGTGCGGGGCTGCAGAGTATCCTGAGGGGTCGGGGATCTCGGAACTGCCCACCCAGGAAGGCTGCTCCACCAGGTTGCAGAGGGCACGAGACTCTGGGCAGCAGCATGAGAGTGCATCCTCCACCTCGGGTCCTGTGGGGTCACTGCAGGCTGCAAGCTGTGGAGGGGGTGTGGGGGAGGGGCTGAAGGGCCAGAAACCGGGGCTGCCCCAGCCCTCACCCCTCCTTGGGTGGAGGGCAGGACACCAGGGTGGAACTCACAGCTCCGAACAGACTCCGACAGCCCCTCCTTATCCAAGGTCTCGGGTTTCCAGGGAGACTCCCTCCGCTGTGGAAGATAAAGGCAGCACGAGGGGTGAGAGGCAGCCAGGGCAAGCACCGGAGCCGCACCAACAGCCACTGAGCAACCAAGCCTGAGGGACAGACAGCAGTGGAGGCCTTTGGATGGGGACCAGGAGACACGCCCGCCCGGGGCTGGGGTGGGTCAGACAGAGAGGAGCAGAGCCCACGGCCGCGCCTTACGGGGCCCAGGCCAAGGCCCACCTTGACCTGCTCCTTCAGGTACTCAGCTCGTGCCATGAGGTTCTGAACCTGCCAAGAGAAGACATGCCTGTGGGTGTGGGGAGGGGCCCTCAGAGTGAGCTCCTCGCTCCTCTGCTGTCCAGAATCCTCCGCCCTGTCAGAACAACTCCGGGGTCCTTTATCTGCTCCTTCCTCCAGGAAGCCTTCCTGATCACACAACCACGCCAGCTTCCTGCTGCTGGATGCCCAGGTCTGCCTGTTCCACTGCCCTGACCTGAGCACCTGAGCCCCAGTGGAGTGCATGGGGCCACCGACTTCTCCTGTCTGGGAGGCTGGACTCCCTGAGAGAACCGGAGGAGGTTCCCCCAGATGGAAGCAGGCTCAAAGGGGAAGACAAGCATCCCAACCCTCCCAAACCCTGCGGGCACCTCAGTGTGAAGCAGCTCCCGCCTCCGGCCTGGGGCCTCCGCTGCAAAGAGAGGGAGGGCATGTGTGAGGGCAGGGCAGCAGGGGCTGGGAGAGTGTGGCGGCAGGGGTCTCACCTGCTAGCAGCAGCAGCAGCTCCCCCAGGCTGTGTTGGTACAGGTCCAGGGCGTCCTGCTCCCCACCAGCTTCCTCCTCCTGCACCAGGGGCACCAGGTCACTGAGGGTCATGACCTAGAGCCTCCCTGCCCCACCTGGACCCCTCTCACTGGGGACAAACCTTGGCCATGGCAGCCGAAGCCACTTCCAGGGCAGCTAGGAGGCGCGGTTTGTCCCGGGACATCTCTGGGTTGAGGGGCAAAGGCTCAGCATGAGGGGAACAGCCAGTTTTTCCACCCCAGGGAGCCGACCCCAATCTGCCTCCCCCCACAGACTGGAGGGAAGTTGCTGGGGGCCTGGTGGTCAGTCAGGAGCTGGGCCTACCTCTGAGAAGGTCTCGCGCAGAAGCCCCCTGCCTCAGCAGGGCCCGATTAGAGGAGGACACGATGGCCTTGAGCTCCTCAGCCCGGGACACATACTGCCCCACCTGCAGGAGCACGAGGGGATGAGGGGGGCAGTCCCGCCCTGTCCCCAAGCCAGCACCCACCACGGGGTTCTCCCCCAGGTCCTCAGGGACTGTCCCAAGCTGTACCACCAGGGGTCACCTGAGGCCGGCCCGACCCCTTCCCAGGACAGGAGTCTCAGTCCTAAGAAAGCCCGTTCCTGCAGCCCCCACACCCCTTGCCTGTTTCCTCCATGGGACTCACTCACCCACCTTTGCCTTAATTGCCTCCTTCCGCTGGGCGTCCACTTCGTCTGCAGAAAGTGGGAGTTCATAGGAGGAGTCTGAGGCAGGGGGACCTGACCCACACTAACTAAACCCTCCAGAATCCCCCAAAGCACTAAGTTCCAGAGGTAGCCTCTCCCTCGTCTCCCACAAAATTCTGGATGGGGAGCTATTTCTGGAATCCATCCAGTGCAGCTACGGCTGAACCACCCCCGCTGCACGCGGACCCCGGCACTCACAGTGCAGAGCCGGCACGAAGAAGTCCAGAGCCTTGCAGTAGAGAGAGAAAGCGGCCACGGCGTCCCCCTCCTGGTCCTTCTGCACAGCCTGCACTACCAGGGCGCTCTGGAGGAGGGGCAGGTCAGAAGTCACGCCCACCACGAAGGGAAAAGAGCAGGTCCCCTGAGCCCATGCACTGCCCCGTGGGGCAAGCCACCTATTCACCACCAAAAGGGGCAGACGAGACCCCCAATCTGCCCTCACCCCAGCCAGTCCCCATTGGCCTGCTCACTGCTCGTGCCATGCTGTCCCCACTGGGCATGTGCTCCAGGTCCACCCAAGAATGGGTGAAGAAGTCCTGGAAGGAGATGCGACGACTGGGATCCCGCTCCAGGAGCCGCTGCAGCAGGTCCCGGCAGTCTCGGGAGAGTGGGGGCCGCAGGGGGAGCTGCAGGGAGAGTGTGGGGGACAGGTCACACTGGGCTCCAACACCTCAGCCCCCACTCTATCCGGGGATGCCCCAGAGGTACATGCTTGACGGTGGAGAATCTGAGAGCCAGAGTGACACTGACAAGTCAAGGGGAAAGGCCACGCCTCGCCCCAGGTTCCTACCCGTGCCCTCACTGGAACCCCAAGCTGTCGCAGAACCCTGGTTGGGGTTCTTCGCCCTTCCCTGGATTATGCTCCTGGGAATGCTGGGCCTGGGTCTGCACAACGACCTGTGGGCTGATCTGGGTCGCTGGAACTGAATGGAGCTTCAAGCATGCCTGTGAGGGGGCAGTGAGGTCTCTAACCCCAGGACCCCTTACTTCCTCTGCCCCCAGTGAGTTGCTGAGGCCCTGCAGGACCCACCTCGATAACCCAGTTACTCCGGATCTTTTCTTCCAGCTCCGTAAACGACCTGGACGCAAAGGGGGGCTGCCCGAAGAGGGCTTCTGTGGAGGGAGGCAGAGGGCAGACTGCGAGGGGACAGGGTCCAGCCTGGCCTGGCCCACTCCTGGGAGGGCCTGACACCCCTCAGAGCAGGGGCCCCAGGGCAGTAGAGTCAGCCTACTCGCTAGAGCCCTTCAGGAGTGGCCAGAGAGGCCTCGCCTCAGGACCCATAGTGCAGGACTCAGGGTGGGGGCAGGGGACAGAGCTCTCACCGTACAGGATGACCCCCACGGACCAGAGGTCCACACGGGCGTCGTACTGCCGCTGACACACCATCTCAGGGGCCATGTAAAGAGGGGAGCCACGGAGCACATGCTTCTCATCCCATGGAGACATGTGCTGTGCGAAGCCGAAGTCTACAGGCAAGAGGCCAGGCAGCAGAGCTCAAATTCCAGCTGCTTCTGCTCTTGGCTTTTGAAGCCTCACACTGAGCACCAGCACAGGGCTCCTCCCCCTTCCAGACTCACCAGGATCGACCCTCCTTCCCGGCCTCTGCTCATTGTTAACTAGGAACACCTCTGTATCTCCCTCTGGGAGCATAAATCCTGCCCCTGCTCTACCAGCTATGAGGACAATGGCCCACCTGGGGTCACAACCCTCCCTCACTGTCCCCTCAAGCTCAGGTTATACCAGACTCGCTGGCCTCCAGCCTCAAGTCAATTTTTCTCCAAATCCTATCAGGGACCACAACCACCCCGTCCCCGCGCGCGCACCCCCAAAACACCGCCGCAGATTGAGTCACAGTTTGAGCCCCAATTCTGGTGCAGACCCCGTCTTGACCCTGGTCACACACTGAGTCTTGATGCTGACCCCCAACCACTGCACTGCTGGGTGCAGTGTGGGTAGCCCAGGAAAGGGCCTGCTGACGGTGACGAGGCTGGTCCCCGGATCTCCCGACCTCTTGCTGTCTGATGACTCACTAGAGGGTTTCCCGAAAACCAGGCCCTCTCTCCAAACCTCACCCCTGCTGTTCCACACTCATACCTGCCAGCTTAAGGTGAGGCTTCTCCAAGGAGCTCAGCAAAATGTTCTGTGGCTTTAGATCCAGGTGAGATATGTTCCGTTCATGCAGAAACTGCAGGGCACTGGCTGGGGAGTAGGACACATGAAGAGAAATAGGTCAGAGGAGCCCATGTCCCACCTACCTTTCGCCGCCCCAAATTCATATCTGCTTCTTCAAGCCTGCACAACCCCAGTTCTGGCCTGGCTGGTCTACTGAATGTTTTGTGTACAAGTACCAGGTTCCTTCCATTTCTAAGACTTTGCGCCCCATTCCCGCCTCAACAGCCCTCGTTCCTCCCTTGCCCCCTCCCAAGTCTCCCCTCCTCCTGGAAGCCTCCCTGGATGCTCCAGCCCTTTTGGTGCCTACTCTTTTCTTAGAAACACACTTGGGCACTAGCACTGGAAAGTTCTACGAGGTCCTTATGTTCTGATCCACATGTGGAAAACCCGGCCTCTTCACTGATGGGGCTCCTTCCTCTGTCTCTTTCAGAGCACGCTTAAGCCAGGGATGGGCACGTGGCAAAGATGGGGCCCTTAAACTCCAAACTGGGGAAGGAGGCAACTGCTAAGAGAGCAGGGGCTCTAAGCCTGGGGCAAGGGTGCAGTGGGAGGGCAGAGACCACCGGAAGGGTGAGGCTGGGGTCAGAGGCTTTTACCCAACTGCTGCATGAAGACCCGAGCCACCTTCTCTGGCAGAATCCGGCGGGTGTGGATGAAGCGAGACAGGTCACCTCCTGCACAGAACTCCATGATGAGGTAGATGTTGTCACTGTCCCACTGCGGTTAGAGGCAGAGGGACAACTTGAAGACAGTGTCCCTTCTCCAGCCCCTTTGGGGGGGTCCCCACCCCAGGTCCACACCTGGAAGTCTTTCAGCTGCACGATGTGGGGGTGTCGAATGCCCTTGAGGATCTCAATCTCTGTCAGGAGGTTTTCCACAGATGCCTTGTTCAGACTCTTCTTGGCCACACACTTGATAGCTACCACCTCTCGAGTGTCCTTCTGCGGGGACAGGAGATTTGAGGGCTCTGCCTCGAGGGAGCCAGAGCCGCTGCCCGGCCAGAAAGGCTGTGGTTCCCGCTGCCCCTTTCCCCGCACTGGGTCTGCCCAGTCACGCCGGCATCCAGGCTCCCCACCTTGCCCTCTCCGGCCAGTGAGGCCCCCTCAGCCAGCCGGGTGTCCTCCAGCCCTCTGCTCCGTGAGCCCTTGCATTGTCCCTGGGCGCCCCCGCGAAGGCATGCCGTTCCGTGTCCAGCCCTCCGGAGCCTGTCCCCGCCTCCTCCGGCCCACCGAGTCTCCTCCCGGTTTTGAGCCTCGTGTCCAGCCACCGACCCGAGGCTCCACCCAGGTGTTCACCTGCCCCTAAGACAAAACTGGGGTGTGTGAACTTGTGTTTGTTGTTAAGACCTAAAGGTGGCAGTCCGCTCCCACCTCGTCGGGCAAGGTCCGCTCGCGGAGCGGCAGGCCGCGGGCCGCAAGCTGCTCTCACCCCCACTTTCCCGCCCCAGCTCGCTCGGGGTCCGGCGGGCACCGGTCCCCTGGTTCCGGCCTCGGCCCGCACCCACCTTGGCGTAGGCCTTATACACGGTGGCGTACGTGCCACTGCCTAGGCGCTCGGTGAGGATGAAGCCGTCCAGCCGCGGGGGACCCCAGCCGGGACCTGCCATCCCGGCCGCCCCCCGCCAGCCACCAGGCGCTTCCGGCTTTTAGGAGCTGGTTCCGGTCAGGCGTCCGACGGAAGGGCCGCGCGGCGACAGGGCGGGACTCCACGCTGCCCCCAGAGCTGCTCGGCGGAAGTGCAGCGCGGGGGGCGGAGCCCGGAGCCCGGCTCCCCGCCCCGCCCCGCCCCCGCCCCGCCCCCGCCCCGCCCCCGCCCCGCCCCCGCCCCGCAGGTGCCGCGAGTGCTGCTGCCCCCACCCGCACTGGATATCACAAGATCTGATCCTCCAGTACCCGCAAGATCCATCTCGGGAAACTGAGGCCCCCGCGGGCCGCACATACTAAAAATAGAGGCGAGGTCACCCGCGAATCCCATGCAGGCTCGGATAGCGTCCTAGAGATCCCCCACGTGAGAAACAAGAAGGGAGGAGCCCGACCAAACAGGTGTGTGCGGATGGGGCGAGTCAGAGGCCCCTGCCCCCAAGGCCAGCAGCTCTTAAAGTGGAAGTACTGGGACAACAAAGTACTACGTAAGTGGCCAATAGTCATCTCAGGAACGGGCTCGTCCCCAGGGGTGAGAGGCTTGTCCTGTCACAGACCAGCCAGGAGGCAGGTGGCCAGATGCAGCGTCTTGCCTGTCCCCTCTCACCTATCGCTGGAGCCCTCATCCCTTACCCCTGTGGGCCACCCCATCCTCCCAAGTCCAGCAGACATGAGGACCAGTGTTGTCTGAAAATGTCTTTTTATTTAAGCACAAAATCGAGACATAACATATACATTTGTACATGGAGAAAACATTCCAGAAAGAAGTCTGTAAAACCTTGGTCACTGCCTATCATTCAGTGGCTCTGGGGCCGAGTGGGCTGGCAGCCTGAGGGCGGCCACTGGGGTGGCCAGCTTTTTTGAGCTGTCCCCTCAGTCCACACCCCCACTCCTACAGCCTCTGGAAGACAGGGTGCAGGTGTTAACCATGGACTCCTAGTTGCCCATCACAGTGACACACGTCTTGGAACATCCCTAGGACCAGTGGCAGGTGACCTAGACTCCACGAGGGGTATGGGGGCCCCTGGAGGATTAGTCCGGAACCCTCCAAAAGGGGGCTTATCAGTCCAGCTCGGAGGATGCAGTTCTGGCCGGATGGGCCTGCCCTCCCGAAGTGTTACACAAGTAGATATTGCTGAGATGAGGTGCGGAGTGGGTAGAATCTGAGGCCAAGGCAGAGGACAGCTGTCCCCCAGGAGGTGAGGAAAACAAAACAGGGCCAAACACCTCACACCAGAGCAGTCAGAGCGCCCTCCTAGAAGACTGCTAAAGGCTGGCAAGACAACTCAAGGCTGTCTTCTGTCCTTCCCCACCCCCAAATCCCAACCAACCCCACTGCACATTCAGTAAGTCTAAAGAGAGAAGGGCTCAGGGAGAGCCTCAGAGGGCACAGGGTGCTGCCCACAGCAGGAGGGTGCAAGGGGCCGAAAGGGCTATCATCTGTTTGTGAAAAACACAGGCAGGAAAGAGGCTGGGGAAGCAGGCGAGACGCTCTGGAAGCACAGAGACCTGTCCAGAGTGATCTGGGGAAGAGAGCTGTCTGCAAGCCCGGACGCAGCTCACTGAAAGGGAAGCCGCTGGGAGGTTACCCCGTAGGGGCAAGAAGAGAGGACAGGGCTGTGGAAGCCACAGGCAGGGTCTGTGGAGCCGGGTTCAGGCCAGGCTGCTGGGGGAGGCGTGAGGCCCAGGACGCCGACAGAAATACAATGCTAGCTGGGGTGGGCACAGGTCGGCCGGTGACCCAAGTGCATACGTGCATGCGTGAGTGTAGGGAAAAGAGAACTTCAGTGCCACTGCTTCCAGAGAGACCAAAGAATCCTACCAAACCACCATCAGAGAAGGAAAGACCTTTTTTCCCTTTGTGTAAAAAAGTCCCTGTGCCTCCCTCTCCTTCCCTCAGGTGAAAAGGAGAGCTGGTTGCTGAGAGAGGAGAAGAGCCACAGCACGCCTGTCCAGGTCTGTGCTGGGCACACGTACTGCGTAAGGCACCCATGGGAAGTACGGGTCAGAAGGCAGGCTAGAGGCAAGGCCGTAGCAGAGGGAGGACAGTCAACACTAATTCCCCTGGAAGGCTCCTTGGGCAGCAGACGAGGCAGCGCTGCGGAAGGTCCTGCTGCTGAAGATGCCCTGGGAAAACTCCTGCTGGGCCTGCTGGAAGCTGGCCCCCGTCCGGCGGTACAGGGAGTGCACCTGGGGCAAGAGGCTGTGTGAGGGCGGCCCCAGCCCACCGAGCTTCCCACCCAGAGCCAGGGAGAAAGCTGCTGGCCTCTGGGGACCCAGGAGGCCCCACTGTGGAGCGATGAACACCCCCACAGTAAAGGCAGGGGAGAGGAGCCTGCTTCCTCGGTTTGCTGGCGGCCCAGCACCCACCACTCACCCGCTTCAGGAGGAAGAGGGAGAGCGCGGTGCAGAGGGTGAAGAAGCCAGCCGCCACCATCATGATGATTGACACAGCCAAGTTCTGCCTCAGGGTGGACAGCGCTGCAATCCAACCACTGCAAAGGGAGCAGGAGGCCGGACAGGGCACGTGGGCGAGGGCCCCACGGGTTCCCAGGGAGCTTCCTCCAGGTGGCCGCTGGAGGACCACCCACGCATCCCCCTGCAGCACCCGGCTCTGTGGCCCAGAAGCCTTTGGGGCCCCCCACTGCCCCTGGGGAACCTGTGGGCCACCTGACATCTGAAGGGAGGATGTGGCTGCTGCCCTGCCAGTCAGGAGCAGCACTGGGTACGGCCTTTTCCTGCTGCTGGAAGGCCTGCTGCCCACTCCTTGAGGGCCCACCCTCTGGAAAGGAGAACTACTGGCCAACCCACTGCATTCATCCTGTCACCTCAGCGCCTCCCACTGGGGCCAGGGACAGCCCCTCAGTCAGTCATGTCTCTTTCCTTTCCTCATTTATACCAGGGAATATCCTCATACTTCAGGAGTTAAACACTTCCTACTGTGTTTCCCCGAAAATAAGACCTAGCTAGACCATCATCTCTAATGCGTCTTTTGGAGCAAAAATTAATATAGACCCGATATTATATTATATTATAAGACCAGTTCTTATATAAGACCTGGTATTACATTATATTATGTTATATTATATTATATTATGTTATATTATATTATACCCTGTCTTATATTAAAATAAGACCAGGTCTTATATTAATCTTTGCTCCAAAAGACGCAGTAGAGCTGATGGTCCGGCTAGATCTTATTTTGAGGGAAACACGGTGCAAAGCTACAGATATCAAAACAGTGTGGTACTGGCATAAGGCCAGCCATATAAATAGATAAGTGGCATAGAATTAAGAGTTCAGAAACAAACCCATACATCTGTCGTCAACTGCTATTCACAAGGGTCAAGACCAGTGAATGGGAAAGATGGTCTCCGAAACAGATGGTGCTGGGACAATGGGATACCCACAGGCAGAACAGTTAAGCTGGAGCCTTACTTCAACCATACACGAAAATTAACTCAAAACAGATCAACAGCTTAGTAACAAGTCACACTATAAAACTTAGGAAAAAACACAGTTAACTCTTCATGACCTTGGATTTGGCAATGGTTGTTAAATATGACACCCAAAGCACAAGCAACAAAAGAAAAAGATAAATGTGATACTATCAAGATTGAAAGAATAACACAGAATTAAAAAAAAAAACGACCTGTAAATTACATATCTGATAAAAAGCTAGTATCCGGAATATATAAAGAACTCAACAACAAAAAGAGAATCCAATTACTGACTTAGCAAAGACCTTCAACAGATATTTCTCCAAATAAGATACACAAATGGGGGTGGGGGGAGGGAGATGAGGGTAAGGGGGATCAAATATATGGTGATAAAAGGAGAACTGACTCTGGGTGGTGAACACGCAGTGGGATTTATAGATGATGTAATACAGAATTGTACACCTGAAATTATGTAATTTCATTAACAATTGTCACCCCAATAAATAAATTTAAAAAAAAAAAGATACACAAATGACCAACACACACATAAAAGATGAACAATCAGGAAGTGCCAGTCAAAACCCATGAGATATAACACCTGTTGGTTGACAATAAGAGAAAAAAGAAAAAAATAACAAGTGTTGGCAGGACATAGAGAAACTCTCATACACTGCTATTGGGCATGTAAAGTGGCCGCTATGGGAAACAATTGGCAGTTCCTCGGTAAATTAGACACAGAACTGCCATGTGACCCAGCTATTCCACTCCTACATACAAAAACCCAAAAGAACTGAAAACAGGTACTAAAAACTTGTAAACAGATGTTTGTAGCAGCACTATTCACAACAGCAAAAAGGTAAAACAACCCAAATCCCTATGAACTGCTGGGGGGATGAACAAGATGCAGTTTACCCTACCAATGGAACATTCTGCCGTAAAAAGGAATGAGATACTGATCCATGCTACAACATGGAGCGTGCAAACACCACGCTGTGTGAACGAAGCCAGACACAACACGCCACATGCGGCATGATTCCATTTAGATGAAATGTCCAGGCAAATCCAGAGAGACCGAAAGCAGTTTAATAGTTGCTAAGGGCTCAGAGAAGGAGGGAATGCAGAGGGACTGCTAATGGGTGTGGAGTTTCCCTCTGGGGTGGTGAAAATGTCCCGGAACAAGACAGAGGTGGTGACTGGACAGCACTGTGAAGGTAACTAAATGCACTGAATTGTATACTTTAAAACGGTTTTTGGGGTGGCTGCTTAGCTCAGTGGGTTAGAGCGTGGTGCTAATAACACCAAGGTTGCCGGTTCGGTCCCTGCATGGGCCACTGTGAGCAGTGCCCTCCTTAAAAAAAAACAACAAAAAACACAAAAAATAAAATAAAATGGTTTAAGGGGTAAATAAAATGATCAATTTTATGTTATGTATATTTTATAATCAATAACAAAAGGGCGTGATTATATCCACCCTGCCGTGAGTGTTAGGAAGTGAGATGAGAAAGGCACTGGGAGGGGGGAGGCTGCAGAGGCTGTGAGGGGCGGCGCCAGGACAGGAAAGCAAGCCTCGGGGTTCCCTGAGTCCAAGGTGCAAACAGCAGTTATTAGTCACAGCCTTTCTACCAGGATCTCACTGAGGGTACAGAGTAATGAAATTGGGTCTTTAGACAAAGAGAAAGGGGGCCAGATTAGAGACAACACAGGAGAATAAGAGGGGTGGGGGGAGGGCAGCAGGCCCTGCTCGGAGTTCCAGGTGAATCAGCCCCCTCCCCACTGCTCAGGACCTGCCAGCTCCACTGGAGGAAGGGGACCAAAACAGTGCACCCCTTCCAGCCTCAGGCCTTTAGCCAAATGTAATGTTTCCTGGGCACTGAGGCAGAAAGGAAAACATCAGCCATCAGCTTTTCTTTTTGAGACTAATTCTGAGCGGAGGCCTACAGCACCCAGGAAACTCAAGCCAACCATATGCTCAGAGAGCAGGCAGAGGAGCCCACCCAGAAGAGGTTACAGGACCTCTGGAAAAAGTCACAGCTCAGGATCTGCAAAGACCAGGCTACCATCAGCAGTCACTCAAACCCAAGGGCTTGTCTGGGACATGTGGAAAGGACACCGGCCTCTAGGAGGGCTTGGCAGAAGAAAAGGAGGAGGCTGCAATCCAGCCCAGGCAGCCTGAGGACTCGGGCCACGTTCACCCACAACACCCCAGAAAGTGGTGGGCAGGCAAGACAGTGAGTGACTGGCCACCAGTGAAGAACTGGAGAGGGGCCCGCAGGCAGATCCACGCTGGCCCAGCCACCGCTCTCCCCACCGTGGTGCAAGCGGGGTCATTGGTGGGGGCTCTCTGCGGCTGTGAAATAGGGTGACAGAGGCTGAACCTCGCCTCCAAAGCACAGTTCCCTCTGTACTGCCCCAGGTCTCACCTGTCCCCCAGGTTAGGGATGCCGATCAACTGGATGATATAGATCCCTATTTGACAAAAAAATACGAAGAAGAACACGAAGAAGCTGAAAGAGTTGTCGGACCTGTGGAAAGAGGGGGAATCAGAAGTCACAGGAGGGCTTAGGCCTGACTCCTCAGCATTCCTCACTTGATCTGCCATTTCTCCTCCCTAGGAGCCAGGATAGAGGCGGGAGAGAAGACAGCTCCAGGGGCCCAGCCACACCGTGTCTACAGACACAGACACCTCTGACTATAACCCAAAAGGGCCTGCCTTTCGCTGCCTTCCCATCAAGGGGTCAGTGCTTGACCCTTCCTCAAAGAGCTAACAAAGTTGCTTCCCCAAAGGGACAATATAAAGAGCTTAACAGTCCATCTCCTGGAGTATTTGCATTTCCTAACAGGGAAAAAAATCTAAGCCAAAAGAATAACCCTCTAACAATAAAACTGTACACCTGGCTGGCAGAAAGGGTGTCTGGGGAGAAAACACTAGACAACACTGGTGTCTGGAGTACCTCCGTCTCCATGACCTTGAGAGCTGGAATAGTCAGAGTTCAGGTCCTGCCTGCTCAGTGCATGGGATGGGGGTTCAGCTACCGCCCTGCCCCCTATTCCTGGGGCCTGCTGGACTCCTAGCCCAGAAAGCATCAGCTCTGAGGCACAATCCCAAAAGCGCTAGGCGTCTGTGAAGTGGATCCATTAATGTCCACAGTATATTCTAGGGCAATCGGTCAAATATTGGCACTCAGATGCTACAGAGGAACTAGGGAGGGTGGGGAGGGGTGTAGGTGAGCACAAAGAATGAGTCACTGAGAGGATATCTGAGTCCGGCTCTAGCAGAGACACACCCTAGAGCCTCAGAAGGGAGCTGGCAAGTCCCCTCCCTCTTCCCAGGGGCTGAAATCCTGCACCAGAAAGACCAGGCACAGTGGGAGGACTAGTAAGGCTCCTGCTCTCCTCCCTAGGTCTCCTGGCCTGGTCCAAGGACAGTGCCCAGAGCAGACCTCAGCTACAACAAAGGGGAATGACTCCGATCCCTGCCTGCTCGGGCTGTGGGTGGGGCTGGAAGGGAATTTCCCATCATTCTCTTCTGCTCTGGCTGGGACGGGGCCCCGGGGATCATGGCCCTTGCCCGGCTACCTGGGAGGTCAGCCATACACTACCCCCTCGCCCCAGCCCCACTAACCTGAAGGCCTTATAGATGGGTCGGTACCAACAAAGGAAGGCACAAGGGGTGAAGATCACAAACCACAGGATCGAGAGACCGAAGTCCACCCCCTTGCTGCTGTCGACCAGGAACCAGGCCAGGCAGGCAAGCAGGTTCAGGAACAGAGTCACTGAGTGCACTGCGGAGGGGCAGAGACACATGGGCTGCAGCCAAGGTGGCTGAAGGGCCCCCGACATGGCCACCAGCCCAGGGAGGAGGTGAGGTCCATGTGAAGGGCAGCTGCAGCAGGAGTAGAGGCCTCCCAGGGGTAGCTCCCATTCCTGCTTTTCTGGGACCAAACCAGCTCCTAAGAAGTAAGGGGACAGCCCAGGATTCGACGGGTGGCAGTGGAGGGGGTGTGGACCCAAGGGCTGATCTGTGGGGAATGAAGTCTTTTCCTGGGGTGACCCGCAGGGGCGCGACAAGGAGTCTCTGCCTCACTCCTAGGAGCCCAGGGGTCTGAGGGGACGCCTCTGTGCAACAGGCTCGCACCCTCTGGCTAATCCCACCCACTTGACGCGTTGTCTGGACTAGCCCTTGAGGGAAGGTTCCCAGGACAGGGAGCGGATGGGAGGGCCACTTCTCCCACAGCCCGGCCAGCCCTGAGGAAGGCTGCAGTCTGCCAGGGAGGAGCAGCCAGAGCATAGATGGGGTTCTCGGGACACACGCCACCTCCTCCTTGAGCTCAGAGGGGCAGGAGCCGACTCACACATCCAAAGATAGTAGAGCATCTTGCATATCCGCTGGTAGTCGGCCGGGATCTCTGTGGAGAAGTCCTGATAGAAGCAGGGCTTGACAGGGCACCAAAAGGGGAGGGGCGGCCAATTGTTCTCTCTCACTGTGAGGAAAGACAGGACGAGATGAGGCCCACTTCAGCAGCAGCCGGCAGGGGGCACACACTGGCCCGGCTATGGGCCCCCAGGGCTCCCAGAGGGGCACCAGTAAGCAGGGCGCAGGGTCTCCATGGGTACGAGTGGGATGGGACACACGCCCAGAAGCTCACTCCAAAATAATGGACCCCAAATGCACTGGGAAACAGAGCTAAACAGCTTAAGCGATTATTTTTATCAACAACAGCCCATAAGCAAGGAACCGAGGGCCAGTGCCCTGCTGGATCAAAGAATTTTAGGGCCGGGAAGGAGCGCAGAAATAAGCCACACCTACGAGTCTCACAGTGCAGGCCTGCACTCCCACCCTGCCGCTCTCACCAGGCCCACACCATTCTGAGATGACCGAGAGCTCCACAAAGGTGAGGCTGCCCCAGGAACAACAGGCGAGGGCACTGTCCACCTAGGCCTGGCGGCCCAGGGCCCGCCGGCCTCCCTTACCATGTAGGCTGGCCACAGTGTTCTGTAGCTCCCGCTCCTTGCGTTCCAGCTCGGCTGCCTTCCTGTCCAGTTCTTCCTGCTGCCGGAGCAGGCTTGCCTGGGCTGCAGAGGCCACAGCCTGGAGCGAAAGGGGGACGTGGGAGCAACCGGACCCGAGAGACAGAGGGCGAGTGAGGGACGTGCCCCACGTAGGGAGAGCCAAGCGGGCAGTCCCAGCCCCTGAGTGGTAGGCGCCTGAGACCACCACAGAGAGGCCTGTCCCCCACTGGCCCTCACTACCTCTGGCGCACCGTTACCGGGGCTCTCCTCTCCCCTTCATCCTGAAGTGAGACAGGAGAACCATCCCCTATACTGGAGTCCAGGCCAAGTTCAGATATAGTGACTTCGAGGTGGTATCAATGAGTAAGAGGTCTCAGAAGAGACTGCCCCGTAGCCAGGGACCCAGGGACCAAAGCCTCACTTGAGAAGCCTGGAGGAGGTATGTGGAAAGAGGAACAGTGCCAGCGTGCTAGCAGTGAGGGGGGAAGCGAGGCACTGGGGGATCTCTAGTTAAGCCCCTCCCCCTGCTCTGCTGCCAGGAGCTGCCCCGAGGTCCCCCTGCACTGTGACCGGCTGCGGCCCAGGAGGGCCCCTTAGGCTTGGGCCTGCTCTGCCAGGCTTCCATGGTGTGCAGAGCCCAAGCACTATCCCCTCCCCAGGCAGAGCAGAGCCTCCGACTGAGGCAGCCAGGGGCCTGTATGTGAGGCTGAGCAGAGCTGGGCCCGGAGTTCCAGCTCACGGCTCTGCTCCTCCTGGGAAGTGCAGATGGGGGGCCCAGTTCCCCCGAAGTCTAAAGTCCTTTCAGGGAGCAAGTATCAAACTGGTCATCTCACCGAATGACAAGCCCGGCATATGTGTACATACATATGTGTGTTTCCTCTCTCTCCTCTCTCATTCTCTCTCTCTCCAAAAGGAGTGCTCAAAAAGCTAAGGCGGGGAGGCCAGATGGCTCGGTTGGTTAGAGCGGGAGCTCTTAACAAGGTTCAATTCCCGCATGGGATGGTGGGTTGCGCCCCCTGCAAGTAAGATTGAATAGGGCAACTGGACTTGAAGCTGAGCTGCGCCCTCCACAACTAGATTGAAAAGGAGCTGCCGCTGAGCTGCTGGAGGGGCGTCTAGATGGCTCAGCTGGTTAGAGCACCAGCTCTTAACAACAAGGTTGCTGGTTCAATTCCCGAATGGGATGGTGGGCTGTGCCCCCTCCAACTAAAGATTGAAAACGGTAACTGGACTTGGAGCTGAGCTGCGCCCTCCACAACTAGATTGAAGAACAAAAACTTGGAGCTGATGGGCCCTGGAGAAACACACTTTTCCCCAATAGTCTCCAATAAAAATAAAAAATAAAAAGTTAAGGCTGCCTTCAAGAGGAAAATTCTGGGCACTGGGGTAGCAGCAGGACCAGAATAGACAACACTGAGGGTGTTCAATCTCTTCTCCCCAAGTCTGACTTTAGTTGAGCAAGACCCAAGACCCTACAACCCACCACCACACTACCCAGTTGGACAAAAAGGACGCCTCGCCTCTAGGCCTTGTATTACAAGATTCTGGGGCCGTGGATGGGGCCCAGGCGCCCAGGCAGGGCAGCACTTCCAGATTGAACCAGCCAGACGACGGGAGTAGCCGGGGGCCCCCGGGGCCCAGAGCCCAGCTTGGGCAGGCAGGCTCGGGCACCGTGCTCACTGCACTGCCTACCTTTGGAAGCTTTCGCATGTAGCTGTCTCTGAGAATACTATCTCCTCCCAGCAGCCTCTGCCTCTCTGAGAGCTCGCTCACTGCCAGGAATCTGGCAGGCAGGAACTTGCTGGCCTGTCTAAGCAGGAGCTGCAACATACAACTCACTGTGGGTCATGCTCACCAGGGCGGAGAGGGGCATAAGGCAGGGCAGTGAGGCAGCAGGGGGAAAGCTGGGCACCAAGCAGACAAGAGTCAGTGTTTGGTGACAGAACAAAGGAAAACAGGAAGGAAGGCAGGAATAAATGAGTTTAAAAAAACCCAGAAAGATCCTGGGCCCTGAGTGAGAGAACAAACCAAAAGCCCAGGGAGGATCTGGAATGGCATGGCCAGGGCACTGTTCTGTCTGATGACACCTGGGAGCCAGTGTGGTGAGTAGGGCTTGTTGGTTTGTGCTGGAGTGGGGTGCGGGGTGAGGGTCTGCGCAAGCAGACCCTCAACATGCGAGTGACGACCCCAAAGAGATTATCAAGAGGGCCCTTGAAGGGGAACCAGGGGTGAAGGCCCTGTGCCCACCCTCCAATCTCAGGACTCAGCTACTGATCTGGGTGCTTTCATTTCTGGGAAGAAGAGGCAAAAGGGACCTCTGTCAACAGTACCTGGGGTGTTGGCTGGGTTGGTTCCACCGAGGGCTGGAGAACCGCTGGCTGGGAGGGCCCCGGGAGCTGGGTGACAGGAACCGTTGTGGCTGCATTTGCCTGCGCGGGATGGATCCAAGGAGCGAGGTGAGTGGACCGCACTCATTAGCCACACGGGGCAAACCCACAGCAGGGTGAGTGATGTGCCTGCCTGTGAGATGCACTCCCTCGGGGCCTCCCGCTGCAGCTTCTCAGCCGAAAGCCTCTGGCTTGGCAGTGTGATGCCCGACCCAGCACCCCTGGCCTTTCTGGCCCCAGGGCACCTGGCACTGCTCTACCCGCCCTCCTCAGCGAGGGGCGCACATCGTGGACCCCAAGGGGAGAATTCCTGACTTCCTCATCTTTCCCCACCCTGCAAGTTCAGGTTAAGATTGTCTCCTGGCTGCTGTGTGCTACCGTGGGCTGCCATGGGCTGCCATGAGTGGCCGGCCGTTGATCTATAACCGGCGACTCAACCGGAGTGGGGGGGGTGGAAAAGCGGGGAAAGACTGTCCGCTGGAGGACTAAAGCTTTTCAGAGCACTTTGTTTCTGCCAAGGCTCCTTGTCCCAGAGACCCCAGCACCACCCAAAGAACCCGGCGAAAGGGGGCATGCTCACCAACCTCTGAGAAGGGGTTGAATTCAGCCAGGCCACCTTGTGGGGCATTGGTCAGCTGGGTCACAGAGGGATCCTGAGAAGGTGAGAAAGAGCCATTAGGCGTAAGGAGAAGAGAGAACATTGGTGAGAGGGAGAGACGTCACCAGCTCAGGGCCAACAGGCAAACCCAGCAACACGGGGCTGAAGCGAGGCTGCTGAGAGCCCTTCCCGGGGCCCCGAGCAGCCTCTCCTGAAGGCTCCTGTGCACGGCCCGCCCGGCCACGCAGAGCTGCAAACCTTGTCCCCTTTCTGGAAAGGGGCTGGGTTTCAGCCCAGATGACTGCCCATAAGACACAACACAAGCTTTACACTCTGAGGCCTGGGAAGTGACACCACACGTGCTGCTGTCAGTGCCCTTTACAGGTTCACTCGGTCCTTAGTATTTACTTCCAGGTAGTGGGGGCTGGGGCGGGGGCGGGTTGGTGAATGAGGTGGCGACTTTTCCCTTTATAACCATTCTGTACAGTTGTACTTATTATTTTATAGAAAGCCTTTATTCCTCTTAGTTTTTAAAGGACAGCTCAAGGTTCTGGAACAAAAACATGCTGCCGGCTGCCTGTGCTGATTTGATTAAATCAGGCAGACTTGCTAGGATGTGAAGGGTGCAGATAAAAAGCCAGAAAAATGATTTTGGTTGTTTTTTTCTGGATTCTTTTGAAAAAAATGCGAAAATGTCCTCAGAACACAGCCTCTCCCTAAGTGTTGAACCTCTCCTTTCCCACCCCCGGCCAGGGCCTGCACAGGGCTCTCTGCCACCCCCTCACCCTGACGGTTCCGGCCGGGCTCTCCCCAGCCGGCACTCACCCAGCAGAGGTCTATCACCTCACCTGCCCCATACATAACAGGTGTGGGGCTCAGCTCAACAGCGATGCTTGGGCTCTGGGGGAAACAGCTGTGGTGAGGGTGGGCAGACAGCCACTGCACTCTGCCAAGGCCCGTGGCAAGCTCCCATCTGCACACCTCACCCTCCCACCCCCGTGTCTCACTACTCACCCAGAAGCTCCTATCCTTCTGGCCTAGCCTCACCTCCACCAGGAAGCCTCCATAGGTTGCATTCTTAAACACAGTATTAACATTAGATAGGCCCCCAGAGAACCCCCTCAATTTTTCTATTGAGAGAGTTCTGTGGAGGTATGCAATAGTTGTCCTGGGTCTCAAGATAGGAGCTGGCTCCCTATTCTAAACATTTCTAGGGCTCAGGGTCAGGTTGAGTATGTTCTCTAACCTTTTCACACGTATCAACTCTCATTTTCCCAGCTGGGCCACCAGTTCCTAGAGGGTAAGACTGTCTGACCGGCCCTAGGGCCTAGCTCAGAGCTGGGCACACCCACCAACTCACTCCTTGTCTCTGGTTGGGCCTCACACTCTGTACCCCCACCCACTCTCCTCTGCAAAGAAGCAGTGTAGCTATGTCCTTTTTGCTGGACACCATCCCTGCCTGGTGGCTCCTGCAACTTGGACAAAGTGACGAGGTAGGTTCGGGAGAATACTTGGAGATGGAGGAACTGGCCTTGAGGTTATGTTTTGAGGGAACGACTAGCAGATTTCTCCTGGAATGAGTGGGCTAGCTTCCTGCAAGAAAGATTGGGGCTTAGTATCTGTTCCCCTTTTAGACTGGGCAGACACGAAGCCACAGCAGAGTGAGGGAGCTGAAGTCCCACGAGTCCCACATGAGACCCACCATCCGAGGAACTGGTTACTCCAGCCGGACTCGCCCCAGCACACAGGACGGAAGGCAGCTCTGGTGGCAGTTTCACTAGCTGGCATACACATGCTTAATAGGCACCTCCAGGCCCATGAAGAGGTGTCACTTCCTTTACCAAGGGCAGCCAGAAGAGGACTCTGGGGGCAGGGAGCCAACTACCCTGTCCACACCGATCCCTCCTCCTTTTTCCAAAATCTTGAAGACACAGGCTCACCACAAACCAATCCCACCTTTACAAAGAGGCTATCAACTCTGAGCCAGGTGCTTCTGCGTCCGGTTCATACTCTGGCTTCCATGTGCCCAGTGAAGAGATTGTAGAGAGCTGCAGCTCAGGCTACACACGAGAATAAATGTTGCATGCTGCAGGTCTCCTCTGCTTTCTCTGGAAGGCACTGCCCAAATGCCAGGCTGCAGAGAGTAGGGCACTGGCATCGCAGCGGCAGCCCGAGGGCCCAGAGCACCTTGCTTGTGAAGAGGAGCCTAGAACACTCTGGGAGACACGGGGACTTCCCACCTGAGGTGACCTGGGCTCTTTCCGAAAGATGTGGGTGGTTTCAAGAGAAGCTGAGGCCTGGGAGAGTGAGGGAGGGACAGAGGGAAGGAGAGAGAGAAGGAGGAGGAGGACTCAGGAAGGGAGCTGACATTTACTGAGTGTCTATCGTGTGCCAGGCTCCCCACACCAGGAAGCTACTATGAACTTCTAGTCACCCCAGAACTGGCCACTGTGCCAAGCCATCGGAAAAGAAGGATCTAGCAGCCTTTTTCAAGCTGGTTCCTTGAGAGGAGAGAGCCTCACTGCCCTAAGGCATCCTGTTTGCAGTGACTGGACTTCTCGCCGTGCATCTAACACTGCCCTCCTTACGGTCCCTACTTGGGAGAATGGAGAAAACAGTCATCAAATCAGTTTGTGTGTCCGGCGGCTCAGCCGGGACCCTCCTCCTATTCCACTACCCTGGGACAGGGAGTATTTGCAGTTTGCAGCTGGAGAAAGCGCCGGCCTGGAGGGGCAGCAGCTCATCCAGGATCTCAGAGGTACTGGCTGAGCCTGAGTCTGAATCCAACTCTGTCTCTGAAGACACAAGTGGCAAACCTGAGTGAGAGGGCAAAGCCCAGGTCTGCCTAGGTCAGCAGTACACCCCACAGCCAGAGACAGCGCCCACAGATGGAAGGTGCTCCATCACATGTGGCTGAATGGACGAACTCCACTCTGGAAGGACCTGACAAGTGCCCCAGTAGTGGCTGGGACAACTGCTTCTGCTCATTTCTTTATCCCTGGGCCTCAGAAAAGTCCTGGGGAACACCCTCGGCAGGACACATGCAGTCTGCCAACTGGGGCTCACACCGGCGGGCCCGAGTGAGGACCCTCAGTCACAGATTCAAGTCAACAGCAGCAATCCTTCCCACTCCCCAAGCATCAGCTGACTCATAAGTGGGTCAAGCAGTTATTTAAAAGGATGGTAAGAGCTAAGTTTCACTTACAAAGAAGTAACCTAAAACTCCCTTGGTGCCGAAGGCCTCAGACTGGCTAAGGCCTTGTACTGAATTTATAACAAAAAGCTGCTGCACTCAGTTCTTTTCATTCTGTGAACAGTCACAGTGTGACGGACACACCGAGTTGAACAGGGCGCAGCTCTTGCCCTTCCAGTCTGCAAGCGAGATGGGGAGCTGAGACCTTCGCACCCAGAACCAGAGGCAGGGCGGAGTGAGACAGGCGGGGAGGAGAGGGAGGTCCGCGGGGCTTCAAGAGGAGGGAAGGAAGGCCCACCACAGCCCAGGGGCAGGGGAACACTTCCTCGTCAAGGGTGTGAGGGCCCCCGCAGAGTTGGGCCAGAGCTCGGCAAGGGAAGGGGCCTTGACCAACATTCTTGTTTTCACTGGTTTGGCAATCTCTTCCCCTATGTCTCACAGGTCCTGGCTGTGCTCGAGCTCTGTGACTTTTCCTCGCTTTCCCACCCTACACTCCACCCAAACTCCCAGTGTGGGGTTTACTTCAGGCTCCAAATAAACACATTAAATAAGTACCTCATGGACTAAAAAAAGTCAGCCATTCTCTCTGGGAGGCATAGAGTGACCAATACTTTGGAGCCACTGTGAAGTCCTATTTGCTTTGGAGGCTGTGTGTCACAGAAGAAGGACAAGCATCCCCAGACAGGCTGGCTGGGTACCAAGCACACAGTCACAGCTAACCTTGGTAGTCTCTGACCCAGAACCTGAGAATCCATCCTCAGGAAATATGACAAAAAACATGTAAAAAGCTGTACCTGCAAGATATTCATTGCACCAATATTTGCCACAGGAGAAAAAGCAGGAGATGACTCGAATACCCACCGACAGTAAGAACAGTATGGTTTCTTGTTTCCTCGATGGCCTCAACAGCCATTAAAAATCACAGCTATGAACACAGGGCAGCAACACAGAAAAGGCTTTGTTACATGAATACATATTTTTTTTTTTTTTGTCAAAAGCACTCACATGAAAAGAGACTGGCAGGAAAACACATCAAAATAACAATGGTTATAAAAACTGGTAGAAACATGACTGATGTATTTAGTTTTCCAAATTTTCTATAATGTGATTATGCTATTTTTACTTTAAAAACACACGTACTTTTAAAAAAGAGCTTGAGTCCCCACCAATGAGCAAGGGCCCTCTCGGGGCCCTCCCTGCATGGCGGTGATGTACAGAATCTCCCAGAAGCAGCCTCAGCCACCTGGCCTGGCCTCCGGGCCCTGCACCACCTGCTGTGAGCACTCCTGTCTGCACAGCCCATCCACAGTCACACGGAACCGCCTGCCACCTCCCTATACAACCCATTCCACACCAAGCACAGGGCGAGAGCACCAAGGACAAGCATTGGTTCTTGGCCTCAAGAAGCAAACAGCGCAGAGCAGGAAACAGGCCAGGGTGGCGGAGACAGCACGTGGTCAGTGCTGTAAAGGTGGGGGCAACACACAGAGGGACGCAGGGACGAGGCTCTCTGGGGGAGTCAGGGAAGGCTTCACTGCGGTGGCATCGGAGTGGACCTTAAGAGGCTGAAGGACTTGGCACGCACTAAAGCAGGAGGCAAAAACAGTGTTTGTAAACACATGGCATCTTTAACAACAGCTTGCGTGGGAAGGAGGTGGCAGAAGAAGGTAACTGGGGTCAAATATATGGTGATGGAAGGTGAACACACAATATCAACCGATGGTGCCAAAAAAATGTATACAAGTGGACACTTTGGTCAGCGTTGCTCAAGCAGCAGTTCACCATCATCAGAAGTGTCTGGACGCTGATGGGAACCACTTTGAGCCCCTCCTGTAACTGCAGAAGTCAGATGTGACCTGTATTCATATTTGTTATCAGTGTATATTATCACAATTTTAATAGTTTTTTTCTTTCTTAAAGTGTGTATACATTTTTTTTGGTACCCTCTGTGTAGATGACGTGTTACAGAATTGTACACTTGAAGTCTGTGTCCGTTTACTAACCATTGTCACTCCAATAAATTTTAAATAAATAAAAACAGCTTGCATGTGCACAGGGAATGGGAGAAGATTCTGGGGGCTGGACAGTGGGTTGTGGAGCCAGGAGCAGCAGGGAACCAGCCTGAAGCGTCGCACCAGAATGCAGGAGTTGGGACTTCGGCCTGTGGGCCATGGAGGGAGACCCCGAGATTGTGAGCAGGGAGTGCCGTGACCGTCTCCTCCAGCAGCGAGAGCCCGCTGCACGGGGAGACGGATGCTGGGCAGACTGGCGGGGACGCGACAGGGTGACAGTGAGGACTGAACTACGCCAGGGCAGCTGGGGATGGACAAAGGGGACGGACTCCAGGGACCCTGCTCAGGTAGATGCCACAGGCTCGGCCACTCTCTGTATTGGTCGGGGAATGGCGCTACTGCAAGGCAAGAGGGGGGGCAGGGAAGGGAAAGGAAGTTGAGTGACAGCTTGCTAGCTTGGGTGATGGGGGAACAGGGCCACCAATGAGCAAGAGAAGTAATGATGGGAGAAGAAGAACGGGTTTTCCAGGAGTGGGTGTGTGGGAGCAGGGAGAGGACCCGAGAAGGTACTGGGTCGGACTGGAGATACCTATGGAATATACCTGGTTGCAATGGTAGGAAATGGCCAGGTGACAGCTGAGTACTGGTTTGAAGCGCAGGAGAGAGGTGAGGGCTAGAGTTCTAGACCTGAGATCGTTGTCATGTGGATGCTATTCTGAAGCCACGTCAGTGGAGGAACTTACTCAGAGACGTATACAGTGAGAACAAAGCCAAGGACAGAACTCCAGGACACCCCTAAACACATGAGACAGAAAATGAAAACAGGCGGAGGAGGTCAGAGTTAGCAGAGTTAGAGGCCAAGGATGGAGAGAATTTCAAGGACCACCAAACGTGTGTGTATCTCACAAGCAGTGGACAACCGCAGGCCCCGGCTCTGGGCGAGTGAGGCGGTGTGGGGGCCGTGGGGGTGACGCACGTGAGTGGCCTTTGGTTCTTGGTGCTCCTTGAACTGAAATACCCTGTTTCCATCTGCCAGGCTTTGTGCTCTCGACCCGAGCCTTTTCTACCACAGGAGTCTGCCCTTCCTCTTCTGATCCCTTTGGCAAGTTTGCCTGCCCTATCATACCCCTGGTGCTGTCACAGTCAGTGAGCGCTTGCTCTTCTGTCAGATCAGAAGCTCTGGCAGGCCATGTGCCCATTTACCTTGGTGTCCGACACGGGCCCTCAGGGCAGCAGGGGCTCAGGGACGAGCAGAAATGTGTCAGCACCTCAAAGGAGCACCGCTGGAGAGGTCCCCGTTTGCTAATGTGCGCACAGCACTCATCTCTGAACAAGTGGCAGCTACCCCTTGTTTGTCCTGCGCAAGCGTTACCTTTCCTCTGCACATAGAATTAGTCTTAACACAAGCGCAGAGTCAAAGTTCAGCTGTCTCTGGCCAAGCGCTAACACCAAGCCTGGCTCCGAGCACCGACCAGACAGGCAGAGAGACAGTGCACCCGGGCAGCTGTCTATAGTTGGCTACACAATAGGAGCCTTGCCATTTTCAAAATTCTTGAGACAGTGCTCCTGTTCCACAGGAAATCTCTACCAGGTCCACTGGTGGGTTTCAGAATTCCCAAAGTTACAGTGAAACTGGAGCCCATCCTCTCTGGGAAGTGGCAAAACCCTCAATGTCTGTGCTCAGAACCTCATGTACCTTCATTCACACCCAAGTCACGTTTCTGCCACCACTTTCTCCTCCCACAGGAGAGAAATGTTTTAAATCCTTGGGAAGCAGCCACACCACTGAGATTATCTTTTAACTGCAGGGAGGCAACGTGTGAAAGCGATATTGTGTGATCTGGCAACCCACAAAGACGGAAAGGCTTTCTCTGTTCAGCACCACCAGCTGGTCCAGCCCCCTCCCGGAGATCAACACCGGCAGCGGGCGCCGGGGGTAATCTGGCAGAAATGCCAACGGGGAAAGCAGCCCTGGGGTTTGCCTGGTGAGCTGCTTGTTAGCGGGCGACTGAAAAATCAAATGCCTGCCTTTAGCCCTCCACCTCTTCGTTACAGGAGCGAACGGGGAGCCTTGGGATCAGACACGCTGGAATCAGTCCAAAGCAGGACCCGCGTACCCAGAGGGCACCCAGCAAATGCGCCATCATTAACACAGGGATTAGGGAGTGCCAGCGGGGGTTGTGACATCAGTCGGCAACACTTGGCTTGCAGTTTCCTGCTTCCTCCTACAGATTTGGTAAAACTTCTGCTGCACTCCCGTGACAACTTTCCTTCCAGGGCTCTCACTTTGCAGGAAGTTTTCTAGTAATCCCAGTTATACCTATAGGCAAGGAACAGGTAAGAAGCCCACACCCACAGTGCGGGCTAGGGGTGCGTAAAGAACATGGGTAAGGAAGTCAACTTAAAGTGGCACGAGAGATTCGCGGGACATTGAGAGTTACCAGAAAAAGGATTCCATGGTCGAATAACTTTGAGAAATGCTGGGTCAAATAAAGCTGAGTAAATGTCTTTACTGTAGGATTCCTCAGAGCCTGTAACAAACTAACAAGCCTTGTCAATCTTCAGGTAAAATGAAATAAGCAGAGATTCCCCAACTTACTTGAGCGCAGAACCCTGGGCATCTTTCAGGACTGGTATCCCTGGGAAGATACGCTGCTTCAAAGTACCATCTTTAAAAGCCCAATACGGTCTGTATTACTCCAGCCCCACATACTGGGGAAAATAGCTTCGCTAATCCTAATTGTTACTTTCACCCCTACCAATACTGTCATTTCAATGGTGACCGTGGTGATGATATCACAGCCTGTCCTTAGCTGGCCTAAATAACTCCAAGGCAGCGTAAGACCAACATCTGAACTTCAAAAACCTTTAAAACAACACTGTCCTGGCAATGAGACCCAGGTCTGGGGCCCTTACTGCTGCAAATTAGCTGGTGACTCTGGCATGTCCCAACTTCACTGGGTTCTTGGTTTTCTCATCTCTAACCTGAAGGGGTTGCGATGGATTTCTGAGGATGTTCCCGGCTCTGACAGTCCACCCTGGACTCTGAACACCCAGCAGATTTTCATAACCCATCACCAAGTAACAGAAAAAGGGACTCTGCTCTGAAGGCTGGGGAAGTGTGACAGTTTCTGGGCCTATCACCTCTCTCCTGAGCTCTGTGCCAACACCCTGGGTAAATGAAGCTGGGCTCACACCCAGCCACGCTCCCAATGTTCCAGCCCCGGCAGTCAGGGAAGCAGACACTACCATCACCAGGAGAGGGAGGGCAGCTCTCCAGGAGAAGGAGCTTGGGGCCTTCCAAAGCTCCTTCTCCCCACACAACTGTGTGCCAGAGGAAAAGCCCAGCCCAGGGTAAGGAAGCGGAGAACAGCAGCCATCCAGCTCTCCTCCCCACACAGGATCCCCCACCAGATGTTGCTCTTCGCAGGACCACAGCTGCTTCCTGTCCTGCCATATCTGGGGTCTGCCTGATGGACGGTTGAATGCAGAAGTTACTACCACAGTTTGCACAATCATTTCTGGGTTTGGAGATGTGGTTTAAGACTTTCAAGCTGCTATTAATACAGGCCCGACACAGGCCAATTATTTTGCCCACTGCTAGCACTGGGAACAAGCTTTCTGTATCTTTGAACGGCTGACTGCCTCTGTCAGACCGCAGTAGACATTTTATTTGTGATTCTGACAGGATCAAATAAGAAAGCAAATGATTACACAGCACACACATCAAAGGGCTGCTAGATCCTTAATACAGCTCAAACTCCAGTATTATATAGCAGTTTTGTAATTAAAGCAAAACAATTACCAGAAGACACTGGCAGAAAAAAAAAAAAGCAAATATTCTTTCTTTACTCAACTAATAGAGATGACTGCGTTACATAAGAGACAAGGTCCTTGCAAAGATTCTGTCAAGTAGCATTAAGCGACAAGAGGAATGTCCGGAATTCTGTGACGTTACAGAGAACAAGCTACCAAAATCTGCCTGAGGGCTGCCATTGGCTAAGTCACCTTGAGAACAAGAAAGAAGCATGAGATTTTCACTTTCCTGACAGTGTATAATAATTTTGTCCTAGTCTCCTTTGTCTTGGCTTTGACCCCTGAAGGGATTCAAGGGGGGGAAAGCTCAAGCTGTGAGTTGCAGGAAGGACCCCTCCAAGGACTTCCCTTCCACCTGCAGGAAACTTGGAAGCTGCCAACGACCCGAGGACAAGCAGGATAAGTGAATGCGCCGCCAGGTGACATCCTGGCAGAGCAGAAACCTCAGGGTTCATAAATCACCGTGGGCACGAGCAAGCTTTCCTAGAACCGGCTGTGAGCAGACACAAAACAAGGTGTCAGAGGGGTAGTAGCACGGGGGAGGCGCATAAATGTCTGACTATTACGTTGTTTAGTACACTATCACTTTGCGAGGCGTAGAAATGTCTATTACATTGTTTTGTGCACCTGACACTAATACAATTTTTTTAAATTGAAAATAATAATGCTATAACAGAAAGCTTCTCAAAAATAAGTAAATAACACAAAATAAAATAAAGAGGCACAGGCACTTGGCGCCAACAGGAGTCCCAGCGTCATCGGGAAAAAGAACACCCCTGCGCTCCCAGTTCCAAGGCAGACGGGCTTGGCTTCCTCCCGCCGGCCGCCCGCCCAGAGGCCAGGCCAGCCGAGGCCAGCGCCCCCAGCACCCCGCCAGCGCCCCCGGGCTCCCAGGCCCTCCGAGCCCCGCCTCGTCCTCCCTCCCGAAGCTGCGCTCTTCGGTTCAGCCCAAACCAGTTCAAACCAGGTCCAGTGGCCACGGCTTCAAATTCCTACCAAGGCCCGATCTCAGCCTCTCACCCTCTCCCAGCCTTCCTTTCCTGACAAACCTCGGGGGGCTCGCCTGGGTCTTATCCGCTAATTTGGCTGTCGGGGGGGGCGGGGCAGTCTTGGCATTTTCCACATTTCTCCATCCCACCAGAGGTTTTCACCCCTATGCTGCCGCCGTCACTCCCTCTCCCAACGTGACTCAAGCCAAGACTGCGGCATGTGGTAGCCACATTTCCCCCCCGGTGAAGTCACTTCTCTCCGTGACGCTAAGGGGGTGTCCAGTCTGCTCCAGGCCCTTCCTCAGCGGTGCCCGTCAGACGGGCTTCGCCTGGAGAACTAGAGGGCCCTTCTCCCCAGGCTACAGCGCCCCGCCCCTCCAGGGCCACCTGTTGCTAGTCCCGCCCTCCAGACGCTACAATAGGCCAGCCCTCAGAGCCCGCTCTCCCATTGGGCAGTCAGCCCGTCTCTCCTACGCCACGTCTCCCGGCTCTGGCGAAAGACGCCCGGTGGCGGCCTTTGGCCTTAGAGAGAGAGCTGTGAGTTGGAGCCTCTACCTGGAAGGGGTTTATGTCCACTGGGTCCGCGAAGGGGTTTGTCTCGAAGGCCGACATGGCGGTCGGGGGCCGACGAGCGGGTTCCGCGAGCGCTTCTGCCTTCGGGCACCTAGACCCAGCGGCGCTCTTCGCGTAAACCCTCCACTTCCGGGAGTGAGGCGGACGTTCTTGCGCAGGCGCAGCGTCCTCCCGAGCGGCACGGTGCCGTGCGTCACAGAGGTCCGCTCCGCCCTCTCGCCCGGCCCAGCCCCGGGCCCGCGGTGTGCCCTCCGCTTCCGCCTGCTGCTTCCCTGTGCCGCTTCTTCGCGGGTCCCGGCGGCACAGAGGGACCGGGGAGCCAGAGGCGGGGCCCAGACCGTTCTCAACCGCCTCTCGGTCTGATAGTGAACTTCCCAAGTTAACTGCCCACAGTGGAGCCGGAAACTTAACCCTTCATTTCCCTGGAGGGCAAGTTTGGAAGGCCCGCACTGATTGAGGCGCGGACGGGACTGTGAGCCTGCTCACACGCGGAGGGTTCTGACGGCAGGGGCCGAGCGGAGGGGCTGTCCTGCAGAACTGACCGTGTAGCTGCCTCCCCCGTGAGCTGAGAGCTGCGGCGTTTTTCGGCCCTGCCCCCTGACGCCCAGACAGGTGTAGGGCTTAGGCTGGGATTTGAACCTGGGCATCAAGCATCTGTTAAGTGAATGAGGGGGTTCAGCAACAGAGCCATCAGCCGCGGGGGACACGCCCGATGGCTCTCCTCACAGGCTTACCTTAGTTATTCATGTCTCTGGCTTTGTTGGTCCCTGCTGCCACCGAATGCAGCCCAGCCACTGTCATTCTTTACCCTGGACTAGTACAGGCCTGCTAATTGCTCTGTCGTTCACGTAACCAGAGACCTATTTAAAGGGACAAAATTATTAGGGAATTTTCTGTTTAAAATCACTCAATTATTTTCCATAAAGGCCCAAATTCTTCGTTTGGTCTCCAGGTGCGGCAGTATTTCCCCCGCCTACTTATCCTCCCTTTATTGTGCCCACCCGTGCATTCCAGCCCTCCTGGTGACTTTTCAGTTCCTCAGATTTCCTGTTCCCTTCAGCCTCAGGACCTTTGCACCTGGCAGTCCTTTGTCTGGCATGCTCTTAGCCCATGCTCTCATCATCGCCTAGTGAACTCCTACTCATCCTTCAAATCCAGGCTCAGATGCTCCTTCCTCAGGAGTAGCCTCTTCACTCTGTAGGTTAGATCAGCTCCCTGCCCCACAACACAAACTCCTCATTACCCTCTACTTTTTCTTTATCGCATAGACATGACTCCCGTAACTCCTGCCTGGAGGGTGGAAGGTGGGGCTGAGTGTTCCAAGCTTCTCATCAAGGCTTGGTGTTACTGGTGACAGCCCCATTCTGAAGCTATCCTGGAGCCCACCAAGAGTTGCCTCATTAGGACAAAAAGTGTGGTTGATCACCCATGAAATTCCAAGGGATTTAGGAGCTCTGTGTCAGAAATGGGTCAAAGACCAAATATTAGAACAAAAGCTGCCCCTGGTAGCTTCACTGCTTAGGAAATTACAAAGGTTTTAGGACTTCTGGCCAGGAGCTGGTTATTATATCACAGCACCACAGGCAGCATAAAGAGATCTTTGCTGTCTGTAGCCTGAGACAACAGTGCACACAACACACGCTCCTCGTCTGCCAGGCTGGTATAATGCTGGGTGGGACAGAAAGAATGGAACTCGATACCATCAGTGTGAAGCTTGTCTACCCATCTGTCTCTGAAGACCCCTGGGATCTGTCCACTTCCCTGTGAAAAAAACAGAATGCAGTTAGTCACACATTCACTTATTCAACAAGGGAAGAGGTATAACACATTGGAACTCTATGCTCTTGGACCAGTTACTTCATCTCTCTGCGACCCATTTTTCTCATCTCTAAAATGGGGCTCATGGCAGTACTTATTGCATAGGATTGTCTTAAGAATGAAGTGAGAGAATTCTTGAAAGGGATTTAGCACAGGATTTAGTACATAACAATAAATGTTAGCTACTATATAGCTTGAGCCCTCAGCTGGCACTGGCAGAAATGTGACACTGAATTATACACATGGTCCAGCTGAGGAGAGAGAGGAAAGATCATCACTGGGTAATAAAGTGTGATCAGTTCTACTAGAGACAGACAAGCAAGAGGTAAGGGGGAAAGGTTCTAGGTTCTCTAAACACCCTGGTTTCCCCTACAGATACATTTTTCTGACGTGGGGCAGGGGCTCTGCCCCGACAATCTAGGTTCTTCCTTCCCCTCAAAGATACTATGAGGAAGTGACTAACTGGCTTCAGTGTGGTGGTGATAGTGGAAGGTGCTCCAAGAACCCCTGTGCCTAAACTAATTCCTCATTCTTCTCCCAGAAGGTTCATGGCTGGGGGGCGGGGGGGTGGAGATGAGGAGGAGAGGTATTCAAAGGTAGGAGATGTGTGAGGTGTGCTGTTTGTATGATTCTTGTGGTTTCCATTTTATTATTCCTTAGTGTATGGTGAAACTTCCTTTGAAATGCAGGCTGATTTATCTAAGCCAAGGGACCACAGGGGAGGTTGATATTCACAGCTAGACAGAGAATTACAGAAACAGTACCCCCCTCTTTTTCTGGACATGTGTGGTAGAGACTGTGGGAACCAGTGTGGGGGAAGGGGAGGGGAGGCAAAGTCAGGACTGTAGCCCCTCATTCCAGGTTTTCTGGAGCTTTGGCTGCTGTGTTCCTGGGCCCCTCCAGCTGGCTGTCCTCCTCGTGGGCTTTTGACTGAGGAGGTCCGGATGTCAGAGCCTTTCTCCACAGGATATAGCAAGATTACTCCACAGCCACGGCCCAGCGCATCCTTCGCCATGCAGAGCTCTGGGTGCCTCTCCCTCACTTCTGTGTGGGCAGCTCAGCCTGGAGGAGGGGCTGAGGTTCTGAGTTCTGCAGTACTTGGGACAAGGAGGATGAGAGGAGCACCTGGCAATGGCTGCTTTTCTGCATCTCACTCATACCATCTGCCCCTCCCACAAGCCTGTCAGCTCGGCATTATTATCCCATTTTACAGAGGAAGAAAACAAGGCTCAGACACAGTAAGGGCCTTGCATGTGACATGTGCCATCGTCAAGCATCAGTGAGGCCCTGCTTAGGGCACAGCAATTCTTTTCTCAAATCCACTAATGACTGCGATACTCAGAGTACAACCTGAAGTCCCCACAACAGTCTCCAAAGTTCTGCCTAGCACCTTTCCTCTCTGACCACCCCTGTCCTATCACTCAGCTCCAGCCACACTGGCCTCTTACTGGCTATTTACTCCAGAACATGACAGGCACATTCCCACGTTCCCACCTTAGGGCCTTCACTCTAGCTGTTTCTTCTGCCCAGAACACTCTCTCCTCCTCACCTCTAAGTCTGTGCTTAAACCTCAGCTTCTCAATAAAGTTTACCTAGACAACCTTTTAAATTCTGCAAGCTGCCTCCCACTCCCACCCACCCCTTTACTTTTTTTTGAAATTATGGCTCTTTATTTTCACGTGACAGTTCAAAGGAAGTCATAGCTTCTGTTTAATGTAAAAATACACCCCCCCACACACACAAAAAACAAAACCGTGGGCTTAAAGGAAACCCACCTGTCACTAGGAACCTGGCTAAAGGATTCATATTTTTAGAAGGGAAGCACAATGCAGAATTCTCTAGAGAGTAGTTTTTAAAGTTGGTGGGGGGTGGTTAAATCTAGTTTGGGAGCTTATTTCCCAGGCTTAAAGTGATTTGGGGGAGGTATCACAGTGCTAGGTATAGGATGATGGGACAGTGGTCACTGCCAAGGGCCTTGGAACATATCTTGCTGTCACACAATGCAGGTAACAAAGAGTGAGACACCAAAAAGTAATCAAGGCGCCAACAAACATTTTTGGATGAAGCATTCATCATATAGGTCCAAAATGTGTAGACATAGGCCGTTGGGGTAAAGGTGCCGGAAACAGTCGGCACAGACTGCAGCAATTTCCCAAAGCCTTGACGCTCTTGTGGAGTGAAACCAGCATTCTTTTTTTGTTTCCCTTGGGGTTTCAAAGGTCAGTTTCTTCATGAGCCACACTGAGGTCCCCACAAAGCACAAGAGACTTGCAGGAAGCCAAGCCCTTCAGGAACTTGTGAAAGGCTCCATCCCAGCGCTGCCGGTACTCGAGGCGAACCAGACCTCAGCCTGCATTAGGTACATAGGCTGTTACCAGCAGAAATGTGCCCATTTCAGGCACAATCACTGGGCCTTCCTGATCATGTTCCTCCTCCCCAGGGCCATAGGAGACTGAGTGGGCAGTGGTGGGAGAGTAGGCCCACACCCCTGTACCCTTCCTTGTCTGAAGGAGCTGACCAGTACTGATGGGAGAGTCCCGAAAGCTCTTGACGTTTAGCTGGTAGTTTATTCTCTGAACATTTGGTCTCTTGTAGGCACAGGGTATCTGAGCTTTCTTCCTTAACCCAATCTAAACTCTTCTTCTTAATCCAGGCTCGAAGCCTATACACATTCCAGGAGATCTTGAGTGTGGCCGATTTGCCACTGGGTAAGGTTTTCTTGTCTGGGGGTCCTCCTACAGGACTGGTCCCTCTTCTGCCACTTTTTAACTTTCCTTTGCTCCAGCTCCCGCCTTGCTCTTCTTGGCCTCTGACTTCTAGGCTCTTCCTCAACTTCGGCCACCGCTCTCTTTTTCCCACGCTTTGGCATCACTGTAACGAATACCCTCCTGCGCCACGTCGCCCAACGAAGCAGTATTTTTACCGTTACCTGCTAGAATCCCGGCCTGGCTCCTCCTTGCCCGAGCACAAAGAATGGAGCCCCTCCCTTACTTTAATAGCACTTATTTTTCAACATACGATAAGACTTACTTATTGTACTTGTTTGCTTGTCTTCACCAGAATGGAAGCTCTACAAAACCAAAGGCATCGGGATCTTGTTCTCGGATGTTATCTCCAGCTCTTAGAACAGTTCACGCATGGCATTTAGCAGGTTCTCAATAAATGTGTCCGGTGAAGGAACGATTAAACACTGAAACCTAAGATTGCGGGCTAGAAGCTTCTGAGCTGGTGGGGGCTCCTCCTGGTTGCTGAAGGTGGGAGACGGACTCAGAGTGCGGGGATAGCCGCCCTGGGCTCACAGCACCCACCGGAGATTCTTGAGGAACTACATTTCCCATGAAGCTCTGGGCGCAGAAGGCCGCGGGTGCTGCCGGGAAGGGCATACGTACTTGAAGGCTTGTCGGGTGCCGAGAGGATGGCGGCTCCGAGAGGTGTGCTGTGCGCCGGGATGCAGGCGAGCGTGGGGGTGGGTCGCGTGCTGGGGACACTTCCGGACATGATATGCCAGGTCGAACCCACTCTTGGGGCTCCGTGGAAAGATGGATGGGCGCCGGGCAGAGGAGGGACACCAGCGGAGGGGATTGAGCCGTTATTGCAGCCCTCGAGGGGAGGGGCCGCGCGTGGGTCTCTCAGGTGGCGTGCGGTGCAGTAGGTTCCTCCCGCTCCCTCGGCATCACCTCAGCACAGCTCTCTGCCTCAGGTCAGCAGAAGATCCTCACTGCCGGGTTTGCAGATGGGAGCACTGAGACTTGCAGAGAAGGGTCTCAGCTAACAACCTGCAAACCCTTTATTTGACTTTGCCTTCAGACAAAACCCTCAGCTCGTGTCTCCTTTCCCGGGGACAGTAGGGTCTGGCCTAAGGGGTGGCGGGGAAGCTGACCCTCTTTCTGTGCCCCCAGTATTCCCACTGTCCTGCGTGGTGCAGCAGTATGCCTGGGGGAAGATGGGCTCTAACAGTGAAGTGGCTCGGCTGCTGGCCAGCAGTGACCCGCGGGCCGGGATTTCGGAGGACCAGCCGTATGCAGAGGTGAGACCCGGGCTGTACTTCAGCCCACTTGAGCAGCAGGTGAGACTAAGGGACTTCTCCACTCAAAAGGGCTGAGGCGAGTCACGAGGATCAGCTGCGAGCGGGGGAGGCGGTGGAGAGGGAGAAGGCCCGCTGGGCTCTTCAGAGGGCGTTGGTGAAGGTGGCTGTGGCACCGGAAGGAGAGAGGCTTTTGTCCTAATGGGCTGAGATTTCCAGTACCGCCTTCCTCCAAGAACTCGCGGCGCGTACTGAATTTTAACTCAGCCGTCTTTGACAATTAAAATATTTACTTTGACTAACTTTTTACATTTTTAAACCTAAAATGCTAAATATTTCTCCTGCCCATTTAGTGGAGAAAAAGGCAAAGTATAGGAAGCCTTTAGCCTCTACTTCTGAGACTGGAGTATGAATGCTAACACCTCACAGAACCATTTGAGAGTCAGAGCTTTTCAGTGACCTTGACAGTGCAACTGTCATTCTCCTTATTGGACAGATGAGGAAACTGAAACCCAGAGACAGGAAATAACTAGTCCAAGCCTCCCCAGGTGGCTAGAGGCAGAACCTGGACGAGAGCCTGGGTCTCCTGACCCCTGGTGTCTGGGGTCTGCTGCCTCCCTTTATGTCCTTGATGGCATAAGCCTTTATACCCAGTCCTGGGAGCCCGGTCTCGGGACTCAGCTGCCCTATGGGGAGCACAGGGTAACTATGATTGGGGCAGGCAAACTGGTGGTGCCAGGTTCTTTTATTTCCCCCCAAATTTCCCGTTTTTTCCAGCTGTGGATGGGGACCCACCCCCGGGGAGATGCCAAAATTCTTGACAACCGCATCTCACAAAAGACGCTAGGCCAATGGATTGCTGAGAACCAGGACTGCTTGGGCTCCAAGGTCAAGGACACCTTTAATGGCAAGCTGCCCTTCCTCTTCAAAGTGCTCTCGGTTGAAACGGCCCTGTCCATCCAGGCACACCCTAACAAGGTACAGGATCAGTGGGACACAGAGGCCAGGGTAGAGAAGAGCTTATGTTAAGGCCCTCCCATGACTTTTACTCCACCCCTGCCAGGCTCCGGACCAAAACTAAATTCAGGCGTGACAACTCCGAATTTAGCTCCCCAAGGCCAGATGCTGGGACACATGCTGGCAGGCTAAGTCTAAGTCTGGCATAACTGATGTCTATGCCAGAGGAGTTTCTCCAAGCTTCTTCCTGGGCTCCCTTGACCCAGCCCAGGACTATTCGTATCTGCCATTTTCCCAAATGGTTCTTTGGGAGAGTTCACCCCTTCTAGCGCAGAGCAGGCACCCTCGCCGTTGCCTCAGCCCCACCCCCAGGGAGTCTTTCTGCAACAAGCCCAGGAGTCACCGCATAAGCATTGTCTGTCTAAACTCATTTCTAAATGGGCAAAGTACGACCTAGAGAAGTGAGGGATTTACCCAAAGTCACAGCTTGTTAGCATCAGAGCTTGGCTTGGTGTTTGGGTGTCGCGATTGGCAGTCCAGGCCTCGTAAAGTCTGCCCCTGCTGTCCCCCAGATTTGGCCCATGTCCCTGCCCTGGGTTGGCTGAACCCAGAGTTTCAGCATTATGCCTTGACTGGGCTGATTGCGAGAGATAGGAAGTTACTGCTATCTGGCGACTGGAGAACACAGAGAGCAAGGGCTGGGTGGGACTGGTGTCCTGCTAGGTGACGGCACCTTGACCGTCCTCTTCCCCTGGCCATCCCACAGGAGCTGGCAGAAAAGCTGCACCTCCAGGCTCCACAGCACTACCCCGATGCCAACCATAAGCCAGAGATGGCTATTGCCCTCACCTCCTTCCAGGGCTTATGTGGCTTCCGGCCCATTGAGGAGATTGTGACCTTTCTGACGAGTAAGGCTGGGCAGAATGCTGAGAGCGTGCACACTGGGCTTAGGATGCATGGCCACCCTAGGGCAGAGCCAGGCCGTGGCCAGGAGCAGAGGGGCTGCTTGGCTTCATGAATTCCTGAAGTCACTGGGAAAGGCCATGAGACCAGGCTCAGGTGTGGCTGCAAAGTTTGCTTAGCATTGCTTGGCTCCTTGGTTAGGGATGGGATGGGATGGGGAGGCCTCCTCAAACTTCCCACTTCTACGGGTTCCATCTTGCCTTTCCTGATGTGGGCCCTGGCCTGGCCTTGCCTTCCTGCAGAAGTGCCCGAGTTCCATTTCCTAATTGGAGATAATGCAGCAACACAGCTAAAGCAGAGCCTGAGCCGTGACTCCCAGGCCGTGGCCTCTGCTCTACAGAGCTGTTTCTCCCACCTGATGAAGAGCGAGAAGAAGGTGGTGGTGGAGCAGCTCAACCTGTTGGTAAAGCGGATCTCCCAGCAAGGTGGGTATTGTGGCCTGGGTGCAGTGCCCCTCCTGGGTCCCCGGCGTAGACATTAGGCTGTGGGACAGGGTTCTCAACCCCTTTGAGCAAGTGGAACTAAAGTGGGTCCGACTTGGATGGCCTGCTGGTGACTTAGCATTTCTTTCTCAGTCTGTGGAGTAGGGCCCTAGGTTGAATGCTGCTTCCTAACTGGCCATCCTCTCTATGTGGCTGGAGACAGACTAGCCTGGAAGACTGTTAGGATGTCTTTCACTCAGGTGTTCTGAGGTTTCCCCAGTCCTACAGCTGCTCCCCATGGCTGGATTTGTACTTTGGGCTAGAGAGCAGGAAGAGGAAAGGTGATCCACCCTCTCCTCCAAAGGCCTGATGCCCAGAGCTCTCAATCAGTAGATTTTTCCTGGAACACCTGCTCTGTGCCCAACCTTGTGCTAACTAAGAGTCCAGGAAATGACTGGAGGATGTGGTCATGTCACGTTTGGGTTGGAGAGACAATACAGTGAAAAACAAGGCAGAAGGGACTCAGCCATGAGCTTATGTGGCACATATGATGTGCCCTCGTACAGGTGACCCCAGAGTTCTCCTGGTACTGTCTCTGCACATTTCCCCTGCTACCTTTGAGCCACAAGGAACAGTTTTCTGTTTTCTTTGTTGTTTGGTGTTTCCTCTGCTTGCATGCCTGTCCCTTTAGGATTCCTGCCCTCGCAGCAGAAGTGATTCCTCCCACTTGCAGCTCCCGTAGCTCATGTCAGGTATAGCCCTTAGCACCTGTGAGTCTTGTCACCACATGCAACTCAGGGCAGGGACCCATCTCCGTGAGCTTTGTGTGGCCCAGTGCTTAACAGAGTAAGCATTTGGCACGTCTGTATGAAGACATGAAGACTCAGAACCACCCTCCAATCCAGACCAGCTGGTTTCACTGTGGCATTGACACACCCTGCTTTTACTTACAAATACCCTCCCTCTACACATTCATGACAACTCACCCCTTTCCCAAGAAGCCTTCTGTCACCACTAGCCCAAGCTGATTCGCCCTCCTGATCAGACTGCAGGACACATTTTGGCGCTTAGCACATTCTGCCTCATGCTATCTGGGGGACCAACCATCTCCATTTGCCTGGGACGAGTAATTAGCTGCGATGCAGTACTTTCCCTGCTGAAAAAGGGGAAGGCCTGGGCTAACTGGGAGAGCTCGTCCCCCGACAGGAAACTCTTGGCTTATCTCCTAACTAGATTTTGAGCTCCTAGATTAGTGGTTCTCAACCAGGGCACATTGGCAGTGGTCTGAGACATTTGGTTTGCAAAACCTGGGTTGGGGTGCTAGTGGTGTCTGGTGGGTAGAGCCCAGGGATGCTGCTATAATCCTACAATACACATTGACGGTCTCCATAACAAAGAACTACCCGGCCCAAAATGTCCGTAGTGCTGAGGTTGAGAAACACTGTCCTAAAAAACCACTCTAGACCCTTCCAAGACCCTGCCCAAGACCCTTCCCATAACACCAGTGTCTTTTCTGCTGGTGCCATTTGGTGGTCATGACACTTTTAATGCCTAGTGTAGTGCTGGGCATTTAGATGGTTAAAACGGGAAAAACGGCATCTGTGCAGGCTGGAATCTCGGGGCTGGCTGGCCCCCAAATGATGGGCACGTGGCCAGAACATGCCCACCAATTTCTGCACTGCTGTGGGCAGGGACTACTCCTGAGTGTTCCTAAGTGGCCTCGGCGTGCTCTGTGACTTCCAGTGGCTGCTGGGAACAATGTGGAGGACGTCTGTGGGGGCCTCCTGCTGCAGCTGCACCGGCAGTACCCAGGAGATATCGGATGCTTTGCCATCTACTTCCTGAACCTGCTGACCCTGAAGCCAGGGGACGCCATGTTTCTGGAGGCCAACGTGCCCCATGCCTACCTGAGCGGAGGTGAGCCACATTTCAGCAGTGAACCCCACTGCCATCCCCCTTGGGCCTTGTTTCCCCATCTGAATGGGGGAGAGGCTGGTCGAGGAGCCCTTCAAGGTCCCATCGAGCTCTGACCTCCTAGGGTTCCTGGGGTCAGCAGGGAAGCGGGCAAGAGGATGATGGGTGCCAGGTCGGTGTTGGGCACTGCTGGAATCATCACAGCAACCCTGGAGGGCATGACACAGTTCAGCCCTGTCAGCCTGTCAGTGTATGTGGGAACCGCAGTATATGGGACCAAGGCTCTTCTCTCCCCTGTGTCACACCGCCTTCATGTCCTGTCATCCCAGAGATGGCTTACATTTAAAGTGCACGTTGTCACTTTTGACGCTGGCTGTTTGTCCACTCGTGGACAGGCTTTACAGCATAGAGTCTGGGGAGGGTTGCAGCTCCCCCAAGAGTGAACATGACTCCCTGACAACAGCAGGTGGCCTGTCACCCGTTTTTGGTGTAGTTTAGCTCATTCTCCCAGACTTGCCATTCAGTTTTACCTAACTGCAGGAGGTCATGGTGCTCGGCTTAGAAGGCCCAGCCCTGGAGAGCCAAACTCCAAGGCTCCTTTCTCAGCGTAGCACATGACAACTCTGTCCCCAGACTGCGTGGAGTGCATGGCGTGTTCAGACAACACGGTACGTGCTGGCCTGACACCCAAGTTCATTGATGTGCCAACTCTGTGTGAAATGCTCAGCTACACCCCCAGCCCCAGCAAGGACAGGCTCTTTCCTCCAACAAGGAGTCAGGAAGACCCCTACCTCTCTATCTATGACCCGCCTGTACCAGATTTCACTGTTATGAAAATGGAGGTAAGGAGGGGGGCCAGGGTGGGTGTCTTTTGTGGGGTATGGAAAACCCTGGCAAAGGCTACAATGTGGACTGTTCCCTGGGCTGAGTTTCCTTGTGTCAAACTCACTTGGGGGGGTGGGGAGACAGCCGCAGGGCCTGCACATCCTCCCTATACCAGGGATAAGACATGGGCCTCCATGTTGGCAGAAGCCTGAGCGGGGGCAGAGGCGGCAGGGCTCTCCCTCACTGCCCCATGAGCTGGCAGAGCCGTCTGAGCTGCACTGGCCTCGTCTCTTCCTGCCCAGGTCCCTGGCTCTGTCCCTGAGTATGAGGTCGTGGCACTGGACTCTGCCAGCATCCTCCTGATGGTGCAGGGTACAGTGACAGTCAGCTCTCCCACGGCCCAGGCGGCAATCCCCCTGCAGCGTGGGGGGGTGCTCTTCATGGGGGCCAACGAGAGCGTCTCACTGAAGCTCACGGTGCCTGAGGACCTGCTGGTGTTCCGTGCCTGCTGCCTGCTGTAGAGGCCACAGCAAGCTCCTGCCGTCCCCCGGGATCCTGGCCAGCCTGCCCTCAGGCCCAGCCTAGCTGCCTTCCCTGCTCTGGATGCTCAGGGGACGCCTTAGGGGAGTGGGTGTGGGGCAGTGAGCGGGCCTAGGCTGACCCATCTCCTTCCCGGGAGGGGCCCGTGTCAAGACCAAGGGCTGACATTTCCCTTGTATTCTCAGCACACCTGAGCCAGGCTCACCGCAGGAGACAGCAGCTGTTCCACCTACAGCATGAAATAGGCTGGTGAAATCTATGATTAGCTCAGCATGTTACAGCAGAAGGGTAGGTAATTAATTTGTAGGAAGTGAGTTGTGGCCCTGAGGCTGCCTGTTTTGATGGCTGAAGAGAAGGGAAAGGGTAGGCGTGTGGACCAGTGTCACGCGGGAGACCCTGCTTGCTGCGCCATTTGTGGTGCGAGGCGGCCTGCGTGGTCTCTGGTCCCGCTCCCCACATAAGAACACAGGATACGGTGAGGCCAAGAGGAACACCCACGGAGCCATAGGTGGGGGAGTCACACCACTATAGTCTCTCGGGAGGCTGGATCCACACGACCCGCAACCTGCTGTCCGCTTCTCTGCCGGCCAACCCACCGACTGACTCTCCTTGACTCGACTCACCAGGGCAGCCTCGGCAGTTATATCAGGGGCTAATGGCTCACTGGTCACAGCTGACGGCCATCCACTACCCGGGCCAGCACCTTTCCACGTGAGGCCGAGCCTGGAAACTGTTCTCTGGGGCTCTGTCCCCACAACCAGTGTAGTTCATAGTTACCCTCTTGCTGTCAAGGCAATTAAAGATCACTTATGTTGAGGCTATGGGGGTGCAGAGCACCCAGCCTTTGTCTGTCTAGTCCCTGAAGTGGGCAGGCTGGACCCCAGAGCCCTTTTCTAGGAAGGAGAGGGAGAGGCAGCCAGCTTCAGCCTCAGATATAGCGTGCAGGTGGGCCTTGGGCCCTCCAGCCCTGCAGACAGTGGAAGGTGGGTCTAATGAGCAAGCTTCTCCAGGGTTTTAGTTGGCCTTTGGGCAGGGATCAGCACGCCGAGGCCAGCAGGTGGTGTCTGCCACACCTATGCATTTACGTACTGTCCGCCTGCTTTCTGGGTACAATGGCAAAGTGGGCCCTTCACAAAGAACGTTTGTCAACCACTTCTCTAGAGCAGTCATTGTAGATACAGGGACTCAGGGACAGAACAGCCCCATCTGTGTTGTGCAGAGCAAGCTAGCTACCTGTTCTAAACCGACAAGACGTCCCTAGAAGGGCATCCACTCCCCTAGTGCCTACCCTCACCTGTGCAGGAGGCTGCATAACTGTCTGTTTGCCACTGAAGTTCCGGACTGGCAGTCTCAGATCACCCCTGACGAGGCAGAGACCCAGGCTATTGGCTCCTATGGGGTAAGGGTTTAGACTCGCACAAAAGGAGCTTTCTGGGCTGCTGCCCACACTAGGCTCCCTGTACAGCTGAATTCTAGGAAACTACCTTCAAAAAAGTTCTGGTTTTGAGGTTGCTGGTTAGTTCTGTTGGTTGGAGCGTGGTGCTGATGACACCAAGGTTGCCAGTTTGATCTCTGAATGGGCCACTGTGAGCTGCGCCCTCCTTGAAAAAATAAAACAAAACAAAACTGGTTTCTTTGGCCCCCAAATTTCCTCTATTAGGAAAAAAAACAAAAACGGGACCTGGAAAGAAAGGGAACTCATTCTTAAGAGTTTGATGTGCAAAGGCCTATTCCATCCATGGTCTCCAGGCCTGAAAATGACGCCCATTGAGAACAGTAAAGAGGAGAGGTCCTATGAGGAATGGTCACAGGTGGGGCTGCTAGGCCATTTCTCCATTTCAGAATTTAGAAGGGGCAATGACTGCGGCCTCGGCCTTTCTTAAAAATCTTATTGCAGGGTGCCCGGTTAGCTCAGTGGTTAGAGCACAGTGCTCATGACACCCAGGTCGCCAGTTCGATCCCCACATGGGCCAGCAAGCTGCACCCTCCACAACTACACTGAGAACAAAGACTTGACCTGGAGCTGATGGGTCCTGGAAAAACACACTGTTCCCCAATATTCCCCAATAAATTAAGAAAAAAATCTGATTGCAACACAAAGATATCTCAACTAGCATGACTATATTTATTATTAACTTACAGAGCTGGAAAAGCCCAAGCCAAGAGTACTCTGTAAATACCATACAGTACCTCTCCCATGTGCGAGGTAAGCCCACATATACCCCTCTCCCCAGGGCACTATCACCTGCACAATACCCAGCGCTCTGAATTAAGGCAGTTGGGCTCTGGGCACCTCAGTGCCTTTATGGGTGACATTTTAGCCTCTGGCCTCTAGCCGCAAACTGACCATTTCTAGCCTGCCTCACTGCAGTGTCTGTCCCCCATTCCAGGTTCCTGCAACTTTCCACAAAGGTAATGCCTTGCACACAAGGTCACTCAGCTCTGGAAGAGCCTCTCCTGGGACGGGTGCAGCCACATACACTAGTGTTGATTAACAACAACCACCACCTGGGGGGGCTTGGTCTTGGGGTCCTGCTGCTACTCTTACCCCCAGCAGCTTCCAAATGCTTAGGGTGCTCTGCCCTAACCAACTCCCCCACAGAAAAGTGGAACCACACTCGACTGCCACAGCCACGTTTGGCCCCCACTAGGTTTCCTGTTACCACCAATGTCTTCCTTTACACTGTCCTACATCTGAGCCCTTTCTTCATGTACACTTGTCCACCTCTGCAGAAACGAGAGACCTGGATACAGTCTGTGTGGATGGGCAGGGAGTTCAGAACAGAGATGGCTCACTCACTCCCTGTATAGAGTTGCAGAGCCTCATCTGCCTCCCCTGCTCCTCGGGCTCTGCCCGCCTCCCTCCTGCTGTGACACTGCTAGATTGCAGAATACAAGTCAGCCACAGCACCCTGGGTACATCTGTTCCTCTCAGTTTCCTGGGAGTTGAGAAAAGCACCAAGACGAATGCCAATCAAGCAATAGCATTACGCTGATGAGGGTAGTTGACAAATACGGCCTTTTTCTCTGATGTTTGCAGTCTGTCAGTTACCTCACATGGTAGGACGAGAGTCCATGCCATCCCTCATATACTCCTCGTGGCCACCGGACGGCAAAGGAAACAACAGACCAGGCACTTTCCCACGTGGGCCCACGCGCCAATCCTGACTACCATGCCCCTTTGGCTGGGAACCCTGTCTACTCCCGTCCAGCGCACACCACTGTTCTAGGTGGGGCAAAAAAACAACAGACCCACTGAAAAACACATTCTAGGGAGGGATGTGGTCTCCCGAGATGCTGTCTAGTAGGGGTCACGGGTATCTGCCTGCCTTCTGCTGTGTTCACACGGGGCTGAGAGAGGCTACGTGGCACCCAGAGGCTTCCTGTGAAGTCCAATCCTGGCATCCACTTGGGAGGTCCATACACAGGCTGGCGGTACACGCAGGGGTAAGGGAGGCCCCCTGCAATGGCAGAGTGTCTCCTGAGGCAGGGCCTTGGCGGCAGGCGCAGCTGGTCCCGCCATCCCATCTGAGGCTCCGTCTGTGTCAAAGCCAGTACGCCTGCGCCAGCATACTTCTCACCCATTGCTACTTCTCAATTTAAAAGGCCCAACAAATAGGAAGGCACCCGATTGCTCCCTACAGCTCCCTCTGCTGGTATCAAAAATGGAGGCTTCTGGAGAGGCTCCAGTCCCTTCACCCAACCTTTAGCTCAAAGACGAGATGGAGAAACTGGCTAAGACCAAGGAGAAGAAAGGCGACCAAGGAAAGGCAAATATGTACATGGTGGAGCAGTGTTTCTCTAACTAGGGCGGACCGGGCTCACTAAACCTCCCCAGACAGCTGAACCAGTGGGGGATGCTCTGGTCCCGAGATTCTGGAAGCCTTGATCCTGCCGTGTCATCAAGCTGCTGTCCTCCCTGCCACAGCAGGACAGGCACAACCACAAGAGGGCCAGGGGGCCTGCTCAACGCTTTCCTGAAGGGCAAACCCGTAACCAATCTTAGAGGTAGGAGGAGGAGAGCTTAACAAATTTCTTAAACTGGTCCCAAACAGTTAAGTTCTTTTTCAAAGATTCTCAGCTGCAAACCACAAGTGCTATTTTCTGCCTCCACACACCACCACCCAGCACTGCCTGGGCACAAAAGCTCTATTTTTCCCCTCCAAAGAGCATGACGACAAATACCAGTCACGATATCTTCAAAAGTCTTTCTCAGCCAAACTTGTCACTCACTATTAAGAGCCAGAATTCCTCTATTCCTGCCCTTATGAAAGTGGTTTCGCCAAACTCTGCTCCAACGGCAGAGGGAAAATACAGAATTCCACCTATCACTCAGATGGGGGCCCTGGCCTGAGAAGCACCGGGAAGGGGTAACTGCAGGTCACTGACCTTCCCAGAGGGTCAGTGCCTCCAGTGATTCTGGGACTGAGGCAGTTCCCACTGCACTGTGACCTATGAAGAGCCAACAGGGCTCTGCAGGTATGGCGAGCAGGGCCCATCTTAGGGGTTCTGTCTACTGGAGGTTACAGGAGGAAGAGTCCCCAAGACAGCACCAGCAGCAGGAACACGTGGAGGAGGCCACAGACTTGGGGGGGATGAGGTCCAAGTCCTCATCATCTGGAATCTCATCCAGGTGATACCCATCCTGGAGCAGCTGGCGGCTCACATCCTGGTTCACCTGCTAAGAGCAGGAGAGAGAACTGTAAGCCAGGCGGCAAAGCAGAAATGACCGCTGCCCAAAAGGCAGACCCACAGTCCCCTCACCAAGTTTCCTGTCCACGCTCCACTCAGGCCAACCCCACATCCCTGTAGGTAGTGCCATCTCTTCCTATCTGTGCTTTGCTTGCCCAGCAGCGAGGGGTACCCAGGGGCCTGAGCCAGTGCTGTCCAGGCTACACTGTCATGAACCCCCAGGGGACGTGCTCTCACTAAATACTGCGGCATCTGATGTAAATACCAGATTCCAACTTATGTTTGAAAACCAATGCTCTGACCACTCCCACTGGGAATCCAGACTGGTCCCCATGAAGGCTGAAGAATATGGGACAAGGATACTAGAAAAATGGGGTAGCATAGTGAAGGAATATGAATTACAGTAGAACGGGGTGGAGAACATGTCCTTCGATGCCAGCAGAGCTCGTTCCCTGCAAAGTGGAATCCGTCAGCCTGGCTTTACCAGTTCCACTGACCAGAAGGAAAATCAGTCTGGGTGGGTGTAGGACTTTCTCTGACTCTTGGTTAACTTTTCGTTTTAGTTTTAACAATCTTAGGCCCCCAGCTATTCAAGGAGGACACAATTTACAAACTGCCTCGATTCTCTTGGGCAGAAACCCGGGGGTAGTCAAGGGCTTCCAGGAGAAAAGGGAAGAAATCCCAGTGGAGTACAGGCAGGTCCCCAGCACTTCACTTGGCCAAAGGCAGTGAGCTGCACATGCCACGACTTTATGTCCCTTGTTTCTGTCTGGGACAATCACTGAAAACATGTCCAAAAGGCCAGCCCAGGAGTATCTAAGTCTGAATCGTTCCATAGATGGAACAACTGAAGGAACAACAGTTGTTGCGCCTGGAAGAAAGTCAGCTGGGTGGGGGAGGGACAGGAATGCTGATCTCAGATCAAAATCAAAAGAAGGGAGACTAGAATTACTGTGTGACACTGGAGGGCAAGTCTAGGGACACTAAGAGCAGGCAGCAGGAGACGTCTCACATTAGTGAGGAAGACCTAGCTCTAAGAGCTGCCTGAAGGAATGATGTGTATGTGTTGCGGGGAGGGCAGGCAGCGAGGTTTCTTGGAGGCAGTGAGTACCCGGTTACAAGAAACATCCAAGCAAGCAGAGGCTGGTAAACACTTAGCTGACATTTATCTAGAGGATTCCTTTTCCCAGTAGTGGCCTGGACTAGAAGACTTGTGAGGTCATTTCCAGCCCTAAGGGTCCTGGATTTTCAACAGCCCTCCTTAGACACCTATAGCTCTTTTAGGGGACAGGGGCAGAGGAGAAGATTGGAGAACCAACCGGAATCTGGCACAGTGCCTTGCATATAGCAGGCACTAGACAAATGCCTGAAGCCTGGCCCCGCACAGGAAGGCTCTGGACTTGCCTCTGCAGAGGAATACCCGGAGGAGTATGTGGATTCCAGCTCCCCATCACTAGGAGAAGAGGCAGACAGTCAGTTCAGAGGGATGCCTGTGGGCACAGTTGCAAAAGGCACGGTGGGGAGCATGCAAGGGGGTCTGCAGGCCTTAGGAAGCAAGAGCACACCACACAACTCCAGCCCAGAATCTGTTGTGAGTACGAATGGTTCCTTCAAGGGCTCCAGCAGGGACGGTCACTGACACTAAAAGTGCAATGCGAACTCCCCCAGACAAGGCTGGTGCCCCAAATCCGAGAGCAGCACGAGTCCTGAGTCCTCTAAGCAAGCCATCTTGGGAAGGGATAGCGCTCCAAAGACAGCCCTGGAACATGCATAAGGCTCGGCGAAGGGCAGGAACTAGTGAAACGACCAAGCAGCCTGCAGTTTTACCCAGTCACTCCCCAGGGGGTACTTCCAAGGGGAGCACTCACCTGTCAGAGTCGAGGGACACGAGGTTTCCATCTGGACTCTGACTAAGCGCGGTATAACCCTTGTTAAACTTCACTGACCTGAAGGGACATGGGGGAGAAATGAAGCGCAGATGAAGCACGAGCATTGAAGGGAAGGCCAGCGTCGTCGCCCTGGGGGACACAGAACGGACGGCACTACTCCGACTGGCCTCCTCCCGGGTCCCGCAGCCAGCGCTGCCAGCCGCGTATCTGGCCGCAGCTCCTCAGAACACGCACCTGCCTGCACCACGCCCCCCGTGCTCGGGAGGGAAAACCACACGCCCTCCTCCACGGATCAGAGCAAGCAACCCCAAACACCTAATTCCACCCGAGAACAGAATCAGTGCTCCGCGCAGGCAAATGCCGTCCCCTGAGTCTCAGCTCTCATCTGTAAAAGGGGCACTGGACAATGTCTCACCCAGCCCTCAGGGGTGAGCATTCTGTTTTTAAGCATAGCAGGCCGGCGGTCGTCACTGCTCTGCACCCGCACTCGAGACCGGCCGTTATGCCCCCTGTGACTTAGCGAATGGGCCCACGCCCTGACAAAGCTCTCACTCCGCGGCCCTTTCCCGACACAAGCACGTCTCCAGGGGGTTGGGGTGGGGCAGGTCCTTCCCCTTCCCACTTTAAAACAGTGAACCTGACAGGCTGGCGTCAGGGGACCCCTAGCTGCGCCTTAAGCGTGCGTCCTCCGACTCCCAGTCCGCAGACTGAGGGCTCCTCCGCGAGCCGCCGGCAGAGGCGGGGGCGCCGGCTGACACCTTTTCCCGGAAGAGTCGGGGCGATTCGGCGAGGCCCCCAGCATGCCTTTTCTCCGCAGCACGGCTCTGGCCAGGTCCCGGTGCTTCTCTGGAAGTCAAAGGGCCGCGGTCAGCGGGGTGTCCCCCACTCTGCCGTGTCTCCCAAGCGCCAGGGACCCACTCTTGCAGACTTTCGGAGGCGGGAGCAGGCCGTCGGGGCCCCTCCGGAGTCGCCCCAGCGGGGCTCCGGAGCGCTCACGGGGGACGCGGCAGCCCGCCCAGGCAGAGACCCCATCGGGCTGCACTCACGCAGCTTCGCCTGAAAGGAAGGCGCGCGCGTCACCATGTACGGTCCCCGCTTCTCCACAGCCGCCGGGGTGCGCTCCCCCAGCCGCGGGATTCTGCGGTCGCTTCGCCCGGAGGGCGGCTCCGCAGCTCCCGCCACGCGGCCCGGGGCCTCGCCGGGCCCGGGTCCGGGTGTAGATACCCGCGCGGCGTACCCGCCGGGCCCCACGGTCGCCATGGCCCGGCCCCGCCCCGCCGAGTGGGTAGAAAGCAGTCCGCGGGGAAGGAGGCGGTCTTTGAAGACGATGGCTGCGCGCAGGCGCGGGCCGTGCCCGCACCGCCTTCCGGCCCCGCCTGCGGTGGGCGTGGCCTCCCGCCCCGCCCTTCCGTGGGCGGGGGAGCTCCAGTCCCTCCTTTCCGGCGCCCTGCGGGTCTTGCAGTTCGTGTGAACCTTGGGCTGTCGAGGCCATTGCTTTCTCGAGGCAAAATCAAATACTGGTGTGTAAGGAGGGCCGCGGGTGTGCGCACACGGACCGAGTCGTTTACGCTCCTGCACACACGTGCTCTCCGCAGTCTCCCGGGTCAAATGGCCGCAGCCGGACTTCCCCAAGGGCGCGCCCTGGAGAGCTTGGGTTGAACCTGAAAGAGCTGTAAGAGAAAGGGAAGTATTAGCACTCTTCTCCGGAATAGGAAACAGGCCGAGGAGAGGTTCGAGGACCCTGCGGAGGTCACAGAACTAGAGGCAGTGCCAAACCCACGTTATTTCCAACACTACGCGGTGCTGGAGATCTTGGTCGAGGCCTAGTTTCCACATTTTAAAATAGAACCAACGTCACTATCCCTCGTACAGCGACAAACAAGGGTAAAATGGGCTGTAGAAAGAAGGGTGAAAGTGCGCTGAGCCTGTGTGTGTGGTAGGGCACCGAGCTGTCACTGCTCTTGACTTCTCGGGCCCCCAAGGGATGTGCTTGTAACTGGCTGGAAAGAAGCCCCAGATCCTTGTAAGAACCGCCAAATCAAATGAGGCTGTGCAGAGGCTAATTTATTGGCCTCCACAGGGTAGCTCAACAATGTGCAACTTCTGAGCCCCCAGGGGCTCAACCACCCAAACAGTTGAGCAAGACTATGCGTCAGGATAGAAAAAAAGAATTTAGGGATGGAGTTTTTTAAACATTAGAAGCACAAGGGAATGCTAACTGTTTTGATAGATTCTACCCATTCTGACCTCCAGAAACGGCAATTTCCTATGACCTAACTTAATGTTGAAACCTCCTGACCTCCCAATGAAGCTGGTTCCTTACCCCTGCTACTCAATGAGACTGAGACTTGGTCAAATTCACTAGTTAAGTGGTAAACCTAGAATTTGAACCCAGCGCCCTGTGGACTCGAAATAAATGATTTTTCTCATGGCTATGTTGCCTATTAAATTGATGGGGACTTCAAGAGTCAAAGAAAATGTGATTGAAATCCACTCAATGTCACAAATCTCCAGGAACTTGTGGTAAAAAAGAGGCGAGTGCCCTAATCCAAGCCCCTCCTGAGTCTCATCATTAGCGCTCAGTTAATTGCTATGTGATTGAACATGGACCCTGAATCCAAATTAATTGCTCTGCCACTTGCTGGCAAGTTATTTAACCTCTTTATGTCTCAAGTTTCTTCAGCTGAGAAGTGGGGATAACAGTACCTGTTGGAGAGCATTGTGAAGTTAAATTGTCATGTGCTTGAAATGGCACTGAGCATATGGTAACCACTCAGAAATGTAATCTGACAAAGCTTACACAGTGTTTTAAGTACTCAGTGTTTGTTCTCTCACTAGGCTGTGTGCTCCCCAAGGCCAGACTGCCTTACTCACTTCGCATCCCTTGTTTTTAGCACAAAGTCATAGTTACACATGTTGGTTGAATGAATGTCCTGTTTCCTCCTCGTTAACTTTTAGTTAATTTAGAATCATAGAACTTTGGGGTTAGGAGGAATCTTAGAAATGATATAGTCCAAACTCATTTTATTAATGAAGAAATTGTGATTGCCCAACTGTCCTGGCCTGGGTGTGGGCAGTTCTCTTTCCTGTTTAAGATATTATGTTCACCAGGAATCTAAGAAAAATAAATTGCTCTCCACTCCCCAAAACAAACACAAAGAATAAAGACTAGGTTGAAGCGGATGGGTCTCCTGGCAAGAACTGCCACAGCACACAGGGCACAAAGCCCCTCTTCCTCCCCTTCTACTTAGACCCTAACCCAGAGTGACGATGCTGGCTCCCCTGCTGGCCTGGGGACCCCCCTATCCTCCTGTTCATCTCCAGTGTGGCAGATACTATGCCAGGCCCTACAGATCTAATGATGACTACGACAGATAAAGCAACTCCTAGTGGATTCCCAGTCTTCTTTCATTCTTTGTTGTTGGGGGTGGGGTGGAGGTACATTCTTGGCTGTTAGGTGCAGACTCCCACGCTGGCTTTCAGGCCTCCCTGCCCACATTGGGCAATCACATCTTTATCCTTGGCTCCAGATCATGGGAATCCTTCCCATTCTATAACCTTCCTGAGTACTGGGACAGATGAATCTTCCTCATCAATTGAGAATTCTGGTTCTGTCCACTGGCAAGTATCTGGGATTAGGCTTAGGAAGGGATGGGGAACAGTGGTGAATTTTTTCTTATTGAGGTATAATTGACATATAACATTATATTAGTTTCATGTGTACAACACAATGACTTGATACATATTATACATGGCAAAATGATAATCACAATAAGCCTAGTTAACATCAATCACCATACATAGTTAATTTTTTTTCTTTTTTTACTCTTGATGGGGACTTTTAAGATCTACTCTCTTAGCAACTTTCGAATATGCGATACAGTATTAACTATAGTCAACATTCTGTATGTTACATCCCCAGGATTTATTTTATAGCTGAAAGTTTGTACCCTTTGATCCCCTTCACCCATCCCCTAGTTCTAACAGTTTTTTTCCTGCAACCACCCATCTGTTTTCTGTATCCATGATCTTGTTTTGTTCTTTACATTTTACATGTAAGTGAGATCCTACGTTATTTGTCTTTCTCTGTCTTTCTCTACTCATTTCATTTAGCATAATGCTTCAAGGTCCATCCATGTTGTCGCAAATGGCAAGATTTCATTCATTTTTATAGCTGAATTGTATTACACACACAATTTCTTTATCTATTTATCCATCGATGAACACTTAGGTTGTTTTCATATTGTAAATAATGTTGCAGTGAACACAGGGTTGCATATATCTTTCTGAATTAATGTTTTCATTGTCTTTGGATAAATACCCAGAAGTGGGATTGCTGGATCATATAGTAGTTCTATTTTTAATTTTTTGAGGACCCTCCATACTGTTTTCCATAGCAGTGGCACCAATCTGCATTCCCACCAACAGTGCACAAGGGTTCCCTTTTCTCCACATCCTTGTCAACATTTGTTATTCTTGTCTTTTTGATAATAGCCATCCTAACAGGTGTGAGGTTGTGTCTCATTTTGGTTTTGATTTGCATTTCGTTGATAGTTAGTGATGTTGAGGATTTTTTCGTATGCCTGTTGGCCATCTATGTCTTCCTTGGAAACATATCTTTTTAATTCTGCCCATTTTTAAATTGGATTGGTTAATTTCTGTTACAGAGCTATATGAGTTCTTTATATATTTTGGCTATTAACCCCTTATCAGATATATTATTTGCAAACATGTTCTCCCAATGAGTAGGTTGCTTTTTTGTTTTGTTGGTGGTTTCCTTTGCTGTGCAGAAGCTTCCTAGTTTGATGTGGTCCCACTTGTTGACTTTTGCTTTTGTTGCTTTTGCTTTTGGTTGAAGTCAGATCCAGAAAATCATTGCTAAAACCAATGTCAACTTTACTTCCTATATTTTCTTCTAGGAGTTTTATGCTTTCAGGTCTTACATTCAAGTCTTTAACCCATTTTGAGTTAATTTTTGTGTGTGGTGTAAGGTATAAATAATCTGATTTCAGTCTTTTGCATTTGGCTGTCCAGTTTTCCTATCACCATTTATTGAAGATGCTGTCCTTTTCTCCTTTGTTGTTGCCATATATGTGTGGGTTGAATTTGGGTTTTCTATGCTGTTCCATTGACCTATGTGTCTGCTTTTTGCCAGTGCCATGCTGTTTTGATGACTATAGCTATGTAATATAGTTTGGAATCAGGGAGTGTGATGCCTCCAACTTTTTTTTTCTTCTTAAGATTGCTTTGGCTACTCGGGGTCTTTTGTGGTTCCATACAAATTTTAGGATTGTTTGTTCTGTTTCATGAAAAATGTCATTGGAATTTTGATAGGGCTTGCACTGACTCTATAGATTGCTTTTAGTACGTACATTTGAACACTATTAATTCTTCCAATCTATGAGCACACAGTAGCTTGCCATTTATTTGTGTCTTTAATTTCTTTCATCAATGTCTTATAGTTTTTAGTGTACAGGTCTTTCACCTCCTTGGTTAAATTTATTCCTAGGTATTTTATTCTTTTTGATGTAATTGTAAATGGAATTATTTTCTTAATTTCTCTGATATTTCATTGTTAGTTTATAGAAATGCAACACATTTTTATATATTGATTTTGATTCCTGCAACTTTACTGAATTCATTTATTAGTTTAGCAGTTTATTGTTTTTTGGGGGGAAACTTTAGGGTTTTCTATATGTATCATGTCATCTGCAAATAGTGAGTTTTATTTCTCCATTTCCAGTTTAGATACCTTTTATTTCTTCTTCTTGCCTAATTACTCTGGCTAGGACTTCCAATACTATGCTGAATAAAAATGTTGTTCCTGATCTTAGACAAAAAGCTTTCAGTTTTTCACTGTTGAGTAGGATGTTAGCTGTGGGCTTGTCATACATATGTGGCCTTTGTTTCATGTATGTATTTATGTATGTGTTTTGGTAACCTGCTGCCCCAAACAAGGCTTGCCCTTCATGTATGGCCTTTATTAGGTTGAGGCACATTTCCTCTAAACCCATTTATGAGTTTTTATCATAAATGGATGGTGAATTCTGTCAAATGTTTTTTCTGTATCTGTTGAGATGATCATACGATTTTTACCCTTAATTTTGTTAATGTGGTATTTCAGGTTGATTAAGGATGTTGAATCATGCTTGCATCTCTGAAATAAATCCCACTTGATCATATTATATGATCCTTTTAATTTATTGTTAATTTTGTTTTGCTGATTATTGTTGGTTTGTTTAATTTATTGTTGATTATTATTTGATTTGTGTTTAATATTTTGTTGAGGATTTTAAAATCTGTGTTTATCAGGGGTGAATTTTTTTATCCAGCCACTTCCGAGGCTCTTTCCCATCTCACCAGATTTCAGACTCTAGCCTTCAACTTCACCCGTTATTGGTGGAGCACAGAAAACTAACAGATAGAGTCCATGAAGCTGCAGGTCTTTCTGGGCTCTCAGGTCACTTGCCCCACCTTCATCCCCACATTAATTCGTGTCACTTCTCTCTAGGGAGAGAGATTTCCCAGTCTTTGGAACATCCTCATATGGCACTGCCTTACCCACTTTGTATATGTATAAGGAAACTGACAAGTTAACTGACTTTCCTAAGGCCACAATGTTGTAGAATTAAGAGCTGAATACTTATCTGCCTCAAAAGACTGTCCTCTTTTTATACCAGTCAGGTGTGTATCTTTTTTTTTTTAAAGATTTTATTGGGGGAACAGGACTTTATTGGGGAACAGTGTGTATTTCCAGGCATGTGTTTCCAAGCCAAGTTGTTGTCCTTTCAGTCTTAGTTGTGGAGGGCGCAGCTCAGCTCCAGGTCCAGTTGCCGTTGCTAGTTGCAGGGGGCACTGCCCACCATCCCTTGCGGGAGTCGAACTGGCAGCCTTGTGGTTGAGATCCCACTGGCCCATGTGGGAATCGAACCGGCAGCCTTCGGAGTTAGGAGCACGGAGTTCCAACCACCTGAGCTACCAGGCCGGCCCCCAGATGTGTATCTTTAATGTTATGGACTGAATTCTGTCATTTTCCCACCCATACCCTCCAAATTCCTATGTTAAAATCCTAACCCCCAATGTGACTGTATTTGGAGATACAGCGTTAAGGAGGTAATTAAGGGTAAATGAGGGTAGTGTCCTAATCAAATAGGACTAGTGTCCTTATAAGAAAAGACACCAGGGTTGTGCACACAGAGAAAAAGGCCTTGTGAGGACACAGCAAGAAGACAGCTAGCTATCTGCAAGACAGGTAGGCAGACCTCATCAGAAACCAACCCTGCTGGTGCCTTGATCTTGGACTTCCAGCCTCTAGAACTGTGAGAAAATGTTTGTTCTTTAAGCCACCCAGTCTGTGATATTATTATGTCAGTCCTAGCACACTACTATAAATGACAGTCTCCAAAATTTCAGAGAGAAATGTGCAGAATCTGCCTCCAGAGCATAACACTTGCTCCAACAAAATACTTTTAGAATTGAAACACTGGGCAGAAAGCTAATCATAAATAAAGGCATGGCCACAGCTGTGGAGAGCATCATTGCATTTGTCTCTGTTTTTGAATGAACTTCCCCAATGTAGGAAAATGATGCAAAACTGGGCAAAATGAACAATGTCTTTGCAAAATGTGAAGATGGCCTCCTTGTGCTAAGGACAAGCTCCCTGGCAACTAGTTAAATAGCAAAAACCGTGGTGGCAGCTAGCAAAGCTTGGTAAATGGCTAGGCTACAACCATTTTCCCCAGCACCACACTCACGATGATTATTATAATAATTAAGGCCTAGTCTTTCATTCTCTTTATAACCCTGCAAGGTAGCTCCATTTTCAGATAATAAAACTGAAGCATGGGATGGGTAGGTAACTTAACCAGTCATGTGGGTAGCAGATTGGAATGTGAACACAGGTCTGAACCCCAATTTCATTTTCCCACCTTATTATGGTCATAATGCAACATATTATGCTGCATTACATTGCCTAACATCAGCTGGTGGGTAAATGCAATAAAAAGATGCTAGGAGGAGATATGATTGGAATTTCCCATCATCTATGCAATATTCTTACCAAAAACATTTAACTGGATTTTAATGATGAGGAAACAATCTGGCAAATGCAGATTGCGGTGCATTCTACACCACCACTGGTCTTGACTCTCTTTTTTTTTTTTTAAAGTGTTATTGGGGAAGGGGAACAGGACTTTATTGGGAAGCAGTGTGTACTTCCGGGACTTTTCCAAGTCAAGTTGTTGTCCTTTCAGTCTTAGTTGTGGAGGGTGCAGCTCAGCTCCAGGTCCAGTCCCCGTTGTTAGTTGCAAGGGGGCGCAGCCCACCATCCCTTGCAGGAGTTGAACCAGCAACCCTGTGGTTGAGAGCCCTCGCTCCAACCGAGCCATCTGGCCATCGGGAGCTGAGCGGCAGCTCATTGACTTCATTCTAGTTGTGGAGGGCGCAGCTTGCTGGCCCATGTGGGAATCAAACCAGCAGCCCCGTTGCCCAGAGCTCGTGCTCTAACCAACTGAGCCACCCATCTGCCCCTGACTTTGACTCTTTCGAAAAATAAACCATTTTATGCCAAACTGTTTGAAGCATATTGACAGTATTGTGGTTATGTAGGAAGAGAAAGTCCTTATTCTTAGATGTCTACTTAAGTATTTAGGGGTAAAGTGTCATGTCTGCAACTTGCTTTCAAATGGTTGAGAAAAAAAGTGTGTATATATACTAGATATAAAACAAATGTAGCAAACCATTAATTGGTCTGAAATATTTCAAAATAAAGAGTAGGAAAGAAAAAGCTAGAGACCCCATTCTGTTAGGATAGAAGCCATCAAGTGGTGGAAGGATCCTCCTCTTTACATTGTGAACAATATTTACTCTTTACTTCTTTTAGGTAGAGCTAGAATCCATCAAGCTAAAAGATGTACCTATTTTCTCCAGCACAGCAAAGGAGTCAATCCAAGTTTACCAATGGCGAGGGGGGAGGCATACACATTTGATAGCAGTAAGAAATTTATCTAGTCACCTTTGCCTTTTAGTCATAGGCTTGTGATTTAGATGTTTGCTTGCTTTGAAAATTTCTATTAATTTAGATTAGGGGTTGGCAATCTTCTTCTATAAATGGCTAGGTAAAAAAATGTTTTTGACTGGGTCCATGATGGTGGATTAAGTGGACGCTATGCCTACTACCTGCCAGGATCACATCAAAATTACAACTAAATTATAGAAAAATCAACCTCAAGAATCATCTGAAGAGCAGCTAAACAGAACCCCTATAATAACTAAGAATATAAAGAAGAGGCCACATTGAGACTGGTAGGAGGGGTGGAGACACGAAACGGGCTGATCCCAAACCCACAAGTGGTTAAACACCAGGAGGGCTCCTGTGTGGGGGAAGGGAAGTCCACACAACATCTGGCAGTGAAAATCAGCAAGGATCGTCTGTCCTGGTGAAATAGAAAGTGGCTGGAAACCCAGACATCCTCTTAAATGGCCTGCACATAGATTCGCTTGCAAACACTAACCTGGGATCTGCTGTAGGGGTGAAAACTAGAGAGGTGCCAGAGACACATGAGGACAGACTAAGTTGTGTGGCTCTGGAGTGAGGGCTTTGTCCCTGTGTGGACTCTGACTCATGTGCCGCCTAAAAGAGGGTGTTACCTTTTTTATGTTGAACCCTCCCCTAAAAGGCCAAATCTGAGACTGCACTGGTCTGGTAGAATCCACGTGTGAGCACCACCTTGGTGATGCCCTGTGTCCCTGCCCCACCCAGCTAGTGCTGCATCACCCTGGACACTCAGCTCCTGGGCAGCTGGCCCCACCCCACAAGCTGCAGGAGACTTTCATAGCAGGGGGTGGCCCATGGCGGCCTGGAGAACTCTTGGTGCTGGGAAGTTGGCCACAGCTTGAGCTGCTCTTGAGTGTGTTACGGGGATCTGTAGACCTGAGGTGAGTGGTGGCTGGCCACAGTGTTCTCAGGGTGTTTTGCAAAGTGGTCATGGGCCCAGCACTGGCTCAGGAGCCGAGTCTGCAGACTGTGAAACCCACCAGCCATGCTTTGTGACTCCCTGGGACCCTGCCCTGCCCAGCTAGTTGCTGCATCACCAGGAACACTCAACACCAGGCTAACCAGCCGGGCCTATGAAACGAAGGAGGCTCTTTCAACAGTTTAGCCTTAGAGACAGCTCTTAGGTGGCAACAGGGCTGGGGCGGAAGGGCTGGGCCTTTTGCTAAGCAGCTCCAGGTCTAATACTGGTGGCAACTGGCCTCAGTCCACAGTGAAGCCAACCCCACGTCTCTGGGTCCAGCACAGGCAGCAGCCAACCACACAGCCAGCCCGGGAGTCAAACCCACTCATGCCTGGTCACAGGCAAGACTGAAACTGTCCTTCATGGGAGCCCCTCCCAAGAGACACCAGAAAAATCACATGAAAGCACTATCCGGTTACCCCACAAGGTGGTACACCTAAAGGGTGGTCTCCACAGGCACAAGAGCCCACTGGGGTGATGCCCCCTCTGAGGGGTCTGCCCCTACACAGCAGCTCCTATACTGTACATGTAGCCAATCTACACAGCCAACCTGGGAGTCAACCCCACTCACGTACCAAAAACAATCAGTTGCTGAACCACTACAGGAGAATACATACAAAACAAAGAATGGACACTCCTGGAACACATGCACAGATGACCAGGGAGACTGCACCACTGGACCCCACAGGGCACCTACTACATAAGGCCACGCGGCAAAAACTGGAAGACATGGGAGATCTACCTAATACAGAGAAGCAAACACAGAGAGGCAGCCAGAATGAGAAAACAAAGAAACACATCCCAAATAAAAGAACAGGAGAAACCTCCAGAAAAAGAACTAAATGAAATGGAGGTAACCAACCTAACAGAAACAAAGCTTAAAACGCTGATTATAAGAATGCTTAAGGAACTTAGTGAGAACTTCAACAGAAAGATACTGCACAGCATGAAGGACACAGAAACCATAAAGAATGAGTCAGAAAAAGAATACACTAGAAGGAATCAACAGCAGATTAGATGAAGCAGAGGATTGACTCAGTGATTTAGAAGACAACGTAAGAGAAAACACCCAATCAGAACAACAAAAAGAAAAAAGAATAAAATGAAGATAGTTTAAGGGACCTTTGGGACATCAAGCACAACAACATTTGCATCATAGGAGTACCAGACGGAGAAGAGAGGGAGCAAGGGTTCGAGAACCTCTTTGAACAAATAATGACTGAAAACTTCCTAACCTGGTGAAGGAAATTGACATACAAGCCCAGGAAGTATAGAGGATCCCAACCAAGATGAACCCAAACAGGGTCACACATCATAATTAAAATGCCAAAGGTTAAAGACAAAGAGAGAATCTTAAAAGCAGCAAGAGAAAAGCAGTTAGTTACCTACAAGGGCGCTCCCATAAGACTGTCAGCTGATTTCTCAACAGAAACTCTTCAGGCCAGAAGGGAGTGGATGAAAATATTCAAAGTGATGAAAAATGAGGGCCTTCGACCAAGATTACTCTACCCGGCAAGGCTATCATTTAAAATTGAAGGAGAGAGAGCTTCCCAGACAAGAAGAAGCTAAAGGAATCCATTACCACCAAGCCAATATTATAAGAAATGTTAAAAGGACTTCTTTAAGGGGCTGCCGGTTAGCTCAGCTGGTTAGAGCGTGAGCTCTTAACAACAAGGTTGCCGGTTCAATCCCCACATGGGCCACTGTGAGCTGTGCCCTCCAAAACTAGGTTGAAACAACTACTTGATTGGGAGCTGATGGGTCCTGGAAAAACACAAATAAATAAAAGTTAAAAAGGAAAAAGAAAAAGACCTCTTTAAGAAGGGTGAAAACAAACAAAAGATAAAAAATATGAACAATAAACTGACAATAACTATGTACTTATTAATAATCAATTTAATGGAAATGTTTAAATGTTCCAATCAAAAGACAGGGTAGGGGCAGCTGGATGGCTCAGTTGGTTAGAGTGTGAGCTCTTAACAAAGCTGTCAGTTCAATTCCTGCATGGGATGTTGGGCTGTGCCCCCTGCGACTAGATTGAAAACGGCCACTGAACGTGGAGCTGAGCTGCGCCCTCCACAACTAGATCGAAGGACAGCAACTAGTGGGTCCTGGAAAAACACACTGTTCCCCAATATACCCCCCCCCCCGCAAACAAAAGACAGCTACTGTTCACCAACAGAACCTAAACAAAACATTAGAAAAAAAAGAAAAAAAAAGAAAAAAACATACGGTAGCTGAATAGATTAAAAAACAACACCCATGCATATGTTGTCTGCAAGAGACCACCCACCTCAGATTGAAAGACACACATAGAGTGAAAGTAAAAGGATGGAAAAAGATACTTCATGCAAATAGAAAAAGAGAAAAAATCTGGGTAGCAATACTAATATTGGACAAAATATTTTAAAACTAAGACTATAATAAAACACAAAGGACATTACATAATGATACAAGGATCAATCCAACAAGAGGACATAAAAAAATTAAAAAATGAGCAGAGAACCTGAATAGACATTTGTCCGGAGGACATACAAATGGCCAACACTCCCAGGGATCAGCAGTAAGCAGCAGACGCAGCTCCAGGCTTTCAGCAGCTCAGAAATCTCCCGCCCGCCACACACACACACACACACACACACACACACACACACAAACACACGGAAGAAGTGCCCTAAGACTCAGGAGAACTGGACACAGGGCTAGTGGTGCTATTCTCAGTGTGCCTATGTGCAGGCAAGGGCAGAAACTCCACTGACTTTGTAAAAACTACCATCCAAACCCCTCAGCCCCACGCATTTAAATCTATAGTCCCAAAGTCACTCTGGGCACCAGGTGACCGGCTCTGCCTGCACAATAGGCAGGGGACTCTTTGGTACAGCAGAGGACAACCTGGAGGTTACTCGGTGGGCTTAAGCCAAGACTGGCGCTGCTTTTTGTTTTGCTTTGTTTTGTTTTGTTTTGTTTTGTCTTTATATCTTTGAAATCTTTGCCTGTGTTGAGTGGGGGTTGTCTGTTGTTTTTACAAGTGAATGTATTTGATTTTTTCTTTGTTGTTGTTGTGCTTGGTGATTTGCTTTGTTCTGAAATTGCCCTACCAGGGCCCAGCTTACGAGGCACAAGATTCAACACACCCAGAGGCCAACTCCAGACCAAACCAGAGTACTACTGGGTTTGACCTACAAGTCACACACCCAGAGGGAATTCTCTGCAGGCGCAAGAGCCCAGAGACCAAACCATATTTAAGTGGTCAACCCTCACGCAGCAGAACACCCTGCGGTGGGCAGAGCTAAGTCTCACAACTAGTCAGCCTAGGAGATAACCCCACCTACTCACAAGCAAAAAGCAATTAAAGATCTTCTTTAACAGGACAATAGACACAACACAAGAGTCACCTTTGGAGCACACGCAGAGGAGAAGAACGAAGTAATGCAAGTCAAATATAAAGTACACATACTACATAAGATAACCCAGCAAGAACTAAGAACTCTAGGGGATCTACCTAAAACATCAAAGCAAACATAGAGAGTCAGCCAGAATAGGAAAACAAAGAAACATGTCCCAAATAAAAGAACAGAAGAAACCTCCAGAAGTGGAACCAAATGAAGCAGAGGTAACCAACCTATCAGAGAAAGAGTTCAGAACACTGGTGATAAGAATGTTTAAGGAGCTTAGAGATGACAAAGAAGGATGTAGAAATCATAACGAACAACCAGTTAGAACTACAGAACACAATTACCGAAATAAAGAACTCACTTGAAGGGATTACCAGCAGGTTAGATGAAGCAGAGGATCGAATCAGCGACTTAGAAGACAAGTTAGCAGAGATCACCAAAACAGAACAACAGAAAGAAAAAAGAATAAAAAACAATGGAGATGGTTTAAGAGACCTCTGGGATAACACCAAGCACAACAACATACGCATCATAGGAATACCAGAAGGTGAAGAGAGGAAGCAAGGGATTGAGAACATATTTGAAGTAATAATATCCGAAAACTTCCCTAACCTGATGAAGAAAACCAACATACAAGCCCAGGAAGTGCAGAGAGTTCCAACCGGGATAAACCCAAATAGGTCCACACCAGGACACATTATAGTTAAAATGGCAAAGCTTAAAGACAAAGAGAGAATCCTAAAAGCAGCAAGAGAAAGACAGAGGGTTATATACAAGGGAATTCCAATAAGACTATCAAATGACTTTTCTACAGAAACATTGCAGGCCAGGAGGGAGTGGCAGGACATACTCAAAGTGATGGAAAACAAAGGCCTACAACCTAGATTGCTTTATCCAGCAAAGCTATCATTTAAAGTTGATGGAGAGAGAAAGAGCTTCCCGGAAAAGAGTAAGCTAAAGGAATTTATTACCACCAAGCCAGCATTGCAAGAAATACTAAAAGGACTTCTGTAAATAAAAGAAAAATGAAAACAACCTAACCACAAATTTTAAAATGGCAATAACTATGTACCTATCAATAATCACTTTAAATGTAAATGGATTAAATGCTCCAATTAAGAGACATAGGGTGGCTGAGTGGATAAGAAAGCAAAACCTTTGTATATGCTGTATACAAGAGACTCATTTCAGATCAAAAGACACACACAGGCTGAAAGTGAAGGGTTGGAGTAACATATTTCATGCAAATGGAAATGAGAAAAAAGCTGCAGTTGCAATACTTACATCTGACAAGATAGACTTTAAAATGAAGAATATAGTAAAAGACAAAGATGGGCACTACATAATAATAAAGGGATCGATCCGACAAGAGGACATACCCCTAGTAAGCATCTATGCACCCAACATAGGAGCACCTACATATATAAAACAGATACTGACTGACATAAAGACAGAGATCAACAGTAAAACTATCATAGTCTGGGACTTCAACACACCTTTGACAACAAGAGACAGGTCTTCCAGAAGGTAAATCAATATGGAAACAATGGCCTTAAATAACACATTGGACCACTTGGATTTAATCGATATTTTCGGAGCATTTCACCCCAAAGCTGCAGAATACACGCTCTTCTCAAACGCACATGGAACATTTTCCAAGATAGACCACATGTTAGGCCACAAAACAAGTCTTGATAAATTTAAGAAAATTGAAATCATACCAATTGTCTTCTCTGACCACAGTGCTATGAAATTAGAAATGAACTACAGGAAAAAAACTGGAAGACACACCAATTCATGGAGGCTGAATAACTTATTACTAAATAATGAATGGATCAAGCAGGAGATCAAGGAAGAAATCAAAAGATATCTCGAGACAAATGAAAATGTTTTCTGTATGGTAAGAAACGTGTAGAAAACATGATGACCCAAAATCTCTGGGATGCTGCGAAAGCAGTCCTAAGAGGGAAATTCATAGCATTGCAGACCTATCTAAAGAAACAAGAAACATCACTAATCAACAGTTTATCTTCACACTTAAGGGATCTGGAAAAAGAACAGCAAAATAAGCCCAAAGGGAGCACAAGGAAGGAGATAATAAAGATCAGAGCAGAAATAAATGAAATAGAAACCAGAAAAACAATACAAAAGATCAATGAATCCAAGAGTTGGTTCTTAGAGAAGATAAACAAAATTGACAAACCTTTAGCCAGACTCATTAAAAAGAGAGAGGACCCAAATTAATAAAATCAGAAATGAAAGAGGAGAAGTGACAACAGACACTGCAGAAATACAAAAAATTTTAAGAAATTACTATGAGCAACTGTATGCCAACAAATTTGACAATCTGGAAGAAATGGACAATTTTCTAGAGGCGCACAACCTTCCAAGGCTAACTCAAGAAGAAACAAAACCTGAATAGACTGATTACCACCACGGAAATTGAATCAGTAATCAACAATCTCCCAACAAACAAAAGCCCTCGACCAGATGGCTTTACAGGTGAATTTTACAAAACGTTCAAAAAAGAATTAATACCTATTCTCCTCAAGCTCTTCCAAAAAATCCAGAAGGAGGGAAGACTGCCAAACACTTTTTACAAAGCCATTATCACCCTGATCCCAAAATCAGACAAAGACACCACAAAAAGAAGAAAACTACAGGCCGATATCTCTAATGAACATAGATGAAAAAATCCTCAGCAAAATATTAACGAACAGAATTCAGCAATACATTAAAAAGATCATACACCATGATCAAGGGGGATTCATCCCAGGTATGCAAAGGTGGTTCAACATCCGCAAATCAATTAATGTGATACACCACATTAACAAAATGAAAAATAAAAATCACATGATCATATCAATAGATGCAGAAAAAGCATTTGATAAAATCCAGCAGCCATTTATGATAAAAACCCTTAAGGAAGTGGGAATATAGGGATCATATCTCAACATAATAAAAGCCATATATGATACACCCACAGCTAACATCATACTCAATGGGGAAAAGCTAAAACCATTCCCCCTAAGATCAGGAACAAGGCAAGGTTGCCCACTATCTCCACTTCTATTCAACACAGTGCTGGAAGTTCTAGCCTCAGGAATCAGACAAGAAAAAGAAATAAAAGGCATCCAAATAGGTAAGGAGGAAGTAAAATTATCATTATATGCAGATGACATGATACATAGAGAGAACCCTAAAGACTCCACCAAGAAACTATTAGAGCTGATAGATGAATTTAGTAAAGTAGCAGGATACAAAATTAATATTCAGAAATCAGTTGCATTTGTATATACCAATAATAAAACATCAGAAGGAGAAATTAAAAAAGGAATCCTATTCACAATTGCTCCAAAGACTATAAAATACCTGGGAATAAATTTAACCAAAGAAGTAAAAGATCTGTACTCAGAAAATTATAAGACACTGAAGAAAGAAATGAAAGACGATATAAATAGATGGAAACACATACCATGTACATGGATAGGAAGAATTAATATAGTTAAAATGTTCATACTGCCTAAGGCAATATACATATTCAACGCAATTCCTATCAAACTACCAATGACGTTTTTCACAGAAATAGAACATATAATCCTAAAATTTATATGGGACCATAAAAGACCCCGGATAGCCTCAGCAATCTTGAGAAATAAGAACAAAGTGGGAGGTATAACAATACCTGACATCAAATTATACTACAAGGCTACAGTAATCAAAACAGCATAGTACTGGCATAAAAACAGACCCATAGATCAATGGAACAGAATAGAGAGTCCAGAAATAAATCCATGCCTATATGGCCATTTAACCTACGACAATGGAAGCAAGAATATACGATGGGGTAAAGAGAGTCTATTCAATAAATGGTGTTGGGAAACCTGGACAGAAACATGAAAAAAAATGAAGCTGGACCACCTCCTTACACTATATACAAAAATAAATTCAAAATGGCTTAAAGACTTGATATTTGCCAATGATATATCTGATAAGGGGTTAATATCACAAATCTATAAAAAACTCACTCAATTCCACTCCAAAAATACAAACCCAATTAAAAAATGGGCAGAGGACTTGAAGAGACATTTTTCTAAAAAGGACATACAGATGGCAAACAGACATATGAAGAAATGCTCAACCTCACTAACCATCAGAGAAATGCAAATAAAAACCACAATGAGATAACACCTCACCCCAGTCAAAATGGCTATCATCAATAAATTAACAAACAACAAATGCTGGCTTGGATGTGGAGAAAAGTGAACACTTGTGCACTGTTGGTGGGATTGCAGATTGGTGCAGCCACTATGGAAAACAGTATGGAGATATCTCAAAAATCTGAAAATGGAACTACGTTATGATCCAGTAATTTCACTCCTAGGTATCTATCCAGAGAAATCCAAAACTCCAATTCAAAAATCTTTATGTACTCCTATGTTTATTGCAGCACTATATACAATAGCCAAGACATGGAAACAACCAAAATGCCCATCGGTAGATGACTGGATTAAGAAACTGTGGTACATTTATACAATGGAGTATTACGCAGCCATAAAGAAGAAAGAAATCTTACCATTTGCAACATGGATGGACCTAGCAAACATTATGTTAATTTGAAATAAGTCAGACAGAGAAAGACAAATACCATATGATCTCACTTATATGTGGAATCTAAAGAAAAGAATAAGTGAATGAACTAATCAGAAACCGTTTTGGAGACAAGGAGGAAAAACTGAGGGTTGCTAGATGGGCAGGGGCGGGGGGGGGTGGGGATAAGGGGAAGGTGAGGGGATTAGAAAACAGTCGGTAACCACAAGATGGCCATGGAGTTTTGAAAATTAATTTGGGGAATGTAATCAATAATGTTGTAAAGATGTTGTAGGGTATCCAATGGACACGTGTCCCATTTGGGAGACCACCTCAGGGATGATGTAGATGCCTGACCACTGCTCTGTACACCTGAAGCTGAAAAATAATGAATGCCAACTATAATTTTATATATATATATGTATATATATATATATGTATATATATATATATATATATATATATATACGTATGTATATACTTACAAGTGGAGTACAGCATTAGGAAGAGAGACAGTGGAAATGTAATGGCTCTGTGAGATGTCAGAGGGATAGTGGATGGGGGCGGGGGGTCCACTCAGTGTGAGGGACATAAATGATAAACGTCTAAGTATTGCTTTGTCTTGTGCACCTGAAACTAATTAAAAGAAAAAAGAACTAGGGGAAAAAAAATGAATAAAATCTTACCATTTGCAGCAACATGGATGGACCTAGAGGGTATTACGCTACGCGAAATAAGTCAGACTGAGAAAGACAAATGCCATATGATCTCACTTATATGTGGAATCTAAAAAACAGAATAAACGAGCAAACGAAACAGAAATAGACTCATGGATACAGAGAACAAACTGATGGTTGCCAGGTGGGAGAGGGACTGGAGGGATGGCTGAGAAAGGTAAAGGGATTAGGAAGTGCAAACTGGTAGTTACAAAATAGTCACGGGATGTGCAATACAATGTGGGAAATATAGTCAACAATATTGTAAATACTTTGTATCGTGTCAGATGACGACTACTTATTGGATCACTTCATAAATTATATAAATGTCTAACCACTACGCTGTACACCTGAAATTAATATACTGAATGTCACCTATAATTTAAAAAATACAGTCACAGAATGTACAGTATAGGGAATATAGTCAATGGTATTGTAATAGCTATGTACGGTGTCAGAGGGGTAGTAGACATGTTGGGGTGATCACTTTGTGAGGCGTGTGAATGTCTAATCACTGTTTTGTACACCTGAAAATAATAAAAAAAATACTCAGTAAAAAATATTTTTGACCTTGTGACCAGGCAGTCTCTGTTCCAACTACTCAACTCTACTATTACAGTGCAAAGTAGCCATAGATGGCACAACGTGAATGTACTTTAATGCCATTGAATTGTATACTTAAAATTTAAGATGTTAAATTTTATGTGTATTTTACATTTTTTAAAAGCAGTTATAGATAATATACAAATGAATGCACAGCTGGTGTTTCAGTAAAACTGTATTTATGCACAATGAATTCTGAATTTCATGACTTCATATGTCATGAAGTATTATTCTTTCACTGATTTTTCAACTATCTAAAAATGTAAAAACAATTCTTAGCTTGCCAACAGTACAAAAACAGGTAGTGGGCTGGATTTGGCGCAGGGCCCATACCTTGCCACCTTTAACTTAGAGAAAGAGGAGATACATAACGTAATTTAAAAGCTAGTGGTATTTCTGCAGTCTAAAGTGTTGCTGTAACAAACTTTAAGGGGTTTAAAAGCATCTACAAAATTTATCACAATACCCATGTTTCTACAGCACAAATGACTTACTCAGGTAAAAACTAAATTTAGAAATCTCAACAGAACTTAAAATGCAAAGGAAACAGTAACCACTGCTTTCCAGCTACCAGTTAGATCCAGCTACATACTAAAAATCTCAGCATGTGAAGGGATTAAGTACAAATTGGCAGATACAAAATAGTCATGGGGATGTAAAGTACAGCACAGGGAGTATAATCAATAATATTGTACTATGTATGGTGTAGGTGGGTACTAGACTAGTGGGGGGATCACTTTGTAAATTATATAAAGTGTAACACTACGCTATACACCTGAAACTAATGTAACACTGAATGTCAACTGTAACTGGAAAATAAGTGCCAATACCGTAGTCAACCATCGGCATCTTTCCAGTCACCCTCTTGGACTTGAGGTTCTGAGGAGTCCTCCCTCACGCCTACTATCACTTCATCCTCAGTTCCACTGCAGAGAAACTAACATGCGTTGAACATCCCTGTATGCTAACAACTTCACTTAATCTCATTTAATCCTCACAAAAATGGCTTTTAGAAGTCATTCATTTGATTTTATGGATATATACTTGTAAAAATTCAAGCTGTATACCTTAAGATTACCACATTTTAATGCATGTAAGTTATACCTTACTGACAAATCATTACAAAAGCCATCACCCAAGTTGAAACACCCACACAAGAAGCAGGAGACAGACATTCATTCATCAATATGGAAAATAAGTCTTGACCCAGCAAGGGGAGAAAAATAGGTTTGTAAAACAGCATGTAAAAGTGTACAAACGAGCACAACAGAGAAACACTTGGAAAGCTGATCACCAAAACTGGTGAAATTTTAGGTGTTTATTCTTGTACTTTTCTATATTCTTTCATGAGAATGTATTATCTTTATAACGTACGAACTGTGTAATGAAGAAAACCAGTCAAGATATTTCTACTTGAAGGAAAAAGGTCACCACCAAAACGTCCTTAAAAAATAAAAAGTTTAAGTCATTCTTTATTGTGGTTGTGCATATATACATCTATATCTATATCTACATCTATATATATCTATCTTTATCTTTGAGATATTCCAAAATATTTATTTACAGATGAAATGACACCTGAGATTTGATTCAAAATATTTGGAGTTGGGGTAAATGAGGATACAGATAAGAGTGGCCATGAACTGATAATTGCTGGAGTGATGAGTTTATAGGAATTTATAATACCATTCTACTTTTGTAAATGTTTGAAATTTTCTAATTAAAAGTTTCTCTCCTTTTCCCCTCTAAGTGTACCTGCTTAGCCATTAGCCACCTTCACATCTGCCTCCAAATGGCCTTCCTCAGAAATCTCACTTTTTGTTGTCTCTGTCTCTTTTTGGAGTTCTAGACCCTCCCTGCCCACAAATGCCTGAAATGCACCAAGGCCAGAATCAAATGCAGTACCCTGTCCATCCTGCGCCAAGTTGCTCTTTGTGCTGACTCCCGTTTTCTAGGAATGGCACCATCACTCAAATCTGTAAAATGGGTCTTCCAAGAGTTCTCATTCCTCCTCACCAAATTAACTACAACTCAAGAAAGTGGCTCTCAAAGTTCTTCTCTTTCCATTTCTACTGCTACTAACCTAACTCAAAAATCCTCATTAAGTTATAACTATTCCGAATAGCTTCCTAAATTATGCTCTTACCTCATCTGTCTGGGCTCCAATTCTGCCTCTCCTGCTCATGCTCTACCTTCAGTGCCTGGCACAATGCTTAGTATATAGTACCTGTTCAATAAATGTCTGTGGCATGAAGACCATCATGGTACTTTACCTTGCAGATACTTGTGAATCTACGTTCCCTCCTTAGGCTCCTCCCACGACCTTAAGGGCAGAAACCATTTTGTTTTCCTCCTGTATGGTAAGAGCCCACGATACTGACATGGTCCCTTTTCAGTAGGCTAGAGTAAATCCTTTAGATCTGGGTAATTAAAGAAGCAGATTCAAGTGTGATTATGTATGCACATATGGGAGCTGTCAAAAAACCCCTCTTCCCCACTCGAATGGTGCAAAAGCCAAACATGTCATACAATTAAAATTACCTTTGAGCTAAAGCCCTATCTAAACAAACACCCCCAGTCCTTTAGGATTGAGCTTAAACATCACTGCCTTTCTCAGTACCCATATGTATGTTCATAGAACTTTCAAAATCTGCCATGCCATTTTTATATATGTGATTATTCTGTTAACATCTCCTCCCAACCCCCAATCTCTAGGATTTACAAGGGCAGGGAAATGTGGCTACAGAACTATGGCCTACCAACTACACATTAAATAGATGTACGTGGCTGTTTTAGTTCATTTCACATTTCTACTTCTTAAACAAAGGGAGAGGGGGCTTTCTGGTAGCGAGTCAGCCTTTTATAAAAGGTCACTAGTGTTAAAACCTTCCCCAAACGGATTTTACTAACCTTTCCTTACATGGCTGGGGGAGATAAGACATCTTCATTTCAGCCTAACATTAATCCTATTCCCCAGATGCTGCAGCCGGAACTGGGTATTGTAGAAGTCACCCAGACCTAGAACCACTTTATCCAGCAGCTGCTTTCCAGTCTTACAGGGCTTCTAAAGACAGGATTTGTTTATTAATTTTCTCAAAAAGGTAAACTTATTTATTCAGTTCTTCAAGCGGAAAGCCTCCAAATCTGCAACAGCAAATTCTTTGATGTCCAAGGCTACTGTTGCACTGCTGGAAGAACAGGTGGGGAAAGAAAGGGCTGGCTGCCACACAGCACGCCCACAAGATTATGTCCGTGACTACTCTGAAACTATTTCACATGTTCGGGGGAGGTACACAGTTTCATCTATCCCGGACCACCAATCCCCCAAGCCCAAGGCGCTCTGCTAGCCCTGTCAGCAAAGAAATCCTATATAAATGACTCATAGCCTTTAGCTAATTTACTAGCCAGTGCACCCAAACATGTTTATACAGCTGACTCTCAGGTCAGATTGTTTCCAGAAAATTAAAGCAGTTCTCTCAGCAGATATGTAAAAACAAAATGTGAAACCAATAGACCTATAATAGTTCATTTTCTGCTTTTCAATGCAAAAACAGGAACAATACCTATTTTCAGTTCAAACTCATTTCCTTTTTATTAAAGTCCAAGTTACCATTACATGGTTTGGTACTCAATAAAGGAAAACTTGTTCAAATAAGGTAATATGTTATCATCAGTATTTCCAGGTGATATTTTACATCAAGTAGCATTATCAGTAAATCCTTGGAAAGCCCAGCTGTAAGAGAAAACATGAAGAATTAGCCAGGACATAAAGAAAAGGTAGAAATCTTACTACAAATAACATGCCTCAGAGCAACAGCCCGGGAAGATCACTGTCTCTGTGTAGACTTTTCTCTCTTCCTCAATCCCGCCTACGTCAACGCACAGACTAACTCTGTGGCTTTTTTGTTTTCTTACACCTGGTACTTAACTGGGTTAGTCTTCTTTTCCAATCAGAAAAGTGTTGAGAAGTAGCCCTTTAATTTTTTTTTTTAAAGAAATATGTTACTGCAGCTAGTATATATATGACAAAGATTTTCTGGAATCCTTAGAATAGTACTTGATAAAATAAAAATGAAGCCCAAGACAACCTGTTAAAGAGTCCATTATGAAATATGAACCAAAGAGCTCTAAAAATATAACTAGGAAATCCTCTATTCTGAATACCTAGTTTTCTCCAAGTACTCAAAGACATTTTAAATAACATAAAAACCTCTCTATATATTAAAAGATGAACTACTTGACTTCAGGAAGGTGGTAGTGTTGGGCAAAGACAAAATTAACACTACTACTCCAAAACACAAGCTTTAAAAAGAAACAACAAATGTGGATTACAGAGCCGCAGGCATTTTCTGCTCAGTCTGCCAGTAAGAAGACTGAATGTAGGGATTCTTTGAGTTCTGAGATTTTTAAATTAGTGTTTGCTAATGACATCCTAACCAGACTCACTGGTTCTTTATCTTATGAGGAATCTCATATTAGCTCCTCAAATAATTTCGGGACCATTTTTATTGGAACTTTTATAACATAGTTTAATTCCACCTATTAAAAAACTTCCGCTCACTCTTAGGAAGCAAATCTTCTACTTAAACCTCAATTTTTTACCTCTGAGAAATAAGAGCATGGCCTTACTAAATGCCTACACAGGACATGTGGCACAGTAAGGGTAATGGAGCCTGGAGCCGGACCGCAGGGTTTAAACATGGATTCTCCTACTGTGACTTTGGACAAGGTGCCTGTTTCCTCATCAGTAAATAGTAAAATGGGATGATAATAGTACCTGCCTCACAGGACTATTTACGAGGATTACCTGAGTTAATATTTATAGAGCACTTGAAACAGTGCCTGACACATACCAACAATTATATACACTGTATGTGTTTGCTAAATAAAATAAAAAGCATGGGTTACTGCTTATATATTTTGTTTTACAAAGGATTTTCTGCACACTGCTCACTACCTAGACGATCTTGTGGCTGGTTTTATTACATGATCTGCCTTTCCACAGAGAACTAAAGGTAACAAGTTTTTATTATCGATATGTATTTACTTGATTATTAAATTCTAACCTGGCACACAAAAGCAAAAGGATCAAATTAATAAAATCTTGCTGTTAAAAACAGATGTATAAAGCATGCATGATAAACACCTTGAATGCAATGGATTATCTTTAGTTTGCAGGAGGTTCAAGGGCTGAAATGAAGGAAGGGTACACAGAGGGCTTCAACTCTATGTGAAACCAATCATTTCTTGTGGGGGGAAAAAACTAAAGCAAATATAGCAAAATAGTAGTATCTGAAAACCTGGGTGTGCTTAAATTTACTGTCTATACTTGCAATATTTTATATAGATTTTGAATTGAGAAGACTTTTACTTGCCTTTATACCAGTAAGAGAACAATTATAACGACTAGAAATAACAATCCTAGCTCCTTGAAGTTGTCATCATTGGTACTCTCTAAATCTCCTCTAACAATCCCATTAAGAGATCTTATTCTGAGAACAAGTGTCACTCCCTAACCCCTCCCTGAACTTTTTCCTGCCTTTTTCAGTGCTATGTCACTTACCCGTGGGGTTTACACTTTGTCAAGGCCCAGTTCCTCTGGAGTGGAGATTCCCAGTTCATTTAAAGTTGGTCTAAGTTCCTGGATGACATAAGGGTAGATTTCCTTATGAGGTCCTGCTTTGTCCTGATGGCAAAGAAAATATTCACATTTAGTTCTCTGAAAAGCTGTATCTATTTACAAAATGAACTTGAAAATGCGTTTAATCACATATGCATAGGCTAGTAGCAGAGAATACAAGTCACTTACTTTGTCTTTTTTTTAAAGATTTTATTGGGGAAGGGGAACAGGACGTTATTGGGGAACAGTGTGTATTTCCAGGACTTTTTTCCAAGTCAAGTTACTGTCCTTTCAATCTTAGTTGTGGAGGGTGCTGTTCAGCTTCAAGTTGTTGTCTTTTCAGTCTTAGTTGTGGAGGGCGCAGCTCAGCTCCAGGGCCAGTTGCCTGCGCAGGGGGCGCAGCCCACCATCCCTTGCGGGAGTTGAACCAGCAACCTTGTGGTTGAGAGCATGCTCCCAGCAACTGAGCCATCCGGGAGCTCAGCAGCCCCTCAGCTCAAGGTGCTGTGTTCAATCTTATTTCAGGGGGTGGAGCCCACCATCCCTTGCGGGAATCGAGGAATTGAACCGGCAACCTTGTGGTTGAGAGCCCACTGGCCCATGTGGGAATCGAACCGGCAGCCTTCGGAGTTAGGAGCATGGAGCTCTAACGGCCTGAGCCACTGGGCCGGCCCAAGTCACTTACTTTTAAGTCAACGTATTTGTTCAATAAAGAGCAACTATGTGGGCACTATTCAAGGTAAGTTTTAAGACACATTGAGAAAAAGACAATTAGACTCAATCCAGAAAAAAATTTTTTTAAAGCCCGAGTTACTGAAAAAGAAGGTAGTGATGACAGAATTTTGTGAAGGTAATTAAACATGCCCAGCAGGCCACAGGAATAATTAAGTTAACACAGGAAAAGTTTTTAAATGTGCCTCCAATTTGAGACCCTAACTGAATTAACTACGAGTGCTGAATGAACTGATAGCCTACAGAACCCTTAATTATCTTACCCATTGTAGATAAAGTAATGCCACAGTTTCCCTTTTACAGACCTTGAATTTCTTTCTAATGGACCATGTCTTTTCACAGAGAGCTACACTTAAAGAATACTTATTTCCAGGGCAAAAGAGTTTTGACTCTCACCATACCATATAATTATGCCTACATATCGCCACAAAGTTTCCCAGGGACAAATATTAAATAGTCAAATGGACTAAGACACTGCCAGGCTGTTATTCTTCTGCCTTTAACAAATTCTAGCTCTCTTCAGCTGTGTTTAATTATAAAATGCTTGCTTAAAATGCAATGTATTTATTTGCTCATTATAGAAAAATTAGAAACTATAATCAAACAAAAGGGAGAATATGTCCTAATTTTCATCTCTCTATATATACACATATTTTTTAAATATATATTTTAATAAAAGGAGGTCAAACCACAAAAATTATTTCATAATTTTCTACAGTTAATATACTATAAATATGTTTAATGTTAAAGAGATTTCTACAACATTAAGAGATGTGTAATAACCTCTTCTGGGAAGTCCCATCTTAAGAAACCACTAGCAACATCTAATATCTTATCACAAATAGCACAAAGATAAACTGTAGTTAAACCTTTGTACAGCCTTATTTCCTTAAGATAAGTTCTCAAATGGAATTGATGAACAAAAGGACATCAAGAACAATTTTAAGGCCTTGGATAAATTCTGCCGAACTGAACTCCAGAAAGATTGTTACCTATACAACATGCATTCCCTTTAGCTATATAAGAACGAATTTTAGGTATTTTAACAAATTCAAAAATACAGAATATGCTGATACCTAGTCAACAGCCCACCCACTTCCAGAACAAATTTAGCGTTATTTCACTGACCTTAACAACCTCTAGGATGCGAACAGCACTAGCAAAATCATTTAACCGTCTGCATGCCCGCAAAGCAGCATCAATGATTTTGGGTTCTGGAACCAGATCATAGCCAACAAGTGTGTTCATCCCTGTCAAAGCAAAAAGAGGGGCCATGTCAACCTGGAATATTCTCACTCAGACTACAAGGTAGTTATTTACATTTTTATTGGAATATAGACATGTTGATCTTGTGTCTGGGCCTTGTGATATTGTGATTCATAATAAATATACATTGGGTTTCTGTCCCTGCTCCTGGCATAGAGCCCCTAAACCCCCTTGAATTTCCTAAGTGATGAGAGCAACAATAGTGTCGCCTGTTATGTTAAAGGGGTAACTTTTGGACCTCACCCAAGATTGAGGGCTGGTTGTTAGTAGGGGCCAACCCTGAGGTTAGAAGATTGGAATTTTCAGTCCCACCCCTGATTTCCAAGGATGGGGAGGGGCTTGAAGTTAAATCAATTGCGAAAGGTCAAAGACTTACTCAATCATGACTAGGTAATGAAGCCTCCATAAAACCCAGAGGCTAGCAACTCAGTCCGTTTTTGGAGAGCTTCCATCCTGGGGTACTAGAACACTCCCATGGGCCACTGTACCTGGTCCCAAGCTCCATAAGGACAGAAGCTCCTTCGTGTGGAACCTCACCCTATGTATCTCTTCATCTGGCTGTTGACTTGCACCCTTTTATATTCTTTGTAATGAATCAGTAATCTCATGAGTACATGCGTTTTCTTGAGTTCTGTGAGCTGTTTGAACCCAAGGAGGGGTTTGTGGGAACCTTTGATATGTAGCTGGTAGGTCAGAAGCATGGGTAACAACCTGGGCTTAGGACCATCCTCTAAAATAGAGGGTGGTTTTGTGAGACTGAGCCCTTTACCTGTGGAATCTGATGCTACTTCTGGGTAGGGTAGATAATGCCACCTTGAGCGGAATGCTTGGACACCCTGCTGGTGTCCTGATTTGTTTGTTGGTGTGGGGAAGCCTCTACACACACATTGGAATTGGGTCCTGGAACCCTGTCAGGTCTCTATTCTCTTCTCTATAAAATGAGAGAATCTACCTTTAAAAAATTCTACAAGATCACAGTGGCCCTTTCACAATGAATTAAAAGTGGAAAGAAAGGAACTATGCAGTAGCCTGCAGATTGAAGGGGAAAAAATCCAAGAGTTTCCTTAAATGCAAACACTATTTTCATAATAATTTGTTTGTTTCTTTTCATACAAGAGGGTCATTTTCAACTCATATCTTTAACTCTTAGAACAATATATATACTTTGGTTGCTTTAAAATAGAATTGATTGGAAAGTAATCTAAAGACAACCAGAGAAATGCTTAAGGAGAGTTAATGAAGCCCAAATAAGGACATTAAAGAGATATAAACTTTAGTGCACAGACCAAACATTCAACCAGAAAATGATTAGGCATGATTACTTTCAGCTCTACACAAAATGACACATCATAAAATTTAAGATTCTTTTAATGGGAATGCAGAATTGCTATTCTTTTCATTACTTTTCAAGATTATTCAATAAGAATTTCCCTGGTTGCAACAAAATGGAGTCATTACATCCCTACATAGAAGTCTGAAACACTTAGGTTTCTTGCTGTATTTTAAAATATTTAAACAAAGGACAGCAGTGACTATAATGCTAGAATACTGTCACAGAGGCTGAAGTCTTGGTCTGAGATAAGTTGCCTACACTTAAAATAAGTTATCCACCAGTCTAATTGTTAGACTAGTTATGATTAATGCTACTTACTCATGTTAAATGCCCATCTGCAAATTTAGCAACAATCTAGCGTACTTAGACTGGACACTTACTCAGGGCAAGACAAATCATAACTGAGAATAAAAATAACAAAAAACCCAAACTATTACCAAGAGGAGAAAGGACCCAAATGACTACATGACTAAATCATCTAAAAGATGCAAAACTTAACTCTTACTCACCTTGACCTACCATTATAGCAGTGGTTTTAATCAGGGGTGACTCTGGCCCCCAGGAGACATTTTTGTTTGTCACAACTTAGGGTGGGTGGGTGGCACTTAGTGGGTAGAAGCCAAGATGCTGCTAAACATCCTACAATGCAAAAAACAGCCCTTGCAACAAAGAATTACCTGGCCCAAAATGTCAGTTGTGCCTGCTTTAAAGTCCTGTTTTACAAGAAACACTCACTATGGAAACTAGAATATTTTCTAACTGCAAGTTGCATGACAGCACCCAACTTACACAATGCATATTTTCAAAATAGTTGCTTTCAACAAAGTAGTAGAAGACTACCAAGCAGCTCCTAATTCTACACCAAAATAGACAAATATGACCATGTTCCAATTACCTTTACGCAATTCCCAGGCATCAATATCTGGTTTGTTGAAGTATGTTACCCAGCGAGCATCAAACTCCTCATCTGTCTCCTGTGACCCATGGGAGTAGCAGCGAACTGACTGGAGCGCTACAATGGAGACAGAATAACTTCAATGTATAGAAGTAGTATTTGACATACCTTGCAATACATTAAGGTTTGTTTGTTTCTTTATTTATTGTGTTAAAATGCACACAACATAAAATTTAACCATTTTTGAGTATACAGTTCAGTGATATTAAATACATTCAATGCATAAGTTTTGAATCAACTGTCACAGTAGGAAAATTATTCAGCAGGCCAAATGAAACAAATCTTATGTATTTATATGAAAAAATACCCTAAAAATTAAGCAAAGGAAAGTAGAACAACAAGGACTATAGATGCACGTTTATGCTTTTTTCTCCAAATGTGTAATGCTAGCCTAAAATTGTTAACATTGGTATCTTTGGAAAAAAAGCTTCCTTTCTTTCTTTTTAAACTTCATTTCTTAACACACTTCCACAATGTCTGCATTTCTATAATAAGCAGAATATTAATTCCTAATTTAAAATAACTCTCATTCTAGCTGAGTGAGTTTATAACATACATTTTTGATAAATTTAAAAAATCTTATTGCTATTAAATTATATTCCAAAATAAATTACACATCCTGACAAAGCAATGGTAATTTAAAAATTGTTTTATTAAACTACAGACCCCTTCCCAAAAATTCTGATAAATCTCCTAAGGGAAAACATGCCCTCGGACTTACACCCAACAAAAAAAAAACTGCTTTAAAAGATTTCTAAGAAGTGAAATTTTTAAAATATAACATTGTTAAAAAATAGGACACTTAGCATGCTGTTCCCAATCATATACCCTTTGCAGTACCATATGAAAAACCTTCCCATTTTTAGTTTCTGCCTGTCAAATGAACACTGAACTGGGAGTCAGGAAATCTGGATTCTTTCCAAACAGCCTCTGTCTGGTGGGGTTCGTGGGAGAAGGAAACGTTACCTTTGGGTTTTAGAAAGCAGCAGAGCCTAGTGGTTGGGTACTACTAGGCTCCTCACTCTCCCACTGTTTGACCCTGGTAAAATTAACTCAAGTTTTATTTTCCTTATCTGTAAAATGGGGATACCACTACCTTAGCAGATTATGACAATGAAAGCCAGGTAACGCCACTCACGGTTTAGCACTTTGTATAATAGATAGGTACTCAATAAATGGTAGCTATAAATTAATATTTACCTAAAATGTCTTAATTGATTTTCTATTTATGGAAATCATAATTTACAGAAATAAAACATTTAAAAAATTGCATTTCCTGTTAGATGAATTAGACAAGCCTGATATAATTTCTAGTTATTTTAAAAGTCTTGTCCAAAAAAGGAAAAAACTACCCAGAAATCTCTGGGCTCTAGGAATACTCCGAAATTTAAACATTTAGAATATCCCACACATCCTTAATACAATCACTGGCAGGAGAAAGCGTAAAGAGAAAAACAGAAAAACGTGAAAAGATGGACTACTAGCCAGTTCTGGAGGTGGACTGCCACCAGATCAAGCAAAAGGATTCTCGCTTAAATTACCATTTGAGCCTATAGCAAACTACCTGCCATTAGTTAGAGGACCACAGCACAAGTCCCCATCTTACCAGAGACCTAAGTTATTTCTACAGCGAAGTGGAACATGTATGTCCATGGGCTGGAATTGGACATCCTTTCAATTTCTATGACAAGAAAAAAGACTGGCTCTCTAGACCTAAACGTATTTGTTAAGTGCAAACATTTAATCAAAACTATATGGGTATTTAATAACCCTTACAAGACCAACATTCACATTTAATATAACACAGAGCATACATCACAACAACCCTCTCACACCATTACCAAAAATTTATAAGCTACCCTTTTCAAAAACTAAAGTTATCCTGAGCTGAATACTTAAAGTGCAAGTGTAAAATGGTACAACCGCTTTGGAAGACTGTTTAGCAGTTTCTTATCACGGTAAACACACAGCTACCATACCACCCAGTAATTCCACTTCTAAGTATTTACCCAAGAAAACTGAAATATATGTATTCCCTCCCCAGACGTAATAATTAAGTGTACCTTTCCTACCACTCAGAAAAGTGTTTCATCATTCTTTAGCTCACTGCTGGGCATATATTTCACTAGATGACTGGTAGCTTTGTTTTGTTTTCTAACTGTGAAAAAAGATGACCAGCAACTGCAAATCCCAGTAAGGAGATGTATGGATCACTTTCAATAATTTGTTTACCTTCCTTTCTGTGAGTTTCAAATTACAAACTGATTGTATTAAAAAAACACACAACAACCTTATATGAAACAACTATTTAGGACACCAAGCATGTAACAGAAACAAACATTCCTTCCAGGAGGGCAAAAAACTCTCAATATGGTTTAAATTATATATTCCTAATTCCAGTGCTGGGAAGAGTAGGATCTAGTCTCATAGCTATGGACCTACCCCCATATGCTTAACATTTTTATTTTGAGTAAACTATATAGGCATTCTCACCCTTCCCGCCACCCACCCAACACCCAACATTTCCACCTAGTTTTGAGGCTTGTAAGGCAAACTATTTTAGAAAAAAATTGCTCTGTCTTTCATACAACCTGAAGGTTCCAGAGTAGAAAAAGGGAAGCAGCTATAAAAAACTGGGGCATTTTGACAGCCTCAATCTAAAAAGCTATTTCTAACACCGTTTCTCGGCATTCAGTTAAGCACTCTATTAAAATAAACCTAACATATTTAGAAAAATTAAGGGGCTCATTAATCCCTTTGGTTTAATTAGATAGTTTTCCATTTAATAACTTATCAGCTGGGACAAAGCCCAAAGAATGGATATTTTGATGGTGGTGATACTAGGAGTAAAGGAAAGAACCGATTAATGGAGAGGGTACATGAACAAGCTCAAAGACAGGGTTATTGAGGTGCACAACTTAAGAGCAGGCATGGACCTTGGGGCCCAAAGGCTGGAAATCTGGAAATTGGAAGTGGTACAGAAAAGGTTGGAAGGTGATAAAAAGTGCTTCTTAAATAAATTCAGCCCTGCACCAGGAAAGGGAAAGAGAAAATTCCTCCCACCCTTCCCAAATTATCAGGGTAAGGATGCAGGAGCCAGGATTGTGTAGGTTTTAAGTGTTGACTAGAGAATCTAGCCATTATTTAAAACATTTTAATTATCCAATTCAGCAGTCATTGGAAAACAATTGTTTAAAGTTGGAGGCTTTTTCATGGACCAAATATGGAATTTGGGCTGCTACTTAACTAGAACAAAGTTGAGGACTCTCAGGTTAACCTTTCCAGAGCGCTTTCAAGTATACTGTCATTTGACCTTGGATCGCCTCATCCAAGAACCTTTATGTTTTCTGACTTTCAACCGCATAAAACCTCTTCAGTCTCATACTGATAATAAACCCCAACCTATAATATACAAAAATGAAATGCACTATAATAAAGGAAATATGTATTAAACATTTGTGCCAAGCAAGGTGCTAAGAATTACTTTATTTCATTTAAACCTCACAACTATCAACTATTATCTCAGTTTTAGGTAAAAGGCAACTAAGTCTTAAAGGTCAACTAACATGTCCAAGGTCACAGTTAGACAGTAGTTGACACAACTGTAAACAATACTGCCTCCTTGTGGCAAATATTTAGATCTATGGGACAAACACCTAAAATAAAGCTTTGTTTACTAATTATATTCAAGAGCATGAATGAATAAAAATAATTCCCTTAATTTAGTTTGACAAAAATCTCTGCCTTTTCCTCCACGTGCCACAAAATGCAGCAATCAATTCTTTTGAAGAAGTCAGAAGAATCCTCCCCAACGTGAAAAAATTAAAGTAGTATTTGCTACTCTCGCATTTAGATAAGGAAAGAATTAAAAAAAACAAAATCTGACAAACATCAGGATGGGCCAAAAGTAACTGTGGCTAACAGAAAACGGTCCTACCACTTAACTGAGGAGTCAGTTTCCCAAGATGGGCTTGCGTTTCCTCTTCCATAAAGTAAGACGACCGCCATGATCTCTGACGTGTATGGCAGCCTTACCGTTCGTTCTCTGGTTCTCCGATAAATTGCGGAAGATAAAGTCTAAATGAAGGTCTGAACTGGAGGAAGCGAAACATACTATGTTCTGAAGTGCCCAGTTACAGCACTCAAAGCAGCCAATTCAACCTTGTCATTTTTGAGTTTCTGAGCTCGTATGCTTAAACATGCACGATCAGGGGCTAAGTGGTGCAGCGCCTACGACCCCCGGGGCCCAAGAGCGAAGTACAGTCCCGACGCCTACCAGCACGGCGCTGGACTAAAGTCACCGGGACACACACAGAAGGCGGCGGCGCGACACGGGACGCGGCGGCAGCGCGTCTCAAGCTCCGGCGAGAAGCTTCCAGCGGAGCCAGGAGCGCCGGTGCCGCGTCTGTGGACGCCAGGCTCCCGGCCTGCGGCCCCGCTGTGCCACCAGCACCCTCTCTCACAGGACGTGTCGGTGCTCCGCTCTCTCAGAACTGGGCCAAGCGCCACGCGCCCCTTGTAAACGGGGGCTCCGCGCTCCGCGGCCCAGGGGTCTAACCGCGAGCACACGGCCCGCGGCGGGGGCACAGACGCCAGCAAACGAACGCCGGTAACAAGCACACTGCGTCCCACACGGAGGCACACCGTCCGGGAAGACGCGGCTCCGGAGCGGCCACTCCGCCCTGCGCAGCGAGCGGCGCGCCGGCTGCCTCAATGTCACCTTCGCCCAGGCGCCGCCAGTCAGGTGGCCGGGCGGGTCAGCGCCGGGCGGGTCCTGGCCCGGGGACCACTCGCGCGGGTGGAGCGCGAGGTGCGCGGCGCCCCCTCCCCGGCGCGCACGGCGGGTCCGCACCTGCCCCGTGCGAGCGGCTCGCGCCAGGAAGCGGCGCCGGAGGAAGCCCTGGGGCGCGTCCTCGCGTCCCGCAAGCCCCGAGGCGGCGGCGAGGGCGGCCCGCGGTCACTAGGTTCGGCCGTGAGTCGGCAGGGCAGCCGCTAGGCCGCGGGGCGAGCCTGCCCTCGCGTGGCGGCGGGGGCCAGGTCACCGCAAGGACACGCGGGCGCAGGCAGCGGCAGGCGGGGGGCCTTACCGGCGGCGGAGCCGGGGGCCAGAGCGGGCTGCGGGAGGCCTCGGGGGCTGGCCCGGGCGGCTGCGGCTGCGGCGACGACGCAGCGGCGGAGAGCGGCGGCCAGCATGACTGCGATGGCGGCGCGCAGGCTGGGGCTGAAGAGAAGCCGGCTGTGAGCTCACCGGCCGTTCCGGAGCTCCCGGGGCCGAACTCACGCACCGACGCACGGGGGGCGGAGCGTGAGGCCACGCCCACGGCGGAGCGCGCGCCTCGGCGGGAGGGGTCGGCGGGCGGCCGAGCGGGCTACGGCGGCGCCCTGCGGACAAACCGTCCCGGCGCCGCTCCGCGCCGGCGGGTCTGGTTCCGCGGCCAGCGGCGGCCATCGTGGAGCGGGAGTGGAAGGAAGGCGGGAGGCGAGCGGCGGGCGGCGTCGTGGTTGAAGTCCGGCTCCGGAGACGACTGTATCACCTCAAAATGGGAATACCAATAACAAAGCGACGGATTATAAAAATACCTTCTTTGCTTACCGTTCCCTCCCGTTTGAGCCTAACATAAGAGAACGAATGGGGGGGAAAAAACAACTCCCTCTCCCTTATTAGTAACTATTCTTATGTTACAAACCCGCAAGTATCAAAAACTGAGTCCAACCACTTTACCTTACAGATAAGGAAACAGGCTCAGAAATCAGGTTGCTTACCAGCAATACGGGCTCTTTTCACCAAATCCCCAATTCTGAGGGTTCACTTGGATATTTCTGGCCAAAGTCCTGCCCCCGGTGTTGATTAAGATCCAGGGCTTTTAACACCCGATTTGGCCTCACTGCGTCCTAACAGCTCCTGGGCAGTGGGGCCACTTTGCTCAGGCCTGAGCTGTTTCACTGCACCCACAGTTAATCAGTCTCTCTTGTCTTGGTATCCTTCATTCTCCATCCCTGGACCCACTAAGAAAGCAAAGATGGACATTCAGGCTCCTCTTCCTCACTCCAGACCCTCTCACCTGGCCGTCAGCGCCAGCCCTTGTCTTTTCCCTCTCTACAGTAGTGTGGCTTTAGGGGGTACGAACCTGGCTAGGAAAAGGATTAAAAAAACGTTTTCCAAAGCTCCTGCTCTCACCTTATCCCACCAACCTCATCAAAGGACACCTGGGAAAGCTTTAACTTATTTGCTTCAATTACTATTCATCAAATCTCCATGAGCCAGACGCTCAGGATGAGGTCAGGGCTCCCACATTGGAGAAAGTACTGGTCGCTGTTGTCAGTCTCTCCACTCGCCTACAATACTGTAGATTGTCTACTAGAGAGTGGTTGTTTATTACAATTATGACTATAATTTATTATGTGTCATTGCATGCTCAAACTATTTATTATCCCATCTAAGCCTCATAACAACCTTTCAAGTATTTAACCCTATTTTGCAGATGAAAGAATAGGCCTAAAGGACACTTGCCCCAAAATCACACAGCTAATAAACAGTACTGCTTAGATTTGAGTCCAGGTTTGTCCATTCCAGAAATTTTCTTTCCCCATCACCCATGAAGCTAGGCTTTGCTGACTTCTCAGTGTATTCTGCACCCCCCTGCTACCTTGAGGGCAATTCTCAGCCCACATCACTGTGTTAATTTTCTGTTGCTGCATAACAATTTCACTACAAAATAAGCAGCTTAAAACAACACCCATTTAGGGCCAGCTCGGTGGCTCCGGCGGTTAGAGCTCCATGCTCCTAACTCCAAAGGCTGCCGGTTGGATTCCCACATGGGCCAGTGGGCTCCCAACCACAAGGTTGCCAGTTCGATTCCTCAAGTCCCATAACGGATGGTGGGCTCCGCCCCTGCAACTAAGATTGAACACGGCACCTTGAGCTGAGCTGCTGCTGAGCTCCCAGATGGCTCAGTTGGTTGGAGCGCGTCCTCTCAACCACAAGGTTGCCAGTTTGACTCCCCCAAGAGATGGTGGGCTGCGCCCCCTGCAACTAGAAAACGGCAACTAGAAAACGGCAACTAGAAAACGGCAACTGGACCTGGAGCTGAGCTGCGCCCTCCACAACTAAGATTGAAAGGACAACAACTTGACTTGGAAAAAAGGCCTGGAAGTACACACTGTTCCCCAATAAAGTCCTGTTCCCCTTCCCCAATAAAATCTTTAAAAAAAACCCACACACCCATTATATCCCAGTTTCTGTAGGACAGAAGTCCAGGCATGGCATAACTGTTTCTCTACTCAGGGTCTCACAAGACTGAAATCAAGATGTCATCTGATGAGACAAGTAAAGAGTTTATAGGAGCGGGCTTATGAGCTGGCAAAATGCGACAGGCAGAGTTAACAGGAGCAAGCTCATAAACGAGCAGGACTGAGCTTAAACATTAACTGCTTGGCTCTGAATCCCCTGGCTGCACCTGCAAGTTGACAAGCACCTTACATTCATCATAGGTGGGAACAGAACAGTTCCCAATCACAACAGCAGCACCCTGCAAGTGGACATCCATCATAGACTGGAACAGGACAGCTCCCAGGAGAAGGCAATTGTAATAACAGCCGCCCTGCAAGCTGACAAGCAGTCTACGTCAAGCTTTAAAAAATATAAATCTTGAGCCCTTCTCATCAGGGCAGCTGTCCCTATCGGGCTCTGTCCTGGCAAAACTTCCCTTTGCCAGAACTGTCTCTCCCTTTGACTTTCAGCAAATCTTTTCTTACTTTTGTAGAATCTTGTAAGTTCTTTTACATTCTGCGAATGACCGGCGGTTAATTCTACACCAAGACATCATCCAGGTCTGTGGTCTCATCTGGAGCTCAGAGTCCCCTTACAGTTGTAGGACTGAATCGCACCTTTTTTTTTTCTTCTTACCTGTTAGCCAAGGACGACTCTCAGATCTTAGAGGCCACCTTCAGGGCCTTACCACATAGACCCCTCCATCGGCCCTCTCACAATACCACAGCTTATTTCTTCAAGCCAGTAGGAGACACTTCACCCTCTTTTAAAGACTTCATCTGACTAGGTAAGGCACATCCAAGGTAATCTCTCTGTTCTGTCATGGAATTAACTCCTGGTTAGTCTCAGAAGGTGAAAGCATTCACACAAGACTCTGCAAAGTGGGAGAGCAAAAAGGTTTATTGAAAGTCAGGCAGAGAGAGAAATACTGGCAGAAAGGAGTTTGCCAGGGCAGTCTCAGAGTGGACAGCTGCCCCTAACTTCAGGTTAGCTTTTTCTTACATAGGAAAGGGGGAGTAGGTCGGGCAGGTCAGAGGGCTGACATCACTTCCGGGGGTCTGGTCTGTTTGAAGATAATGTTATCTCCAGACTCTAGACTTGGACTCAGCCATCATGGCCTGGGACTTCTATGCATCACCAGTAAAACTGCAAGGGAGGTAGTTGTAAATTGGATTCCAGTGTCTGGGAGCCTGAGGATTAAGAAATTGCTCTTTTCAGGTTAGGATTCTGTTAATTAAATGGACTCACGAGGTATGGGTAGCCTTGAAACAGGGAACAAAGCAGAGTTCTTAAGTTAATCAGTGAGGGGAGAAACAAACAGGAAACAGCTGAATATCAGGATGGATCAAACTGCAAACAAACTAAGTCTAATTATAGGTAGCTAGATAGCAAGTTATGCAGTGAGTCAAACTGCAAACTGGCTAAGTCTAATTATGTTACTGATTTACTGAATTTCACCCTTTCTCTCTCTCTCTCTCTCTCTCTCTCTCTCTCTCTCTCTCTCTCTCTCTCTCTCTTTAAAGATTTTATTGGGGAAGGGGAACAGGACTTTATTGGGGAACAGTGTGTACTTCCAGGACTTTTTTTTTTCCAAGTCAAGTTGTCCTTTCAATCTTAGTTGTGGAGGGTGCCATTCAGCTTCAAGTTGTTGTCCTTTGAGTCTTAGTTATGGAGGGTGTAGCTCAGCTCCAGGTCCAGTTGCCGTTTTCTAGTTGCAGGGGGCACAGCCCACCATCCCTTGCGGGAGTCGAACCGGCAACCTTGTAGTTGAGAGGACTCATTCCAACCAACTGAGCCATCCGGGAGCTCAGCAGCAGCTCTGCTCAAGGTGCTGTGTTCAATTTTAGTTGCAGGGGGCAGAGCCCACCATCCCTTGCGGGACTCGAGGAATTGAACTGGCAACCTGTGGTTGAGAGCCCACTGGCCCATGTGGGAATCGAACCAGCAGCCTTCGGAGTTAGGAGCATGGAGCTCTAACCGCCTGAGCCACCGGGCCGACCCCCTTACACTCTCTTTTGATTAACTCAAAGTAGAGGGATTAGTAGCGAAATATTGAAATGCTATCCCAGCAAATTCACCTATTCCGCCCTGATTATACGAGGCATGCACACCAGGGGCACGAATCATGGGGGCCATCTTTGAATTAAGTCTACTACATCACTTGGGGTGGGAGCTGCTTGTTCCCAAGTTTGGCACCAGTTAGTTGTGCCCCCAGGCCTCAGTCCATTCTATTCCTTTTGCTGGGTGCTCCCTCCTAGATGGATTTAGACCAGATATCCTGGCTCTTGCCCAAGGCCATTGGGATCTTTTGTGGCTTCCTACTATTTCTGTCCCTCTGAAGAAGCAGCTGCTGGACTTTTAGTGCCTCAAGGATGTCATCAATCCCCAGCTGAACAGCCTATCAGCTTCCTGCTACAGCCAGAACCTTCCTGAAAGAGTTGTGATGAGGCATTTCCTCTGATGTTCAGAGGGGAGGGATGATGTTATTGAGGAGCTTGTGAGGACTAAGACACTGTTCCACCACTTGAATTGCTAGTAAAGGGAAGTACACATTCAAGAAAAGCTCTATTTTCTCTTGTGGGAAGGAATTATGCATTGGGAGGAAAAAAAGAATCCTGCCATTTCAAGGCTGGAAAGGGCCTTTGAGGCCATTAGTGTGACTAACCTTACGTTGCTTCCATTTCCTTAGGTCCCTACTTGAGCACCTCCAATGATGGGGATCACACTATTGGACTAGACTGCTTTGAAAGTGGGAATGAACAGGGGAAGGCACTCAGTTGCTCCAGTTGAATTATAGCTCTGTGATAGGCAAGTTATTCCCATTTCCTGATACATGAGTTTCCTCAGCTACAAATGGGAATAATAATGGAACCAAACTAATAGGCATTAGGAAGATTACAGAAGATAATACATGTAAAACACTGTGTCCTGGCTGGCACACGGTAAGGGCTCAATAAATGATAATTGTCACTCTCTACAAAAAAAATATGTTCCTGCTGTAAAATTACAGATGTTCTTTTTCCAGTTGTGAAATGGGGGACAAGGCATGGAGGTGGAGTGGACAGACACACCACATGGATCACCTGAGACTCAGGGAGGAGGGCTGGCAGGAGGAAGCAGCCTCCAGAGGTGGTCCTGTGGGTCTCCGTCCAGTCGGGGTAGGATGGCTCTAATGGCGCTCTCGTGCTTTCTTTCTTTTATTATGTAATTTCCTAGATTGTTACTTTTATGATCAGAAAATCATTAAAGGATATAGTTTTTATTGAGATATAACTCACATACCGTAAGAGTCATCCTTTTGAGATATGCAATTCAGTGGTTTTTAGTACATTTACTACATTGTGTGACCATTGTCACTATCGAATTCCACAACATTTCATCACCCCCAAAAGAAACTCCACGTCCAACAGCACTCACAAACCTCACCAGCCCTAGGCAACCATAAATCTACTTCTTATCTTTGTGGATTTGCTTATTCTGGGCATTTCATATAAATAGAATCATACAACATGTGTTCTTTTGTGTCTGGTATTTTTCACTTAGCATATTTTCAAGGTTCATCCATGTTGTAACATGAATCAGCACTTCACCCTTTTCATGGCAGAATTATACTCCATTGTATGGATACATCACAGTTTGTTTACCCATTCATTCATCAGTTGATGGACATTTGGATTGTTTCCACTTTTTAGCTGTTATGAATAATGTTGCTATGAACATGGGTGTGCATGTTTTTGTGTGGACATATGTCTTAAATTCCTTTGGGTATTCATCTAGGAGTATCATATGCATATGGGTCAAATGATAACTCTATGTTTAACTTTTTAAGGAGCTGTTAAACTGTTCCAAAACAGCCTGCACCATTTTATACTCTCTCCAGCAATGTATGCAGATTCTAATTTTTCCACATCCTTATAATTTTTTTTTAAATAAAGAAAGCTGAATCTTTGTAAGTGTCTGAGCTGGGCTGCCCACTCTGTTTCCTTTCAGGAAACAGGGTCCTCAGCAGGGGAGCTTTGCACTGGAGTCCATTCGTTGCCTTCCTAAGGGTTCTTTCTCTGTCTCCCTGAGCCAAGAGCCTCTCTTCCCCAGAACCACCTCTAAGGGGCAGCTCATAACAGTTCTTTAACAGGTGCTTTTTTCTCCAGAAAAATGTTTAAACTGTGGCTGAATGTGAGGGGAAAGGAGGGGGGGCTTAATTTTATGTCTCTCTTACCAGTGTGAGTACCACTCTGTACATATTATCTTAGTGAGTAGTCAACCTTGATTAATCATCAAAATCACATGAGGATCTTATTAAAATACGTATTTCCAGGTCTTTCCTGGGAGATTCTGATCCGGTTGGTTTGGAGTTCAGCCCAGGCAGTCCGTATTTTTAACAACTGCCCTGTTGTCATGCAGCTGCCTGCCTGCCTCTCTCCCCGTGCCTACCCCTAAAAAGAAAGAAGAGTCTGTGAGACTAATTCTTTCAGGGACTTAGCTTCACCATTGTGCTTACACGTTATGTCTCCTTGTTTGGCCCCAAAGGATGGCTGGCTAGCCAATGCCGGGTAAGATTCCTCAAGAGAGGAACGACGTAAGACAGGCACAGTGATGTGGGGACCGCCAGGAGAACTCACGGGGTTGATAGAGGTGGGCGTAGACCCCCACCTTCCCCTGGCTTCTGCCTCTGTGGCTGTATTCCTTCCCACAACCTGCTTGGGAAGTGATTCTATACGTGATAACATCAGTTCTCCATTTCAGCAAGTTTCAGCATAAAGGTTTTGTCCCCTGGGGAGGTACAAACAACAATTACTAATACATCATGGGACTTTGGACAGGCAAGGGTGATTGGTTTGAACCAGTTTTCTGGTATGGTATATGAGACTCACAGACCCTAGGAAAAACAATGCTACTTCCTTGTATGTGCGTCAATAAAAGCCACATGGTGGCCTGATTCAGGGCTCTCAGTCCTTTGAGGCTGCGAGACCCTTGGACCCTGTTTCAAAACTTTCTTGATTTCTGTTTCTTTCTTAACCCTTCACTGCCCCTTCTTGTTCTCTCACTGCCCATGTTGCACTGAACGCGACACTGCCCAAATGATTCTGATGATGAACCAAGGTTGGGAAGCCTGGTATTATTATATTAAATGGGTCATAGAAATCTGGCCCATTTTGCAGATAAGAAAGCTGAGGCTCAGAGAAGAATTAACTTCCTCCAAATCACTGTCCAACTGACTTCTGTTTAATATAACACCAGGAGGTACATTTACCAGCACAAGCCTTCAGAGTAGAGAGCCTCCCTCCATTCTGGACTGGAAATTCTGATAACAAGGACATTGGCAAGCACCCCACATTCCTTTTACCTATTTCCACTGAAGGTGGTAAGAATACTGTATTTGTTTCTTAAGGCTGCTGTAACAAAGTACCCAAGACTGGGTGACTTCAAATAGCAGCAATTTATTTTCTCATCATCCTGGGAGCTAGAAGCCTAAGATCAAGATGTCTCCAGGACCATGTTGTCTAAATGCTCTAGGGAAGAATCTGCACCAGGCCTTTTTCTTAGCTTCTGTTGTTTGCCAGCAATCCTTGGCACTCCTTGGCTTGCAGCTGCTCAACTCCAGTCTCTGCCTTCCTCTTCACATGTTGTTCTTCCTTCTCTGTGTGTGTGTCTCTTCTCTCACAAGGACACTAGTCATATTGGATTCAGGACCCATCCTACTTCAGTATGACCTCATTTTATATATTAATAGCATCTGCAAAGACCCTATTTCCAAATAAGTCACGTTCACAGTACCAGGGGTTAAGGATTTAACATAACTTTTGGAGGGAAGCAATTCAATCCACAATATCTATGATAATCAGGAGGTGTCAGAATCCTAAAGTTGGATATACAAACCCAATCATCGTGGTGACCCTAGCTTTTCCCAAGAGCAGGTAGGACCCATTGGCCCAGATGAGAAGAGAAGCTGTGGTGGAGCTAGGCCGCTGTCCATGGGGCTGGACAATTAAGGACTTTCGTGTGGCATCAGAACAGTTCAAAGTCTGGCTCAGCCAGACTATTCCTTCAGTCACCAGCTCTCTGTGGGCTTCCTGTGTGCCAGGAGCTGGGTAGGGAGTAAGGCAGGCAGGATCCATTCAATCATGGCTTCTGGTTCAGTGGGGAGACCTACAACCAGAGGATCACACTATGAGGGCACAATTATCAACTGAGATCTGTGATCTGAGAAAAAACCTGGTGTCGCCAAGGAGACCCTCCTGTAGCTGAATTTCCTTCCTTCCTTCCTCTCTCCTTCCCTTTCTTTAATTACCCCTCTTTCTGGGAGACCTGGAAGTGTTTCAACACCTCAGTGAAATTGAGGAGACAGCGTCCCTAGTGGTCAATGTGGACATAACAATGACCCAAATTGCAGAACTAATGGGGTTGGGGCTGGGAGATGGAGGGAGCAGTGGGCTGGGTGGGGAGTGGGGTGGGAGAAGCCCCCAGGTCTTCTCCCTGCTGTGCAGTGAACATGCCATGGCAGACTAATGGCCAATGGACAACAGCTCCTAAAGCTTTTACCAGTTTGAAACTGCACGCCACCCCCCAACCCCTGACAAAATCCTTCTATTGTTTGGCCCTTATATAGCATATCCCCTGGGATGCTAGGTTGGTCAGGCTAGAGTTAATGCCACAGAAGCCCTCCTCTGTTCTGGCTGTGATGGCAGTGAAATGCTACCAAATCTATCCCCATCTGTGTCCCCCTATCACAGTCCTAACCCTTACCTCCCTGTAGCCTCTGGGATCCAGTCAGGCCCCTTTCAATCCACCTCCCACCTGTACAGGTGTCAGAGGGATCCTTCTCAAACACCAAGCAGACTGGGGCACTGCCTGGCTTCCATTGGCCCCCTACTTCCTTGCGGCTTCCCTGTGGCCTGGCTCCCACCTGGTATTCCAGTCCCACCTGCCTCTCACCGTGTATCTTTAAGATGCTTCTACCTGTCAGATACTTGAGGCTGCTTCAACACCGGACGCGGCATCACCTCTCTGTGCTCTGCCTGGAATTCCCTGCCCAGACCTGCTGGTCCATAGGGAACCAGCTCCATCAGCACCTCTGGGTGTTACATGCCCCTCTTCAGAGCTCCCACGTTCTCCCACTACCATGGCGCGTGCTATAACTTTTTCTTTCCCTCCACTAGATTGGGACCTCCTTGAGGCAGAGACAAAGTCTGTTTATTCTGTGATTCTTAGCCCCAGTCCCACCTCGGGCCTAGACTGGGACCTGGCACAACAGTGAAGTCCTTCAGGGTCCCGCTGACCACAGGCTCTGGCCTTGGACTATATGCATGTATGTTCCCAAATGCATTCTGTGTGACCTGACAGTTCCGTGGGTGTGAGCCTTCACTGCTAGCCCTAGCCTCCAAGTGCCCCAAGGCAGGGCCCAAGAAGCTCCTGAATAGAGGCTGCTGCTGGGAAGATGGGGCCACAGGAGGGCTTCACTCAGCCCCTCGGCTGCTCCCAAAGTGGGCAGTCTCTGAACTGCTCCCCTGCTCCTCACCCTCCCCTCCTATTCCGGCACTTCTCAGGGTCCCACCTCTGCCTTGGAGGAGGGGTACTGAGATGTTTGTCACCTTCCTATGAAGGCTGTCCTTGGGTCAGCAGGGACAGAGGATCAGGAAGGCAGGGTGCTCATGGGTGCTAAGTTCCACTGGCACCTATGAGCACTTATCAAAAGCCTGGGAACCGAACCTGATGGGGTGGAGTGGGGGGTGCAGAGAAGAAAACCAGTTTCATAACGTGCTTTCCAGCATGAGGGTAGGTTAACATTCTGAAGGTAGGGCAGCAAAAAGCCCCCCTTTTTTCCACGCCCCAGGAGATTCCAGGCTGGAAGGGGACTTACCTGACCCAAGTCATCGGAGAGAAAGCCTCTGCTTGCAGAGTCCTCGTGACTGCCAGTCAGGACTTCAGACACTGGTGGTCTTGGAGTGTTGGCCCTTTTCCAGAACCAGGACCAGTCTCTCTTAAGCTTCTACCTCTTCTAAATTTCATTGTTTCTTTTAGATGAGGAAGCCCAGGACCACCCCAGGGCTCCTTGGTTGTTAGGGCAATTTATATTCTTTCCACTCTTATTGGGCCACCCAAGAGAGTCAACAAGCACACCCAAACCTCCTTTGCCCTCCCCAGGGACTCATCAAGAACAATAAATCGGGGAGGGCAACCAGTGCAAGTCTGGATGGGAGGCCTCCCTGATCCAAAGCTCAAGCAGAGACATGGGGGAGGGACAACTTCTGTCAGCTGCAGAAACCTACCTCTTATCACCAGCAGAAGGATTTATTTCAGGGTTCTGCCAGGAAAGTGACTTACGTTACTCCCCATCTCCTCCTTTCCAGGGTGCTGTTGAGTTTGTATGGGGTGAGGTGTGCTTCTGAGGTCATGGGGCTATGTGCCCCCCCCCCTTTACTCGCTGGAGTTCTTCCAGCACACAGCACTTCCTCCTCCCCCAGCTGAGTTGGAGTTGGGCAGAAAGGCTTATGAGGCCGTTATCTCTCAGCAGACAGCTGTGCAGGGCTGGAGGCAGCAGCTTATCAGGGAGCCTGCAGGGATTCACAGCCCAAGTCCCAGCTTCTCTGCTGAATAGTAATTTCCAGCAATGGATTTGTGCTCATCTCTCTCCTCCCCCTCTCCCAAGGGTGTGCTGTCCTTTCTTAGAGAGAGGAGCAGTGAAGAGGAGATCCTACCCATGGGATGAGGGGCTTTGTGCTGGTCTTCGAGATAAGGCTCAGTCTATTGGCAGGAGGCTGCAGGTTTAGGGACCCCAGTAGGTTCTGCCACTCTTGGCAATGACCCCCCCGGGGGAGTTCATCCATGCTCTTCTTCTTTTCTCTCCCAGAAAAGCAATGTGCTGCTCCCTTTTCCCTACTGGTGAGGCACAGGGGGAGACAGGCCTCCTTCCACCCACAAGCCGGAGCCCAGAGGCAGTCAGGGAAGGCTGGAGAGAGAGGGAGAAGCCAGGGACTGAGCAATGTGCTTCTCACACCATTTTGAAACTCTCCAGTCTGTGCCTGACCCTGAAGACTCCAAAGGCTAAGGATCCCAGGCTGAAGGGGACTGAGACACAAGGGGCAGGCCAGAGCCGTCTTTGCACCGCAAGTGGTTAGGAAAAAACCTGGGGCAGAGCCATTTTTGTGTTTGTTTTATTGGAAGCAAGACTCCAGCTGTGGGGCTCAAGAGAGGAGGCATGGAGAGTTCTGTCCTGGGTCTCTCCCTCTGGGCCAGCATGGGGAAGGGGGGATGTTACAAGAGCTAGAGCCTGGGGCGATGCCCGGCCACCATAATCTCAGGATGTGCCTTAAAAGCAGGGGAAGGAAAACTACAAAGGTAAATGTCCTGGGGTGAGGGGCAGAATGGGGCTCCCCACAACACAAACTCCCCTACCAGTTTCTCACCCCTTGCTCTCCGCTGGTGGGGGTAATTCCAAGAGCTCCTTTTGGCTTCCACACTCCTCCTCATGAATGCTGGGTGTCTCTAACCGTTGGGGGTCCTGAGTAAGGCTCAAGAGTCCCACTGCCCAGAATTCCCTCCCTGAAGAGGATCCCAGTATGGCTCAGAAAAGATGAAGGTTGCTTTCAGGCAACACAAGTGGAGGAGCAACCGCCCCACGAAGCTTCCTTGGGTCCCTCTCTTGTGGTGTGGGGTCCACGAAATCAGTCTGAGGAGTTGAGACCAGGCTGTGACTCCAGCAGACCGAAGTGTGAACGGCTGGAGGTACGTCTCAAGGTGGAGGCGCTGGGCTAAGATGCAGCCCGTCCGGTGGCCCAGGGCCGGGAGTGTTCAGGTTGTCTGGTTCTGTCCCGCAGCACCTGGCTCGGGTTGTGACCGCTTCGCGGAGCCTTCTCCAGCAGCGGGTTCCCTTAAGCTCCTCTTGGGCGTTGGCGCGGTTGACTGAGATGAAGAGTCCGGATGGGGGCTCGGGGGCTGGTAGCCGGGTTGACGCGGATCCAGTGCATCTTTGGAAAGTAGGATGGCGAGGCTGGGCACGTTCTTCAGTACACTGAGGCTGGCGGCCGGCTCGCTGGGCTTGTGCGCCGGCGTGGGCCCAGGCGGGAGGCTCTGCCACACCTCGCGCACGCTCCGGTAGCGCAGCCGGGTGACTTGGTGCAGGCCAGCCAGGCGGCGCTTCAGGATCTCGGCGCACGTGACGGTCTTGGTGGTGGCCCGACCGCAGCCGCTGAATACGATGGCGCGAGTGGCTGGCTGCGCCATGCTGGCGGAGGCGAAGGCCAGCAGGTTCCGGATTTTGCTGCCCTCCTTGACCCTCATGTGTACAGCGCCGGGCGCCAGGTCCGCGAAGGGGCCGCAGCCCGGGCCGCCCCCCTCCGCCCCACCACCCCCGGGCGCCTCCTCCGAGCGCACCTTACGGAAGTTCTCCATGCGCCGTCGTTGCCCGGACCGCGGGGACGCGGGCTTCGCCATGGGGCCGCCTCAGCCCCGGGGCTGCATGGCCGCTGGTCGACTGGGTCAAGGCCGGCAGGGGTAAGGGTGCGCGAGCGGCTCGGACGCTGGCGGGCTGGCTGCGACGGCGCGATCGTCGCCTTCCACTTCCCTCCAGCGGTCGCTGCTCTAGTCTGCGCTCTCGGCGCGGGATGCTCGGCGCCTTTAGCAGAGGCCGGCCGGGGAGCCTGGGAGCCCCGCCCCTACCTTCAGGCCCCGCCCCGAACTCGGTCCGCCCGCCTCCGCCCCAGCCTCGCCCGCCTCTAGGAATCTGGTCGGATCCTGTGCTATAGGCGCGTGGCAGCAGCGCGCATCCTGGCGCGCACCGGCAGCGCCACAGGGTGACTTGGTAAGCGAAGTTCCCCTATAATCGTCATCAGCCCTCCCCGGGCCAACCCTTACAAACCGGCAAGCTAAATAAAAACTGCGTTTGCGCTGCAAACGCCACTGCAAGCAGGGTCCCCAAGCCCTTCGGCGTGCGTTCCAGTTGAAGACAGCCTCTTCTCCCCTCCCACGGAGAGACTTACAAGCGGCCTGCAGGGCCTCTTTCCCCACTCCTTTGGGGACCACCCCCAACTCTGTCGCTTCCGCTCCGGAGCCAGTATTCTTGGCTCAAGGACAGCCTGTGCACGGTCAGCAAGTGCGGAAGGCGCTGTCTCCGGCCCTACTCCGTGCCTGCCCTCGGATGACTACGTCGCGGCGTGGTCCTCACGGGGCAGCCGGACGCTGAGGTCTCAGCCTAGCCGCGCCTGACTGGGGTGGAGGTTACCGGATCCCGGGACACCCCTGGGGAGTAGGGAGTGGAGCTCTTGACCAAAATGTTCCCTGGGGTGAATGGGAAGAGAACAAGGAGATCCCTTTTCAAGGGGGGCTAAGCTCCTTCCACCCCTGCCTGAAAGTCTACTATTAGAGCTGCAGGCCTTAAAATAAGCCAGGCATGTTTCCCTGCTGACGTGAATCCCCCTTCTTCCCAAGTGGTTCGCTGTCAGTCAGCTTTGGCTCCGAGACCTCTGGGGTCCTTTTCCAAAAAGGAGACTGGGCGAAGGCAGATTTTAAAAGAGAAAAGGGAGGAAGATGGGAAGTTGAAGCTTTGGTGACATTATGAAGCTACTGGGTGCCCCTCTCCGGGAACTCCGCTGGACCGAGAGAGTGGCCCCAGGCCTCCTGCCAGGAGAGTGAAGCCAAGAGGCGAGGACTGCGGAAGGCAGGCAGGGGTTTGCAGGAGGAGCTGGACCCTTCCTAGAACGGCCCCGGCGTCCCTATCCTTCCACCCTCCTCACGCACCTCACAGCCAGAACTGAGAGAGTGGGGCAGACTTGATCCGGGTGGGGTGCCTAAGACGGAACTGGCGGAGTGGCGCACGAAGAGCTAGTGGAGGGCAACCCTGAAAGTGTTGGGGGCACGACAATGTCTGGGGAAGCTGGGCCCCAGTCTTAAGGTGGAGCTGCCGGAGTTCTCCTCTCCCTCCTCCCGGCTGCTCTCGCCTCCTCGCCATCCTGTAACTCCTAGCTCTCCGCCTTCGCTGTTCAGAACTCCGGGCTGACCCCATTACCGCCCTTTGGGAGTGGCTGCAGCGGGTGGACCTTTGCGTCCCAACATAGGAGTGACGGACCTCCCCCGGTCCCCAGCTCGCTCGCTGGGATCAGGGGCCCTCCGGTCTCGTTCTGCTCTGAACTTGGACTTGGGCCCCGCGTGGACTTGTTCTCGCGGGCCCCACGAGGAACAGCCATAGAAGTCGGAGGCACAGCAGCCTTGAAAAGACACAAAGACTACAAGAGTTGGGGGGCGCAGGGGACCCCACGCTCTGTAAGGCCAGGGAAGTTGTGGGAAGGGCGGCAGTTCGGCTAGGCCTGAGAAAGCCCCTGAACAGCAGGAAGCTATCGTGTTCCCCAGATAATAGGACCTAGTCGGACCATCAGCTGTAATGCGTCTTTTGGAGCAAAAATTAATATAAGACCCGGTCTTATTTTACTATAAGACCCGGTATAATATAATTAATATAACATAATATAATATAATATAATACCCGACCGTATTTTGCTATAAGACCCATATATATAATATATAATGTTATATATTATTATAATATAATATAACATAATATACCGTGTCATATTAATTTTTGCTCCAAAAGACGCCTTAGAGTTGTCAGGCTAGGTCCTATTTTCGGGGAAACACCGGACCTTGGATCGGGTTGTTTAGGGAAAAAGCAAGCTCTTCATCTGCAGAGTATATAAGCCAAGGCAGAACGTTCACTTGGGGTGTGTGGGGGGGCATGAAGGCAGGAGCCTGCAGTTTGGAAGAAAGGGCCTGTGAGCTCTGGTTTTGCAAAGGGTGAGGGTGCGGCGCCCGCCTGGTGTGGCCCGGGGAGTTGGGGCTCCCCTGACCCCCGCCCCCGCCCCTGCCGTCAGCTGTTCAGGACCGGGACTCACTTCGCTCCGGGGGCCTTGAAAGGAGAGCGCCGACAAGGCCCGCATTCCCTCCTGCCTGTGCCCTCCCCTTCCTCGCTCCCTCTGCAACACTTAAAATGTAAATGTACACCGTGATTAGCCGCTGGGTCTCTAATTACGGCTGAAGCCATTCATTACCCTGTCAGCGCGCGTCGCAGCCCGCCGGCTGTGCGCTCCTGCGGGGCCGCGGAGCGGCAGGGCTGGGGAGAGGGGGTCGGAGGGAGCCGAGAAGCGTGGGGGCGACGCTGTGTGAGAGTGGAGAGGTCCGCCGGGAGGAAGCGGGGGCTGGAGGGCGGCCACGCGGGGCGGGAAACGGGGTGGGCGCGGAAGCGCAGGGCCAGGGCAAGGAAAGGAGAAATGCCCGGGGAGCAGCCTGGAATGGGGGCGTTATAGCAGTAGCGAAGGCGTGAGGGAGGAAGCGGCGATGAGATGCGGAGGAAGCGGGAGGACGCGGGGAGGAACCCGCGGGAAGGGGCGTCGCGGTCGCGAGCGGAGTGGAGCGCTCAGCTCTGGGAAGCTTGGTTGATAAATTTGGAGCTTCTTTGGCGGACACCCCTCGACGGTTAGAACCGTGGAGAGTCAAGACTTTCTGTTAAAAGAGTCGGGTGCTAGCTGTACACACGGTGGGACCACAGTGTTTTTAAAGGGGGAGACATTTCCGTGTGTGTGTGTGTGTGTGTGTGTGTGTGTGTGTGTGTGTGCAGGTGTAAACGTAGTTTTTAAACATCTGCGAGAAGACGGCATACGACATCCGTTACCTCCAGCTTTTGTGGGCCTCTTTAAGAAAAGAACTACTAAATTACTACGAATAGAGAATTCAGCGCAGAGCCTTGGAACTGCCCGTGTCAGTGAGGTACTCACCTGGAAGCCGGGGAGCTTCATTAGCTCCTTTGCCTCTGTGACCTTGAGCGTTTACTTTACCTCTATTCCTTAGTTTTCTAAGCTGGAAAATGGTGCTAACATAGGAACCTGCCTCATAAAGTGATTGTGAGACACCTAACAGTCTTAGAACCTTAGCTAGTAAGTTCTCAGAAAATGCTGGCTAATATTTTTCATGTATTATTTGTGTTTAAGATAAATTTTAAAAATTTAAAAAGGAGGGTGAGGGGGAAAGAAAGCTGGTGAAAAGGAAAAGAAATGAGCAAATTGGAAATTGGAAAGGAAATTAGAAATTGCAGTTTTCCCAATATGTTAGGGACTAAGGAGTGGCAAATCAGACTCCTTTCACCCTCAGGGGAGGTGGTGACAGGCCTGGCCACTGAGGCACCAGCCCCTGCTCTGCATTGGCCAGGCTTATGCACCTTTCCAATAGTACATCTTGCTTCTCATGGACAAGTCTCTTCTCACCCCAAGACTAGGAGAAAAATCCCTGGCACAGGATAGGTTTCCTTCTCCTCTGTCTCCAATGGTGGAAAGAGGACTCTTCATATAGACAGACCCAGGGAAAAGACCTGAGGCTGAAAATATGCTTCTGTAAGCAGAGGGCAGGGAAAAGACCGAAGAAAGAGGCACAGCACTCCAGTTGGTAATTACTGGCGTTTATTAAGGGAAACTTGGACACAAGGCATGTCTTGGGCTGCTACAAGAGAATTGGATTCTTCAGCAGCTTGGCAGGCACCAAAGAATTACATAGGGTAAAGGAGGGGGTAATCACAGTCCTAGTATGTGAATGCCACTAGGTATGGAAATTGCTTAACATGCTTGACCAAGTCAGGACAACAATCTGTTCCTCAACCGTCACATAGCAGGAGGCAGGAGAGGGGTGCTGATTTATGTCAGAATGAACATTAATTACGATCAGACCATCTCGAAGGCAGCTTTGCAGAAAGCAACCTCTACTGTGGCCTGGTTCCATTTGGCTGGACAGAAAGCAGTCAGTCACATCTCCCATCCGGAGCATGAGGACCTCCCAAAGCCTCTGGTCCTAGTCCCAGCCTGTGCCGTGAATGGGGGCGGGGAGCATGCAAATGAGTCAGGAACTGGGTGCTCAGGTTTATCAGGACCCCACCAAGGGCCCAGTTGTATTCCCTGATTAATCTTCACAATCTTCCTTTCCATCCTTGTTTAACAAATGTGGAAACTGAAGCACAGAGAGGTTAAGTAACTTGCAACCACAGATGTTTGAATGCAGGTGCTCTGACTCATTTTACTGCCTCACCTGAGCTGCCCAGTAAAAGGAAGAGAGGGGGTTCCTACAGTGAGAAAGATGTGTGGGTTATTTACTGCTGCATAAAAAAAGACCCCCAAACTCAGCAGCTTAAAACAAAAACACTCATTATCGTATATAGTTCCTGAGGGCTCGAAATCCAAGAGCAGCTCGCGGGTGGTTCTAGGTCAGCACCTCTGGCAAGGGTACTGTGAGGGAGTCGGATAGTTTGGGGGATTCAATCCCAGGCTCACTCACATGTTGGTCAGAGGTCTTCGACATAATAGCTGGCTTCCCCCAGAGCAAGAGAGTGGGGGTGGGGGAGATAGAGATGGAGATGGGAGGAGAGAGAGAGAGAGAGAGAGAGAGAGAGAGAGAGAGAGAGAGAGGGGCCAGGTACCTCTTAGACTGAATTCAAGATCAGACAACCTGGCTCCAGAGTCTGTTCTAGACCTCCTGGCACTAGACCTCCTGTAGCAGGAAAGGGAAGTGGGGCAGGAAGCCATCACACAGACACAGGCCTCCCCAGCAACCCATACTGAAGGTCCTGGCACTCCAGGGTAGAGTTTTGTTCTGTCAGGTGGGGGACAGCTGGACTGCTCTCCTTCCTCCAGCTTGGCCCTGGGGCAGAGCTAGGGAGCTTAGTTTATGGCTTCCCAGAATTATAACTGTTCTTCACGTGTGCACTGATTTTTCCTACAACTTACAAAATGCTTGCCCATCTAACACTCAGAAGCTGCTAACTGCTGGTTAAGAATATGGACTCTGGAGCCCAGCTGCCTGGGTTTGAATCCCAGCTCTGCTGTTTGCTAGTTGTGCCCTTAGTCAAGCTACGGAACCTCCCTGTGCCTCAGTTTCCTCTTCTGTAAAATGGAAATGATGATAATGATAGCAGTGCTTCCCTCTTGGAAGTACTCGCCTAGTACTTCCATGGGGTCATCACTTCTACTTTACAGAGATAAGCTATTTCCCTTGCTCCAAGACTCAGCTGCTGAGCAATAAAGCTTGTAGGCAAACCTGGAGATGGGGTAAAAAAAAAAAAAAGAAAGTAGAGAGGCAGAGCAGGCTGTCAGTCTCCCCAAGACAGCCAGAGGTGCTGGGCCCCAGCTGCTTGTTGATAGGCAGGAATGCAGGCCCAGTAGTTTTATTTTGCTTGTGTGTGATTTAGCATTTTCTGCTTCATTTCAGTGGGAAGTGGCTGTATCAGCTTTTCTGCATGTTACATATATAGAGCCCTTCTCCCATCACTTCCTGTCAGAGTCAGGCTTAGGGTAAACAATGCAATGTTGTTACTATAGAGGCTCCTAGGATCTGGAGCACTGGGAAGAAGCCAGAAAATAACTCCCTCTTCCCTGGGTCACCTCTCTTCCTGGCAATTACCCCTTCACCATTTTTCCAGGGTGGTAAGAGTAGAAAACAGCTCTTTTCACAAAATATCCCTGTTGCCCCAATCCCCCCGGCCTACCGGCCCAGGAGAGAGCCCCCAAATCAAGCTGGGTGAATTGGGGTTCCTTCAAGTTCAGGGAGCTCCATGGTCAAATCTCCTTTATGGCCATGAGAGTTCCCTGTCACCACCAGGTAATTAATTATGTCTTCCCTTCTCTTGAGCAAAAGATGAAGTTAACCAAGTGTGTCTGCCATTTATTGTTCTGAAATAAATCACAAGGCACCTGTACGTACTGTCCTAGGAAGTAAAGTTTTATATATTTCAACAAGGGAAAAGAGCATATTTTGTTTGCAAAATTCCTGGGAGAACTCTCTCTCTCTGTCCAGAAATTATGCGAACTTGCTGATTTATGACCTACCCAGTGAACCTGCCTCTGGAAAGAATAGAAATATGATTGGTTGTCACCAGCTGCCATCATTTCTGCCCCCTCCACGGGAAAAATCATGGGAACAGGCAGAATGCCTGCCCTCTCTGAAGCACTTGCCTCGTACCCACAGATCTTTACTATAGGTTGGGGCCCCACCTTTCAGATTCTGCCCTAAAGCTAAAGTGTTTTCAAAAAAAGAAGCCCCAAACTTCATGGCTTTGTGTGACAGTTTTATGTTTTTAAATGATGGCAACTGTTTCACTTACCTATCTCTGGGTAACAAATCACCTTAAAACTTTGGGGCTAAAAATGACAAGGATTTATTATTTCTAATGCCTCTGTAGTTTGTTTGGACCATGGGCCATGGGCCATTGTTTGGACCATGGGCCATTCTATGCCACATGGTGTCGGCTGGGTTGCTCACTCATCTGCTTGCAGCCGGGAATTTGACTGGGGCTCAGGATGGTTTCACTCACGTGTCTGGTGCCTCAGCTAGGCTGGTTGGAATGGCTGGGGTGCTCTCCATGTGGCATCGCTCCATGTGGTCTTTAGCCTAAGCTTATTTCTTGAGTAGCTTGATCCCAAAAAGATGAAAATGAAGGCTGCAAGGCCTCATAAGGCCTCCGCCTGGAACTCACACATTATTTCTTCCTCTGCATCTATTGGTCAAACCAAGATACATGTCCAGCCCAGACTGCAGGTGCAGGGAAATAAACTCTGCCTCCTGGTGGAGGGCCTGACCTGCACACCCAGGCATGGGAGCCTGAGTGGAGATGGCAGCCATCTCTGTGGTAGTCTACCACCTCAACTAACCTGTGCTTTCAGACACACTTACCTATAGGTCAGTGTGGCCCACAGCTGCAACTTCTACTTGAAACTTTTAAGGAATTCACCTGGAAATCCTTTGTGACCAGGGGCTTTTTGTGGCTGGGGGAAAGGGTGGGGAGTAGCAGGGGAAGAGACCTTGGGCTTTCTCTGGTGTTTATGTGGCCTCTGTTCATTGGAGGAGAAGAATGTCAGGCACTTGGTACTGCCCATACCCGACTGTTACTATTTCCTTCTTATTAACCTACTTTGGGACTGCCTCCACCCTGCAGCCTGGATACCCAAACTGCCCCGTCATAACCTGGAGGGAAGAAGGCCAAGTGATTGCTGAAATCTTTTAATACCCTGGTGGGCTCACCAGGTTTGACTTTAGCCTAAGAAATCATTGCAGGGTTTTAATCAGGCCTATTCTGATTAGATTAGTATTTTGGCAAGCTCACATAGGATGATAAGAGGCCTCTGTCACACTTATTAACTGCTGTATTACGAATTATCCAAAATGTAGTTGTGTGAAGCAATCATTTACTATGTTCACAGATTCTGTGGGTCAAGAATTTAGGTAGGGCACACCCAGGATGGCTTTTCTGCTCCACAGTGTCCGAGGTTTCAGCTAGAAGATCTGACAGCTGGGGGCTGGAACAATCTGAAAGTATGTGCCCTCGCATGTCTGTTGGTTCTTGCTGGCCGTCAGCTGCAAGCCTGAGGAGCTCCACATGGGCCTCTCCCTGGTCTCTCTGCTTGGATTAGTTTGGGCTTCCTCACAGTATGGCGGCTGGATTCCAGGGCGAGCACCCAATGACAGAGAGCGAGCCAGGCAGAAACCATACTGCATTTCATGCCCTAACCCTTGGTGTCACACTATGTCACCACATTCTGTTTATTAAGGAAGTTACTGAGCCCTACCCAGGTTCAAGGGGAAAGGAAGGAGACTCCACTTCTTGATGGAGAATGACAAGGTTCTGGGACAGCATGGGGGACTAGAAATACTGCCGAGGCCATTTTTAGAGAAAGTGATCTGCAGCGTCAATGAGGGACATGAATTCAGTGAAATCGTTATTATCCTTCAAAGTGTGCGCAGTATCTGAGCACGCCCCACTCCTCAGACCTCATCTGCCACTGCTGTCCCCACACTCCTTCACCAGCCTCCTTTTCCTCACACATGGTGAACACGCTTCTGTCTCACAGTCATTGCACTTGCTGTTCCTGATCCCGGGAATGCTTCTTTCTCTGATATCCTCCTGGCTTTCTCCTCCAGATCCTTCAGGCTCTGCTCACCTTCTCCAAGAGGTCCCCCTGACCACGTTTAGTAACAGCCCCCACTCTTTAATTTCTGTTGCCTTCTCTGGCTTCCTTCTTCTTCGTGGCAATTATTACCACCTGGCAAAACTCTTTGTTTATTGTTTATTACCTGTCTCCTCCGACTAGAAGCCATGTGAGGGCAGGGACTCTGGTTTATTCCCAGCTGCATCTCCACTGCCCAAAATAGTGTCTGAAAAGAGTAGGTGTGCAGTATCTGTTGAGTGAATGAATGATGAGCTTCTTTGGGTGTGAAAGTCAGAAATTGGCTCCCAGGCATGGTATAGAAGAGTGGTTCTTAAAACGTGATTCAGGGCCGGCCTGGTGGCTCAGGCTGTTGGAGCTCTGTGCTCCTAACTCTGGAGATTGCCGGTTCGATTTCCACATGGGCCAGTGGGCTCTCAACAAGGTTGCCAGTTTGACTCCTCGAGTCCCGCGAGGGATGGTGGGCTCTGCCCCCTGTGACTAAGATTGAACATGGCACCTTGAGCTGAGCTGCCTCCCAGATGGCTCAGTTGGTTGGAGCGCGTACTCTCAACCACAAGGTTGCCGGTTCAATTCCTCGAGTTCCGTAAGGGATGGTGGGCAGTGCCCCCTTCAACTAAGATTGAACATGGCACCTTGAGCTGAGCTGCTGAGCTCCCAGATGGCTCAGTTGGTTGGAGCGCATCTTCTCAACCAAGGTTGCCAGTTTGACTCCCACAGGAGAAGGTGGGCTGCACCCCCTGCAACTAGAAAATGGCAGCTGGATCTGGAGCTGAGCTGTGCCCTCCACAACTAAGACTGAAAGGACAACTTGAAGCTGAACGGCACCCTCCACAACTAAGATTGAAAAGACAACAACTTGACTTGGAAAAAAATCCTGGAAGTACACACTGTTCCCCAATAAAGTCCTGTTCCCCTTCCCCAATAAAATCTTATAAAAAAAATGTGCCATAACATTATATATTTTTTAAAAAATGTGATCCAGGGATCTTTGGAGGTGTCCAAGGCCCTTTCTTGGGGAGAGGGGGTGTCTACATGGACAAAACTATTTTTATAACAATACTAAGACATTATTTGCCATTTTCATTTTTATTTTGTCATGAATGTACAGTGAAATTTCCCAAAGGTTGTATGACATGTGATGTTGTAGCAGATTAAATGCAGAAGCAGATAGATATAAGATTCCAGCTATCTTCTATGAAGCCAGACATTAAAAATGTCTACATAATTGTAAAACAATGCTGTGCTTGTCACTAATTCTTTTTGTGTGTTTGTTTTGGAAAATATAATTATTTAAAATAAAAATGTGTTTGTGTTAACGTAATGAGTTTATTATTGTTATTTTAAATGAAATAATAGATAAATATTTAAAAATTTTCCCAGTTTTAATTTATAATAGAGTAAATATTGGTAAATAACCCACGTTTAAAATGTTCAATGGAGTTACTGATAATTTTTAAGAATGCAAAATGGTTGGGCCGGCCCGGTGGCTCACGCGGTTGGCGCTTCGTGCTCCTAAAGCCGAAGGCTGCCGATTCGATTCCCACTTGTGCCAGTGCCAGATAGCTTAGTTGGTTGGAGTGTGGGCTCTCAACCACCAGGTTGCCAGTTCGATTCCTCAAGTCCCACGAGGGATGGTGGGCAGCGCCCCCTGCAACTAAGATTGAACATGGGCACCTTGAGCTGAGCTGCCTCCCGGATGGCTCAGTTGGTTGGAGCGCGTCCTCTCAACCACAAGGTTGCCGGTTCAACTTCTGCAAGGGATGGTGGGCAGCACCCCCTGCAACTAGCAATGACTACTGAACCTGGAGCTGAGCTGAGCCCTCCACAACTAAGACTGAAAGGACAACAACTTGAAACTCAACGGCACCCTCCACAACTAAGATTGAAAGGACAACAACTTGACTTGGAAAAAAGTCTTGGAAGTACACACTGTTCCCCAATAAAGTCCTATTCCCCTTCCCCAATAAAATCTTGAAAAAAAGAAAAAAAAGGAATGTAAAGTGGTTCTGAGACGAAAATGTTTGAGAGGGCAGAAAGTAGAGGCTAAATTGTTCTCCATGCTATGGAACGGGGAATTTTGGAGCTGATCCCCAGCAGTTCCAGAGAGACATGAAAGGAGGTTGTGGGGCCTGTGAGGACTCAGGGAAGAGCGGCAGTGTGCAGAGGAGCCAGCATCACAGTGGCCCGTGCACCCTGGAGGGGCAAGGCCAAGACAACACTCTGTGAGTTTAGAGATGACAGTCATGTATAATATTGACTTTATTGTTTTAATTGGTCCAAAAAATTTAATGTGTTTGGAGGAATATGCATAAGAATGTTTTCATTTTTATAATAAGTTGCACGCAATAACAAAAGAATAAAGCAGCCAGATCCTTGAAATCAAAAGTGAAAAGCATAACACTGGTACAAATTAGCTTCAGTTTCTAAAATTAAAAGTGAAACAGGGAAAGTAATTTTTTTCTTATTAAATAATGAATAGCCACAGAATTTCCAGTTCATGAAAGTGAGGCTGATGTTTGATACCCTTCCAGTAAATACCTTTTCTGCTCACATTAGCCAGAATTGGCTTCTCACAGTTCCAGCCAAGAACCCGTGGCTGAGCAAGGCATCTTCATCACACAGGGGATACTTACTGCCTTGGGAGTGGCTGAGGTAACCCAGGAATGGAAGTTAAGCAATAGCTTGAGTGGGCTATGGACAGAGGGACAACAATTTTGCTTTTTCTTTTGGGAAATGTTTGAAAGATAAATAGAAGAAGTTGAAGGCACCGAGGAAAGAGGACAATCGAAGGATCAAAATCCCTGAGGAGATTAGAGGGGATGGGAATCAGAGCAAGGTTGGGGGACTGGCTTTAGCCTGGGAGGGGTGGGAGGACATATGTTTTTTCTGTTCAGGCTGTTATGAAAAAGTACCACAGATGATGGTACTTTTATTTCTCACAGGTTTGGAGGTTGGGAGTCTGAGATCAGGGTGCCAGCATGGTTGGGTGAGGGCTCTCTTCCATGTTGCCGACTTCTCATATCCTCACATGGCAGAAGGGGCTAATGAGCTCTGTGGGGTCTCTTTTATAAGAACACTAATCCCATCACCAGAGCTCTGCCCTCACTGACATAGTTACCTCCAAAACCACCATCTCCTAATACGGTCACATTAAGTGTTAGGATTCCAACATATTAATTTGGGGGGAACCAAACATTCAGCCTACAGCCACATCTCTTCCCCTGAGATAGGTAAGAAGGAGGAAAGGATGCAGGATGCAGTCCCCCACCCGCACCATGAAGGAGGTGAAGTTACCTGCTGAGAATGAATGGAATGAGCAACACTGGGGAGGGATTGTCCCCAACAGGCTTTGGCAGTTTCTACATTCAAGGACTTCTGGTGATAGGAGTTTATTGAAAGGATACCCAGGGGAGAAAACAATACTATTATTAATCATTATTCATTCAAAATACTTATTTGGTCTCAATTACATGACAGGCACTGCTGTAGGTGCTAGGGATACAGCAGTGAATGACACAAGAACCGTTGCTGTTTGATGGAGCTCACAGTCTAGTGAAATAAAAACAACCCAATAGCCGTGCTCATTCCCACCTCCATGGCCCCGGGTCATCGGGTGAGCTAAACTCCCCACTGCCTCTGCAGGAAACACCCGTGGCCCCCAAATGCACTCAGTTGCTGGCAGGCTACTCTCTTGTGCACTCATGCACATCAGGTGTGGCAGACACTGTGCGTACCCTCCTCAATATCCATTCTCCCCTTCTTCCTTACTAATACAACACTGATTTTATTGGCAGAGACAAATGCCCACTTAAAAAGCTAAAATGTGTGACAGTCACTTTCTTGTCAAATAGGAGTGCCGATGTGATGGTTCAGACCAATGAGGGGTAAATGAAAACCATTGGGTGGGGAGTCCAGGAAAGCTGATTGAATGGGGTTGCAGACTCAGCTGGCGTGCCCTTCTGCCCTGGGCCCTTCCTCCTTAGCTGCTTGCAACGCAGCCATGATGGCCACAGTTGAGAAGCCATTTCAAAAGTCTGCAGAAAAGGCCAGAAAGGCCAAGTAATGACCAGAGTCATGATTGATGGGTCTTGAGTCAAGAACTTACAGGACTTACTTGATACCCTTCCAGTAAATACCTTTTCTGCTCACATTAGCCAGAGTTGGCTTCTGAGACCAATGCCCTATATCTTAAAGTCACTGAGCCAGTTCACTTATTCCTGGACTTATTAGGTGAGAAAAGACCTATTTTGTTTAAGCCATTGTTATTTGAGTTTTCTGTTACATGTAGCCAAGCTAAATCCTTACGTGATACACCAAGAGCCGGCTGTGCTGCTACCTGTGATGGCCATGAGAATGGCTTTGTCACGTCTTTGATTGGACGGAGTATAACTGACCAAGAGACCCAGATGCTGCCTTCTGAAATCCATCACTACATTTGTGCCAAAGTCAAATTTCCTCTCACAATTAAAAATAGAATTTTTAAAAAAGGTGTTGAGCTTGGCTTGGGGAGACTACTATAAAGATTTGGGAAACTCTATAGAAACCCAAGAGTCTGCAATCAGGTTGCTTTGCAAGTGTCCCTAAGCTTTTACCCACTTTACAGAATCTAGGAGCCTAGACAACCTGTTATAGGTATTGTTATGTAAGAAAAGAAATGTGGAATGCCAATCCACAGACCCATATTCAAAAAGAAGCCTTGGCATTACATCAGAAGATTGGCAAGTTCATACATGTTTGATATGTTTTAAGTGAAAACGAAATATCCAAATACATATCATTTTTTTCTTTTTTATTAGTTTCAGGTGTACAAAACAATGTACTAGCTAGACATTTATACCCCTCACCAAGTAATAACTCCCTTTCCCTCAAATACATATCATTTTTAATGATACTGACCTTTGGATGACTGACTTCTGGTCTCAATTGCATCAAATAAGAGGGCTTCTACCGAAATGATAATACTAAATGTGAATTGCTTTACTGTGTAATTACTATATCCCCAGAGTGAAAGGCTTCAGTATAATCCAGCAGAAGGATGGGTAGAGAGGAGGGATATTTCAGGGACCAGGAGTTGGCTAATAAACAGGGCTTGGGGAACAATGTTCTTTAAAGTTGAAGGACATATAAGGGGGTGCCAAGAGGACTGGAAGAGGATGCTGTAGTCCAGAGGCAAGAGAGGAGGACACAGTTTTGGGGTAAAACTGTTCCTGATGATGACAAGACATACGGTGAGGCCATGGGGACAGGCGGGTGGCTGAAGGAGAGGCAAAGGCTACTGGAGTGAGGAGGAATCCTAGTTTGGGGTTGCAAACTAGGGTGAGTTATCCATCGAACTCGGGAGTCTCCTAGGCTGGCAGCAAGATTGGGCCTGGAGAAGCTGGGGGTTAGTGACATGCAGGAAGCAGCGATATGCTAGAAGCAGCTCATGCTGGCTTATGAGAGCCAACTGTTAAATTTTCAATTTTGTGATCTGGTTGTTAAGCACAGGCATTATTAAAAATTTAATTATATTACGTCACTCATCACTTCCTAAAGACTTTGTGCCATATTGCTATGCATGGTCTTGAAGCTTTTCCTGTGGCCTGTATCTGTGTGGTGGAAATGATACAGAAAGTGTGCTGTGGTGTGTCTTGGCCCAAGTCATCCTGCAGTGACATCCTATTGGTGGCCTGAAGTCAGCCGTGCTGCAAGCACGTAAGTCCCAGACATCGAAAACATTGCAAATACAGAGCTTGGTTTACTGTTTTAGTCATTAACTATGCTCATTCATCAATTGCAGCCCCAGGCTGGCCGTGGAAAACCAATGAGAGCATTCTGTGAGATTGGAATTTACAATAAAAAGCTCTGTATACTTTATTATGTGTAAGTTGTGTGTTATACATCCCTTGGATCAGTAAAACTTAAAACAAATACTGGGGGTGCTCAAAAATGTACACATTTTAAGAGATGTTATCTGCTCGTATGTATGACTTTTCGAAGTTGAATTGAATTCCGCAGCAGTGTGTAGTAAGACGTTCGCCCAAAAGATGGCGTGAATCAAGTGAATGCCAGCGTCATTCCTTGTATTAAAATTTTAATACAGTTTTTTCCTTTCTTAAAATGTGTATACTTTTTTTTGGCACCCTCTGTGTATGTGTACATTTATGTATACATTTTTCCCTAAAGAGCTGGTTGTTAAACATTTATCAATCACATCACTCAACCAAGGTTTCGTTTCCGTGAGACCGGCAGTGGGTGATGGTGAGCGCCCCCAAACTCAGTCTCCTAGCGAGTCAGGCTCCTGTGTAACACGTAGCACTGGATGGCAGGGAGGGAAGGTACAGAGCACCAGGCAGAGGCATTTCGTCCATGGAGGCGTCCAGAAGACGTGGGGTGCATGTGGGCAGTCAGAGGATGAGTAGGAACCAGGCAGCCAGAGCGACAGGTGAGCAAAGCCCGGCTGTGCACAGAAACAACAGGGACGTGGGGGAGGAAGCTGAGGGACGCAGGGTGTGCCTGCAGGCAGGAGGGAAACCAGCAG